>NC_047670.1:72888458-73488458 GCF_011762505.2 Arvicanthis niloticus | reverse complement strand
AGTATGGTGGCACATGGCATTAATCCTTACACTTGGGAGGCAGAGGGAGATGGATCTCTGTGAGTTCAAGGCCTACATAACAAGTTACAGGACAGACAAAACTACATAGAGGAACTCTGCCTCAAAAAACCCAAACCAAACAAACTAAGAAAGAACCATGACGTATTTGATAGCACTCCAGTGGCACCACCTGCTGATGGATATAAAAGTGACACACCTGGGTGTCGGGTGGGTTTGTGATCTTGTCAATTTAACCTCATTTAGAGTCACCTACAAGACAAACTCCATGTGTATCTGTGAAGCTGTTTCTAGAGGTTTAACTGAGATGAGAAGACCCACCCTAATTTCCAGTGACCCTGGGCTAGGGCTACAGACTGAACAGGAAGGAGAAGGCAAGCAGAACACCGAACACCAATGCTTCATCTCTCTGCACTTCCAGGCTCTGGACACAGCGTGAGCAATCTCCCCATACTCCCGCCACCATGCCTTTCCTGCCATGATGTTTGTATCCCCTGACCCCCAAAAAAGTCTGTGAGCTAAACATAGCTATCCCTTTCTTCCTTAAGCTGTCTGTCAGGGGAAAAGCATCTAACAAACACAGACCTATATTAATCCAGCTCTTTATGAAACTGATGCCTTGTTAGGGCTGCTGATGTGGCTTGGTGGTACGGAGCTTGCCTGGCATGCACCAAGTATTTAACTCCTACTTAAAAAAAAAAATGACCTCTTTAGAGAAGAGTGCCCAGTTAATTATCATCTGTATAGATACTAAACCACATTATATTTAGCACAACCCACCAGACTGTGTCCTAGTTTCCTTTTAATTGTTGTGATCAACACAGGGCAACTAAAGTCGACTTGGGAAGGAAAGGGTCTATTTCATCTCACAACTTTCAAGTCACTCTCTATTACCAAGGAAAGTCGGGGGTAGGAACCTCAAGACAGGAACTGGCGCAGAAGCCAAGGAGGACAAGCTCTACACAGCTTGCTTACCCTGCTTTCTTTTACAAAAGAGGACCTCCTGCCCAGGGGTAGGTAGTACCGCCCACAGTAGGCTTAGCCCTTCCATATCTATCCAATCAAGAAACTTGCCAACCAACCAGTCTGATGGAGGCATTTTCTCAACTGAGCTAGTGTCAAGTTGACAAAAATCTAACAAGCACACTGTGTATCAGAAAACTTTGTTTGGGGAGAAATAAAGCAAATACATTCTCATTAAATAAGTTAGTAACAGTATATTAAGTGGAGACTTGAAGCTGAGAGTTACTCATAAACTGCCAGGGTCAGGATGGTCAAGTCGTCCAAATGACACTTAAATTCAAGATATCAGGCACGCTAGGCAAACGCTCTTCCAGGGAGCTACTCCAGCCAGAGATGCTACACTTTTGTGCCCCTCAGAGAAGGCATGAAACAACTATTAGAGTCCGGTCTCCCTATCTTTCCCAGGCATCTCTCACAGTCCCAAAGTCCGCACGTTTCCTGTTCTCTGGGAACTGGTTCTTTCTTTCAAGACGGTTCCCTCAGGGAACACTGCCCTCTGAAAAGGATTCGGTTGGTTTCCTGGCTACCCAAGACTGGGCCCCAGCAGTCTAGATGGAATCCGTCTGACGTAACCGACTGGCACCGCTACTTCTCTCGGAGTGTTTCCTTAGGAACGCGGCTACCCTCCTGCATCTCCTCCGTAGACACGAAATCTTCGGGATCGTACTGTACGACACATCCCCCCAGTTAGAGCAAGCTCTCCAAGATTTTCTTCCAGTCATGTGCTTAGCAAAGGGCCTGACAGAATAACTCATCTAAAAACACTGGCAGATAAAACGATACAGAATTTGGTCCTGGGAGACCCACCAAGCTTAGTGCTGATCACGAAACTCAAATTCGCACGGCGGTCCCGCCCCTCCCAGCGTCGCCTGGGCTGTTTCGCCACAAGCCCCGCCCTCCCGCTGCTTTTTCCAACCGGGAAACCTCCGCGGTTCCTATAATTAAATACTGCCTAGCGCCTCCCTGTGCGCCTTTGCCAACCGGGAAAGTTTCATTTCCGGCTCTCCGCCAAATGGTTTCCGCTAGGGCGCACAGCCACGCCCCTTCACTTACGCAGACAGGACGAACCGGAAAAGATCCTCCAACCCTTCGTTCTCAACCCGGAAGTAGATGTGTCTCACGGAAGTCGGCTTTGGCCCTGCGGCTCCTGCCGTCGCCGCGGAGAAATTGTTGAAGCTGGCAGCCTAGGAATGGTGAGACCCCGCGGTTCGTCGCCTAGTGTTCTGAGTAGACCTGGGGGTGAAGTGGAGTTTCCCAATGTGTCGCGGGGCACAACCCCCCAACAAGATTTGGGGCCCCGCCCCGGTATCGCCCCGAAAAATCTGCGCATGCGTAAATCCGATCGGGCAGACGCTGGCCTGCGGTGTTACGCATGCGCAAAGGTGACATGCTTGAGGTGGGGTGAGATTTGTCTGGGAGTTGGTCTTGGTTCGCTACCACCGGCCTGTGGGGCTCATAGCCAGATCGCGAGATCGGTGAAGTAGTATGAATTGAAGAGCTGACTAAATTACCACTCCTCCCCCGAGTCCCCGAAACAGACCTGGACTGGTCCCTCACCTTGGGTGTGCTCTAGCGGGAGGAGGGACGGAAGGACAGGAAGGAGGGTTACTACTCTGCCTTAGTTGCTCATGGGACTGGGCAACTTGACCGTCTTCTGTGGTACCCCCGTTTCCCAGCCGCAACCTGCGGAGCTGGGCGTGGAGCGTCCTTTCTGGCAGAGCCGGGACTTTGCTCTAAGGTCTAGCCACCCGAGTTAGGAGGGGCGGGGCCTGCTCACAGCCCTCCTGGAAATCCAGTACCTGGGTTTTCCGTGGGTTCTGGAACCGGGGCTGCCAAAGCGGTGGGTATTCACACAGTCCCCAAACCACTTTTCAGTCTTCAGAAGGAACCAGCCACTTAAGTAAAAGCCGCAAATGGAAGGGAAAGCAAAGGCATAGAGACACTGGGATTCTGTCTAACCTTCCCCGGCTGTGGCCTGGGAGACAGGCTGGTGCAGCTGATCCGCAAATGGAAGGGAAAGCAAAGGCATAGAGACACTGGGATTCTGTCTAACCTTCCCCGGCTGTGGCCTGGGAGACAGGCTGGTGCAGCTGATTTGAGTAGGCAGCCGAAGGAAAAAAAAAAATAAGCCAAGAATTCCTTGACCCTTTCTAGTTAACGTTCCAAAGACTTAATTTAGGACTCACTGGTAAAATTAAGAGAGATCCCTGAGCCTAATGTGCCCTTTCCCACATCTTTGGTCATTCTCTCGAAAGTCTCAGTGACTCCCACATAGCTACTTATATTTTTTTGTTTTTATTGTTTGGAACAGGGACTCACTATATAGCCCTGGCTTGCTGTGTAGACGAGGCTGGCCTTAAAGTCAACAGAGATCCGCTTGCCTCTGCCTCCACATACTGGGATTAAAGGTAGGAGCCGTCCGACCAGGCAATAGCTACTGATTGTTAGGTGCAATTGAGAGGAGAGCTTTTTGCCTGCCTCTTCCCACTCACTCCGTATGTCCTCCCTGCCGTAGCCGGGGCGCATAAGGGATTGGTATAGGTTTGACCTGTTGGAAACCTATATTTCTCCTTTGCAGACTCTCTTCTCGGCATCCAAACTCACTTGGTCAGAACCCTTGGATGAGCCCGTGGGACCCTTCTTCCTAGCCCTGTGGTCTGGAGCCAGAGGCTTTGGGACTGTGAGAGGATGGACAAAGGTACTATGTATGAGGCTGGGCCAGCTCCCCAAGCTCTCAGGTGCCAAGCAGCCGCTTGCACAAGTGTCTCTCAGTCCTGGCCGGGCATTGCCACCTCCCCCTGAGCCAGCATCAGCCATGTCCCTCAACAGAGCCACAACTGCCTGAGTTGCAGTTGAGCTGCCTCTCTTTGGCATGCTCCATTTGATGGCAGAGGGAGCAGTTATAGGAGGCCCAGGGCAGGTGTGTCGGCTCGATCAGTCTGACCTGAGCACCATGTGCTGCGCCACATGACACTCAGCACCAGGACAACTGTCTGAGCCCAGATGGGATCTGGATGGCCAAGGAACACCTGCCCATCTTAAAGACCTCAAGCCTTAAGGAGGCTGGGCAAGGGCTGAAGGGGCTGAAACAAGAGTCCATGTACAGAAGGCACTCGGAAGCCTGAGGTCACCCTTTTCTCTTTTCTAGATTCTCAGGGGCTGCTAGATTCATCCCTGATGGCGTCAGGCACTGCCAGCCGCTCAGAGGATGAGGAGTCACTGGCAGGGCAGAAGCGAGCTTCCTCTCAGGCCCTGGGTACTATTCCTAAACGGAGAAGCTCCTCCAGGTAGTCTGGGCTCAGAGTGCCTGGGAAGGGCAAGGCTTGTGGAGCTAGGCACACCTGTCTTAGCCGTTGTTGGAAATGGCCTTCTGAGCCTGCCTTGGGTCCAAGCAGGGCCTTGAGCTTTCCCTACTTTTTTTCCCTTCCTTTCCCTACTCGTCCATCTGCATGGGCACTGAGGACAGGGGAGGCAGGTTTTCAGTCTCTGTTGAGGAGTTGCCTGTCACCTCAGAAGACTAGAAGTTGGCTTTTCCACATCTACTGAGCCAGGCACTGCTGGAAAGTGAAGGCAGTTAGTTCCCAGGGGAGCCTGCTCTGTGGAAGCTGGGTGTGGTCCAGTGGCTAACAGTGCAGGGCCTTCCACAGGTTCATCAAAAGGAAGAAGTTCGATGATGAACTGGTCGAGAGCAGTCTGGCCAAGTCCTCTACCCGGGTGAAGGGGGCCGGGGCCGTGGAGTCCGGCCGATGCTCAGGGAGCGAGCCCTCCTCTAGTGAGAAGAAGAAGGTAAGGTACTAGGCAGCTGGATGAGGCCTGTCAGGACCGCACTGCCCCAGCCCCCATTCTAGACCCCTCCCTCCTGTCTCTCCCTGCTCCCTTCCTTGCTGCAACCCTCGCTTGCCTGTGCATCCTGTATCACATTTGGTGTGGGAGGCAGGGAGCTCGTATCTATTCTGGGAGCAGACAGCTTGTTCCCAGCATTGCAGGGTGTAAAAATAACCCCCAGGTGGCATTGCTCTGGCCCCAGACAGTGCAGCAGCAAGAGTAGTTTCCTGGTATACTCCCCACCCACCCTCCATTCTGGGGCTGAGGGTACCACAAGCAGAGAGAAGACCCCATCTGGTCAAGAATGATGCAGAAGTCCTTTGGTGGGGGTGGGTATGAGAACGCTCAGCTCTCAGCTCGGCTCCTGGTGTTGTCGGAGTCTGCAGCTGTCACAGTGTGTGAAGCACACTGTCTGGAGCCCCAGCTTCTCTGATAGAGTTTATTGTGGTCCTGTCCTGTACCCAGGTAGCCAAGGCTCCCAGTACTCCTGTAGCACCCAGCCCTGCCCCAACCCCTGGGCTTACCAAGCGTATGAAGAAAAGCAAACAGCCACTTCAGGTGACCAAGGATCTGGGCCGATGGAAGCCTTCAGACGACCTCCTCCTCATCAATGCTGTGCTGCAGGTGCCCACCATGGGACTGGGGCTCCCTCCTCCCTAACCCTCCAATTTCCAGGTTCCATACTAGCTTAGCAGGACCCTTGGCTTCCGAGGGAAGGATTCTTCCTATTGTTGGGGCTGGAGCAAACCAATCTGGGGTCTTGCAGACTAATGACCTGACATCCGTCCACCTGGGTGTGAAGTTCAGCTGCCGCTTCACCCTTCGGGAAGTTCAGGAGCGCTGGTACGCCCTGCTCTACGACCCTGTCATCTCCAAGTGAGTGGGCTGGCTTCAGTAGAGGGGAGGTGCTGGGGGGGTCCCCCAAGTTTGGAACTAGGTATAGGAGGACAGATTCAAGCAGGGCCCAAAGGAGGGTCTTGGGAGGCAGGGCCATGGTCCATGGGCCCTGTACCCTCTGGGGTGGTCCATGGGGCCTGCTGGGCCCCAGAGCACCTCCTTTTTCTAACTTCTAGTCCCAGGTGGAGGGCAGAAGCGTCCTGGCATGGGAAGTAAATGCCTACGAATGCCACCAGTGTGAGCCTTGGATCACTTCTGAACTTGTCCACATTGCCTCTCACAGGTCCTTCTGTGATGAGGGAACTGACCTCCCAACAATCAGGAGGCAGAGGCAGTTGACTGTCTGAGTTGGGAGGCTAGCCTGCTCTACAGAGTGATTTCTAGGATAGCCAGGACTATATATCGAAACATGTCTCTAAAATAAACTGGGGAGGGTGGGGGGAGACAGACAGAGACAGACACTGAAATAAAAGCCTCAAGCCCCTTCTGGTTTTAGTTTCAAATAAGCTCACACACATACATGCTATACCCTCCTCAGTCACTTAATTCAGTGTCCTCAAAGCTCGGTTTGAATCTGAACACCCATCTCCTCCTCCATAGCCCTGCCACCTACTCAAGCTGTAGCCATAGTCCCGAGAGACCAGAAAACGGCATGGCCTCAGCTTGGAAAAGGAAGGCAGTGGGCAGTGGTTAATGAGGAAGCGCCGGAAAGAGGGTCGCAGCTGGTCCCAGGGTGTCTCAGCAGCGGGCCTCTTGTTGGCTTTTTCTGAGCTGGCTGATGGAGAGCTTTCTGTGTAGACCAGGCTGGCCTTGACCCTGAGCAGCCCTGCAGGCTGGAGTTAGAGAGTATGCTTCCCTCATTGGACCATGCCTTGGTGCTGTGTTAGGCCTCAGGTTATTTCTACCACAGAGCTCTAGGCTCAGAATCTCTACATTCCAACGGCTTATCCGTTTGGGGGGAGTACAAACCCCAGATTACTTGACTTCTTCCTTTTCAGTTTTGCCTTCCCTTTCTTTCTTCCCATGTGCAGGCTGGCTTGCCAAGCCATGAGACAGTTACACCCAGAAGCCATTGCAGCCATTCAGAGCAAGGCCCTGTTCAGCAAGGCTGAGGAGCAGCTGCTGAGCAAAGTAGGCTCGGTAAGTGGGCAAGGTACAAGCTGGACCAATGGCAAACCACCAGTGTGGGGAGTCCCGTCTGCCCCATCTGTGGTCTGCACACATCTGCAGGGGCCTTTGTTGCTTTTTCCAGTTCTTTGGGAGGGACTGGGGACAGGGATGGGGTAGGAATGAGAAAACCTAGGCATAAAGAGAGTATTTCCCATCTCCAGACCAGCCAGCCCACCTTGGAAACCTTCCAGGACTTGCTGCACAGACACCCTGATGCCTTCTACCTGGCCCGGACTGCCAAGGCTCTGCAGGCCCACTGGCAGCTCATGAAACAGTATTACCTACTGGAGGATCAGACAGGTAACAAGTGCCCCAGAAGCTGCGTCGGGAGCAGTCAGGTGTGCGGGTGGGAGAACATGGGCAACGTGCTGCGGGAACAGCTGCCTGCGGTGTCCTGTGATAGACTTCTCAGCAGCCCCTCCGGGTCCAGGTCACCTCCGTTTGCCAAAACAGCAGCAACAAAACCTGCCTCCTTGTGGAGCTGGCAGGGTTTGTTGCAGGGCCTTTGGCGTCATGGAAGGAAAACTAGCTTGCCTGGTATCCTGAGCTCAAAGTCCAGTAGCAATTATTACGGCTTCTTGTTTTAGGTTTTGTTTGGTTTCTTGACATGTTTGGCTATCACATGACAAGTACGTTAATTAGTATATTATATTAATGGGTAGGATTAAAACGGAAGCAAGCTGGGCATGTCGTCTCTAGTCACTCCCCTGCTTCTCACCCGGCTTTCCTGTCTCCAGCCTGCAGCCTCTTTCCATTGCTCCTGGACCAGGAAGTCTATGCTCAGGTGGTTTACCCACAGAATCCCCATCCGTCCTCTTCCCTAAGGGCTGGAATGCTGTCTGCCACCTGTCTCACCACCAGGCTCCCCTCTCTAAAGGACAGGAGCTAGGGAATCCACCTGGTTGGATTGTAGGGGACCTGCAGGGGGGTTGGGGACCCAGCTTCTGGTTCGTAGGGTTCAAGCCTACTCTTCTTGCCAGAATCCACTGCTGCTGCACTGTGCACCACACCACCATACCTCTTTCTGCTGCTCTGGAAGGAAAGCCCTTCCTTGTCCTAGCATGCTCCTGCAGCTCAGGCTCAGAAGGATGGCCTCACAGAATTGTGGGAAATGCGCCTGCCTGCTGGTGTTAGTGCTCCGGGGGCTTGCTGCCTTCCCCATCACGTAATTTTCAGGATGTTTGCTAGTTAGCATTTATTTTTACTGTTTTAAAGCCAGCTTGTTCCTTTTTGTTGTTTGGGGGGTTTTTTGGTTTGGTTTTGTTGTTGTTTTGACTCTTGGTTTTCTACAGCCCAGGCTTACTTCCTGCTTCTATCTCCCAGGTACCTGAACTATAGGCTTGTGCCACTAGATCTTGCTACTTTTGTCATGATTTTGGAAATTGTTCTGTTCACTGAAAGCCGTGTGTGTGTGTGTGTGTGTGTGTGTGTGTTTCACTGTTGAAATTTGGTTTCTCATTTGTTGCTTAGAGCTGGGTGTCCCCAGGATCAGGCAGTTTCTTGGCTTAGCTAGCAGGTCAGTCACACATGTAGAGTCCTGGATTTCGAGCAGACCTGTTGGAAAGTGGCTTGGTGACAGTGAACAATCTACTCCTGTCCCCAGAGTCTCACAGGGCAGAGCTGTGCCGCCTCTGTGTACCTCCCCACCCCCCCCCAACCCCCCAGCTGTAGCTGGGAGCAGCACTGCAGTGGGCCACTGTGGCCAAGCACTGCAAGTTCTTATATTCTGGGCACCCCAGCCTCTTCTGTTGTAGCCAGAAACAGTTGCAAGGTTTCACAAAACACTGTTTCCCAGAACATGCTTGATGGGTACTAATATTAATTATCCTGCTTCGTTTCATCCTTTGAAAACAATAAAGCGAATGCCATGGCCCATAAGGAGGTCATTTTCCACAGACTGCAGTAGAGGCAGCCCTCAGCCGGTGCTGTCCAATGGTCCATGTCGCTCGCTGCCCAGAAGGCTGGGGAGCAGCTTCAGTCCTGGCTGTGCCCTGACTGGGGTCAGAGGTTAATCTGCCTCTGTCACTTTCCTCACATGTACAAGGGAGCTGAGCAGCCCTCCTGCACTTAGTTTGAGATTTTACAAGACTTCACCAGAAGCCCATGCAGGTCAGCTATAGTTTCCTTGTATTGAACCGCCTCTGTCCCAAGTTAAGTGGCAGGACGCGATGTGTCAGGTCAAAGTGCTGCCTGCTTGGGACTGTGATCCCTCTGTGGCTCTGGCTCCAGCAGGGCTGTGTCCTTGCAGCCTGGCTGTTGGGCAGCGGGGGCTGGAGGAGGAACCTCCACGTTTATTCGCCTTTGTTGTTTATTCAGTGCAGCCACTGCCTAAGGGGGACCAAGTGCTAAACTTCTCAGATGCAGAGGACCTGATTGACGACAGTAAGCTCAAGTGAGTTCCTGGAGAGGGTTGACTCCACTTTGTCGGGCACACCGGGCTGCCCAGCAGACAGCTTCAGTTGCAGCTGCTGGGCTTAGCCATCCTTGCACCCTCTCCTGTGGGGGCCGCTTCAGCTCACTGCCTTCCCGTTCTCCCCACCCCCAGTCCCAGGGCTAGGCCAAGGCTTAAACAGCTTTCTGAGCCCCTTGGCTGAGGGGCCTGGGGTGCTGTTGTGGGCCGGGTAGCGGGGGCCTGAGAGTGACGAATCCTTTTTGATGCTCAGGGACATGAGAGATGAAGTCCTGGAACATGGTAAGTCTGCCCTGCTGGGGACAGTGTGGGAACGACTGAATCGGAGGGGACCAGTTCAAGGTGCTGGTGGCATCAGTCTCTTCTTACCATTTCACTTCACCTCAGAGCTGACAGTGGCTGACCGGCGCCAGAAACGAGAGATCCGGCAGCTGGAACAGGAGCTGCATAAGTGGCAGGTGCTCGTGGACAGCATCACAGGTGAGGTGGCTAGGGGACAGCGTGTGCTCCCTGACATCCTTGTCCCATTGAGCCCTTCCCTTGCCTGTCTGGGCGTGCTGTTTACTAGGCCCAGTCCCTGGTTTCCTTACGTCTTTCCTACTTTCCTGACTGTGCTCTTCTCTCAGGCATGAGCTCTCCAGACTTCGACAACCAGACCCTGGCCGTGTTGCGAGGCCGTATGGTGCGGTACCTAATGCGCTCTCGTGAGGTGAGACAGGCTGTCACTGTCCTCATTCTGCCTAAGCACCCCCTCTGTCATCCCTTTCTTGTCTTTCTCTGGCCCATGTGGGGATTCTTTTTCTCATTCCTTGACCCCAGCCCTCACTTCCACCATTTTCCCAGATAACCCTGGGCAGAGCAACCAAGGACAACCAGATTGACGTGGACTTGTCTCTAGAAGGTCCAGCCTGGAAGATCTCCCGAAAGCAAGGTATGCCCACCCTGCCACTCCACAGAGAACAGGTGGGCTATCCTCTGAGCCTCACTGGCTTTTCTAGCTCTAAGCCATGGTGCCTAGAGAAAGAACCATTATGACTTAGGGAGAAAGGCCAAAAGAGTTGGTGCTCTGAGATCTCTACCTTGGGGCCACAAGAGCCTGCACGCCTTCATGTCCAGGAAGCAGAGGGACACTTGGCTCTCTCCTGTTTGTCTCCGTCTTGTCATTTCCTTTCTGCATCTACAGGTGTCATCAAGCTGAAAAACAATGGTGACTTCTTCATTGCTAATGAGGGCCGGCGGCCCATCTATATCGATGGGCGCCCTGTGCTGTGTGGCTCCAAGTGGCGCCTTAGCAACAACTCTGTGGTGGAGGTGAGTTGGGGATGGAGGAGTGAGTCTCACCTGGTGCCTGACAAACTAGTTCGTGGATGTGGCTCTGTCCACCTCCAGACTCCCGGCGTCTTCTCTCCTCAGATCGCCAGCCTGCGGTTCGTCTTCCTCATCAACCAGGACCTCACTGCCCTCATCCGGGCTGAGGCCGCCAAGATCACACCACAGTGAGGCGGTGTCAGAAACCAGGCCGTGCTCTGGCCTCAGTTTCCCCTGTCATTCCAGCTCCCTTGAGCTGGGAACTCAGGCTCCTGGAAAACCCTTGTGCCCAGAGTGGGTAATGGAGGCCCCACTGCTGGCCATTGACTGAGCCTTTGCGGCAAGGTGGGGGTCACCATGGGGAAGCCAGGAGAGGCTGGGACCCCTGTGCCTCCCCAGAGCCAGAGCCCCACCATTGCCACGTGACTCCTGTGTCTCCCGTGGATGAGCCCCACCATTGCCACGTGACTCCTGTGTCTCCCGTGGATCAGCTTTAGACCCCTCCCCCTTTTTGTTTTTTGTAAATAAAAGTACTGAGTTCCAAAGTAGTTTCTTTTATTTTATGTTTTTTAATATAAAAAACAGGAGGACAGTGGAGTCGGGCACATGCAAGGAATGGCAGAACCCCTCCTCGTCCTCAAGCCTCTGTTCCCATCGGGCAGAGGGTGGACAAGCAGGTCAGTGGAGCAGAACCCGTGGATCCCTAGCCTGGGGCCTGCCTGAGGCTCCGTGCCTGGGCCGGGCAGCCTGCGAGGCCGTGGAGCAGCAGTGGCAGGGACGCGCAGTACTCGTCTCCGGCCTGGATCAGACCCCTGTGCCTTCTTCCTGGGTCCACTGGACTGTGCCAGGGCCGTGGCAGCCAATGAGCACCATCTCTAGGCTGTGGGGATCCCAGGGCAAGGCTCGGCCCCCCGACCCTGGAGGGGGCTCTCCAGTACTGGTTGCCTCAGGCTGGTTCACAGGTGCTGGGGTCCCAGTCCTAGCCCCTTCTTCAGGAGGAGGGGGTGAGGCTGGGGTGCTGGGCTCAGAACAGAGGTCTCCAGAACCAGGGGGCTCTGAGTCTGAGGTGGAAGTCCATAAAGCTGTGGCTCGGGGCCAAGGGGAACTCTGGGATGCTGGGGGGCCCCAAGGCCAGGGTGCCATGAGGGGTTGGGGGTGGCCTGGACGGGGGTGAGGCCAAGTCCCACTCAAGACTGAACCTGTTGGGGGCTGCAGACAGTAGGATGATGCCCCAGTGTCCACGCGCAGGGGTTGTAGGAGTCCAGAGGCAGTGGCTGGGCATGGCCCCTCTCCTGATCCCCGGGGACAATGGCCTTCCCCTTGGGGCACCAGGATAAGCTGCACAGCCTGGCGAAGTGACTGCAGTCCCTCCCGCATCTGCAGCACCTGCTCAGACAGCTCCATCACCTGGGATGTGGGGGTAAGAGGTCAACAGGTCAGTGGGCCACCCACCTCAGCCGGCCTGTTCTTCCCTCCCTGCTCCCACCTCAGCCACCCACCGCCTGCCGTAGCTTGTCCAGTGTGTCTGTGTTTCTTGCCTCACTGGGCCCCAAGGGGACGGTGAGCAGGCCGCTCTCTGTGGAAAGGATGGAATTATCAACCAGAGCTGCTAAAGGACAGACAGTTAGGATCCAGGCCTGGCTTCTTAGCACTGGTCTGGTTCACCCTGCTCCTTTCTGGCCTTGGTCAAGTTGCTAAATTTTGCCTAAATTGTCAGCATGAGAACCCCTCGAAGCAGCCCTGAGTAACACTGCCTACTGCTCTCCTCCCTGCAGGAAGCTGTCCTTCCGTGGGGCAGGATGAGAGAGTCTCATAACCCATGATGGTCCCTCAGGTCTCGAATAGCCAAGGCTGTTGAGCCCTGAGCTCTGTCTGCTGGGATTACAGGCAAACGCTACTGTCTAGCTGGAAGTGCCTCTTTACATCTGTCCCTCATCCTGTCCTAGATTATATCCCATTTCCACGCTGCCTGTCTCATCCAGGGCCAGGCTCAACTCAGTCTTTCCAGCCCTCTGTCTCCCAGTAAGGCAGACATATGCCAAGAGTGTCAGGTACATTCTCATTTAACATGCACGACAATCCATTTTATAGACCAGAATCAGGACCAAGGCTCTGAGCTTACGATGTAGTTAGAAAGTTGGCTGGGCCGTTATCCAAACCTTCAGGCCAGTCATCACCGGCAGCTGGGAGGGCTTCCTGGCAGGCTGCCCCACAGTTTTAACACCAGACTCAGATACCACATCGCCTGAGGTCTATGAGGCAAATGGGGTGCCCACCAACATTCCCTGTCCCCACATCCAATACCTGGTCCTGGGGAGGGGCTGCTGCTACATTCTGGGCCAGACTGACCCACTCGGAAAGAGAACTTATGCTGGTCAGAGCTGCAGCCATCCTCAATGCCATCTACGACCCTGTGGACCCAAAAAATCAAGGCAGGACATCAAATCAGATGATAGGCAGCCACCGTGGTGTCAGGATGGGACATTCCAGTGGTCACACGTGTTGGCTGCAGAAGTTCAGAGCTAGCCAGGGGACCTGGGCATCCTAAGAAACATGGTTAGTCCCTTTTCCTAAGAGCTTTCAGTTTAGCTGAAGAGTACATTGGAGTAACACAAAACAGGAGTTCAAGGTAAGCCACCTCTAATCAGGTAGCAGGATCGCAGAAATCTGGGCAGGCAGGCAGGCAGGCAGGCAGGCTTAGACCATGGTGGCTGGAAGGCTAGGGCCTGGAGAGACCTCTGCAATTATGCCAAGAAGGCAAGCTGTAATTGAACAACTGTGTGTCTGTGGTTTTTACCCAAGGATTCAAGGGAAGCTGGGAGGGGACTTGCCAGCACGGCTAGAGCGTAAAACTGTGCACAGCAGCTAAGAGCCTGTTCTGTTCTTGCAGAGAAGGTGCATAGAACAGCTCACAAACCACCTATTACTCCAGTTCCAGGAGACCCAGTGCCCTCTTCTGGTGTCTGTGGGTACCTACACTCATGTGCACAGTCTCCTGCCTTCCAACCAATTATAAATAAAATCGAGGAGGAGAATGGGGGGAGGGGAGAAAGGGGTAAGAAGAGGAGGAGGAAGAGGAAGAGGAGATGAAGATAACATGATGCCAGGCATGGTGCACATCTGTAATCCCAACACTCAAGAGACAGAATCAGGAGGATCACCAAATGGAAATCAACCTGAGTTATATAGTCTCAAAAAACAACAACAACAAAAACAAATGGACAACACTCAGGGAGAGGATGTGCTTAGCTGGTGCCTCTGTCCTAACCACCACAATCTTGCTATGAAGTCCAGGGCCTGCTCACCTGGGGCTCAGGTCTGGGGGTACATTCCATGGCATGGGAGGCAGCTGCAGCCCATCAAGTGTCCGTGGATGGGCAGAAGGACCGGACTCAGGCTTCAAAACCCCTGCCCTACTTGGCCTCCCTCTGCCACCCAGCCGCGGCCGGGGCGCAGTGCGACGTGGGGAGAGTAGTTTGGCAGCTGAGGAGGAGGAGGTACAGCCAGGTGACAGCAGGGGACTGGAGGGTTCATCTGCTGGGGCTGGTGAGACCGTGTGTCCCTGCTCCCCATCTGTCTCCTTCTCCTCCAGTGTGGACATGAGGGTGTTGTCGCCACTCAGGGAGCTGGTATCCACCTGGGGACAGGGGAACAGGGCTCAACATGGAAGGCCACTGCTGTGTTCCACTCCTCTTCCTTACCAAGGCACAGGAAACACCAGAAGAGGAAACCTTCCTGGAGAGCATAACCCGCTACACAGTTGCCACTGAAATCACCAAATCTGCCCAAAGATGGGTAAAACAGCCCTCTAAATGACCCTTCAGACTAATGTGACTATTCACTGTGCACTAGTGATAATCCCAAGACCTCTCTGGGGTTCAAATGAGAAGTGTCCCCATAATGTCAGGCACATCAACAGTTGGTCTCCAGTTGATGGCACCTTTTGGTGAAGTTTAGGAGGTGTGGTTTTGCTGGAGGAAGGTAGGGGAGGTTTTGAGAGAAAAATAAGCCAGCCACTTCCACACCACTCTGTCTGCTTCCTGCCTGTGGTAAAGTACTTGAAGCTTCAGCTTCCTGCCCCTGCCTCAGTACCTGCTGCCTTGTGTCTCCACCATGACAGACTCTGGATGTAAGTCCAGATAAACCCTTCCTCCTGCAAGTTGCCCTGGTCATGATTTATTAAAAGGAAAGTAACTACTGTACCCTCAGAATCTGCTATTTCATGACGAAAGGTCAGGGGCTCTATGAGGCCCTTATTCAGAAGCAGCCTCCATGGCTGACGCCTGTTTCTGACCAACCCCCCACCTGCAGTCTACACTGTGGACTCTACAGGGTTCACCTGTGAGCAAGTGTAATGGCTCCTGTCACAGCAGGTGTTGTTTTGGCCAGGGCCAGTATTTCAGGTAAGCCAAAGCTGGACTTTTTTTTTTTTTCTTTAAGATAGTGTCTCTTCATCAGGTAGCTCTAGCTGTCCTAGAACTTACTACATAGAACAGGCTAGCCTTGATGTCACAGAGATTCTCCTGCCTCTGCCTTCTGAGTCCTGGGATTAAAGGCGTATATTACCACACCCTGGCTTTGACTGAATTCTAAATCACAGAGTTGGTTCAGACCACCTAACTGCTCTTGCTGAGAGCCTGGGTTTAACTCCCAATAGCCACTGGGTGGCTCACAGCACCACCTAGAACTAGAGTTCTAGGATATACGATACCCTCTTCCAGCTTCTTGTGGCACACACAAGTACATCAAATAAATTTAAAAAAAAAAAAAAAAAAAAAAAAAACCCACAGTGAAATGAAAGCACTGAGTGTAGACTCCCACCCTGAGGCAGGGAGACTTTCCACACAAGCCCACAGGTCCCTTTTTGTCCCCCCAACTTTGTTCAGTCCCTCCACACCCATGCGCAGCACCCTCACCTCTGCCGAGACTCCCCCAGCTCCCAGGTTGTAGCTGAGTTCTCCTCGGAGCCCACGGCTAAAGCGTGGGGCAAACTCAGGGTACAGTGCGAGGCTCTCATGTAGCCCGGCCAGCTGCAGACACTGCAGGACGCAGTATGTCAGCCCCTTTACGTCCGCATTGGCCTTCACCACTTGCTCCCTCTGGGGCAGCTCACAGCCGATCAGGTCACCCTTCCCTGGGGAAAAGAAGCCAAGGTTAGCAAGCTACTTGGGGAGGGGAGATGGGCTGCAGACTGAGCAGACACAGGTCCCAGCTGTGGAGTGGTCCCTAGTCCTCTCGGGCTCTTGCACACACTTGGGGTAGAGAACAGTAGGACCCAGCCTCTCAAGCACGTGCAAGGGCAGAACACTGGCTGAAACCTCTGCATCCAAGTAGGAACGTCATCCCTTCCTATGGTTCGCAGACAGACAGGCTGTTAATTAAACTCTCCTGGGGAAATTAAGCCAACCAGATTTCCAGGCCCCAGCCCAACTCTTTTTTTGTTTTTGTTTTTTCGAGACAGGGTTTCTCTGTGTAGCCCTGGCTGTCCTGGAACTCACTCTGTAGACCAGGCTGACCTCGAACTCAGAAATCTGCCTGCCTCTGCCTCCCAAGTGCTGGGATTAAAGGCGTGCACCACCACCGCCCAGCCCCAGCTCAACTCTTATCATTATAATCTGATTTTCTTAAAGGCCCACAGGTGATTTGGGTATAGTTTGTCCAAGGACTAGAATTTGGTAGCAGCAGTCTAGTGCCCTGTTTGGAATGGTGAAAATGTTAATGCCGTGGCTATGCTGCCATTGCCCTGGGGTGATCTCATCATAAAGGGTTTTCCAAAGTTAGCTGAGAATACCACCTGGCTAACAACAACGATCAAACGGCATACTCTGTGGCTCTCTGTGAGTTCGAGACCACCTCGTTTACAGAGCTAGCTCCAGGACAGCCAGGGCTACACAGGGAAACCTTGTTTCAAAAATGAAAAGCAAACAAACAAACAAAAGGCTGTTGGAATCTCAAGGATGTCGGACAGGGGAGGTGTATCTTAGAATCACACCTGGGGGCTGTGGCCTTATGGAGAGGGTCGGTGGAGTCAGTGTTGATGAATCGTCTGACAGAGACAACCAGAGACCCCTGTGGTTCTTCATCTTCCCTTTTCCCTCTTGTTCAGCCCCAGCAGGGATAGGCAACCTGGGCTTGGCAAAGGCAGCTTGGCTCCTATCGGGCCAGCTGAATGATCAGAAAGATTAAAAAGGGCGGTCAAAGCCTTTAAGACCAAAAAAGGTGGACGCTGTCAACACCCATGGAGCCCAGAGGCCTCTCAATGTATGCACGGAGTTTTGCTCAAAAGGAAGTGCAGAATGAGCCTCCTTTAAGTTTTTTGTTCCTGTTTTGAAGTTTCCTGGCTCCTTGGAGAGCCCATTTAGGTTACAAGGGGAAGGAGCTGTGTTTTGTGTGATCTGGAATAAGACAGGTGTAAGTCTGTCCTCAGCCAGGAAGTGAGACACAAAGGAGAGACAAGACTAAGGACAGAGTCAACAGCAACCTAGGCCCTGCCACTGGCACCTGGACCAAGGCTTTCAGGCTCAGCTCATCCGGTTGCATCCTCTCGCTCTTGGAACACTTGGCTGAGTCAGTTTACAAACGGGTTGAGGCCAGAATCACTACTGTTGACTACAGGGCCAGACCCAGCTTGCCAGGAGCCAGCTGGATGCACCTGAATGCCCAGCTGAGGAGGCAGGTGGGATGCTGGGATGAAAGAAAGGCAGGAAACCAGGTCACAGCTGGGCACATGTACTCCCAGCCCTCAGAGGCTAAAACAGGAGACGGCAAGTGCAGAGCCAGACTGGGCTCCATAGCAAACACAGGACACTCAGTTCTCGGGCAGGATCCGAGCCAGGCACTTATACTACCGAGTGACCAGCTGGACAGTCGCGCCCTGACCAGTCTTCCCACAATTCTAATCTCTCCAGCTCTCCTCGGTTCCTCGAGGGCCACTAGCCACACTTGTGTTGTATACAACACTATATTCCCTCCTTCCTTAATTTTTTTTTCCTTCTGCATTTTGAAACAGGGTTTCATTTATCCAGGTCTGGGCTCAAGCTCAAATGTCGTCCAGGATGACCTTGAACTTCTGATCCTCCTGCCTCCACCTCCCAAGGGCTGGGAGCCACCGTGTCTGGTTTAATGCAATGCTGGGGACTGAGTCCAGGGTCTTGTGCTTGCTGGCAAGCAGTGCACCAGCTAAGCTTCACGCCTGCCTGTCTGCCTGCCTTCCTCGCTTCTTCCCTTCTTGCCCCCGCCCCCCAGATGGCCCTGCTATGGCTTAGAACTCCTCAGTTGCTCAAGGGATTCTCTTGCCTCAGTGTTCCACTGGCTTTCATATGACTCCAAGCATATGCCACAATGATCCAGGGCCATAATTCTGCTTTCCCAGTTCTGGTATATGTTGTATCTAAGCTCAGAAGCTACACTTACGAAAGATGAAAAAAAAAAAAAGTGCTTTAACAGTCTGCCACCTTGCTCAGGCTCTGAGTCCCCTGGCGACATTTCTTTTATCTAATGCTGTCGGAAGGCCCTCCTGCTCAAGTGAGAGGGGATGAGCAGCAGTAGCTGCTGGGGTGCCCAGCAACACTCCACCACCTTCTGCGTTCTTTTCTGTCCTAGTCTTCATTGTGGCTGTGGGGCTCTAGTTGTCCCACAACTAGCAAGGACTTGACTGTGACCTGGTCACTGCCTTTCTTCCCCCTCCTTTCTTCCCCCTGGTATATGAACCCACCTCAATTACTCAGGCTATCTCTGTTCCTTGCGCTCCAGGGTTACCAGTGAAAGCCTCCCACAGCTGCATAGCACGGCCCCTTTACAGGCTTTTTACTGTGTAGGCCTGTGCTTTGAAGAGCATAGGCTCTCCTGGTGCTTGTGGGCACACCTGGCCCTCCTCAAACACTTCCCCTCTGAGGTCGGCACCCTCCCAAGGCACCTGGCTCTACCATGTATACCGGCCAACGCCTAGCTTAGCTCGGTGAATAATAATGGTTTCTGTAATGTTTCCTGTGATGTTCCACAGAGTCTCCGAATGGAGACAGTCCTCCGTGAGTCTACTGTCCCCTGTACTGTGCTGGTCCCTTGTCATCATTTAGGGAGCTGATTGTGTTGCTTTCCCTTTCCCTTTTGCCAAAGGAAGGCTGTGCTCTTTATTTGAGAGAGGCTACCCTGTCACGTGGAGGCTGAGCCCCACTGTCACCCATCTGGGCTTTGGAGCTGCTCTGTGAGACCTGCCCTCTTTCTCCCTAGCCAGAGCACTGTCCTCTGTACTTTCCACCATGGCTTCTCTAGCCCATCATGCACTGGCTCTTCTTCTTTTTTTTTTCCTGAGACACGGTTTCTCAAGACAGGGTTTCTCTGTCCTGGAACTCACTCTGTAGACCAGGCTGGCCTCGAACTCAGAAACCGCCTGCCTCTGCCTCCCAAGTGCTGGGATTAAAGGTGTGCACCACCACTGCCCGGCATACACTGGCTCTTCTTAAAAGCTGGATCCCCTCACTGGCCTCATCTTAGGAACTGCCTCAGAGTTGCCACCTCCTCCCATGTTGCTACTTTGTTATCACTGGCTCATCTTTGAGCTTTGTCTAGGGCTCTGGCTGTTCCCGACTCCACCATGTCTGTTTCTCCCCCCAGTGGCTTTGTATGCAGCCACTCTCTGATTTTTCCTTGGAATGGCCATGAATTCCCTAGACACATGAGCCCCCAAACACCCTTTCTCCCATCACACTAACCTAGAATGGCGAGCACCGTGCCACCTTTGAGGACCTCCATGGAACCTGAGCACACAAAGTAGAGGGCCTGGAGAGCATCACCTTGGTGAATGAGGTACTCGCCAGGCGTGCAGAAGGCGGGCCTCAGGGCCAGGGACAGTGCCCGCAGGCAGCCACGGCTAGCTGCCTCAAACAATGGCAGCTGCAGGACCTCCTTGTGCAGGTGCATGGCGATGTCTGCGCGAAGCTCATCCGGGAGACTCTGCAGCAGCTGCAAGCAGGCAGAAGGGAAGGGTTGAGGTTGCAGAAAAGAAGGTCCTTTCCAGCCAGCCCCTGGCCACCATTTTCAATCTCAAGAAGGGAGAGGGGGACTTGGGAGGCAGAGGCAGGTGGATTTCTGAATTCGAGGTCAGCCTGGTCTACAGAGTGAGTTCCAGCCAGGGCTTTTCTCGAAAAAGAAAAAAAGGGGGGGGAAGAAGAGGAGGAGGAGGAGGAGGAGGAGGAGGAGGAAGAAGAAGAAGAAGAGGAAGAAGAAGAGGAGGAGGAGGAGGAGGAGGAAGAGGAGGAAGAGGAGGAAGAGGAGGAAGAGGAGGAAGAGGAGGAAGAGGAGGAAGAGAAGGAAGAGGAGGAAGAGGAGGAAGAAGCAGCAGCAGCAGCAAGAGTGGGAATGGAAAGCTGTCCAAGCCTCCCACTCAGCATTAAGGTCCAGCCAATGTAAGAAAGCTCTTTGCAACCCCCTCCTATCCCCTTTCCCTCTCCCGGCCTCAGATTCTGACATCAGTGAGCACAGAGCCCATAGACCCAACTAGGGTTCTGCTCTGTCTCATGTATGGGTGCTGTCCCTGCAAAAGAACCAGGCAAACCATATTAATGCATTTCCCACCCATCCACACCTCCACTCCCAATTGTTGAGACCAGGCACAAACCCCTTGAGGAGGTAAAAGTCTAGAAGCAGCCTAGGAGGCCACCACACCTCAGTGGTATCGATGCCGTTGTTCACAGCCCATGTGGCTTGGAAGTACTCGAGCATACGCTGCTTGAGGGGTTTGGGGATGCGGTGGATGCGGATGTAATCTCGCAGGTCACGAGTGCGGCTGTGGTACAGAAAGCGGCGAGCATACATGCGCTGGATGATGGCCGTCACATTCCCAAACACCACTGCATGCATCAGAGCTGGTCAAGAATAAAGAGGAAAGGTCACCCTCCAGGCCTGGTCAGGCTTGATGTGGTGCTAGCAGACATGTCTTCCGCTCCCTGCCTATCCCCATATTCCTGGGCAGGGTGCATGCTAGGCAGGGTGCATGGTCATCTCTCCCTGCTCTGGCCTGGTGAGTCACCAAAGGCAGACTCTAGAGAGGTGGGCGTGGAGGGGCCCAGAAAGCCATGGCCCAGCCTCACCTCCAATAAGCATGGTGCAGATGGAGAAGATCTTCTCGGTGTCTGTGTTAGCGGACACATTGCCGAAGCCCACACTGGTGAGACTGCTGAGCGCAAAGTACAAGGAGGTGATGTAGGCACTGCGTAGGGACGGGCCACCCAGTAGCTCCAGCCCGGTCCCGTTGGCTTCGCTGCCAACGCCGCCACCGCTGCTACTGCAGTTTTCACTCTGGCTGGAGCTGTTCCCTCCGTCTGGACTCCGGCTCACCAGGTAGTATGGGGTCTCCAGCCTGCGTGCCAGCTCCTGCAGCCAGCCTGGAGAACAGGAGGGGGCACTGAGAGAGCAAGACACGGTTCTGCCGCTCTGCAGATCCAGATGTACTCGCTGGCACCCCCTAAAGTGGGGTACATGCAAGTGCAGGCCCGCCCTTGTGGCTTCTGTCCAACCTGTCTCTTCTCTGCTTGAACATCCTCATGTATCCCTCCCTCCCTTCACCTCTCAGCAGGACAGCACAGGAGAAAGGCTGTCAAGCTCCACATCGCCATCCTACTGATGCCCTGATAGAGTAAGGAGAGTCACATCCTCTCAAAGGATGGTTGTCAACATCACAGAATGCATCCAACGGCCAGGCAAAGAGGCTGGGGCAGGGGTGGCCTCTCTTTGCATTTAGCCTCAGCCTGGTCCTCAAGTTTGGATGGCTGAGCCACATCCTCTGTCCCATTCATTCACACTATTTTTCTTTGTTCACGCCCATCTGCTACTGAAAGCCCTGCCGCTGACCATCCAGGCATACCCCGCCCCTCAAAGTCAGAAACCACCCAGTCTCACACATGTTGTCTCAACACGCCCACGTGGATGTGTACACATATGCCACAGAGGTTCAACACATGCCCCCCCCACCACTCAGTAGAGAAGGCAAGAACATACATGTAAACACTCTACAGATGTTCAGTCACGACCATGGCCGCTTGCACTGCAAAGGCCTGTGCATGCTTGAACGGCTAATGACCACAGGTGACTGGACACTGACACGCTTCCACACAGATGAATCTATATATGCACACTCACACCCGCACACTCTCCCAAACAAATAGACTTCCTTGCACCCAGGTGGGCAGGATGGACTATTAGATGGTGGCCGGACCTGCCCAGTCTTCTCTGGACAAAGGAGAAGGGAAGCAAGTTCCCAGGGCTGACACACAGACCCTGGGCCACGCTCTCCCAACACACAGACCTAAGGCCACACTCCTCCAATGCACACAGTGGCTGGGCTCCTGCAGAGGGACAGAGGGGCAGAGGAACAGAGGGACAGAGGAACAGAGGGACAGAGGTTATATTGTAGGATAGCAGCTAAACTGAAGAGGATCTCCAGGAGGGGGTCAAACCTAAGGGTTAGTGGGCCGGGGCTCGACAGCTTCCTGGAAGAGGAGATATGTGTGCTTAGCCTTAAATGCTAGGAAGGGTATTTTGTAAACCTTCCTTCCTTCCTTCCTTTTTTCCTTTCTTTCCTTTTGTGTGCACACACGTCCTGGCGTGCATGTGAAGGTCAGAGGACAATTTGTGGAAGTCTGTTCTCTCCTTCTACCGTGCGGGCCCTGGGGAGTAGACTCAAGTTTGCCACACTTAGCAGTAAGCACCTTTATTCATTAAGCCATCTTGTGCGGTGTCTGGATCTGTTGCAAAGAATGGGGTGCACCTATGGATTTGGTGCTTCAGGCCCACTTGGAGGTAAGCGAGAGACAGGTACAGGGACAGGGTGACAGCTGACCCTAGAGCTGCTTCATTATAGACTCCCCGTGGGAAAGGCAGGTGCCAAGGAGCTGGCACGGCTGGAGTGTCCCCGTTTTCATATGCTCGGCAACTAGCCGGCTCAGGGGAGCAACCAGGTGAGTCCTCTGAGCACGCACCTGTCTCCATGCACCTGGCAAAGAGACAGTTCACAGGTACCTCACCATCTCTTGGGGAGCTGATCAGAGCAGGTTCTAAGAATGGCTGGTGACCCCACCGAGGTCATTGGACATGAGAGGCCACCCAAGCAGCTAGGAACTCAACCCATGTCAGTTGCTAAGAAGCTGACAGAGGGCCAGGGGTGTGGAAGAAAAGCCACGCTCAGTTTGGGATGCACAGGAAGTTAGAAATGGCTGCAATGGGGTGGAGGAATGGGAAGGGTGAAAGTTGAGATGTCCTTACGGTGATGTCAGTGGGCTGGTGACACTGTGAAGAGGGAGGAGGGACACACATGAAACCCCTCTGCAGTCTCTGAGACTTGGAGGGGCTGGGAAGAGGCGCCCAGCACCAGTGTGGCTGGCAGAGTCAGGGGCTAGAGCCTTACAGCCCTAGAAAGTCACCACAGCCTCGTGGGTGATGTGGAGACGTGAGGGTGGAAACGTTCAGCGAGAGTTACAACCCAGTGAGTGGGTGGGAGGAACAGAAAGGAAGGAGGGAAGGCGGGGTAAAAAGGCTGCCTTTAGGTTCAGGGAGAATGTGGATTCAGGCACCATAGTGAAAGACAAAGTAGGAAATGGGGCCGTGGCCTGGAGGACCTGTGGGGACAAGCTTCAAGGAAGGTGGCTTTATAGGAAACCATGGGGTCCTTACCTGGCCATCCACAGCTGGGCAAGAGCTTGAGAAGTGTGACCAAGGTCACCAGGAGGACACTAGGGGTGACCGAGACTCCCCCAGGCCATCACCAGGCTGTCTCCACACAGTGGCAACCATCACAGACACGCACACCCCCCTCTCGGACATTCCCACACTCGGATGGTCACATCCGTCCACTTCCCCCTGACATGCATGCGCCCCTCCTCTCAGCCTGCAGTACCGATCTCAGGCAGCTCGGACTGGCTGCTTTCGATCTCCTGCTGGCCGATGTAGAACCAAACGCAGGCCACCCAGTGAGCGAGCAGGGCGAACACAGCCATGAGCAGGGTGAGCACAACCGCGCTGTACTGCGAGTACCGGTCCAGCCTTGGCAGCAGGCGCAGCAGACGCAGCAGGCGCACGGTCTTCAGTAGGTGAGCCCCAACGTACTAAGACCGGGGAATGGAGGTTATCTCAAGCCAACTCTAACCCAGCCCGTATTAGCCCAAAGCTCACCACCCAAAACAGCCAGACTCACCACGTTGACCTTGAAGGCATGTAGTAAGTCAAAGGGCAGTGCTGCTATGACATCCAGCAGGAACCAGGTGGTGACGTAATGGAGGCAAATGGACTTTGGGGCAAATACCACCTGGCCTGACTTGGACACAAACGTAGTACGAAAATTCAGCACAATATCTGTGTGGAAAATAGGCAGTTGGCAATAGGAGAGGAGATAGCTCTACACCGACCTGGCCAACACTTGATCCTGCTCCAGGCCTTTCACATCTGTGGCCAAGCTGGAACTCTAGCATGCACATACTGTTATACCCATTTTACAAAGGGAAAAACTGAGGCTTGCTCAGGGCTCTAGAGCACTTTATTGACAGAGACAACTTTAGGATCTAGGCTTGATTGGAAAACTCCTGGGTGACAAACCAGGGAAGAACAAGCGGGACATGTGGGGCAATGGAATCTTTATAAAAATCCAAGGGGCCTGGTCCCGAGTGAAGCAGCAAACACAGACCTCACATACCTAAGATGAAGAGGACCTCCACCGCCAGATCACAGACACTAGGTGGGCCACGGGCAGCACTGGGCTCCCGTGCTGTGCTCACACACACGCTGTATGGCACAGTGACAGCCACGTAGAGTGTGGCAAGCAGGATGAAGCCATCCCAGGTGGCTCTCAGAGCCCCACAGTGCAGCAGAATAAAGGGTGACTTCCGGATAGCAGCGACTTTATATTCAGGCAAATTTGGCTTCTCTCCAAACACTCCCTGAGTGTGGGGGGAGGGGGTCCAGGTAGAGAAGAGAGGATATGGACAGAGGCTAAATCAGGACAGTGTCTAGAAGGGCATTTACCTCCCTTCTCACCCTGCAGGAACAGCCGACGACTTAGCTGAAACCAGACAATGGCTCAGGAGTAGAGACAGAATTGAACCCAGGCCCACCCCTACTCCAAAGCCGAGCCTTTCTTTTAGCACTCTGTTGGATCACGCACGACCTACTCCCTTACCAGGGCTCACCCACAAAGGTCTGGTGGGACCCAAGTGGCTTCTGGACATTCTCTCTGAGGTGGGTTTAGCTCCCCTCCCGGATCTCCTCAGTCTGCAGTACCCTGTCCCCAATCCAAACACACGCCCAGGGGCACAATCCACCTTATTGAGCTTGTGCTTGCCCTTGGGTTGCTTCTGCAGGTGACCAGAAAGATGGTAGAGGACGGCCCGGCTCCGCCTCCGGTTGGCGTTAAAGCCTTTGGATCCTGCCCGACCATAACGGCGCCGGCCACCCCGGCCACCGCCTGCAAGAAAAGAGGGTCCTGTAACAGTAAGCTGTAGATCCTGGGCATAGGACACTAGTTGCTAGTCTGTGGAATGATCTGGCTCGTTGACCCTTTTGTCTTTTCAGACTGAGGGGTTAGGAATTCCTCATGTCACCCGGGTCACTTGTCAATCAGAGCTGTGAAGTCCTAGGATCCAGCCACACAAGAAAAGGTGGAGAAAGGCCTGGGAAATCTCTAAGAGGGTCTCAAGATGCAGAGCCAGTGGGAAGCCATGAGCAGAGGCATGGAAGCTTGGAGGAGCTCACACTGATGTCTGACACCAGCAAACCCCAGGCTGACGGAGGGCAGAGCTATGGCGTGGACTGTACTCCCGGCATCTCCAGATGGAGACGAGATTTTTAGACCAGTGTTTCTAATGACAGTTCTGTGAATAAGAAAGGGTGCCCCAGCCCATTAAGGGGGTTTTGCCCTCGGCTCCCCACTCCTACCAGGCGTGCTGTTCGGAAAGAAGTAGCTCCCCACCCCTACCAGGCGTGCAGTTCGGAAAGAAGTCGGTGAGTACGCCGCCTCATTAGTGAGGAAGGGGAGTTCCCAGCACAGGTGGAGTTTATTTGACAACTGCAACTTTGTTTCAACTAGCCTATTAGGACGAGATTTCCATTCCAGGACTAAACAGAGTGGCACGGACAGAGTGGATTTCAGTGAGCACGGGAAGTGGGCGCCTATAACCCACACTGAGTGTCACGGACCACCCTTGAGCCTGAGCTTAAGCCTCTGCTTCTAAATCAAGGTGACAGAGCACACACCTCTCTCCTTCCAGTTGTCAGGGCCTCCTCGGGTCTTGGTCTCGCTGATGTCCTTGTGAGAGACCAGGAAGAGGGCCACCTCCCCCTTCTCGTTTTTTATAGGTATCACATCCAGGAGACACCAGAATGGAAGCCCTAAGCAAAGAGACAGACTTAGCTGCTTCCTAGTCTAAAGTAACTACGGACAGTCCCTGGTAAGAAGCTAGCCAACATGGAGCTTCCTGGGGAGAGCAGCAGTGTGGGTTCAGTTGGGGACAAGGCTTGGGGGGGGGAGAGAAAAGGGAGCAGACATTACTGTCAGACACACTGACATGGGGTGGCTCCCCTCCCCCTTTTGAATATGAGAAACTGAAGATTGGAAGCAAGCAGAGGCTGAGACCAGCATGGGAAGAGGGAGCCCAGGACAAGAGAGGTAGGGGCAGAGAAAGGGATAGAAGGGCAGATGGGTACATGGGAAGATAGAAAGGGAAAGGAGAGAGACCGTGAATGGGTGGGCACCCTGCCCAGCAGAGTGACACTGAAGGTGAGGTAAATCGGTGCCTTACCACTCTTCCGGTACAGGATCAGTTCAGCCTTAAATTCTTTGTGCTCATCCAGGGCCTTTCGGATCTGTTGGCGGACCAGCTCACTGGTGTCTGGCCCATAGAGGAAGGAGCAGGCACAGCCTCGCTGCATGACCTCAGCTCTGGAGAAACCCGTGAGGTCACAGAAGCCATCAGAGCAGTAGACCACAGGGAAGAGCCCCGCCACCTGGGCGTTGCCCAGCACGAAGTTACTGTCTGCAAGAGAACACGAGGGGCACCTTCACCTGCCAGCTTTGCATTCCAAAATACCTGCAAACCCACCAAAGGGTGGGTTTTCATCCCCAAGGAATGCTATGTGCGCTGGTCAAGACTTGTTCTTGAGTGAGACTTAGCAGGTACACCTGTGCATCAGTGTCCTCAAGGGTTGATCCCTGCTGAATAGAGCGTATTTGAGGGTCAGCACGTGTCAGTGTGGACTGCTGGATGCAGTCTTGCGTGGGCACTGCTGTGGAAAGTGTCCTGAGCAGTTTGAATAAGGGGTGGGGCTGGGGATTTCCAAAAGACTGCACCACCTGCTCTGGGCCCACCGGGTTCCTGCCAGGCTCACTCCATAATTGGATAACTAGGCTGGTTGTGTGGCTCCTCCCACGGAGAGCCACTTGGTCTGGGAAGCAGGCCATTGTCCATCCTATGCTGTGTTCGAACCCCCACTGCACGTCCTGGCTCAGGGACTATTGAACGCAGTCAAGAATGGCGGTGTGTGGATGATAGTGGTTGAACAACAGAGCCAGGAGCCAAGCATGTATTGGGGAGTGAGGGGTGCTGAATCAGCAGGCTTCAAGCCCAAAGCAGATGGAGAAGCCTGGGGAGGGGGGGGCTCTGTGATGAGTTCCTACAGGCTGTCTACAACAGGAGAGAGAATGCTTGTCACAGTGGGAAGCCCCACTGAGAGAGGGGGAGGGACCCTGTTTTCATGACTTCCCTGTGTTCAGAGCCAGAGGAACTCAGAATCTGGAAGCTCGAGTTGCCTTTTCCAAACTCGCCCAGTCCGGATGGGAGTCCCCGAGCTCAGCTTCTCTGGGGCTGGGTGGGCATTCCAAGCGATGGGTTTAGACTGTGCGGCGCACTTGCAGACACAGTTCTCTGCTGAATCCCGCCTACTCTACCTTCCTTTGCAAATCTTATTTCTAAATCTGGGTTGTGAGCCCTCTGCGCTGTCCACCGGTACGGGTTCCGCGTTTCACCCCACTCGGCCTTCGCAGCCGCGCCAGGTCTGAGGATGGGATGGATCAGATTGACTCATCCCGGGCCCGCACCTAGGGACATCTGCTAACAGTGTTGACCCTGAAAACCTCCGGGGAAACCATCAGTTACTGGAAGGAGAGGCTGGCCCTAGCTTCAAGAGGGGTGAGGAAGGAGATGGCCGGTGGGCACCAAGCAGCAGGTGGCAGTTCGGACAGTGGATTACTCCCCGGAAGCTAGGGAGCTAGGGCCTGACTCACGCGTCCCGTCGAAGCGGGTGGCGATGGTGTCCAGGAAGGTGTTCTGCGGCGCCAGGAGCCCCCGCATGGCCGGCATCTTAGGCGGCGGGGGCCGCCCGCCCCATCCCTCCGGGGCGCGGGGACTCAGCGCAGGGGGAGGGCGCCCGGCTCGGCCACCCCCCGCCGGGCCCCGCGCCCCCTAGAGTAGCCGTCGGGGGGCTATGCCGGGCCCAGGCTCACAGGCCCCAGCAGCTGCCGGCGCGCAAGGGGGCGTCCGCGCCGTCGGGGCTGGGCTCATGGCGCGCGCGCGACCCCTCGCCGCCCACGGATTCCGGGCTGCAGGCCCCGCGGCCACCGCTCACTCTGCACCTTTCGTCCGCCCGCGGCTCCTGTTTCTGCTGGTGGGGTGGCTCCCGCTCGGGCTCGGCTCAGCGCCGGGTCCCCGCAGCTCCCTCCGTCTGTCGAGGAGAAGCGGCAGGCTACCTCCCGCACCGCCGCCTGCACCGGGGTAACCATGGAGACGGGGCACACCCAGTCAGGGCCGCCTCCTTAAAGAGACAGGCCTCCTGCGGAGGGATTCCCCCTCCCCTGGGGACCTTGGTGGGGGCAGGGAAGGCTGCCGCCCCCTAGCGCTGCCAGGCTCCCTGAGGTGAGAACCACGGGCCGGGTGGTCTCAGGCTGACAGCCTCCGGCTTCTCCTGCAGAGGGACCAGAGGAGGGCTTGGGGGCGTGTGCGTGTGCGAGTGTGGTGTAGATGTTTCGGAACGAGAATATTGTCATGAGAATGGGAACTGGCGACCAGGCGGCGGGGAAGGGCCAGTAGTTGAAGGTTTGGGCCCCCTGGGGAGCGCTTACTACGCAGAGTACTCGGAAAGGGGGGGCTTCTGAACCTGTTTTTCCCCGGTTCAGCCAAGCCTTTCCCCGACTCAGCTCGACCCCCTGAAAAGTGCAGGCAGAAGCTGAGAAAACCCGAGGGTGGGGAGCCCAAGGAGTGAAGTCCAGATGCCTTGGGCGAGACCCGGGAGCGCAGAGGGCGCATTGAATAGATGAACCCCAAGCCCTCCGTCTCGCCCCTCGCATTTCCTCAAGTTTCTGTCGCCGCGCGAGGGTCGGAAACTGGTCCAGGCCGGACCCCTGTGTGTGCTTGGCTAGACCCCGCTTTAGTAGCAGAGTTTGGTTCTTCCCGGAGCCCGCACCTCCAGCGAGGAGGCGGAAAGCAGGGGCGGACGGCCGTCTCCTGTCTCTGTCCCCGCGCACCGCGACCGTCCCCGCGGCCTCTCCTGCCAGCACCGCTCCTCCTCCCTCCTACGATTTGCCAGTGAGCGCGACTGCCGCCCGCGCCCAGAGGAGCCGCCGGGGCCCAAACTGCAATTTGCTCTCCAATGGGTGAAGCTGGAGTTCGGCACTGCTCCCCTGCAGGAGACACACCCACTGCCACCAGCGTCGGAAAGAGGAGTGAACCCTGCTCCAACTACCCGTCAGCAGCAGCGAGTAAAACCTGAGCTTCAGGCACCTGTATTTAAATGAGCAGGAGCTTTGGGAAGAAAGGGAGGAAATGCCCCTCCCCCAAGTCTGTTGCACCCTGGAGTCCAGCACCCAAGAGAACCTAAACAGTCCGCAGATCTCATCCTCGACTCCTGACGGGCCGGGGCTAAAGAGTAACCCCTCCAGCCCTCGCCTCCTTCTTTCCAGGAGTTAGCATTCCGCTAACCAGAGGGACATTTTAAAGCTCACTTTAAGCCACGATGAGGCTGTTGTTGAAAGCGCCATCTGCGGAAATCTGCTCGCTAGGTTTAAGTACTGCCCTGAACTTGCTGTCCACGAGATATTTTTCTCTTTTAAGACAACTTACCAATATTTCTGTGATTCAGGTCTCTTCATCCGTGAAATGGAAATAAGCGCTACCTCCGAGGGTTCTGAGGAAGAAATAAGGGGGCATATATATACCTAGGACCTGCTTCATAGTGTGGCACCTGCTTCATGCAAATGTTTATTGTCTGATTTTGGGTCTCAGGGATCCTGAGAAACGCCCGGGGTAGTTATTAGGGAGAAGAGAGAGGAAGGAAGAGAAGAGAGAGAGGAGAAGTGGGAGAGGGAGGCGGGAAGGAGGACAACAAAGTCAGGGTTCCATCCATGACGCTCTCCTCACCACGTCCAGACCCTGCTCCCAGCACACCTGAGGCTGTGTGTGCATATACAGTACTGCTCATCAGGGGTGGTCAGGTCTAACGGTCTAAGCCATTCCCGCGAGGTCAAAAGGTGTTGAGGCTTCCAGCCCAGCGACCTGGACTGACCTGGACTGGTGAGGGGAGGTCAGGGAAGCCAGAGACATCGGTTTGAAATGGGCAGGGTAGATGGGGTGAGAATCACCTAGGCACACAATTACGGAGGCAAGAGTGGTGTGCTAAATAAGTTCGCTCCGTGGATTCCATTGCTAGTGTAACACAGAAGCAGTTCCTTATTTGCCAAAGTGCGGATGAAGATCCTGAGGTTATGGACCTTGTCCGAGACCCACTGCTTTTATTAGCACCATTTCACTATTCACAAAATAGTGTCACTATTTTGGTAAGCCTGGTTAGGTACTGGATGTTATGACCACCCTTCTCTCCCCTTCCCCTTCCCCTTCCCCTTCCCCTTCCCCTCCCCCTTCCCCTTCCCCTTCCCCTTCCCCTCCCCCTTCTCCTCCCCCTCCTCCTCCTCCTCCTCCTCCTCCTCCTCCTCCTCCTCCTCCTCCTCCTCCTCCTCCTCCTCCTCCTCTTCCTCCTCCAACAGGGTTTCTCTGTGTAGCCCTGGCAGTCTAGAATTCACTTTGCCTCTGCCTCCAGAGTGCTGAGATTAGAGGCTTGGGCCAGCATGCACGAAGCATTAGGACCACTCTTATCCCAGAGTGTGCCTTTCATTGCTTCAATCCCTCAACACATCTAAGTACTTATAAGGTGGGCGGGTCTTTCCCTGTTGTGTGGCCTTTCTGTTTAAAGGATGCATTCAGGCATCTTCTTTCCACCTGTACTAGCCTCTCAGATCCGTTGGGGTCTGGCCCGCATTTGTTTACATAGGTTTCCTTGGCTCTTACTGATTAATTTCCTACCCACGCCTCCCTCCACCCCTAAGATACACTTACACTCGAAGGGATGGGGTGGAGGTGGGGGCCTGTGGTCAGGAGCCAGGGAGGAGGAGGTGGGGGTGTTGAAAGGGGAATGGAGCATCAGGCCACGGGGGCTGCTTTTCTCTCTGAAATCATCTCTCTTTTCCCCAACCCTGGACTCATTCTGGGCCCTCCTTGGAAGGTTTGGGGAGGGGTGAGGCTGAGGGGGAGCCCTACTCAGAGACAGCTCAAAACCTTTGTCAACAAGAAGAAACTCAGGAGGCTGCATTTTGGAGCTGCTGTGGGAGGCCCGTGGGAGTATTATCTACAAAAAGGAACATGGAGAGAGAGCAGAGATGAGCAGAGCAAGGAAAAAACTGCTCAAGACACAAAAGATGGAGAAAGCTCTCCTCCCAACCCCAAGCGCAGGCGGAGTCAGACGCTGTGTGCAGGGGGTGGGAACAGGTGGCTGTCGAGGAACAGGACCCAGGGGCTCCTCCTCTCTGCCCACTCTCTGCACCCTCTTTTCAGGAGGTCCCTGGCCCAACAGAGCCTGGCTCTCAGCCAATGCTGCTCTGGTCTGGTAGGGAAGTCTGGAATCCGCAGGATCTGGGGTGTGTTGCAGGGGTCCCTTTGTTTGTAACATGATCCTTATGAAGAATGCTGTAAGGGCGGGGAAGGTAGCTAAGTTGGTAAAGTACTTGCCTTGTAAGCGTGAAGCGCTGGATTCTGTCTTCAGGACCACATCACGTATGCTGAATATAGTGGGCCAGGTCTATGATCCCAACACTTGTGGAGGCAGGAGGATCAAAAAGCTCAATATCGAGCATTCTTGGAGTTACTCTTGTCATGCAGTGACAGCCACTAGGCAAGAATTGCCTCTTTCCATCTACAGACAAATTACTGTCCAGAAAAGGACACACATGCAGAATAGTCGACTGATTATATCTGCCTAGACAGAGTAATCAGCCCTTAATAATCCTGCATCACTAAGGTCTGTCAGATGATTCTGGGCCAGAAGGCTGAAGATTTGATGCTCTAACGTTCGGTAGTACAGGGGCTTTTCAGGTGTTCAGTGGTCTGTATAAATTGGCTAAGTTTTAGAAGCTATGCTTAGTGCTTCCCATAATTTCAGTTAACTCAGTCATTCTGGATTTCTGACGGGGTGAAGACCTATAGTCTCATAGCCAATCCTGGCTATTTACTTTGAGAGAACAGATTTGAGTGGATGGTTTTCAGCTGACATTCATTCTAAAGCCAAGAAAAAAGCCAGGTTCAAAACTAAGTGCTTTAGTTAGGACAGATGACAGAGGTTCTGATTAGTCGACAAAATGATGAACTGGGTATTAGGACTATCTTGTACCTCACCGGTATGATTAGGAATAACTATGCTCTAATTGCATTTTGAGAGAAAAGTTTTATTTTAACAGGAAGGGTGAAGCTAGGTGATGAGAGAGAGAAGGGAGGGGCATGGAGGCAGATGTTCACATGTCTCCACCAGTCAAAAATAGTTTATATGTCTAGGTTGGGTATTGGGTTACACTTCTGATTGAGCATTACCAAACTTATAAAGCCTTTGATCAACATTTTAAAAATATGTATAAAAGCAAAAAGGAGGAGGGGGAATGGGATAGAGCTTTCTAGGGAGGGGAAATGGGGAAAGGGGATGGCATCTGAAATGTAACTAAAATATAAAATAAATAAATAAAACAGAAAAAGAAAGCTCAGTATCAACCTCCCATATATAATTTGAGGGCATCCTGGGCTACATGAGATCTTGTCTCAAAAAAAAAAAAAAATCTAGTAATACAAATGGTGCTGTATAAAGTGCAAGTATACAGTTGGTGCTGAGACCAAGAACACAAACTCAGGCTAAGGCCTGGTGGAAGGACTCCATCCACACTGGAAGCCCTTAAGACTGGAGTTCTTAGCCACCCTTGGATTGATTTTAGAGCATGCCTTCTGTTAAATGGAAGGCCCTAGCTAGAGTGGAAGTAGAGTACAGGCAGCTTTTAACACGGAATCCTGGCAGGTACCTGCTAGAGAATACAGAGCGCACGACTTAAGCAGAGGAACCAGATGGGCACCAAGAGTTGGCCAGGCTGACAGCCATGCCCCAAGAGCGTCCTTCAATAAACAGCCTACGGGCTCATTTGGAAGGATAGTCTGCTGTTGGCCTTTAGAGAGCCCAGGAAGACAGCCCTTAACCGCAGCTCCCCAGAGTGGCAGGAGCCTATGAGGAGAACCCGAGCCCCCGTGAATCTCATCTCCCCAGACTCTATGTTCTACACCAGCCAAAAGGTCTGTTTAGAATCTGATTGGAGACAGCCTAGGTTGGACTAAGCTGAAGAGACAGAAGGAGACCTGAGACCTGAGGTTTGCTTAAGGAGTCGGGAGTGGGTGGCATTTGCTTTGGCTGTTTTGACGGCAGTCAAGGGGCGGGTGGGCAGAGCCGTTGTGCTGACAATGGATGGTGGGTGAGTTCTCTCATCCAGAAACATCTTCAGGCTTTCCTCGTTACCATGAAATTCCCTCACCATCCATACGGTGATAAGGTGATAACATTCTTTGACTTTCCCATGGGGAGTTCTGACCTGAGAGTCACTCCTGCCCCCTGTGGTGACTGTCCCTGAGCTCAGCTCTGCCTCCAGCCTGCCCCACTTACCCTGAAGCTGGGGTAGGAGTAATGTCCTGGCAAGGAGGGCAGAGGCAAAGAAGGCCACTCCACTGGAGGAATTCGCACATTAGAAAACACTGGGCAGCGATGTTTCTGATTTCTTCCTTTGGATTAAGCAAAGAAGAGTTAGAGGCAGGGAAGCCTCTGTCACAGGCTTTTTAGTAAGGGAGGGAGACAGAAGCAGCAGAGGATCGGTAAAGTGGGCATTGAGCTTGGCGTAGGCCAGCTGAGGCTCCCAGGGTACTGTTCGGCAGCACCTGGCTCAGTATGCCTAAAGCACTCACATCTGTGTCTGCGTAACAACTTCAGGACTGCCTCGGAGATGTTTTATTACGGTTCAGTGCACTGAGGGCAGCTACTAAGCTATGAAACAGTAAGAAACGAGTCTGGAGTCTCTCTACTTGAGTCTGCTGGCTGCCTCAAGTAGAGGCAGGGTTTTGCTGGTTGGGGGAAAAGGTGAAGCTATTTTCCTTGCCTTCTGATCTCAGTGGGGTGCCTACGACCTATAAATACCACATTCAGGGTATCGTGTGCCCAAGTGGCTACAGCCAGAGCTGTAAAATAGTCAAGTTTTTTAGTTCCGGCAAGTCACTGGCTAAATGGTAACGGAACAGTGGCTCCCAACAGGCCACTCTAGACACCCGTTCCTTTCAGACAGCAAGCAGGCTGCCACACAGATACACCCCGCATGGAGGGAGGGGCTGCTCACTCCAAAGCACACAAATCAAACCCTCACTTTTGTTGGACAGATGAGTTTCCCCAAATCACCGCTCTGACAGCTGAGCGTCTCAGATATTCTAGTTTACGTCTAAGCTCAAAATTGCTTGCCCTATTCCTCACACATATTCACAAGACCGTGTCTTCACCCAAGAACAGCCACGGGTCTAACCCAGTGAGGCCCAGGGCTTTCGCTCACTTGTCAGCGATGGCCTGGCCTTCATCCAACAGTGATTTTGCATTATTACATCTGTGTCTCGGCTGTCTCCCATGATCCTCCCACCACTGAGTCTCAATGCCAGCCCCTGAACCAACCAGCTTATCAGCTACTTGGGCCTCTTTTGTTGTTGTTTGTGTGTGTTATTGTTGTTGCTTTTTTGCAAACACACGTAAGGCCAGAGGTCAACCTTGGATGTTGTTCCTCAGATTCCTTGGTTTTTGAGACAAGGTCTCTTACTAGCCTGGAACTGGCCAAGTAGGCCAGGTTAGCCAGTGAACCCCAGTTGTCCGCCTGTGTCTGCATCAACTCTATCCCACCTGACAATGGGCTCTGGGGATGAAACTCAGGTCCTTATTCCTACAAGGGAAGCATTTCACTGACTGAGCTACCGCCCCCCTTCACAAGTACTTGTTAAGGAATAGCTTAAACAAATAATTCTGAATTATGATAGAAAGCAAGCTGCTCTGGGTGGTGGCTCTTGTCTAAGGAGGCATCCTGGTCTCTAGATAGCCCTCAACATCTTCTCTGCAAGAAAGAATATGGTAAGAATGCAAGCCCAGGACCCCCCTCCACACCAGTACTTACGAGCCACCCAAACATCTCCTCCTTATTGATACATAGTGTTCCACCGTATGAACTGGATGTAAGGAGGTTAACCAGTTCCTGGTGGTAGATTCCATTGTTTGTGCAGTTGTGTTTTCTATTATAAGCGTTGCTAAAACGAATACTGAATGATACAGAAATAATTTCCCACTTGTGAGATGCGTCTTTAGGGCAAGTGACAAGAAATGGACCCGCTGGATCTTACGGCTCCTCGTAGACTCCGAGACAACTTACTGCTGTGCAGCCCATGCTGACATCAAACTCAGCCCTCCTGCCTTAGCCTTCCAAGTGTTGGGACTAAGGGCGTGTGCCACTGTGACCAGCTGATAGCACTATAGGAGATGGAGGTCTAATGTACACACTCACCACTGTGTGTGCAGATGTACACACTCACCACTAATGTGTGAGCAGATGTACACTCACTACTGTGTGCAGATGTACACACTCACCACTGTGTGTGCACATGTACAGTGTGAGTGCAAATGTACACACTCACCACTAATGTGTGTACATGTATACACTAACCAGTGTGTGCAGATGTACACACTTACCACTGTGTGCTCATGTACACACTCACCACTAATGTGTGCACATGTACACTCACCACTGTGTGACTGCAGATATACACACTCACCACTAATGTGTGCTCATGTACACCCTCACCACTGTGTATGCACATGTACACACTCACCACTAATGTGTATGCACGTGTACACACTCACCACTAATGTGTATGCACGTGTATACACTCACCACTAATGTGTATGCACGTGTACACACTCACCACTAATGTGTATGCACGTGTACACACTCACCACTAATGTGTATGCACGTGTACACACTCACCACTAATGTGTATGCACATGTACACACTCACCACTAATGTGTATGCACATGTACACACTCACCACTGTGTATGCACATGTATACACTCACCACTAATGTGTATGCACATGTACACACCACTAATGTGTGCACATGTACACACTCAGCACTAATGTGTGAGCATTTGTACAATGGCTGAGCTGTAAGCTAAGGAGAGATAAGGACAACTGAAACAGGCTGTGTGCAGGCTCACACTTTTATTCCCAACACTCAGGAGGTAAAGGCAGGCAGATTTCTGAATTCAAACCCACCCAGGTTTACATAGTAAGTTCATTCAGAGTTCAGTTACAATGAGCCAAAGACCAAGACGAATGCCACTGAGGAATAACACCCAAGGCTGACCTCTGGCTTCTATACATTTGTATACATAAGAGCAAACACACTAATCTAATTCCCACCCCCTAAAACCACAAACACCTACATGGTTTAATTTTAGATGTTTTGTTTGTTGTTTTTGGCACAGGTCTCACAATCAAGCTCAGCCAGCCTTGAGGTGGTCTTTCTTGTGTGGGCAGAAACTATTGGGCAAAGTGGAAGTTTCTGGTTTCTCTAACAACTCGGTTGTGTCATGTGATATTTTCTGGAATCTATATTGTGAGATGGCATGTGATGTTTTGCTGAAAACAGACACATGAGAGGGTAGGTGATGTTCAGAGAATATAAATGGGGCGCCACAAACAGTGAAGGGACGCTCTTGCATTGCTACGCTATACAATGCTTCGCTTCTTCGCTGGTCTTTACTTCATAGAGAGAAATGTGCAAAGAACTTCTCGTGGCATTACGGCTGCTTCTGGCTGCTTCCACTGACTTGTGCCAATTCGGTGGAGCCTTGCTGTTTCTGCTGGATCGTACTGCAGCTAGGGATTCATGTTTGGTGTTTGCTATTGAACTGGGCTGCTGGTATCCTGACTACGAAGGGTGGAACTACTTCTAAACAGGTCCCCAGCCCCCCTTTCCTAGTAACCTTCTTTCCCCCACTGTTTCTGGTTGGTGGGTTAGAAGGGCACCTTAAGTAGATTTAAAAAAGAAATCTAAGCTTGCAATCAGCCTTAGACCTCTGTAGCCTTAGACCCCTGACCTCACTATGTATCTGAGGACAACCTTGAACCTCTGACCCTCCTTCCTGTGTCTCCCAAGTACTGCCATTACAGTGATATGTGGTCAAGCTTGACTTAATGTTTTTTTTCTTTCTTTCTTTGGTTTTGCTGTTTTGAGATAGGGTCTCACAGAGTAGCTCTGGCTGTCTTGGAACTCACTGTGGCCTTGAGCTTGTGAGAGATCCAGTTCCTCTGCGTCCTAGTAGTGGGATTAAAGGAATATGCCAACATGCCCAGCTTCTATGCTTTTTTTTTTTTTTTTCTTTCCCCGAGACAGGGTTTCTCTGTGTAGCCCTGGCTGTCCTGGAACTCACTCTGTAGACCAGGCTGGCCTCGAACTCAGAAATCCACCTGCCTCTGCCTCCCAAGTGCTGGGATTAAAAGCGTGCACCACCACTGCCTGGCTATGCTTTTTCTTAAAATCGAAGTTAGTAATTAAAAAGCAAACGTAATCAGAAAAAAAAAAAAAAAAAAACCAAGTTGTGTAAATGTACGCATAATTACCAGCTATACAAAAGGAAGAAAAATAGTTATTCTCATGTTTGCTCTTTAAAAAGTTCTAGAATGTCTCAGGAGATAGTCCCATCATTAAACATAAACATTATGTTTGATTCCCAGAATTCAAGTGAGGAATCCAGGCATGATGGCTCACACTTGAAATACAAAGACTGGGAAGGGAAGAATCAGATTCCCTGGGCCTCAGTGGCTGGTGATCCTAGCTATCTCCAGGCCAGCAAGACAACCTCTTTCAAGACAACGTGGTGGTTGGGTCAGGTTGGGTCGGGTCGGGTGAGAGACTGCAGAGGTGGCTCAGAGGTTAGGAGAGCCCTGCTCTTGCAGAGGACTGGGGTGTGTTTCTAGCACTTACACTGGGGCAACTCCTGAACTCAGCTGCAGGTGGGATGAGATCTGATGCCCCCACTGCTGGCCTTCTAGAACACCTGCATGCATGCATGTACACAAATACATGAAGTCTAAAAACCTTATTTAAAAAACAAAGATTTTGGTCTCTCCGCCCCCATATATCTTTTTGGTTTGGGAGGGGGGTTTAGTGCTAGGGTCTAAACCCGGGCCTTGCTTACCGCTGAGTCACACTCTTATGACTAAAACACTGCCCCCCTTTTAAAGTTTTTGAGGAAGGGTCTCACTGTTTAGTCCTAACTGGCATAGAACCCACTATGCAAGCCAGGCTAGCCTTGAACTTTTGGTGACCAGCCTCCCAATTGCAGAGATATAAGCAGTTACCATATGTCCAGCCAGCATATATGTATACATAGAGTGTATGTATGTATATAGTGTGTATATGCATAGAGTATATGTAGTGTATATATGTATATACTGTGTGCATATAGTGTATATATGTGTGTATAGTGTATGTGGTATGTGTATAGTGTATATGTGTGTATGTACAGTGTATATGTGTTATGTGTATAGTGTGTGTAGTGTGTGTGTGGTATGTGTATAGTGTGTGTATGGTATGTGTGTGGTGTGTGGTATGTATATAGTGTATATGTGTGTGTGTGTGTACAGTGTATGTGGTACGTGTATAGTGTGTGTGTGTGGTATGTATATAGTATGTAGTATGTGTATAGTGTATTTGTGTTGTATGTATAGTATGTGTATAGTGTATGAGTATGTTATGTGTATAGTATGTATATAGTGTGTGTGCTGTGTGTATAGTATATATATGTGTATGTGGTACGTGTATAGTGTGTGTGTGTGGTACGTGTATAGTGTGTGGTATGTGTATAGTGTGTGTATGTGGTACATGTATAGTGTGTATGTGGTATGTGTATAGTGTGTGTGGTACGTGTGGTATGTATATAGTACGTGTGGAAAGGTTCATGTCAGAAGTGACTATCGGTTTCCACCTTGTCTTCCACCACATGGGCACAGGTGCCTGTGGAGCCAGAAGAGGGTGCCGGTTTCTCTGGAGCTGGAGTTGCAGGTGGGTGTGAACCAGCCAACATGGGTGCTCTGAAGAGGCAAGTGTTCTTAGCCACTGAGCCACGTCTCTGGCACTTCCACCTTGTTTTTTTGAGCGAGGGTCTCTCACTGACCCTGGCCTGCTGACCCTGGGACCATCTGTCCGTGCCTCCCCAGCTCTGGGGTTGAGCCGCGCTGCAGTGTCTGACTGGGGACCTGAGCTTATGTTGGTGCACCTGCAGATCCACTTTACCAACAGCCGTTTCTCCATTTTTTTCTCAAAAGGTCAGGTTATGAGCAGGCACGGTGGCATGGCTGTCATCTCAGCTCCTCAGGAGGCCGAGGTGAGCACGGCACAAGCTTGAGAGCTTCCAGGGTGGGTGTCGGAAGACTCTGTCTCAGAAGAAAAAAGAGGGAGCTGGAGGTAGATTTCAATGCTAGACACCTGCTTACATGTGTGCCCTTGGATTTAACCCGTAAGCTAAAATACAAAACAAAATGGTAAAATTTCAATGTGGCTAAAATGGGGGGGATGGGATAACGATGACAAAAGGGAGGGACGCTCTCTTAGCCCTTCAGTGTCTGGGTTCCTGTCAAGTTAAGACAATTAATCAGGAAAGGCAGGCTTTCTCTTGAGCCCCTGCCAGAGGCCCTTGGTGCTCACTCAGCCCCTTGGAAAATAGCTTCCACACACTGCCACTGCCGCCTTATTGGGAACAACTCAGTCTCAGTGCCTCCTTTCCCCTCTCTTTTCCCCACTCCTCCTCTCCTTCTCCAGCCAGCAGTTTGGGCCCACTTCGAGCCAGGAGGTGCTGCCTGAGGCAGCAGAACTCGGGGCTTGGGAGAGAATCTCCTGCAGGACAAAGCCGTTACATCGCAGATACTGGCAGGGAAGGCGATGTGTTTGGCACCGGCACCACCTGCTACGTGCCAGAGCTCAACATCACGGTTACACTCACTACCCCTGTCAAGGGACGGGGGACAGGCACCACTGTGACCTTCGGCTGCCTGGGGGAGAAGTGTGGTGCTCCTCATGTGCTGAGTGCTCCTCTGAAGGAGTCTCCCCACAGGAAGGGGCTGCACTCGCTCATCCTGGCTTTCACGGTCTAATTTGGTTCTAAAACAAGGCGGCAGCGGACAAGTGAGTTGGGGATCAGACACCATTATCTAAGTGCAGAACAAGCTGTCCAAGGCTCTGCCCCTGAGGCCTAAAGAGAAGGCGCTAAGGGAGTCATGTGATGCACTAGCTTTTATTTATTCACTTATAAAGATGATCGCAACAACTGTGAGGAGTAACACCTTAGATTAACACTAATTATATTATATAAATTTGGTTCATAACAGGATTCAGGAAAGAGGGGAGAACAATAACAACAACAACAAAGAAAAAATCCTCAAACACGGAAACAAAGAAAAACATTTTTTCTTTTAAAAAACTTAAAATGCTACTTTCCCACAGAATTCCTTAGACCGGGTTTCAGCCTAAGGTAAGAGGAGACAAGGCTTTGGGCATTTGGAAGAAACTGCAGGTTACGGTAGGGTGCCAAGTGTGGACGGAAACCCCGACTTGAGCGTCAGATCTCAGGCACATTCCAGACAGAGGCAGGTTCTCAGATGTCCCCTGTGCTCTCTCTGTTTCATAAACACACATTTCCCTTTTCTGGCTGAGCCAGTATTGTATAAAATCCCTCATTCCAACCCCGATCACACTGCAAACTGTCAACTCGAGGGAACATGGCGGGCACCTGTGGCATCTGCTTTGAATGGCCCGGAGGCGGAGGCGGAGGCGGAGGCGGAGGCGGAGGCGGAGGCGGAGGCGGAGGCGGAGGCGGAGTTGGAGGCGGGACTGGCGCTGCCATTCCTCCTCCTGAGAGCCTGTGGGAGGCAGTGGAGGTGCTGGGAAGGAGGCTGCTCACCTTTGGGAAAGCTGGCAACAGCCGCCCTGGTTCCCAGTGAACATGACCAACCAGAGTCAGTCCATATCACTAGGAGAGGCCAGGGAAAACAGCTTTCGTTCAAAAAATAAGAAGAAATAAAAAATATTTAGGGTGGCCCAAAGAGATATGCATAAATTTCTTTTTGTTATTAAATCTACGTATACATTTCCTAAAGTCCAGTTATCAGGCTGAACTGGATGGGAGAGGAAGGCCAACTGGAATTCCTTTCAAGAGTTCGAAGCGTCAGCCTGAGAGGCCCTTGGTTTGCGCTGTGGGAGCCCCTTTTTGAATGAAGGCTTGGGTGGGCTAGGCTCCAAGCAGGCTCCAGTTCCATTGGTCCCTGCAGAGTAAGGGCGGCTCCACTCGCTGGAGTTTCCTGGGGCTTGCGGTGGAGCACCCTGACACCTGGAGCTGTTTCTGCAGCGACCCACGCTGTCACGCTGCCCTTGGCTCGGGGGCTCGGTCTTTTGGCCTTGTGTCCTGTAGCCTTGCCCTCCTCTCCTGTTGCCCGAAGACACCTAGGGCGGAAAAAGCAATACAGTGTTCACGGGCCGACGCCGGCGCCTGGTTTGTTTCAGTTTGGTCTATAGCAATCTTCTGACAGCAAAACCACCATGCCTGGGAGTCAGTTCTGTCAGCCAGTGCAGCCTGTCACGTGATCATAATTAAAACACCTCCACTCATCTCTTCATGCCTCTCATGCCTAGGTCTTCTCAAGAGGGGTTTGTCTCTTTAGATGCCCACAGGAAGTAAACCCAGAAGAAAGTTACAAACTCAAAATCAGATGAGTACCATCTCACATGTCTGCACAGCAGTCCTGAGCCACCCGGGAAGGTGTGTGCACATGGCGCAGTCTGCTCCACTTCGTGTTAGGAGTTAGCACACCTTTCTCATCCCAACCCAGAAAGCTTACAGGCCTGGCTTCTGTCTTCCAGGCCAATGCTCTCACTTCTGAAGAATTGCGGACAGCTCTGGATGGCTCCTGTGTTTGTGTCTCCTTCAAACTAAGGGAGAGAAACTTTGTGCTTCTCTGTTGCTTTCTAGATTTTTCTCTTACCCTGCCAGGTTCACCTTTTCTTTCCCTGATCTACTCATGGGCTCTCAAGCAGCTTTCAGAAGCATGGCGGTGAACTTGGTACTTAAGACAGCTCGTCTACCTAAGATGGGTGCACAGCTCCCAGTGTGACTAATTACCAGACAACACAACCCACAACAAACTGCTAACAAAACAAAGTCAGCCGTCTGGGCAACAGGAAGTCTCAGTTGGCTGATGGACCTGAGAGGATGGATGCAAAAACAGCTACGGAGAAAAGCCGAGGGGAAGGTGACACAGTGGCTACAAGCACTCAAATGCCAATAGCTGGCATCACACTTCCATGGCACACTCAGTCTAAAACCAGCTTACCTCTCGATGAGCTGGGCAAGGCCGGTCACTGGAGTTTGTCGTGGCTGCAGATGCCTCTCTCGGGGCACAGTTTCTCTTGTTAGCACCTGGGAGGCTGGGAGCGGAGGGATCGGGGGAGGAGGAAGCAGCAGAGCCATCACCTGGACCACTCAAGGACACAGGAACCACTGAGCTGCATCGAGATCGGGTTGAGTAGCTGTTCTTTGGATGAGACACTGAAACAGAAACACGAGGACTATGTGTGGTCACTGGGGATACATTTCACGATGAGCAGTCTAGGAAAAGAGCTGTATGAGGGACGTCTCAGTGGGTAAAGAGCTGTGGGAGGGACGTCTCAGTGGGTAAAGCACTTGCGGCGCGAGCCTGACAAATAGACTGTAATGTCCAGAACCCATGTCCAGTGGGAGGAGAATCTACTTCACTAAGTTCTCGAACCCCACCACTTCATAAAAATCCCTAGAGAGAGGAGAACAGATCAGAACACGCCCCCACCCCCACACCCGCACTGACAGCTTCTCAGCATTCCTTTTACCTAAACTCCAAGTTGTAGACTAAACCCTGGGAAGGATGGGAAGGACAAATGTCCCAAGAAACAGTCCTGAAGGACAGACTTTGCAAAGAAAGAACGATGTAAACAATGAAATCTCTGCTAATTCCTTTTTAAATGGAATGATGTAAGGGTAAAATAGTCAGACCAGTTAAGCACAACTAGAACTTGTAAAGTACGGCAGTGACGTAAGGTGATAATAGATATATAAACAGAACCATATTTACATAAATATATTTATATGGTTATATAAATAGAACTGTCTTTGCAACAAACGTGTCTTTCCAAGTTTCTTTCTGCTAAAATAGCCCTAAATCCAGTAAACCAATATAACCAAAACCTAATATTATTTTCAATTCAAATGTTGTCAGCTATCAATGGTTTAAAGCTCTCCTTAGACATCCTCTTGGCTCCAAGCCTGGACTGTGATGGGTTAACAGTCACTGCTCTGAGGCCCACATTTCACTCTTCTGTTCTGTGGTGCGGGGGAGCAAGCACCGTGTTACAGCCACAGTGTCAACACTGAGAAGAAGGTGCAGGTTCAGAGCCCGATCTGTTATTAATGTAAGATTACAACTCTCACTCGGAGGCCTCTAACCTCCCCCACTTTAAAAAAAAATCGTTTTTATTTTGAGTGTATAAGTGTTTAGCCTTAATGTAGATATGTGGACCATGTGTGTGCCTGGTCCCCATGAAGGTCAAAAGAAGACACTGAATCTCTTGGAACAGGAATTATGGATGGTAGTACACTACCATGTGGGTGCTGGGAACCGAACCTAGGTCCTTTATAAGAGCAACATGTGCTCTTAATTGCTGAGTCCTCTCTTCAGACCCAGATTGACTTATTTTCATTTGTTCGTGTATATGTGTCTCTGTGTATGCACGTGCCCACCAAGCGTTGCCTGGGGATGGAGCTATGGGTGGCTCAGAGCTACCCGAGGTGGGTCCTGGGGACTGAACTCTGGTTCTCTGGAAGAGCAGCCAGTCCTTACAACCCCCAAGCTGTCTCCCCAGCCTCAGCTCCTTCCCACTTGTGATGTTATTACTTACAAGTCTCTTATGTGCCTAGCAAGACAAGAACTGTCGTCTCTACTGAAGGAATAAACCAAGGTCTACGAAATCAGTGCTGAAGCAGGCTTGCCCTGCTCTACAGTCTCCTTAGCATGTAAGGTCCGGAATCTCTCATCCTCTCACCTTGTCCGAATGCATCAATACTCTGTTTCAGAGTCTCCACGTCACAGGTGAACCGTGCTACTCTTCCAAGGTCTTCATCATATTTACGCTCACTAACAAAGTGCTGGAGAAAGAAAGGAAGATTCCGGGTAACACAAGCATTGCATACAGAATAAAAAAACACTTAAGCATATACATACGTGACACAGAATTATCTTTAATTTTCTCATTTTTACTGCTTTAAAGTTTGCTAAGTGACCATTCCATTATCAATGCTGAGTAACAGACAAATACACTCATTTCTCAAGAGCCCAAAGACAAGCTTCATAGTTTGATGAGATGTTACAAATGGCCAACACCCAATGGTATAACCTAAAGGAATGGGAAGGAAGGAAGGAAGGAAGGAAGGAAGGAAGGAAGGAAGGAAGGAAGGAAGGAAGGAGACTTATAGCAAAGAGTCATCTCCCTACTGGAGTCCTCTCCACATGGGTACATCGTACACAGCAGCAGAGGCAGCCAGAGTACTCAGGGCTCTCCTACAATGACCCTGTTAGGTAGATGGTTTGTTGTCCTTCAGTAGGACCCTCCTTAGAAAAGCCATATTGTCTCCTTGTAAAATAGAACTTCAGAGTCTGTGAAACAGAAGTAATTTCCTGAGATGGAAAATCATTCACATGGAAAGGCAACTCTGCAAACGAGACATTTATGCTGCAAGTGACTTAATCCTTTTAAAAGCTGACTGTACCGACTAGCCCATTGGGTCAAAAGCTCACTACACTATGGAAAGTATGTGACAAGATCATGTCAGGAATGAAGCACCTGTGGGGACCTATTAGATAAACAATGTCTCAGGGGCCTGGAACACCCCTCCACCCACCCACCCAGCACACGAGGAGGTGAAAAAGCAAAGTTCAGAGGTCAGAGAAAGTGTGCACCAACTAAACTCTTGTCAGGAGCAGACCTCCTGACTGGGGGCCGACTCCCACCTCAAACGCATCTGGATTCCTGGAATGCATCCAGAAATCCCAATAGGGAAAGAAGAGAAAAATTACCCTTGAGATTTGACATCCTAAAAATTCTGAGCACACTGCAGCTTAGAAAAGCACACAAACCTCCTGAAATGGCACTTTCAGATATAGAGTATCTGTCTCATATTAATTCTGAAACAAATTCTAGGGTTTGTTGAGCCAGAGACATAATAGAAATGACAGAAGTACAATCATCTGGAAATAAGACACTTAAATTGCACAGCACCTACTTCAGTGCATTAACATGTGGAAAGAAACAGATTCGACTCTTAGCCCGCAGGAGCAGTTCTAGAAACCTTTTAGCCTCTAGGAAGAGAACAGATGAAGCCCATGGGAGCCAGAATTCTCATCTAATTACAAAGGGGTTTCTGGTGTCTCCCAGACACGTGAATGGGACTGACTGGCACCAGTGTGAGGAGGGTGCTCTAGCCGATGTCGCAATGGCCCATCGGCGAGTAGACGACCTCCTGTACGTTTGCACTTTTTGGTTCTTTTACCCCAGTCAGTTCTCTGGGAAGGAGTGAGGGACAGGAGGTTCTCAGCAGGTCTGTATGGACACTGACCAATGATACCTGGAAGGTTTTGGGTTACGTTGCCCCCATGCCTGTGCTTTCTACAGGCCATTGTAAGCCCGCACAGGAAGCATTCCTCTCAAACATGGCAGCAAAGTCCATGTTCATAAACAGCGGTGAAAGGCTTCAGAATAGAAAGCCCCCACCCCGACTCCTTGATCAGAAAGCTTTCTGCTTATGAACAATGACTTGGAACAACTTTCCACAGGCACCTACAGACAATCCAACTTGTCTTGGGGTCACAGACTTATTCTCAGAAATACAATTTGTTCTGAGCAATTCATTTAGTTTCCTTTATGTGTAACAAGTACTTGCTTGTGTCTATGCAGGTATACCTCATGTGTGTTTGCCTGTGTCTATGCAGGTATACCTCATGTGTGTTTGCCTGTGTCTATGCATGTATACCTCATGTGTGTTTGCCTGTGTCTATGCAGGTGTACCTCATGTGTGTTTGCCTGTGTCTATGCATGTATACCTCATGTGTGTTTGCCTGTGTCTATGCATGTGTACCTCATGTGTGTTTGCCTGTGTCTATGCAGGTGTACCTCATGTGTGTTTGCCTGTGTCTATGCAGGTATACCTCATGTGTGTTTGCCTGTGTCTATGCAGGTGTACCTCATGTGTGTTTGCCTGTGTCTATGCAGGTGTACCTCATGTGTGTTTGCCTGTGTCTATGCATGTATACCTCACGTGTGTTTGCCTGTGTCTATGCATGTATACCTCACGTGTGTTTGCCTGTGTCTATGCATGTGTACCTCATGTGTGTTTGCCTGTGTCTATGCATGTATACCTCATGTGTGTTTGCCTGTGTCTATGCATGTATACCTCATGTGTGTTTGCCTGTGTCTATGCAGGTGTACCTCATGTGTGTTTGCCTGTGTCTATGCAGGTGTACCTCATGTGTGTTTGCCTGTGTCTATGCAGGTGTACCTCACGTGTGTTTGCCTGTGTCTATGCAGGTATACCTCATGTGTGTTTGCCTGTGTCTATGCATGTATACCTCATGTGTGCCTGGTGCCCAAGAAGGCTCCTCTGCAAAGCAGCAAGTGCTCTTAACCACCGAGCCTTACCCTCCAGCCCCTAAAACACTTCTCCTCCCCCCCTCAAGGTTTATTTATTTTTATTTTATGTCTATGACTGTTCTGCCTGATTGTACATACGTGTAGCATGTGAGGGTAGAAGAAAGCACCAGTTACTCTGGAATTGGAATTACAGATGGTTGTGAACCAACATGTGCGTACTGGAAAAGCAATCAGTGCTCTCAACCCGTGAGCCGACTCTCTAGGCTCTTAAACACTATTATTCATAAAACAGTTTTAAAGATACTGGCCGAGCATGGTGCTCACATTGTAACCCTCAAACTCAGGAGGCACAGGCAAGAGTGTCTGGAACTTGAGGCCAGTCTGGGCTACAATGAGAAATGCCTCACACAAACAATAAAGGTGTGACTGCCAACTTCAGGAGTGTTTATGAGGGGATTAAAATATAATAAAGATCTTAAATTGTTAACATTTCTCTATAAAACCAGAGTTGACTAACTGTTAAAAACATGTGTTCTGAGGCAGTGTGCTAGGCACTAGTCAGTATTGATCACAGTCCGGTGAGCCAGACAGATTAGCCACATAAAACTCTAACTGTGCTAGGAAAGCCCCATACAGAGGACAGCCAGGAGTCAGGAGGGAAGGCCAGCAGCGGCGCGGGACAGCAGGAAGCATGTGCCATCCGACTAACAGGAGGGCCAGCAAGTGCGCGAAGAGCCTGTTAACAAGACGAGAGGAAGAACACAAAAGGAGCCTGGGGCGGCACGAGGGTGGTATCAGAGCCGTGCGTAGAGAGCCCAGTGGTCACTGTTAAGGATTACAGTGTTCAAAGCACGTTCCTGAAGTGTGAGAATCAGGCACAGTGTGGGAAGATCACGACAACAGAAAGACTCAACCAAGCCTACCACAGACGGCTAAGCTACAGGTGATGGTGCTTCATCTTTATGGTGGAAACAAAAACAAGCCTAAGCAGCAGGTCCAAGGATGGGCAGGGTCTCCTGACAGACTTAACTGGAGAAATGCAGATGTTCCCTAAGACTTTCTCCCAGGACAACTGGACAGATGACAGAACCATTTAAAGAAAAACAAAGTCTGGAAAGGGGCCAAGCTGGGAAGGAAGGGAAGCTCATGGGTCTAGGATGCTAGGTGGAGCTGTGACCCCTGGAGATTAGCTGAGCTGGTCTAGGATGCTAGGTGGAGCCGTGACCCCTAGAGATTAGCTGAGCTGGCTGGTCCTGAGAGTCAATGAGAGAAGAAGGAAGCTTCACCTTGATATCAGCCCTGAGTTCAACCAACTGCTCCTCTGACATCCGGACAGCCACATCTGTCATCTTCTTCAGAAGTTCTGCTTTCTTCTGCCGGCTGAGCAAGATTTCCACTGCAGAAGAAAAAAGAGCATCAAGTTTATGCTGCAGTTAGAGGAGTACAGAGCACCCGCCTCGGTGTGTATCTAGACAGTCAAGGGCCTAGCTGCCCACTCATGCAGAAAATGAAGATACGGAAGGCCCAGTTTCCAGCTGTGGGATCTCTGACGGTGGTTAAAAGACAAACATTTATGAACCACAAAGACTTATAAAATCACCTCTCATTTCTCTCTCCTCTCCTGCCCCCTCCCCAGTTTGTTCAAGAAGCATACAAATTAAGACAGAAACATGTATAACATTTGACACAAATTTTATCAAGAACAAAAAGGAACAAAATGAAAAGCAGAAGTATCCAACCCTCCTATGTCTGACTTTGTTGCCCTCTGCTCAGAGAACCACTAACAACTTCCTACGCATAGTCCAAACACTGTCTTTTTATGTAGAGCACAGACCTCTCCCTCCCTCAAACGGAGTCTGGGAGACACCATCTTCCCTTTACCAGAGCTACTGTTAACCTGCTGTTCAGGTCTCACTCGGCCGTCTACTCTACAGACACACCCCAATTAGTTAGCACATCTACTGATGACAGACATTCAAGCCCTTACACTCTTCTTTTTAAAAAGCACCTGTTTCTACAGATATGACAAATAATAGATAAAAATTAAAAAAAAAAAAAAGTCATCCCTAAGAAGCCGAACTAGGGCTGTCAGACAAATAACCCAAGAAAGTCCAGCACTAGACTAGGAACTGACATCCAGCAAGGCTGTTCTGAGACAGCATCTTAGTCTGTAGCCCAAGCTTGTCTGAACTCTGGAGCACAGGATGGCATGGTAATCCTTCTGCCCCAGCCTTCCAAGTACTGGAATTACACACATAAACCATTATGCCCAGCTCTGTTCTGCAAGATTTAATCACTGTTTTCTCTCTCATTCTTTCTTTTGCTTCTTTTTCGTTTTGGTTTTTCGAGACAGGGTCTCTCTGTGTAGTCCTGGAACTCACTCTGTTGACTAGGCTGGCCTAGAACTCAGAAAGATCCGCCTGCCTCTGCCTCCTGAGTGCTGGGGTTAAAGGTGTGCACCGCCGCCACCACCACCATCTTAAAGATGAGTACACCATTGCTGTCTTCAGACACACCAGAAAAAGGCATCAGATCCCATTACAGATGGTTGTGAGCCACCATGTGGTGGCTGGGAATTGAACTCAGGACCTCTGGAAGAGCAGCCAGTGCTCAAAACCACTGAGCCATCTCTCCAGCCTGCAATCAATTATTCTAAATGAAAATTCTTACTCTTAATTCTCCTTTTCTTTTACTACAGATGTAACCTAAAAGAAGGGAAGTGGTCTCTTCCTTAAGTTTATGGACTCAAGACCCCACATGCCATTTCTAGCCTGATGAGAGCTTTGTTATTCAGAGGATGAGGCCTTTCAGACAAAGGGACTAACCATAATGCTTTGAAGGGGTTGCTGCTGACAAGAAATTGGGGATGTATTTATTTAATTTACTTAATGAATAATCTTTAGCTTTTTACTTTATCTTATACATGTAAACATGGGTGTTTTCCTGCATGTATGTTTGTGCACCATGTATATGCTCTCAGAGGCCAGAAGAGGGCACTGGATTACCTGGAACTGGAATTAACAGCCCGCTGTGAGCCATCATGTGGGTGTTGGGAACTGGAGGAGCCAGGACCTCTGGAAGAACAGTCAGTGCTCTTAACCGCCGACCCCACCTCTCCAGCCCCCTTTAAAGGGATGTATCTTTTAAAAAATAAAGAGGGTCACTGGGTAGCTAAAGCAGAGGACTGTGGCAAAGCCTGTTAAAAAGAACAGGCCCTTCTCCTTTTCTTCCTGTCAGAAGCCCAGTGTTAAGCCAGGTATGAGGACTCATGCCTATAATCTGAGCATCTGGACAGCTGAGACAGGACTGTGATGTCAGGGCTAGCCTGGGCCACATACTGAGTTCTAGGCTGGTCTCAGCTATATAGCAAGTCCTTGCCTTGAGAAAACCCAAAATGTATAAAACCAAAATAAAAATGTTGAGTACTAATGTTCCTGGGTACAAACCTAGTTCTGGCCTTGCTCCAGATGAGATGGTGTGCACTCCAGCCCAGCATTCAGCTCCAATATGGGCAGAGGTCCCAGGGTGGGCCTAATAGGAAGCCCTAGCTTACAGCAGTCTAAAGAATCATGGGATGCTCACTTCTCCCTTACTGAATCCTCAGGAGTGTGTTATCTTTTGACCAGAGCACACTGTTAGTGCGGCTAAAAAGGAGAGGAGCCTGGGCCCCTATGTCACGTTAGCGACGTCCGCTAGCTATGGATTAATTATCTCTGGGCCGCCTCCTCCTCCTCCTCTTCCTTCTCCTCTTCCTCCTCCTCCTCCTCTTCTTCTGGTTGTTATTTTGTTTTGTTTTTGTTTTTTGTTTTTTGTTTTCAAGTCTGGGCTTCTTCAAAAGAGAATAGGAAATCCATTTATCTAGGTCACTCTATTGTATGCAGTCAAATTCAATATTTACTTTTTTCTTGAAAGTCAAGGAGTCAAGACTGGCTGCCAGTGAGTGACAGGGGTCTGGCCTGCGTATCTTCCCAAGGCTTGGATTGTAGGTACATGCCCCACCCCACAGTTTTAAAACGTGGGTTCTGGAGACTGAGCTCAAGCCCTCGTGCTTCTTACTGAGTGATCTCTGAAGACCAATACTTGACTTTCAGTCATTCTTTCTGTCTTTTTTAAAAGATTTGTTTTCGTGTGTATGAGTGCTTGCCCACATGTATGTATGTCGGCCACATGTGTGTGACCAGAAGAGGTTATGGCACCTGCCTGGCACATGAGGTACAGTCAGTTGTGAGCCGTCATGTGGGTACTGGAAATTGAACCCTAGTTTTGGTTAAGATCCAGTGCTCTTAAGTGTTAAGCCAGCTCTTTAGCCCAACACTGACTTTCTCACCAGCTGTAAAAGATCTCCTGGTCTACTCTCAAGATAAAGCCCACCTGCCAATCACGTCAACCTCCATTCTTCTCAGCCTCCAGTATTCTGGGATTTTAAGTGCAAAATTACAGATTTCAAGATGGAGAAAGTATGTTTAAAGGATTTAAAAATTTGTAAATTTAATTTTATATGTATGTCTATGCAGCACACAGAAGCAGTACCTGCAGAGCTCAGAAGGGGAACTGACCTCCTGAAACTAGAGTTATGGGTAGTTGTGAGACATCATGATGTGGGTGCTGGGAATTGAACCTGGGTCCTCTGGAAGAGCAACTAGACATGACTCAGAAAACCAAATTAAGGCTGTGTAGTTAAATGGCTTAGTGGTTAGGAGTAGTGGCTCGAGCAGAGGATCCAGGCTGGAGTGCCATCACCCACATGATAGCTCACAACTACCCAGAGATCCCATGTTCTCTCCTGGCTTCTCTGGGCATATGGTACACATGCAGACAGAACACCCACGCACATAAAATAATAAATTTTGGATGTGGGTAGCTCACACCTTTATTCTCAGCACTCAGAGGCAAGGCAGGTGGGTCCTCTATTTCAAAGTATCAAAACACGGATCAAATATGAATGTCATAAAGAGATTTGGAACTATGAAATAGTACAGTAAGGCATTAATAAACTACAATGTGCTTTCTCGTCAGTGCTGAGAATGGACTACTACATCTCATCACTAACAACAGGCAATTTCAGAGAGAACAGAGATAAAGATATAAAACCAATAAAGCTGGCTAAAATTTTGAAGCTTTTAATTTAATAACTGGTCCAAACTGGGTGAAACTGGTCCAAATTGGGTGATGGGGCATTGCTGTGCCCATGCTCGTAGGTGTGTGAGCAAATGCAGAGAACTCTGGGAGTCTTCCTCAGCTGTTCTCCAACACAGATAACGTAAGGGTCTCTTGGCAAACCTAGAGGTCACGTTTTGGCTGGACTGACTGGACAGTGGGCTCTGTGTCCTACCCGTCTGTGCTCCAGCTCTAGGCTTACAGACCCACACTGCTATACTCAGCTTTGATATGGGTACTGCAACTTGAACTCAGTATCTCCTGCTTGTGAAGCATTTTATCCCACAGGCCATCTCTTGATCCCCTTTCTACTTCTCAGCTTAGGACATGGTCTCTCACTGGATCTCGGCCTTGTCAACTGGCTAGGCTGGCTGGCCCGTAAGTGTCAGGTGCTTGTCTCCCCTTCTCCAGGGCTGGAGTTACAGTTAAAAAGTACCAGCACACCTGCTTCTAACACATATACTCATGCTAGAGCAGCAAGAACCTTACTGGCTGAGCCATCTTCCTAGCTCCCTAAAAGATAGATGCACACTCCCTTGTGTGTATATTGTATATTCGTATATGAATGTTCTGCCTGAAGGCATGTCTGTTCGCCCTGTGTATGCCTAGTGCCCATGAGGTCACAAGAGGGCATCAGATCACTTGGAACTGGAGCTACAGGCAGTTCTTAGCCGTCATGTGGATGTTGGGAATAGAGGCCATGTCCTCCAGAGGAGCAGCCAGCACTCGCAACTGCTGACCCACTGCTCCAGCCCCTAAAAGATATATTTTTAAAAAGCACCTTTTTCTTGAAAGTAAGGACTCTGCCTTTTTACTAGTTTTAGTTTATCTGAACCTTTATCCTGTAAAAGAACCAAAGGGCAAGAACAGGCTATAGCTGGGAAATTTAGAGATTTCCAGATATACTATTTAAGTGCATACGCAATCTACCTCTGAGAAACAGACCTCGACTCTGCTGTATTCTCAACATTTCCCTTAGAATGGAGCAAACTACACTGTGCTCAGTGGTTTCAGGTCTCTCCTCTTAGGGCTGTGGGCACAGGCACAATGACTTGTGAGTTACCACCTCAACCTAACAAAGTATTCTGTCCTTACTAGTTTGAGGGTAGGTTAAACAATCTTCCCACACAAGTTCAATTTCGGGAAGATAAAACCCACCGCTGGACCACAGAAACTGCTCAGAGGGGTAAAGCAACAGCACACACCTGACAACCTGAGTTCAATCCCTAAATCCCCTGGAGGAAGGAAAGAATCAATTCCTCAAAGCTTTCCCTGGCCCTGAGCACCTGTGCTGCACACTTGCACTCAAAAGCACACTCAGTGTCTGCCTCTTCTAGAAAAGCCACACAAATTACTCAGGCAAGACTATCGCTCTCCAATCAACTTTAGCAAGCGTGCATGGCATCCTGAACTCTCAGCTCACTGCCTATCTGTGATTCTGATTACAGACACCAAATAAGGATCATAAAATGGAAAAACGAGAAATCCATGACAGGAGACAATAAGAGCACACGCCTAACTGTAGGAGCACGGGGAGGTCTTCTCTGACCATCCTGGATACTGCTTTATCAAAAAATAAAAATAACAATAAAAAAAATCCAGGAAAAGCAACACAAAAGGCGGCTCAGGTCTCTACAGGGCACTTCCTTTTCCTAGGGTCAATGCAGACACCGTAATACAATCTCTTATAAATTAAATTCTACATTCAGAATGCTAAAAACTTGGGGAAAAATTAAAAGACTCTTATGAAGAATTAATATATCAGCACAGTATGACTGCTTGAGACTGACTATAAACTGATTTTGTCTTACTGACTGAGTGTTTAGTACATAAACTCTTCTGTAGATGTTCACACTGAGCTTTGACTGAAAGGCAGCCACCTATTATTTGTATGCCTGATAGTTTTTATGTCTCTATGTAAACCAGGCTGGCCTCAAACTCACAAAGATTGGCTTGCCTCTGCCTTCCAAGTGCTAGACCCGAAGGCTTGTGATCACACCCTGGCTCTGTCACAGCTTTAACTAAACGTCAATCATCTTACTTGCTTCAGCTTTCACCTTGTCCATCTCAGCAAGCAGTGCCACTTCTCGGTCCATTAAACTAGGGGGAAAAATGAGAAAGAAGAAAGGGTTAGATGAGAAACTCAAATACCCAAATAGCATACAGTTAATTAATGACGAAGAAACAGCAACTGTTTCACTAAAAGCATACTGCTAAGAAACAATGTATGGACCACATGAAAGTCTGGTATCATATTCTCAACAAGGAATATTTTAAAAGACTCTCAACACAGGACTCCATTCCCTTTGTTCCTTATGATAGAGCAGACCAGCTACTGAAAGTCAAAGAGTTTAGAAACAGCAGATGGCAGCAGCACGCCACAAAGCTTTCTTAGTTATGCTAACTTAAGTACTTCTGGAAATTACTTATTTCCACAATTTTTGGTGTATCTTAAAAAAAAAAAAAAAAAAAAAAAAAAAAAAAAAAAGGATACAGTCTCACTGTGTATCTTGGCTGGCCTGGAATTCTATGTAGACCAGGCCAACCTTGAACTCACAGAGATCCACTGCCTCAGTGTCTTGAATGCTAGGATTAAGGTGTGCACCATCATCCTGAGCTTGGTTTATATAGAGATATTCCTTCTAGTTTTACCAGGCAGTATGTCTGCAAGGACATAGGGAAGTGGGTCCAATGTTAGGATCATGTATACACAACATGTGCAAACTTCTGCATCAAGTCCAGCAGTGCTATAGTCCTTACAATCAGCCCTTAGGACAGAGTATAGCCCTTAGGATACAGCATAGTCCTTACGATGCAGTGTAGCCCTTACGATACAATATATCCCTCATGACACAGTATAACTCTACAATACACTGTAGCCCTTCAGTATGGTCCAAACTGATTTATGATTTAAAAAAATTAGTAGTAATCAAAAAGAATGGAATTAAATGTTTCTTATAGTTTTTTCCCTTCCCCAGTGTTGGGAAGCAGACCAAGGGTTTTATACATGTGAGGCAAGCATCTACTTCTGATTTTTTCTTTTCTTGCAGAGTTGGGACACAGGGCCTTGTGTGTGCTGTGCCAACACTCTCTCACTGGAGCTCTCCTCCCGACACAGTCTTGCTCTGCGGCTTAGGCTGACCTTGAACTTATCATTCTGCTTTAGCGTCCTGAGTGCTGGGACTTACAGGTATGTGTTACTCACTCTGAAGCCACTAAGCCTCTATTTCTTTAGATTCTGTTGGTGGTGGTTTTTTATGACTGTTTTTCTGTGTAGCCCTGGCTGGTCTGGAATTCACTCTGTAGACCAGACCGGCCTCAAACTCAGAGATCCACATGCCTCTGCCTCCAGGGTTCTGGGATTAAAGGCATACACTACTTTATCCAGATATTTAGATTTTTAAGTACATATTCTATGTGTAGGTATATGTAGTCTGTCAGAATCAGTGTACAGAAGTCCACTCTCTCCTATCACCATGTGGGTCCTAGCTAACATTCGAGCAGCCTAATGTGGTGACAAGTACCTTCACCCATTGAACCATTCCATCAACCTGAAATTTCTCCTTTTTAATGAGACTTGTAAAAGCAATGATACACAAACATGTGTCCATTCAATCTGGCTTACTGTGTAATTATGCTAGTACAAAGTAGTTAGTACAGTGGCTAACACTGTAAGAAATGCATTAGCATACACAGCATCTCAGAGCGGCAAAGCCTTCACAGAGGAGTCCAGTCTGATGACACCTGCACATCGAGAGGTGACTATGGGGCAGCCCAGGCCTTGCTGTGACGCCTTCCCACCTTCACAGTGCTTTGGGATCCCCAGAAGTCACAACTGGGGCACGAACTGCCAGGCCTACAGCGTCATGCTGCCACCCTCCTGTTGCCAGCTCACCTTAAGATGCACACACTGTGTCTACCAGATGACAAATTCTTTGACAAAGCTTATAAAATACGTATTAAAGACTTCAGAAAAGCAAGCAAGCTGTTCTCATCTCACAGTCTTTACTGTGAAACACAGAGCTATACAGAATATTGTCAACAAATCAAGTTCCGCTATGACCCGGCCAGACCTTCCTTGTAGAAATATGAGCTGCTACATTGTGATGACATTCTTTCCTTTGTAACAATGATGGATTATTTATAAACTTTGGATTCATTGGAGAGCACAAAAAAAATTCACAGGGTGGCACACTGAGTAGCAATGCAGTATCATGAAAACACCTTTTACATTCTGCCAGGCTAGACCGTTAGCTGAGCCAGAACACAGGCAGAGTCAGTGATACACCACTGGTCCCTGAACACAGGCAAAGTCAGTGATACACCACTGGTCCCTGAACACAGGCAGAGTCAGTGATACACCACTGGTCCCTGAACACAGGCAGAGTCAGTGATACACCACTGGTCCCTGAACACAGGCAGAGTCAGTGATACACCACTGGTCCCTGAACACAGGCAGAGTCAGTGATACACCACTCATCCCTCACACTTTCAACTGAGATGCTGCTGTGCACCAGCCTGTGGGTTTATCCTCCTATAGAAGGGCAATGTAACAACCAACTTTACTTGCCCTGGATTCCCACTAAGCAACTTTTACAACCTAAAAGCTGATACATCACTGTGACCTTAAACTATGAATCCAGGCACCTGACTAGAGTGATGCATGTGGAGTGATGCACATACTTATGACAAATACAGAGGTGCAATCTCATAGTGAATATCTACTGTAAAAGCCGAACACATGTATAATATTGAACACAATATTTGGTTACTGCTTGGTTACAAACAATATTTGTTTGTCATCTGGATTAGTTGGAGTCAATGACTTAATATTTTGTAAAACTTTTTAAAAAGATTTCTAAAAGTATACCTTATTTCTTCTACATGTGATGCTTTCTGTACTGTTTAAGAAATGAGAGAGCAAAGCCCTTTCAGGGACAAACACACATATGCAAACTTTTTTTTGGTATCTTTTATCTTTTATTATATGATTGTTTTACCCTGCGTGTATGTCTGTTCACCATGTGTGTGCCCGATTCCTGTGGAGCTCAAAAGAGGGCACCAGACCCCCTAGTATACGAGTTATAGACAGATAGGAGCCACTGTGTGGGTTCTGGGAATCAAACCAGGGTCTTCTGCAAGAACAGTGGAGCCATCTCTCCAGCCTCCTTAGGTTCATTCTTGATTAAATGACACCAAGGGGAAATACTTTGGTTTCTTTCCTTAAAGTGACATTAATTCATTATTAATCACTAATGTGTTTAATCCATGCAACTGACAACATGAGTACCCTCTTAACCAGTTATTTTGTATTTCTATTCCAAAGACCAATAAAAACGTAGTAACGTAGTAAAGGTTTGCCTCGCAAGTCCAAGGACCTGCATCAATTTTACAGAACTCATAAAATGCTGGGCATGGCGACGCATACTTGTAACTACAGGGCTGGGAGGCAAATAGTAGTAGATGCTTAGGACTTGCTGGCCGGCCAATCTAGCTTAACTGGTGAGCTCTAGGCCAGTGAGAGATCCTCCCTCAGAAGAGATGGATAGATAAAGCTGGGCTCACACCTAACTTTAATCCTAGCACTCTGGAGGCAGAGGCAAGCAGACCTCGGTGGGTTCAAGGCCAGCATGGTCTACACAAGTAACAGGCTAGCCAAGGCTAACTATTGAGACCCTGTCTCAAAAGCCAAACCAAAACACCAAAAACCCAATCTGCACATATATAAAAAAGGAGGTAGACAGGGGCTGGAAAGATGACTCAGTGTGTAAGAGCACTGGACCCAGGTTCAATCCCCAACACCCACTCGGAGGCTCCCAACTGTTCAGGGGATCCGATGGCCTCTTCTGATGGCTACAGCCACCAGACACACAAGTGAGGCACAGACACGTATGCAGGCAAAACATTAATATACTTAAAATAAATCTACTTTTTAAAAACATTTAAAGAAAGAGACAGAGTTCCTAAAGATGGATCTTGGGGCTGCTCCCTATGCATGCACTGCTCCCCCCAATGCATACACATGCATTTAAAAGACCAATGAAAAGTAGCAATTACTTCCTTTTGTTTGTCATGTTGCCATGGCAACATCTACTGAAATATCTTGGTGTTGGCTCAGAGTTAATGGGAATGGAAAACAGCGCTTGAAAGAGCTTGACCAGTATTTGTAACTTCCCATTAAAGATTTTACAACTCTTTAAGATACAAAATAAACATTAAGGTTAGCAACAGCACTCATTACAGGTACCTGACAGGATGGCTTCATGGTTGCAAAGAATGCCACCTTCTAAGGTCATTCATTTAAGGAAAGCACCGGGGACAGTGTTATAACATGCAATTTCCAAACACTCTGCCAACACACACAGAGGCATATACACCACTGTTTTATCCTTTTACAATTTCGGTATTTTTCAAAGTTTTCATCATAAAAAGTTGGAGAAATGTATTCACCACAACATGAACAGAGAACGTGGGAAGTTAAAATCAGAACATTAGAAAGGGTATAGGTATCAGATAAGAGGCTTTTTTAAAAACAACTAATACCAATAATTTATTGTAATTCGACTTTGTGACACAGACATTTAACTAGAGTTTCCTATCTGTTGCTGAGCTGAACAGTGGTCCTGGAGTGCGATGGTGGCTCAGAGATCAGGAAAGAAGTATGTTGTGAAGTAACCGGTTCAGACCTCAGGATGAGAGGCTCCTTCAGGCTTTCCGTGACCTCGCTCACTCTGCCACCTCAGGCACTGGGCTTCTCTCAGGGCTCTCCTCACCGGCAGTGTGCACCACTATGCACTGGGACATGGCTAATGCAACTTGCTCGCACTGCTGGGACCTGCCTGGAAAGGTCTTAGGAAGCCTGAGCCCCTACTCAGTGTAGACTTTTTTGTTGTTGTTTTGAGACAGGGTTTCTCTGTGTAGCCCTGGCTGTCCTGGAACTCACCTTGCAGAGCAGGCTGGCCTCGAACTCAGAGACCCACCTGCCTCTGCCTCCCAGGTCCTGAGATTAAAGGCGTGCATGACCAGCACCTGGCTTGTAAATAATGTCTGTATCTTTTCTTTAATCAAGTAATATGCTTTCCACACTTGGTCACTATTATTAGGGAAAACACTGATAGCTGACTGGTCTCTATTCCCCCTTCCCCTCCCCTCTCTCAGGACTTTTTATAACACTGATTACTGAACTTATTTTACGGCTTTTGTGCAATGTACTGTTCAGAACAGCTGCTGCTGTGGTATCACCTCTGGCATCTCTGAGACACATTCTGGGCCTGTGACTTCATGCAAGCCTCTGACTGACGTTCCTAACACGTTAGTGTTCATGTTGATTTTAGCCTTGTTCTCAGGAGCTCCTTGATACCAAAAACAATTATCGCTTGTTTATGGTCACTGCATTAGAGACACAGTAGTTTAACTACAACTGTGGTGATCCTATAGCCAATGACATAACCAGATGATACTCTAAACCACACAGTAGTATTCCCAGGTAATATTCTTGATTTTATTTTCTCAAAACTTAAAAACAGCCAGACAGAGTGCCTCATGCCTTTAATCCCAGCACTCAGGAGGCAGAGGCAGGTGGATCTCTGTGAGTTTGAGATCAGCCTGGTCTACAAAGTGAGTTCCAGGACAGCTGGAGCTACACAGGGAAATCCTGTCTTGAAAAAAAAAAAAAATCAACCAATCAACCAACCAACCAACCAACCAACCAACCAACTCTTAAAGCACATTTTTCTAATGGTATTTGTAAATCAAAGCAGAAATTGAAGCAAAACCAATGAAAACAATCTTTTTTTTTTTTTCTGTTTAAGACTTTATTCTTCCCATTTAAAGCAAGTAAAAGAGAATTATCAATAGTTTGTTTTTTGAGATGCTCTCCCTACATTTCCATGGCTGTGCTGGAACTCACTATGTAGACCAGGCTGACCTCAGACTTGTAAGATCTGTCTGCCTCTGCCTCTGCCTCTGGAGAACTAGGGTGTGAGGCGTGTGTCTCCACGCCTGGCAGCAGTTAAGGATATGGGTGATCTGCCTGCATGTGTCTGTGTGTGGACCACTGGAGTGCCCTTGGAGGCCAGCAGAAGGCTTACATTTCCTGGGGACTAGCCTTCCAGACAATTGCAAGCCTCTCTGTATGGGAAAACAACAGATGCTCTTAGCTGCTACGCCATCTTTCTGGCCCCCAGTGGTTTTTATTAGCAGAGAATGCACGTGCTCTATGTTTGTTTCTAAGTCTCCACATCCCTAGCACTGACCTCACTGGAGCACACTCATTCTCCTGTGCTCAAAACAAAACAGAGCATTCTGAGAAGTGCAACTGCAGCAAACCCAAATCCAAGAGCGAACTTACATTAACCCTGTTTAGAGAATTCTGATGCTTCTCTTTCTATAAGGATGTTTTTCAGAACATGTGGATAGGAATTCCATTTTTCTTTATTTTCCTGCTTGCTTTTCATTAAGGAGCTGCATTTTACTCCTGTGTGTGTTTATGTGAGATATGTACACATATCTGGTGCCTGTGGAGGCCAGAAAGGGCACTGACTGGATAGATGCCCTGGAGCAGAGTCACCGGCAGCTATGCGCTCGTCACTGGAGACACAAGCACTGAGTCACTCGTAACCACTGAGCCATCCCTCCACTCCTATTTTATTTTTTCAGATAGGAGTTTTGCTATGCTTCTCAGAACCCTTCTGTCTCAGGCTCCTGGCTTCTGGGTTTACAAGTACACGTCACTGTGGCTAGCTGATTTCATACTGCAATTCTCTAAAATGGTTTTTGAGAAGTCTGAACTTTCCTTTCTGCCCACGCCTGAAATCACTGTATTCAAGATACTTCGGCCAGCCTGATACAGCTGTGCACAGCAAGACCACATGGCAGAGCGATGGTGTTTTAAAACCTGCCAGGGAACAAAACCAGCAGCATGCATGTCTGAGGTGAGCTCTTTAGTTAAGGAACAAGAGCTGGAGTGTTAAGCACAGATGTGAGCAACTGCCTGGGCTTTCTTTGGAAACATTTGCTTTTGTGCAACTTTTTTACAGGACGATGACATCCACATCTAAGGCTCGAGAGACAAGAGAACGTGTAAACTAGCAGGTAAAGACTGCAGAGTAAAGCGAAGATGGACACTTGGGTTTTTTTTTTTGTTTTTTTGTTTTCTTCGAGACAGGGTTTCTCTGTGTAGCCATGGCTGTCCTGGAACTCACTCTGTACACCAGGCTGGTCTCGAACTCAGAAATCCGCCTGCCTCTGCCTCCCAAGTGCTGGGATTAAAGGCGTGCGCCACCACCGTCCGGCAGAGGGACACTTGTTAGGACAAAATCAATCAACTGGTCAATCAATCAATCTAAGAATTGTATAGTGGGAAAGTGTTAATACCAGGAATGACTTTTAGCTTTTATAGAAAATAAAAATTATGTTATGACTTTTATTTCTATTCTAAAAAAAAATTATAATTTATGGGCAATGTAGTTTAAAAAAACTGAGAGAGAATAAAGTGTCTAAATTTTCATGGATTTTATCCAGTTTGTGTATGTGTGTGGAGTTGCCCCATGGCACACATAGCAGGTCAGAGGTCGGTTAATGGGCATTCGTTCTCTCTACACCATTTGGGTCACTAGACCCAGCAAGCGCCTGTGCCCGTAAGTGGGACTTGGTTTGTTGTTTGTGTTGTTAGTTTTATTTAGTTTGCTCTATGTATATGACTGTTTTGATGGCAAGTATGTGTGTGCACCACGTGCATGCCTGGTGCCTGCAGAGGTCAGAAGAAGGAATCAGATCCCCCTAACTGGAGTTATGGATGGTTGTGAGCTGTGTGAGCGCTGGGAATAGAACCCTGGTCCTCTGTGGGAGCAACAAGTGCTCTTTTAATGATTGAGTCATCTCTCCAGTTCCTCCCACCCCCTTGAGGCAGGATCTCATGTAGCCCAGGCTGGTTTTCAAGGTGCTTTGTATCCAAGGGTGACCTCAGACTTCTGATCCTCCTGCCTTCACCCACCAAATGCCCGGATTACAGACACATGCCACTATACCTATTTTATGCATAAAACAGTGTTGGAGGATACGCCCAACTTGATACCTGCAAACTGGGAATCTCAGCTGAAGAACCGTCTCTATCACACTGTCCTGTGGCCATGTCTGTAAGGCATTTTCTTGACTGCTAATTGACAGAGGAGCCGAGCCTGAGCCACTGTGGGCTATGCGCCCTGTGCAACCTGGACACCCCGGGCAGCCAGGGCAGGCGGTGCTGGCTTGTATACTAAGGGGGCTAAAACAAACTTCGAGCCAGCCTGTAAGCAGTGTTCTCCCATGGTTTCTCTTTCAGTTCCTGAACTGTCTTTTCTCCAGGGACTGTCAGCTGGGGCTAACAAAGCAAAAGACTTCCTCCCCAACTCGGTTCGGCCAGGGTTTCCTCACAGTAGCAGAAAGGAGACTAGAACCATGGTCTTCACAGACTACAGTCTTCGTAGTGATTCTCACAGATGGTTAAAGACCTTTTTAATGTTGTGCTTTTCCTAGCCACCACCCTGAATGGCGATCTTCCACCACACACCGAGCCTTCCAGGACGCACTTGTCCTATGCCCTGCTTCCTTAGCAGTCTAAACTTAAGCCAGGCAACGACTCTCGCAGGATAAGTTTTACTAACAAGAAAAGTCAACCTGGGTTGAGACATGATTATCACTAAGTCACCTTAAGGAAGGACAGATTAAGTTTAGACAACAGAGCTCTGATTCTATCCCCTTCAGGAATGGGTCAGATTACTTAGCATCAGTGTGAGGGAAGTCACCACCAGACATTTCCAAGGTGCCCTGACAAGGAGTGTAATCTTACTGTCGCAAATCTGTTAAGATCCTTTGCTTTTCTTTGACAGCAAACATACACATGACTTTCTAATTGACGTTAATTCTAAGCTGGTTGGTGCCAAATGAAATTAGCTCACCTGACACTTACATCTTGAAGTAACAACTACAAGGTACATGAAGGAAGGTAGCTGTTTCCAATCAACCTGAGAGAAAGGCCCAGCAGGTGGGGCAGGTGATCTCTTTCCTCACGGTCAGCTGGCCTGGTTGTTACCCTGCTCCTCAGCACCAAACCCAGTGCCCAGGGAGGAATCATTTCATTTGTCACTTTTTGAAGGAGGCTCCTCCTGGCTGGGCTACAAGGCAGCAGGAGCTCACAAGTCTCTCTCACAGAAGTGAGTCCTGTGCTTCCTGGTTTGGGTTTTCTGAGTGGGATCAGGTCCTGTGGCTGAGTAAGCAGGAAGCTGTATCTCTGATTTTTCAAATATGCCAATGATACAGTAATAATCATAAACAAGAAACAGGGCCTTCCATCCTTGCAGATGTTCAGAACAAGGATACATTGTTCCCTAGTAAATTTATCACAAGTCAGAGCAAGAAGAGTGGGGAATTGGCTGAACTCAGTCAGTACAGGGTCCCAGAGGGTGCATCAAGTGGGGAAAGCAGCACTAATTCCCAGATGAAGGAGGAAATTTGAGTTTGGAGACAATGAGTAATTGTGGCAGAAGCAGAGATCTACACTAAGAAAGAAGACATGACATGACGCTCTAGCTACAAAACTGAAAGGTGGAAACAGCAAGGTTGGGCGACGAGGTGAACCAGCTGTCTTAAACGGTACTGCTTTGGCAAGCAAGTGGCACATGCTTTAAATCCAGCACTTAGAAGGCTGAGGCATGAGAGCCATAGGTTCGAAGCCAGCCTAGACTATATGGAAAGTCCTCTCTGCACACGTAAGTACTTTTTGGTTACTTCATGTACATTACTTCACTCTTTGTTCAACCTCAGAGTCAAGGACAACTGAGGGACACAATCAAAGTCCTCCCTGCCCGCTCCCTCCATTTGCTGTGGCACACGATGACCTAATGGTCCACAGTGACAACACAGATGGCCAGCTGTGGGGAGGCGCAGGGCTCTCTGCCACTCACTGTTAGTGTAAGGGTTCTCACAGATACGCACAACATAGAGTTTAAATCTTTAATCAGGCTAATGGCTTGTCCTCCTCACATCTCCTTTTTAAATTTAAATTTGTGGGGTTGGGAGGTAGGAGATGCATGCCATGGCACATGTGGAGAGCCAGAGAACAACTTGGGAGATAATTCCTTTCGACATGTGAGTCCTGGGGCTCAGACTTAGCAGTCAGGCTAGGAGGCAAGCACCTGCTGAGTGAGCTGGCATGCCAGCCATTGTCTTTTCCTGACTTTTTGAAAATTTGGTCCAAACAAACAAAAAAGGACAATTCCCCAGGAAAGAGCTATGGTTTAAACAAACAACACCCTAATTAAAATAGCTCTACTGTATCAGTGTAAATTTCTCCCCAGGAACGATTCAATGATCAACTATATTTGAGAAAAAGAACATAGTATCGGTTCCCCCTTTTAATTCACAGTGCATATGAGAACTTAGAAAGCACTAAGGTTCAGGGTTAGATGTTTTTAAAACTTATTTACAGAGAGCTGGGGCAATGGCTCTGTGACACTGGGACCTGAGTTTGAATCCTCACGAGGATCTGAATCCACTAGAAGGTGGACTCTGAGAGCCAGCTGGCTACCTGCCTAGCAGAAAAGGCAAACCTGTGAGAGCTCCCATCCTAGGCAACACTTCAGTGACAAAGGAAGACACGCAATGCCCTGCTCTGGTCTCCCCGTGCATACTCACGAGTACACACACAAAGTATTTACAGGGCTCAGTTGCTAGGGACAGCATACCATGACACAGATGGTGCCTGGGTGTTGGGGGCCGACTTTTAGCAGAAAGCGGCTGTCAGCTTTGCAGTCATCTTGAGCCATATACCCTGACATGAGACTTGGATTACAATAGCCTACAACAGCTGAGCACACTCTGATAACATCTTGCTTTAGATACCCAGGACTTTCCTTGGGTGAGATTAAAGATGTGTGATTTAAGAGTGTGACCTAGAGATCAGATTTAGAGACAAGACCTAAGGGCATGATTAAAGGCGTGACCAAAAGTCGTGGCTTAGAAGTGAGACACATAATAGGCTAGAGGCAGACAAAGAAAGCAACAGATTACTTGACATTAGGTAGAAGACACTTGGCTCTAGAGAGAACAATTTGGAGTAACAGAGATTCAGACACTAGGAGTAGGAGTAGACATTAGACGCTCAGGAGAGTACAACTTGGAGTTAGTTATTAGACATAAGGAGTACAACTAGGAACTAGGAACTCACCGGGCGGTGGTGGCGCATGCCTTTAATCCCAGCACTTGGGAGGCAGAGGCAGGCGGATTTCTGAGTTTGAGGCCAGCCTGGTCTACAGAGTGAGTTCCAGGACAGCCAGGGCTACACAGAGAAACCCTGTCTCGAAAAACCAAAAAAAAAAAAAAAAAAAAGGAACTCAAGACTTGGAACTTGGACTAGGAAGAGAAACTGAAGAATAAACGGGATTGACTCACACTCTGTCTGGTCTCCATTCTTCGAGTCTGTTCTCACTCTCTCTCTTGCTGAACCCCGACCAGCGGACCAGAGCGGCAGCTTGGGCCAGAATACAGTGGCCATCAAGCTCGGAGTGGAGAGGGCCACAACAATTTTGGCTGCCCAAAGTGGGGCAGCTTGGGCCTCAACACCTGGGACCCTGAGAAGCAGGAGACACACCCCTCCAGGGGACCAGCCATCTGAAATAAGGGACTGCCTGCAGCAGGCCTAGATGGAGACATCTCAAAAGCCCGGAAGCCGCTCTTTGTAAAAAAGTTGTTCCCTTTTCTCTTAACCTTAGCCCTGGCCGGGCGGTGGTGGCACACGCCTTTAATCCCAGCACTCGGGAGGCAGAGGCAGGCGGATCTCTGAGTTTGAGGCCAGCCTGGTCTACAGAGTGAGTTCCAGGACAGCCAGGGCTACACAGAGAAACCCTGTCTCAAAAAACCAAAAAACCAGAAAAAAAAAAAAAAAAAAAAACCTTAGCCCTGGATAATGGCTGTATAGATTTCACTTGTACATGACTGCTTTTCTGTTGGCCTTGGTGTGCATAATTGTTCTATTATATCTGACTTTCCTATTTCTTTCTCCTTTTGTTCTGGTGAATTGTGTGAAACTAGATGTTCCTTGATGTGATGATTCTTAAACAATCAAGAATTGAGGCCTAGGGCACAGCACAGCACAGCACAGTCCTAATGGCCCAGGTGCATGCTGTGTGCTCTCATCTTGGAAACAATGCATTAACTGCACAATGATAGTTTCAGATTAATGTTTGACTTGCAAAGAAAGTTTGAAGAAATTAAGAAAATGAAGCAGAGCCAATACTGATACCCTAAAAAAGAAAAAAACTATTGAAGTTATGAAATAAGTTCTGCACAAAATTTGAGAGTGGTTCCTGGTCTCCTTTGGAAATGTATGAATAAGAAAATATAGAATATATAAAATCTTATACTAGTAAAACTAAGTTAAAACACCGGGACTCTTAGGAGAGTCCTGTGTGCAACGTGCAGAAGCTAGCGAAACTGCTGAGTTAAGTAAGGGTTAACCTGACTCCTTCTGGCCACTGCCTGGCAGCTTTGCCCATGTCATTTATTATTAGAACATGCAGCTGACCTTAGAGCTCTGAGCTCTGACGTATAATAAGTTACAAGTAAAAGTTTAAATAATGATAAGTTTTCAATTATTTTGGCCAGGGGCCAGGGAATAGGGGAAACTCGAAACTTTGGGGAACAATCATAATTCTTAATTCTTTGTGAGATGTGATTATTCTTTTGAACTTGACACATTTGGTAATGATTATACAATGTCTCTCTACCTGCTTTTTAGAGTAACAATAAAAGACTGGGATAAGGTAAAGGTGGAGGAGTGTGTGTGTATGACTAAGAAGAGCACATGGAGGTGTGTGTGTGAGGAATGTGAGGAGTATGAGCTGTGTGAGGTGTGAGGAGTGTGTGAGGTGTGTGAGTGTGAAGTGTGGGTCTGAGTGTGTGTGAGGAGTGTGTGAGGACTGTGGGTGAGGAGTGTGTGAGGTGTGTGTGGAGAGTGAGGTGTGTGTGAGGAGTGTGAAGTGTGTGTCTGAGGTGTGTGAAGAGTGTGAGGAGTGTGAGGTGTGTGTGAGGACTGTGTGAGGTTTGTGTGAGGTGTTTGTGAAGTGTGTGAGGACTGTGTGAGGTGTGTGTGAGGTATGTGAGGAGTGTGAAGTGTGTGTCTGAGGTGTGTGTGAGGAGTGTTGTGAGACGTGAGGACTGTGTGAGGAGTGTGAGGTGTTTGTGAGGTGTGTGAGGAGTGTGAAGTGTGTGTGTGTGAGGACTGTGAGGTTTGTGTGAAGAGTGTGAGGTGTTTGTGAGGTGTTTATGAGGTGTGTGTGAGGTGTGTGTGAGGACTGTGTGAGGACTGTGTGAGGTGTGTGTGAAGAGTGTGTGAGGTGTGTGTGTGAGGAGTGTGTGAGGGGTGTGTAAGGAGTGTATGAGAAGTGTGTGAGGTATTTGTGAGATGTGTGTGTGAAGAGTGTGTGAGGTGTGAGGCATTTGTGGGGTGTGTGAGGTGTGTGTGATAAGTGTGTGAGGTGTTTGTGAGATGTGTGTGTGAGGTATGTGTGTAAGGTGTGCGTGAAGTGTGTAGGTGCGTGCAGAGTACACATAGCCTTAAGCTGCGGAACAAGCAAAGGAGAGAGAAAGTGCAATTTCAAGCCTTGAAACTTGCCTGTCAGCTTGTACCCAAAATTTGCCTGTGTGTATTTATTATGCGCTTTCTAGAAAGCCCTGCTTCTAGTTGAAAATAGCGATCCAGGGCTGGAGAGATGGCTCAGCAGTAAAGATCACTGACTGCTCTTCCAGAGGTCCTGAGTTCAATTCCCAGCAACTACATGGTGGCTCACAACCATCTGTAATGGGATCTGATGCCCTCTTCTGGTGTGTATGAGAGCAATGGTGTACTTATATACATAAAATAAAGAAATTAAAAAAAAAAAAATAGCGATCCAGTGTCAAGGCTGGACCCTGGCACTCAGCGAGTCGGACTCTTACAAGACAAATGTGAGAACCCACATTCGAATCCCCAGAACTGACAAAGTCAGGCATGTGGTAGCAGCTGTCCATAATCTCAAGTGTTCCTATGGTAATATGGGAGGCAGAGACAAGGGAATTCCTGGAAGTTCCTGACCAGCTGGCTTGGTGTATGGCAGGGGCAAACAGGAGGCCTGATCCACCATGGTGGAAAAGGACCACAGACGCCTGCAGTTGTCCTCTGACCTGCACACACTTGCACTTAAAGCACATGTGTGCACACACATATATTGAAATATTTCTACCAAGCCTGCTCTTGTCCTCACAGAATACAAACTAGCACATTTAGAAAGCAAGTCCAGGAGGACAGGTGGAAACACAAGATCCAAAGCGAGTCCTGATCAACAGCGGTCTACAGGGTGAGAGGTGAGGAGGTGAAAGGCTAAAATCCAGGCGCTCTCTCCTTACAGGTTTTTTTTGCTTGCTTGTTTGTTTGTAAGTAAGATCTCACGTGTAGCCAGGCTGACCTAGATTCTCCTGCCTCAGCCTCCCCGGTGCTATGATTCCTGGGTGAGCCGACAGCTGACTTTCTCCTATCCGGCTTGGCTGTAGCAGTGTGTCACTTGCCAGTGTTGGTTTCTGACAGACAGGCCCTTTTCTAGAGTCCTCTCTAAAGCACTGTGAGTTCTCTGTGCCCCTCAATCCCATACTGGCCAAGAGCAACAGAACAAAGCAGAAAGTTAAACGCAGCCTAGGTTTTTCAGTTTCTGCCCACTGTGTAGTCAGGAGGGGATTAAAGACATTAGTGAGGGGCTGACCATATCTATAATGGACTCTGGGCTAACGGTGTATGAAAAGCAACTTAATCTTACCAGCTTTGCAATTCGGCAAAGGCTTGTTTCATTTTCTTAATGGACGCATCCATCTCTTCCTTCACGACAACTCGGTACCGAGCAAGAGAAACAGTACAGCGCTGGAGGTCCTTCACCGACTTCTCGATGTTAGAGCCTTGGAGGGAAACAAAGATTATTTTAAAAGGGAACATGTAAATTAAAAGTTGGATCTGAATGTTTTAGGTCAATGTCATATGGACTAAGACTGTATACCAAATGACCACCATTACAACAAAAAAATCTTCTATTTTTCAAAATATCCTGTTTATTTTTTAAAGTATCCTAATCAAAATGAAGTAACAAGAATCAGATTTATCCTCCCATCTTAAACAATGAATACACAACACAGATGAAATATATAAAATAATGGCTCTTGGCAATGGACAGCAGACAGTACTTCCCCTGAAAGGCAGACAAGTGAAGAGAGCCTCTGACTGCCCCAACTTACTTATGGACAGTTTCTAAGCTGCAATAGAGAGAGGCTAGAATTCCCAAGACCGAGCACACAGAAAACCACACAAAGTTGGACAGCAGTGGTAGACAGAGCCCTAGAATCTCAGCATTAGCCAGCACACAGAGCTGAGGACAGCACCATGCAAGCTGAGGGGTGAACAGCGCCAGGCTTCACCCAGGCCAGGGACAGTTCACACACTTGTGCAAACAGAAGGACCTCACAATTCACATAGCAGCTGCTTTGGGAGGACGCTGCCCCAGTGGTACAGCAAACTGCATGGGAGGAGGAGGATGCCCAGTGGTGATACAGCATCAACCCTCGATTCGAGGTTGTTCTCATCTAATCTGACAAGGCAAAAAGCAAAAAGAAGTAAGCCTCTCAAACTGTTTTCACAAAACAGAGTCCCAGAATAAGACACCAAATATTGAAAGAATTCAAATATCTGTTAATAAACAAAGAAAAATTTACAATATTTAGATTCCATTAAAAAAAATCATCACACATTAAAAACAAAAGACATTTAAAAATAAACATGACTAAGAGAAAAAACAACAGAAACAGATACAGAAATGACACTTGATAGAATCAAGTATGAAAGGACATCAAAAGCTGAGGGTCTGGGCTAGAAAGATGGCTCAGGGTTAAGGGCACTGGCTGCTCGTCCAGAGGACTTGAGCTCGATCCCCAGCACCCACTTTGCAGTTCCTAACTGTCCATAGCTCCAGTTCTAAAGTATCCAATGCTGTTCCCTTGCTTTCATGGGTACTGGGCACATACATGGTATACAGACATATTTGCAGGCAAAGAACTCATATACATAAAATAAATAAAAAATTAAGGTGGGGGCTATTGGGTCAGTGGTAGAGTATCTGCCTAGTATGCCCTAGCCTTAATCCCTAGGACCATAACAAAGTATTGGGGAGCTATCAAATAGCTAATATCAGACAAATACAGACACATGTTAAGCAGAGATATAGAAGACATTTCAAAATTCTTCAATTGAACTTTCAGAAATGAAAATAATAGACTAAACTGTAAAAGAAAAAAGAGCAGTGTAGGTCTCAAGCAGGCCCCTGCATACACGTGATGCTGTGTAGTTTGAGTATGGGTCTCAAGCCCCTGCATACACGTGATGCTGTGTAGTTTGAGTATGGGTCTCAAGCCCCTGCATACATGTGATGCTGTATAGTTTGGTCTTCTGTGGGATTCCCAACAGTGGGAGTGGAAGGGGACATCTCTGACTCTTTCCAGCTCTCAGGACTCTCCTCCTCCTCCTAGGTTGCCTCATCTAGTCTAGATATGAGGGGAGATGCCTAGTCTTATTGCAATAACCATCTTCAGCTGATACCCCTGGAAGACCTGCCCTGCTCTTAAGAGAACTGAGGAGGAATGGACTGGGGAGGAGGAGTGGTGGAGGAGGCACTGGGAGGGGAGAGAGGAAATCGCAGCGGGATGTAATATATGAGAGAGGAAAAAAAAAGAGCAGCGAATCTTAAGATAGCAACTTCAGAAGTCAAGAAAGAAAACTGTCTGACTAGGAACCACATTGTCAAAGCTCCACAAATGACAGGGTCTAATCAAGTAATTCGTCCGCCATGCAGACTTGAAGAAACTAGAAGGCGATCACTCACCAGTGCAGTTTGAAACATTACACAAGGAGAAGTCATCATCACAGAAAAGAGGAAGTGTATTCACCTGCACAATATATCGTAAGAGCTTCTAGGAGCTCTACTGACCTTTCTACCTAACAACACCAATGTTACAGAAACAGCTGATGGGGTCGAATTGCCACTACAAGATGCTTTTAGTTGTATAAAGATACACACTTTGTTTTCTTTGTTTCTTTGTCTCTTGAGTCTGGTTTTTGAGATCAGGTCTCACTTTGTAACTGAGGCTGGGTTTGGAACTCAAATATACATACACCAGGTTAGCCCTGAGCTTGAAATGATCCTTCTGCTTCTGCCTCCCAAGGGCTGGGATTAGACACCAACAATTAGTGTGTGTGATAACAAGTGTGTAAGTATGGGCACGCACACCACGGCACAGGTTAGGGGTCAGAGGGTCACTCAGTAGGTGGGCACTTTTGTGTTGAGCCCTTTTTCTGGCTCAGTTTTTGTTTTATTTTTGAAACAGGGCCTCACATATTATTGTCTGGCCTTGAACTCACTATGTAGTGTTTTCTTTCCTTCCTTCCTTTCCTTCTTTCCTACCACACCCAGCTTAGGACAAACATCTTCCTTCTCTATTTCCTTCCTTCTGTCTTCTAGTTGCAGGCATGGGAATCACACCTAGTGCCCTGTACATGTTTCTCAAGCCAACACTGAGCTAAACCCTAGCTCAGTTTGCATTTTTGACACAGGAGCTCACTGCATACACCCTAGGCTACTCTCCACTGTGTGCTCCTGTCTGCAAGTCCTGAAGGGCTGAGGTTATAGGTATGCACTGCCACACACAGCCCACAGTTCCAATTTTGTAGTGTCTGCATGTGTCTGCATGCAGCAGTCTGTGCTAGAGGTCAACTATGGGTGTTGTCCCTCAGGAGTCACCCCATTTATTTTTATTTTTTTAATATTTACTTTTTTGGACTAGAGAGATGGTTCAGTGGTTAAGAGTACTGACTGCTCTTTCAAAGGAGCCAGGTTCAGTTCCAACACCCACATGACAGCTCACAACTAACTGTTCCTCATAACAGTCACTCTAGTTCCAGGGGGCCTGGTACCCTCACAAAGACATTCATGCAGGAAAAAAAATTTTTTTTTTTTTTTTACTTTTTTATTTTACGTGTTTAAGTTTTTGGTTGCATATGTGTGTGTGCACCATGTATGTACCGCATGTGCGCCCGTGTTGTCAGGTCAGAAGCAGGCATGGGATCCACTGCAACTGGAGTTATACAGACGGCTGTGGGAGGGAGCTGGAAGCAAACCCTGGTACTCGGCAACAAGCAGTCTAGCTGTAAGTCGTCCCTCCAAGGCTCTGCCTTGTCTCTGAGACAGCACCTCTCACTGGAACCTTGGGCATACCAACAGGGAAGGCTGACTGGCCTATAAGCCAGAGGCCCTTCTGTCCCCACAGTACAGGGCTCTTCATACACATGGCCACATCTAGCCTATCCATGTGGCTACTGGGCTCCAAACTCATGTACAGCAATCGTTGTGCTGACCATCTCTCCAGCCCTTACATTTTCAATTTCATCAATTTTTCAGTGACTATTAGGATACTGCTCAGACCAACCATAAACTTCTCAGCTTAAGAGACCCTTCCTGCTTCAGCCTCTGGAGTAGCTGGAACTAAAGCCTATGCCAATGGAGCTGTTTAATTTTTTTTTATATAAATTCCTCTCAATCCAATTTGACTTCCTTTGGAACCTAAACGTTTTGAAGCCCTGTGCAAACTTTATTTTTGTTTGACTAGATATTCTCAGACCAGTCGTTCAGCGGCAAGTTGAAAGGAAGTGTTAACTACAATGTCAGAGGGCAAAGGCCCTTGCTGGCAAATGAAGACCTGAGCTTGATCCCCAGATGCCACAGTGGAGAAACTGACCTTTTCTTGGATGTCCACACACAAGTATATAGTAGGCAGGCACAGAGACAGACAGACAGAGACACACACACACACGAGATGAAGTTTTTAAACTCAGGTCATATGGAATAAATGATTTAAAGAACAGCTACAGTTTACGATGCTGCTGCACATCTATGTCTGTCTCACTGCTCACTTGAGTGGACCACCACACTTAGACATGTGAAGGACTGAGGGGTCTCTCTGTTTAGTAACTAGTTGTTTATTTAAATAATTATTATAACATAGAAGAAAAAAAAGTTGTTTGGTGTGGGGATCCATACCTTTGATCCCAGCTCTCAGGAGCAGAGGCGTGTGGATTTCTGTGAATTTGAGGCCAGCCTGGTATACACAGAGAATTCCAGGCCAGCCAGACTACTTAGTGAGACCCTATCTCAAAACAACACACAGACACGCACGCACACACATGCACACACACGCACGCACACACACTTAGTACTAGCTGGTGCTAAGTATCTGTTGTTGAGATGACATCAACCTCCTTAGCCTAAGCTAGCCTGGAAGGTATGGGCTTCCTTCCTAAGCTAGCCTGGAAGGTATGGGCTTCCTTCCTAAGCTAGCCTGGAAGGTATGGGCTTCCTTCCTAAGCTAGCCTGGAAGGTATGGGCTTCCTTCAGGCTCCTGAGAACTAGGATTACAGGCATGCTCTGAGCACCGTAATTCTCTGTCAAAACGATTATAATAGTCAAATATTTGAAAGTAAAGATCTATCACCAATCAATACCAAGTATTTCAGAAGACATGCTCTTGTGAACACCTCAGTCTGCCTTGTGACTTCAGTAAGGGCAGGAAGCTGCAGAGAGCAGCTTTGACATTTCCTCTGAAATGTCCTGTCAGACAGAGGTGCTCACCTGTTGGGAGAACAGACATGAAGAACACAGCATGAACAGCTGCAGTAAAGCTCAGGGAACAGTTAGTGTTAGCCAGGCCATTCCACAGTAGCACTGGCTGCTACTCACAAAAGGTCCCCATTGCTGAGACAAGACTGCACAGTGTCTGAATCCTCTCAGACACCGCTGGAGCATGTAGGGATTTCAGCTTGTGACAGAAACGATTCCTGGTCAATCTGTTCTCTCTGGACAGAAACAGTTGTTTTTTCTTTCCCAAGTAAGCCTTGGACTTACCTAGCTTTTTATTGGTGGAAGAGAGTGGAACATTCTCCATTCCCAGATTTGAAACCTGTGCTCCTGTGGTGGCTCTGGAGAGAGATCTGGCAGTGTTCCGGGATTGTTGGACGTTCGAGACAGAGTACGCCGTCAAAGATTGGGGCTCAAAGTCAGAGACACCATTCTCCAGCACAGATCCTGTCCAAGACAGGACAGTGGTTCACAACACAGTGTGGGGTAAAGTATCTGAGCTATCGTCAGTACAGAAAGAAAGCAGGTAACACTATGTTAGACAAAACTATGCCTATTAAAAAAGCTTCCATAAGCTGCAATGAAGAAAAAAATTTATAATGTCTCAGAGGAGGAAAAAAAAAATTTAAAAACTTTACAGAGTAGAGAAAGGGCAGAGCTAGAGAATGAGAACAACGAACACTGGCACACAGTGACACAGGGTCCAACAGTTACCATTGACTTGATCCACCCGCAGTCAGGTACAATTGTGTGTGTGTTTTTGTGTAGAGTGTGTGTGTGTGTGTGTGTGTGTGTGTGTGTGTATGAATTAACTAATAAAAACAGCTAAAAGGGGGCTGGAGAGATGGCTCAGTGGTTAAGAGCACTGACTGCTCTTCCAGAGGTCCTGAGTTCAATTCCCAGCAACCACATGGTGGCTCATGATCATCTGTAATGGGATCTGATGCCCTCTTCTGGTGTCTGAAGACAGCTACAGTTTATTAATAAAAAAAAAAAAAATGCTAAAAAAAAAAAAAAAAAAAAAAAAAAAAAAAAAAACAACTAAAAGGAAGAATAAAATTCCAGTCCAGGGGACCCGACACCCTCCTCTCGCCTCTATGGGCACCAGGCACACATGTGGTATGCAAACATACGTGCAGGCAAAACACTCAGACACAAAATAAATCAATAAAAAAAGAAAAAAGAAAAACAATATAGGACTATAAAAATAATCTTTAAAAAGACCAACAAAAATCTAGTTGTCAATAAAGTGATAATTATAGTTAATATTACATATTCCTAAAATATTTCTGTTTTCTTTCAGTACTGAAGACTGCTCCCCTAACTCAGACCCCACTGTGTTCTTGCTACCCTATTGGTGTCCATGTCTCTGACTAACATCCCTCTCCTGTCCCGAGAGTGACACATCATCTCTCCACTGCTGTTTCTATAGTAACCCTGTCATGTTTTAAAACATCGTATTTAAAAAGTCAGTCTCTTACTTCTAAATGCTAAGGCACCCCTCTGTTACTCAATGTCAGAAGTGTCAGCACTATGTATTTTAGAAAAAAATTTGAGACAAATAAGAATTCTATTTTTTTAAGTTCTTTGGTAAGTTACTCAAGATGAACTCTTCCATGAAGTAGGCAACTATAAAGTAAAAGACCAGTTATACTTAATGTAGTGATAAGTGTCTCAGGCAGAGATCCCCAGTACTTTTTGAGTGAATTAACTTCCCAAACTGTGTTAACAGACTCACCAGTTCTGTCCAGTGCATCTGCTGCGGCAAACTCGGGGTCCTCCAGCTCTCTGGCATCTACTGAAAGTGTCTCCAGACCTTCACTGAGCGAGTCCACAGACTCAGCATCGTTGATGGCACCGTTTACATGGTAACCATTGATGCTGCCTTTCTCTGAAGATGCAGGCTGCTCCTCTTGAACGGGTGCGGACTTACTGGAGTCTGGGGCGCTGCTACTTGCTTCTGATGCAGGTTTTGGCTTGCTTTTCTTCTTTTTGTTCTAAGGTTATCAAAGATTTGAAAAGAGAGAAGAAAAAGCAGGCCCTCCAACACAACTCACAGAGGTAATCAATGCCAGCTACCAAAACCAATCAGTGTTACCAATTTTGCATATGTACTTCTGGAAACTGAAGATAATTTTGTTTATATCTAACTACTGACAAAAATAACACTTTCTGTGTAAAACTGTATTTTGCATGAACTCAAGATCAACATAAAGTATTTTTCATCACAAAACCTATCTTAAAATGAAGTTATAAAACATGAAAAAAATTGTAACTATATTTTAAAGTAAAATATGAACAGAACGCTAAATAACCACAATAACCAAAATGAAAGAATATAATCTATAACTAACTGAATGAGGCGTAACCTCAATCCAATAATCGACAAATAATGAAACCCACACTGCAGTGCAGCTTTTCACTGAGCAGATCAGCAAAGGTCCAGGGGTTTAAACACAGAGGTCACTGGCTCCACTTGAGAGACAGCTTTGACTGCTCTGGAAATCACCAGGCATTTTCATAAACACTAGGTACGAGTGAAAATCTAGTAATGCTTTTGAAAGTTACAAATGCACAAGCCTTTCAACAGCAAGTCTAATACTAGCAATTTACCCTAGCCAGGAATGACAAATGTATACAAGATCGTTCATGGCAGCACAGTTAATATTAATATTAATAAAGACTAGAAGCCAAGCAAATGTACATTGTACTCTCCCCGCCATGAGCAGGACTGAGAGACCTTGGTTGCCACAGCAAGGTCAAGTGATCTAGGTGGAGTTACCCACCTTGGCTGCCAGGAACACAGAAGCAGAACTGCCCCTGGGCTTGCCCTGAGACATCTCCAGCCGTGACCTGGAATGGACTATGGATTATCCCACCCATCTGGAACCAGCAGGGGTTGTGGGTTGGGTCTTCCCCTTTAAATTGAGAGCCGAACATTAAAGCTTTGGGCCTTGATCAGAGAACTTTGTCTTGGCCTCATCTCTTCTCGCCCTCCTTCCCCCTTCATTCCCAGCCCCCCTTTCAGGTGAATCCAGTTGACTTGTGGCCGCGGGCGGCTACAGTACATCAGTAGGGGACTTATACATTCCAGGATCTGTTACACGGAATGTGCAAAGAAGAGTATATATGCCTAACTGTTTAATGTAATAAAGTATCTTAGGAGCTGCAATAGAAATTCCCAAGAGCCTGGGGTTGAGTTTGGTGTGGAGTGCCTGCCTGGCACGAACCAGGCTCTGCATCCAACCTCCAATGCCAAAACACGCAAACATGCAACCAAGCAAGCAAGCAAGCAAAAGGATAAACTAGTAAATAAAAATCTGGCGAAGAAATAGGGGCACCAACGGCTGGAGAAAAGGGATGGGATAAAGTTGTTTCAGGGAATTCCCATTTATACCTTCAAAATCTGAACCATGTGAATACAAAGGGGAAAAGTCTTTGCCTTTGCTTTAACAACAGATAGCTACACTGGCAAACCTCAACTCTAAAGCTGGAAGGATAGAACCGATAAACCCTCATGCCAGGCCTTAGAAGGCCCTGTCCAACAGGAAGACTCCTCAACGTGGCATTCAATTTTCTCCTCCCTTCCTCCTGCTTTCTCCCGTGTGAAAAGGCTAGGTCTTCTCATTATCAGCCCACATATGGAATTCTTGCCCACAGTCACTCCCTACTGAACTAATCCCAACAGTGTGCTGTAACAGGTTTTCACACTGCAGAGTACCAAACAAAATCCATTTTTTCCCCCACATTTTAAGAAATTTGTATATTATCTCTCATACATACTTTCCAAACATGTGCATATCATGTGCTGCCAATAATTTATATTCTGAGGTCAATAAATTACAACATTGGTGTTTTCTTGACTACTCAAAGCCATGTTTGCTGGGTGCAGCAAAGTTTAGAAAGCCTCATGAGAGCCTGAACAGCGCTGTATGCCTCTGGGAAAAAATTCTCAAAGGTTAATAAAGCCAAACCTGTGCCAAGACAGCCAGGACTACTCAAAGAAAACCTGTCCTGAAAACCAAATGATGATGATGACGACAATGATAATGATGATGGTGGTGGTGGTGATAATGCATTTAAGAAATGCTCAAGAATGGGCTTTCAACTAAGACCAACTCTGTTAGGAGTATCCTTCCTGCATTAGGTTGGTATTGTGTTCTGAAATGCTTTCCTCTAATTTTAACTATTGCGTTTGTGTTGTATATATGTGTTATATATATATGTGTGGGCTGTACATGCAGTGGTGCAGACGACAGCTTTTGGGAGTTGGTTCTCTCCTTCCACATGGATTCCAGGAATTGAATTTAGGTTGTCAAGTTTGTGTGGCAAGAGCTTTTAACCATAAGAGCTGTGGGAAGAATTCTGAACCCAGCTAGAATCCTGTGAGGGAAACATTTGGATTTCAATGGGTATAGGTGAGGGATTAAGAACTAATATTTAGGCATTGTAATGAGAATGCATATGTATTATTATTTTACTTTTGTTGTCTTTTTTCCCCCAGACAGGGTTGTGCTATGTAGCCCACAATGGCCTTGAACTCCTGACCCTCCTATGCCCCCTTTCTGAGTGCTAGGATCACAAGTATGGACCACCATGTCTGTATCTTTCTACTTTATAGAGGAGCAAACTAAAGTTAAATACTACCCACAGCTCCCAAGACCAGACAAAGCAGAACAGAAGGCCAGCTCTGACCGACCCAGAAGCCTGCGTGCCTTCTGCTCTTTAACATGTAGCAGCTGTCTCTGGAAGGCATACAGCCTGCAAGAGCAGAAGCTGGGCCAGGAAGGTGGGCAGCATGCAAAGGTGCCAGTCAAGCCTGGCACCCCAGAAAGCACATCCAGGTGAAAAGAGAGGGCAGATCCACAAAGCTGTCCTCACTGTGAGCTCGTGCACGTGCAAACAAACAGTAAATAAATACAGAGAGACAGACAGGTTTTTAAAGAAGGAGACGCTGCCCTTTGGCTTTAAATGGGCAGTCACCAGCAGTAGAGACTATCCATGCCAAGGTTACCTGGCCTGCAAACTGGACTGTTTTAGCTAATCTAGGAAACAAATCCAGATGAAAACTAGTCTGGAGAAACTGCTTTCTCCGACATGCTCATGTGTGTCTAGTCTTGTCTAGAGCACTGCAGCGACTGCACCAGCAAACTTCAAGCACAGGGAGCTAGCTCACGGTGTAATACTCTGTCAAATCTCAATGTCGGAATTGGCATTTTTGAGATGGAAAACAGAAGACACATGTAACAATCTCTTTCAAATAGTATAGGAGGTATGGGCGAGAGGGCTGTGGCTCGTCACCCCACTCATCAACAGGGCAGAATTGGCTCACATGGCTGGCTAGGCAGGTGTCCCACTCCACCCTCACTGTCATTTGTCCCTATGCTCCTCTACTGGAACCTCCAAACAAGCTCTTCAATATTAGCAAGTATTCTTTAAAGCCCCTTTTCTTCTTAGAAACTATGTGGAGTGCTCAGCCCTCTGTATATCTGTGCACCATGCACACACCTAATGCCTGTCCTCCTGTATGCATGTCTGTGCAACACGCACACACCTAATGCCTGTGGAGGTCAAAGAGGTCTAGATCCCTTGGAACTGGATGTGCAGACAGCAAGCTTACATGTGGGTACTAGGGACTGTACCCAGGTCCTCTGGAAGAGCAGTATGCTAATCTTCCCTGTTAAGCCATCTTGCCTAAAGTCTAATTAAAACAAAAACAATATAAATATCATGTTCTTACATGTAATTCAATCTTACCTTTTTTTTGCCAGTTACTATCCATTCTTTGAGTACTTCACTGGCACTACCTGAAAAAGAAATCAGAGATTTCCTCTTCTGCCATACAAGGTCAAGAAGGAATGAGTGCATTGTATCATTGCTACACGCTGGGCTGAGGCAGCTGATGCTTCTGCTGTAGAGGCCTACTGAGAACTCCTTAGGCATTCAAGATTCTTTCTCCATAATCTTGGTCTGAATATAAAGATGACAGACTATCTTTACCCAAGTATACCACCCTGACTGTGGTATCTGGGAAAAGCTGCACCCTACACTAGACTCAAACCCTCAAATTATGAAGAAAACATGACTACAGAAAAAAAAAAAAAGGTATAGCATTTGGACCTGTCCATTCTATACTTGAAAATTCAGGAAAATGCATCCAGGAGCCCTGACCACTCTGTTCAAAGGCAAAACAGCTTCAAGTAAAATTTTTTCAAACAAGTTATATGGAAAGAATTTTAAGAAACACTTATTAACTCTATAAATCTAAGGAGTTGGATAAGGCTGTCATTTGTTTCTATCTAACATATAGAAACATAAGGAAACTGAACCCATACATCTGAGTCCACTGCCAGAAGTCCAACCTAAATCACAGTGGAGTTTGGAAGTCAACGTTGAGTCTTGAATTGGTCTTGTGTTCCTGAGCCACTGACTTACTCCTTTGCAATAGTCTCTTAACTTACTTTATCTAAGTCTGTTCAAATCCCAGTCTGTCAGCTTCACAGTTTCTTTGTTTGGGGAGGAAGAGAACATATCTAACAATAAACAAGTTTTCTTAGCTTGTCTCTCCCAGTTTTCCTATAGCTTGGGAATGAAAGGAGTATCTATGTTAACAAAGATCACAGTGTGCGGCTGTCAGGAGACAGTGTTACCTTCCATGAACGCCTGCACTGTTTTGTCCACACAGTTGTCAAAGTGCTGCAGAACCAGGATGATCTCATTGTTGCTCTTATTGGGAACTATCGCACGCACAGCGTTTATCTGCAAGAGAGCAGGTCACTGGGCAGCAGAGCGCATCAGGGCGAGTAACAGTGCCCATGAAGTTCAGCAATGTGATTACTGCTGACTGTCAGGAAGAACACACAACCGTCACACCAGGAATAGTAAGTAGAAAAATAGTAACACCACATGAAAACTTAATTTTCAAATTTAAAACACAGAGCATTTATAGAAATAAAAGGGAGTGACCGAGAGACGGTCAGTGATGAAGCATCCACAGGAGTGTGGGAACCTGAGGTCACTCCCCAGAGCCCATGGTGAAGGAGAGACTGGCTCTCCAAGTTGTCCTCTGACCTCTACACAAGCTACCTGGTACACATTTGTGTTCTCATTCTCTCTCTCATATTCTCTCTCTCTCTCTCTCTCTCTCTCTCTCTCTCTCTCTCTCTCTCACACACACACACACACACACACACACAGAAAAACAATAATTTTAATTTTTATATATATATATTTTTTAATTTTTGTATTTTTAAAGTGCTGGGTACTGCAGCACAGTCCTTTAATCACAGCACAGAAGGCAGAGGCAGGAGGATCTCTGTGAGTTCGAAGCCAGCCTGGTCTACAGAATGAGTTCCAGGACAGCCACAGCCACAGCCACAGCGAGAGAGCGAGAGCGAGAGCGAGAGCGAGAGACAGACAGAGAGACAGACAGACAGACAGACAGACAGACAGACAGACAGACAGAGAGAAGCTTAATTTAGGTGCCAGCTATTAAGGTAGTATCAGTGCTTCTTCACTATACTATACTATACTATAGGGAAAGTAGAAATGTAATGAACCATTAACCCTAACAGCTCAGATTTTTAAATGTCTGTGGTATGAATAGTGAGTGTGGTATTTATGAATGCATGTGTGTAGGTAAGCAACCATGCACACTAGAGGCCAGAGGACACTGTTCTGTTCAGTAAGTTCCCACTTTATTTCCTTGAGACAGGCTGCAGTGATCTCCTGTCTCTGCCTGTCACACTGCTGGGGTAGCAGGAATATCAGGTCTGTCTGGGGTTTATGGATGTGAGGCCAAGTCCTCATGCACAACAACTGCCCTCACCTACTGAGCTCTTCCTCCAGCCCAGCAGCTGAGGTTCCTACACAGCACTGTTCAAACCTGTCTCTCTCTGTCATTCAGTTGTGTGAAAACTCTACAGAGGTAACTTACAGACAGCATCTGAGTCATTACAAGCTATTTTAGGTGCATGAAACATAATGGACAACTGGTGCTAACCCAGCTTAATAAAACAAAACAACTCAAACAAAGCCCAATGAACATCTATTAAATCCCATTTCTCGCTCCAGAAACCTCTCCTCAGAATTTAATTTCAATATATTTGCATTTTCATGATGTATGTGTATCTCCACAGGCAATATATATTTTATATTATATAAACATTATTATTCATCATGCATGCTTATTTTCAATTTTGTCACAGAGCATTTCTTCATATTGATTTGCACATGTTATTCATATACCTAACATGTATCTGTTCCTCATACAGTTTAACATACACTATACATGCTATCTACATAGTTAACATACATCTGCTCCTCATATTTTCGCATACATTGTACATGTTACTCATATAGTTAACATACAGTGTACATGGCACTCCTACTGTACAATACACTAATTCACTCACTCTCTTCTTGGTAGATAGACATTTTTGTTTTGCAGTGCTAGAAGTAAAATCCAGGGTCTTGTTCATGCAAAGCCAGCACTCACTCTGGAGCGCCAATCCTCGACCACTAGTTTGTTTGCCTGTTGCTGAATCCTCAGTGCCTAGAACAACGTAAAGTCAGGTCTCCTCTGGAACTATCAGAATTCTGAATAGCACAGAGCCTATAATCAGTGCTTACTGATAATTCCAAACTGTTCTATGAGATGGATATACCCAACTGGCTTATGTTTGTTTGGGTCTCACTATGTAGCTTGGGCTGGCATAAAACTTGCTCCTCAAACTCATGGATGTTGCCTGCCTCTGCCTCCTGAGTGCTGTGACTAAAGGCGTGTGTAATCGTGCCTGGAAGATATGCAGTTTTGTTAGACATTATATTTTTATATATATATATTTTATATATATATATATATAGTTTATAGGGGTTGGAGAGATTGCTTAATGGCTAGGAGCATGGGTTGCTCTTCCAGGGGACCCAGTGCCCGCATGAGTCTAATGGCTGCCTATAACTCTAGTTCCAAGGGATCTGGCCTCTGCAGACACTGCAAGCACATGCTGCACAGACATACATGTATGCAAACACCCATCCACATGAAGGAGAGAGAGAGAGAGAGAGAGAGAGAGAGAGAGAGAGAGAGAGAGAAGCACATGACTTACAACAACTGAATATATTCACATGTACATGCAGGTACATGAGAACACACGTGTGTGGAGGCCAGAGGATAATCTCAGGCATCTATCATTGTTTTGAGACAGGCTCTCTGACTGCCCTGGGCTGGCAGGCTGGCTGGCTGACCGGCCAGCAAACTCCAGGGGTCACATATGTGGCCCACCAGTGCTAGGATTACAAGTATGCACTGTGACATCCGGCTGTTTATATGATGTTCTCTCCTGACTTGACTTGTGTCAGGCACACACATGTGTCCATGCAGGCAAAATACTCATATACATAAAATAAATACATAAAAAGTTAAAGGACTGAGCTCTCTCTCCAGCCCCAAACATTTTATTATTATGTATCTATTTTATAGCTAGCAATTTCAATGAGCTTTTTTTTTTATAAACTCGTTTGTCCTAATCATTTGCTGTTTTCATGAATTTTTCTGTGTAGATAATTGTATTTTCTTCCTTTTCAGCCTTATTTGTCTTACTGTACAATGTATAATTAATTATTTCTAAAGGAAGTGCTAAGAGTGGTTTGGGGAGAAAATAGTAGAACTGAAGATGCAGGAGCTACATGAGCTCACTGCCACCAGAAGCCACAGCTCGTGTCCTCTCAGTGGCTGCAGCTCACAATTTTCCTGTTATGTCATGAGTTCACACACTGACATCTTCAATTCAAATACAACATTGTTATAGAATTTTAGACATGAATTATCCTCTTAACTTCGATACCTCAGTCCATTACCATATACAATTAATATCTGCTAATTAAAAAAAACATTAAAAATTTGGTCTCTGAGTCAGGTAGGTGTGGTAGCACATGCCTTTAGTTCCAGCATTCAGGAGGCAGATGCAGTCTGTATTTCTATAAGATGGAGGCCAGCCTGGTCTACACAGTAAGTTCCAGGACAGCCAGGGCTACACAGAGATAAATAAATCAAAAAAATAAAGGGACAAAGAAGAGAAGAGAATCATCCTCAGTCATATAAACATTACTACTGAGTGTCTTTAAAGAATTTAGAATAAACATATATGGAGATGTCAACAGAAAAGCATTTTTGCACATTTTGATAGACTGCTCCCTCAGAGACACTGTGGTAGCCATCCTGATTATATAGTGGCATTCTAATTTGTTCCTAGGACTCTATTTTCTTCTCCCCCACGCTCCTCCCTTTTATTTCGAATCAGGTCTCACAATGATGCCCTGGTTGGCCTGGAACTTGCTATGTAGACTGGATTGCTGGTTTCAGAGCTCCACCGGCCTCGGCCCCTGAGTACTGGAAAGAAATGCGTGTGCCACTATGCCCCGCAAGTTTCATTTTCAGAATGCATTTGTGATGGTCACTGCTTATATTAATCAATTTTCCTATAATATTCACATATCCATAGTAATTATCTTACCTTCTCCTTCATGTTCTCAAAGGTTCCTCCCTGGGCCAGTACAGTATTGGACTGCAAATCAAAAATGAATCCTGATGAATCTGAAAGAATATAAAAGGAAAACATATTCAACCCTGATATAATCTATGCATTCTTTTTTTTGTTGTTGTTTCTTTGTTTCTGTTTTTCAAGATAGGGTTTCTCTATATAGCCCTGGCTGTCCTGGGACTCACTCTGTACACCAGGCTGGCCTCAAACTTAGAAATCCACCTGCCTCTATCTCCCAAGTGCTGGGACTAAAGGTGTGCATTCTATTAATCCAAGCCTAACTACTTTTTCCGTCATATAATTACTAATGATTTAGATACTACTCGGAAATTTCCACTACATAAATAGCTCATATATAGCCATATTTTGAGTTAGTCATAAAATAGAATTTAAAAAAAATTTTTTTTATTTATTTGTACCAGGTGTGGTGACATACACCTTTAGTCCCAGCACTTAGGAGGCAGAGGCAGGTATATCTCTGTGAGTTCAAGGTCATTCTGTTCTACATGGTGAATTCCAGGATAGTCAGAGCTATACAGTAAGACCTTGTCTCCAAAAAAAAAGTATTTTTATGTGTATAAGTGTTTGCCTGCATGTATGTATGTGCACCTTGTGTGCCTGGATCCTTCAATGGACAGAAGAACATTGAGTGCCCTAGAACTGAAGTCTTGGATGGCTGCCAACCACCATGTAGGTACTGGAACCAACCTAGGTCCTTTGCAAGAGCAGCAAATCCTCTCAACTATTTATGTTTTAAAGTATATTTTGAGGAAAGTAGCAATTATGTCAAGCATATTAAGAGTATTCTAGCCAGGCAGTGGTGGTGTATGCCTTTAGTCCCAGCACTTGGGAGGCAGAGGCAGGTGGATTTCTGAGTTTGAGGCCAGCCTGGTCTACAGAGTGAGTTCTAGGGCAGCCAGGGTTATACAGAGAAACCCTGTCTCGAAAACCAAAAAAAAAAAAAAAAAAAAAAAAAAAAAAAAAAAAAACCTATAATCCTTCATCTCTTTTCTAGTTATCCTACCTTAATTTGTAAGCCCCCCCCAAAATGTGATAAGCAAGAGATAAGCCTGTGATGTTGTAAGAGATGTGGGGCGTCTCTAATAACAATCAATTTACAACAAATCCAAGTAATTTGTCTCCTAGACTGCCTGCCATGTACATACTCTTAGACTCTGAATTTCATGAATGCATTCACTGACTGATGTTCCCAGATTGGAGGTGTGATGAAGCAATGCATTCAAGTTTGTGTTACCAACAGCATATCCAAGTTTGTGTTACCAACACTATATCCAAGTTTGTGTTACCAACACTATATTCAAGTTTGTATTAACAGTACTATGTCCAAGTTTGTATTCAGCAAATAAAACTCAATCAGCAAAGTAAACAAAACCAAACCTCCAACGAGTTATTCCTTTTTTTTTCATGTTTTTTACTAAATTGTGAGTATATAATCAGTAAATTACCACAGCACGTGTGTGTGTGTGTGTGTGTGTGTGTGTGTGTGTATCTGTGTGAGATGCTGGCTACTGACTTACATCAGGTAGACAAGAGCTCTGGCACTGAGTTACATCCATTGCTGCACCAATGCCTCAACACTGAATGTTTCAATTCTATGAGAGGCAATCCCCAGAAAAGGTTAAAGTGCTTCTCAAATTCTGATGTGCATGGTTACCTTCTGAGGACTCTTATGCCAGAATGTAGGCTGTGCCTCAACAGTCTAGACTAAGGCCTAAGATCCCTCCCAGATGGTTTCGGCATTACTGATTCCTGAAACCCACCTGGGAGTAGTTTGGGAATTAAAATCTCAGCTAAGCAAGTGATAGGGGAAATTCTGACAAAGGGAGTATAAAAAACATTTAAATGTGATAGTATATTCCAAATTCTTTTGCTATTATTACAAACCAATGTTTTTTAGTTAAAGTTTCATTTAGAGCTTAAATTCTACCTTCATTCCAAATACCTTCCAAGGCCTAAAGAGTTAGGGGACTATGGAGATAGCTCAGTGCTCGTGAAAGCCAGAAAAGTATGTTGGGTCCTCTGCAACTAGTTATGAATGGTTATGAGCTGCCATGTGGGTGCTGGCAAATTGAACCTGGGTCCTCTGAAAAAGCAGCCAATCCTGTTAACCACTGAGCCAGCTCTCCAGTCCCAGAACTCATTTTCAAAAAGCCAGACATGTTTGTGTTTGTAATCCCAGCCTAGGGGAGGCAGAGACGGGCAGATTCCTGGAGCTTGCTGCTCAAACAGCTTAGCCTAGTCAGTGAGCTCCAGACCAATGAAAGACCCTGTCTCAATAACCAAAGTGGATGGCTCCTAGGAATGATACCCAAGCCTGGACTCTGGGTCCAAACCATGTGAACACACAGGCATCTGCACCCCGACACAAAATCTAAGTTGGAATCTGTTTTCTATTTAGCTGTGGTAAGAGCATGCTTATGGTTAAGGCATGGCCCCCTGCCCCTACCTCTCCAGTGCTGGGCTTTACAGTGCAGGCCTGAGCTCAAGATGGATTCAAGTCCTCATGTGTGCACTGAGCTACCTCCCACCTGACGATCAAGAACCACCCCTGCTCTTAACCCTGAGCCGTCTCTCCGGCCACAACCCCTTTGGTAACGGACCTATAAGAAGCATGGGAAGCTAACCATGACTACAGCACTAAAGAGAACATATTCCTCCCTCATCAACTATTAACTATACATATCCTCAGGGAGGGATGAGCCCCTCCCTCTTCCATGACAGCACAGCAGGCTCAATCCTGGGTACATTTTGTAAAAGTTATCACAGCTGTCATGAGGTCAAAAGTGTAGCAGGCAGGCTGTGCCCAGAAGTCCACACTACTCTGTCCTTCCTCCAAGACACGCCTTGGGCTTTGGAGGAAGTGACATAAATATCCCCTTTACTGCTGAACACTCAACAGTCTCTCATACTCTGTACTCTGACCAGTCATAAGACTTCAGAGACACATTTTTAAAGAATGAAATTGTGCTAAATTATTCTCAGGCAAGATTCAAACAAGATGAATCCTCTAACTTCAACCCCGCCCTGTCGTCTGGTAAAAGCTGCCATGTCTGACTGCACTTTCTAATTGTCACTCATTTAAGACTATTAGGAATCAGCTTAAAATTCGTAGTTACTTCAATTAATACACATCTAAGACCGTTCAGAAAATAGTATGTCACTTAAATTACTACTGACATCTTTATAAACACTAAATTTTGGGAGGTTATTTGTTTGTGGGGTTTTTTTTGTTTTTGTTTTTGTTTTTTTTGATATAGTGTTTTTCTGTGAAGCCCTGGCTTTCCTGGAACTCACTCTGTAGACCAGGCTGGTCTCTGACTCAAAAATCTGACTGCCTCTGCCTCCAAGTGCTGGGACTAAAGGAGTGCGCCACCACCCCACCCGCCCTGCATATAAACACTACGTTTTAATCCTTGTTTTGTAGGCTTTATAAAGCAGACAGAGGGTCAGGAAATGGTGTCTGGCTTATCACCTCAGCACCTGGAAGGCTGAGGCAAGAAGAGAGAGAAGGGGAGGGGAGAGAAGAAAAGAAGAAGAGAAAGAGGGAGGGGAAAAAAGAGAAAAGAAAGAGGAGAAACGAGGAGGGGAGAAGGGAGGAGGAAAGGAATCAGGTAAAGTTGTTTTAGGCCTAATGATGACATAACATCAAAAGAAACCCCAGAAAACAAGCCTGGCCCAGAGCTGGGCGACTGCAAGTTTGGTGCATGAGGGACAGTGTCTACTGTAAACCAAACTGTGGTTCCCTCAAAGATTAAACACAACTACCGTATAATTCAGTAACCCCAATTCTGGGTATCACACAAAAGAATTGAAACCAGATCAATAAAAATATACTATCTTAATATGTAAGCGACTAAGTATGAGCTTATTACACTGCACAATTGAAAACATGCACTGCCCAGATGAGGTGGTGCACATCTTTAATCCCAGCACTCAGGAGACAGAGGCAGGTGGATCTGTGAGTTCAAGGTCCATACAGTAAGTCCCGGTCCAGCCAGGGTTACAAAGTGAGACCCTGTCTCAAAATAGGTAACTAAATAATCACCATCACCCATGCAATAGACTCCCAGAACCCCACTTCTGGAATAGAGAAAACCACCACAGGCTTGGACCCTGCCCTGAGAAGTCCAAAGGTACATGAATACACAAAGGCTCTTGAAGTGCTGAAGGGACTTTTATTAGCAGAGTTCTCTTCATCAGAAGACCTGCCCAACCTCCACTCTAGACTGCTTATAGCACAGAAGATTTGACTCGGGTGTGGAGTGTGTCTAGAGATTCTCAGGGAGCTACTAAATTTGTATCTTTTATTTAGACTGATGACACCATTTCCCACTGTATAAATGATGACAAAGTAGTCCTCACAAAGTGAGGTGAAAAATGGGATTATAATCTGAGAATCTCTCCTCATTCTTTGCAATGCTGGGCATCAAACCCAAATCCTGCATGCTAGGCAAAAGCTCTACCACTGGGTAATACTCCCAGCGTGGGGCTTGGTCAATTTTTCATTGATGAAAAAAATGAGAAAATCAGTTACAGTACTATCCCTGTCTAAAGTAATACCCTGAGTCCTGGTGCAGCGGCCAGGAAGTCAGCATTCCGTGTCGTACAGCGTACCGGCCATGCTGTACAACACACTGGCCACTGTTCACCTGACACTACTTCGCCAAGCTCCATTACTTCAACAGTGCTGTGCACATCAGCTTCCTGTGCGTTCTTGCTGTAACTCATAGATATTCCTTACACAGACAGAAAGCAAGACAAGGAACAATATGATTTACATTTACCATGGCCAAAGAAAGGCAAGAAAAGGTAAGACCCAATTAAATGCAGGTAAATGCAAGTAAAGTTGGAGATCAGGAAGTCTGGAAGCCCAGATAACCTGGAAGTGTCAGTATCACACTATCATTAGCCATCTTTCTTCTTTTATTCAACTCTCTTTTGAAAATTAAAAAAAGCCGGGCAGTGGTGGCGCACGACTTTAATCCCAGCACTTGGGAGGCAGAGGCAGGTGGATTTCTGAGTTCAAGGCCAGCCTGGTCTACAGAGTGAGTTCCAGGACAGCCAGAGCTACAGAGAAACCCTGTCTCGAAAAAAAAAAAAAAAAAAAAAAAAAAGAAAGAAAGAAAGAAAAAAAAAAAGAAAAAAGAAAGAAAATTAAAAAAAGTAAGCCAGACATGGTGGTACACCCCTTTAATCTCTGCACTTGGGAGGAAGAAGCAGGTGATCTCAGCGAGTTTGAGGCCAGTCTGGTCTACAGAGAGAGTTTCAGGACAGCGAGGGCTACATAGAGAATTAAAAAGTGAACTCAAGAGCCCACACAATGGATCAGCAGGCGAAGGTCTCACTGCCAAGCCTGATGATCTGAGTTGAATCCCTGGGACTCAATGGTGGAAGGAGAAAATGGACACCTCCAAGTTTTCCTCTGAGCTCCACACGGAAGCCACATCACACACATACACTCACACACAAAGCCAAGCATGTCCCTACACAGATACACGCACACACAAAATAAGTGAGCAAACAAACATAAAACTTCTTTAAAAAGTAAACTGAAAAGAAATGTCTGATCAAATGTAAACTCTTACAGAAGTGGTTATTGTAGGAACTGGACATACACAGCACTGACAATCAAAGTAACCATTTCTCAGCGTCTCTCTCTGGTCAGAGGCTTGTACCTAGACTAGGCTGGCTGGCAAGTGAGCACCAGAAATCCATCCGTCTCTGTCTCCCTAGCACTGGGTTACAAGATAGACGAAAGGAAGAAAAAAAAAAGGAGAGAAGGGAGGTTAGGAGAGAGGGAGGAAAGACAGGAAAGAAAAGGACAGGAAAGAAGAAAGGAAGGAGGAAAGGAAGTTAGTTCAGGTAGAAGGGAAAAAGGGAAGGGGAGGGAGAAAGAGAGAGGGAGAGAGAGGGAAGAACTATGTATGGATGAAGGGCAAAGCACAGGGGTGACCTACATGGTAGGTCATAAAAGACGGGTCAGCAAGTTGTCAGAAATAAATACGGTGTCAAGTAAGTCTGTGTCTTAGCTCTTTCCTGATCCACAGGTCTTAGACCTGTCATTTCCATACCAGCTTGAGAGCTGTGACAGAATTACAAACGGAGCTGGTTCCTCACACGAACCATCGGAGCCTGCAGGGGCTCGGGCTCCACTGTAAATGGGAGTGCGAGGGAGAAAGCTGCTGGCACCACGTAGGGCAGCGCACAGCTTTAGTCCCACAGTGAGGCAGAGGCAGGCCAGGGCTACACATAGAGAGCTTGACAAGAGAAAGAAAGAGAGAAAGAGAGGAAGGGAGGGAGGGAGGGAGGGAGGGAGGGAGGGAGGGAGGGGAGAGAAGGAGGGAGGGCAGGCAAGCAAGCTAGCTACTGTCACAGAACTGTTACTACCAACACTCTGATTTTAGTATCATAGTGATAATCTTTTATTCTACTAATAGTACTTAATAATGAAGAAAAGGACTATTAAGGAGAAAAAAAGACCTTTAGAAAAATATGGGGTTGAGGAGATAGCTCACTCCATACTTAATGCTCTTGCTATACAAGGATGAGGCCCTGGTTTAATGTCCAAAACCAAAGCTGGGCTTGGTGGCATGTACCTATAATCCCAGTCCTGGGGACTGAAAGGCAGACTGACTACTGCAAGCTTGCTGGCTGGCCAGCCTAGCCTAACTGGCAGGTTAGGCTACAGAGAGACCTTGCTTCAAAAACCATGGGGACAGGGCCTAAGGAGGAACAAACCTGAGGGTTGTCCTTAGTCTCGTGTGTGTGTGTCTGTCTGTCTGTCTGTGTAAGTCCTTACATGCTTGGAAAGAGAGCAAATCAGAGAGGGTAAATTTAGATGATAAAATGCACTTGGTCTGATCTCTAGTCTCCCTGAGTAGCAGCACTGCAGTAGCTCTGGTAGCCTTCCTAAAGCAACTTACACTGAAAAAGAGGCCGTCAGTTTGAAAGAGAGCAAGGAGGGGAAAGGGAGGGGGAAGTAATGTAATTATGTTATAATCTGAAATATGAAAGAGATCATTTTTTAAAAGTCTCCTCTGGCTGCTCTTAAAGAGCAGGTTTGGGTCCCAGCACCCACTCTGACAGGCTTCTGGCATCCATAGACACCTGCACATGCACACACGCACACACACACTCGTGTACACGCGCGCACGCTCTGCACATACAAGCAAGCATGCATGCTCACACACACAAAAACAAGGCGGCTCCTCTTGTGAGAGCGAACCACTGCACTCCCGAGCACTGCACCCCTTTCCTTACTGTGGTTCTCACTTGCAGGAGGAAACTCAAGCTTGACTCTTCAAGCATAACTGCAGGGAGATCAATCATGTTGTTGACTAAAAGGAAAAATTATAAAATCTTTCCCAGTTTATAAGTCATTCCACTTGAATGTTTTTAGTAATCTAACCATTCCTTACAGCCTGTTTTCTTATGAAAATCTGTTATATGAAGAAAACACAGCTTTCAAAGCTATGAGCAGCTCTGCCACATTATTTTCTTATGAGGTTTTGAACTGTCAAATCGAAATTAAAAGCATGTTTAATATATGTAGACCTTCATGGAGTTGTTTTGAATTAAAGAACATTACACTGAAAATTAAAATGAACAAGAAAAGAAAGTCAAGACACCTACAGCCACTCCTGAAATGAGCGCACGGCCACCCTGTGTGCGCAGCCTGTTTTGCTCCCCTCAGTGTAACCGCTCCTCATACTTCCTGCCTGTGTCTTCCATGTTGCCAGTATGGCAAACACGGAAGGGAATCTAAGGAGGAAGTGAGCCTGGCAGCTCTCACTTTCCCGCCATTTCCTTCCCCTAGGAACAGGAAACACGAGGCAGGAAGCATCTCCCATCACACCTCCCTAAGGTATAGCCACTCTACAAAAAGCAGCAGCAGGTCACACCTCACCCTCTAACAAATTTATTACTAGATAGATCTGTCTTGAGTAGGAAAGCAGTTTCTAATAAGGAGATCAATTTCCAACTTATATGCAGGACTAACACCTGATACAATACTTGCAATTTTCAGGACATGTTTCAAATCACAGACTTATCTGAGGATTAGCGCTCCACGGCTACGCTCGGATCAAATGCCTTGAGCTTTAGTCCCTGTCCCTATGCTCTGGGCTTGCTTACTTACACAATGCTCCAGACTAAAACCCAGGGCCCTGTGCATGCAAGGCAAGCATCCACCACTAAGCTACACAACCCCAGACTTAGGCAACAGTTATTAACAATTTATGTACATAAGTGATCTTACCTTTCTGGCTTTGTTTCCTAGACATCTCAGTTTTCTCACAATCAAATTTTAAAAAAAGAAAAAAAAAAAAAAAGAGAGAGAAAACAAACGAAAACCAGAAGAAATTATCTTCGTCCAAGTTCTGGGAATCCTGCTAATTTAAAAGCGGCAATAGAAGTCTATAGTTGGAAATAATAAATACAAAGTCCTGGTTGTTTGAATTCTGTTTACTAGCTGTCAATTTCTTTTCCTTCTCTGGTATCAACTTCTTGTCAGGATGTATCATTGCAAACAGTCATGTCTTTCCCCAGGGAGATTCTAGAAGAAAAAAATACAAACATATTTACTATTATAGTAACGAGTATCATTCATGGGATTTGAATTTCTACAAAACTAGTTTCAGTTAATAAAAAGCACCATTTGCTGAAGCAAACCTAATCTGAGAATCTGATCATGTTAGCTGGCCCCTTTTCTTCTCTTCGGGACTGCCCACATGGCACAGCACTTTACGGGATAGAGCTAATCCCTCGCCAAAGCATCTTTCTGCAGCAGACGGAGACTCTTACAGGAAACCATGAGTGACCAAAATGCAGAGAACTGCTCACCCATGGCGCCCGGCCCAAGCTGAGAACCGCTCACCTGGGGTCCACGCCAATGCATCTAAACACAGCACCTATACTTAAGGCTTGGGGAACACTGAGAAGGATGGGGGGAGGACTGCAAGAGACAGGGGACCAGAAGACTACGTCTAGAAATGACAAGGAAGCTACACCCATGGTACTCAACTATAAATACAGCTGTCCAAACAAGATCTGACAATGACAACACCAGCTGGCAGGCCATGGATGAGGGGACTCCCTCCAGGCCTCATCCTTAGATGAGAAAACACATGTAGTAACTGCTGAGAAGGAGAATTAGTCTCCCCAGAGAGAAGCCCCCAAATGGCTACCCAATGCCAGGGCTCAGCCCTGAAAAACACACACAGAAAAGCAACGCCTAATGGACTCAGCAGACGGCATGTATACATTTATGGCATACATACATGTAAGAATAATAACTAAGGAAAAAGAGGCCATGACTTTGAGATAGGAGGGGAACAGAACATGGAAGAGGTCAGGCAGGGGGAAGAAATTATATAATTATACTTTAATATACTTTAAATGTACATTTTCATTTTTATTTTGAGATATATTTACGCTGAGTAGTGGTAGTGCACACCTTTAATGCTAGCACTCAGGAGACAGAAGCAGACGAATCCCTGAGTTGCAGGCCAGCCTGGTCTACAGTCTAGGGATCAAGTTCCAGGACAGCCAGGACTGTACAGAGAAAACCTGTCTCCAAAAATGCCAGGTGGGAGAAGGAATTTATTTTTCATTTCTTCAAATTCATCAGAAATAACTCTATGAAAAAATACAATCAAGGGACTGAAGAGGTAGCTCTGGAGTTGGGAGCCCTGGCTGCTCCTCTAGAGGACCCAGGTTCAATTCCCAGCACCTACATGGTGGCTCACAACTGTCTGTAAGGCTAGTTCCAGGGAATATGCATATGTATGCAGACAAAATACCAACACATAAAACTAAAATAAAAATATAATCGATAGCTCAGTGTCTGTCAAGAATGCTCACAATAGCCAGGCGTAGTGGCGCACGCCTTTAGTCCCAGCACTTGGGAGGCAGAGACAGGAGGATTTTGGGAGGCAGAGACAGGAGGATTTCTGAGTTCAAAGCCAGCCTGGTCTACAGAGTGAGTTCCAGGACATCCAGGGCTACACAGAGAAACCCTGTCTCGAAAAACAAAACAAAACAAACCCCCCCCCCCCAAAAAAAGAATGCTCACAATATATTACACAACACAACATGCCTGCTAACAAGAGAAAACCATGGAAGTCACTCCTATGACCTTCATTCATTCATTCATTCATTCATTCATTTAATATGTATGGGTGATTGATGAGCTGCGTGTATGTCTGTGTACCATGCACATACAGTACCAGTCCAGAAGAGGGTGTCAGATCTCCTGGGTCTAAAGTTACAGAGGATTGAGAGCCTTTTTTTGGGTGCTGGGAACTCAATTTTGATCCTCTAGAAGATTAGTCAGTGCTCTTAACCACTAAGCTACTGACCCAGCATCTCCTGTAAACTTCTTTATTGCAGCATATAAAACAAGCACGTATGAACCACCCTGTGCCTGTTGGAACCCTGGACTCCTTCCTATACAAATGACAATCATGCTGCAGTGTCAAAGGTTACAGAGGCCTGTGAGTCCTCTCTCACCCTAGTGTCTGTAATAACGGCATCCTTGGTAACAAGCAAGGACTCAGCCTAAAGTTAGTCATAGTTGACACAAATAACAGACAAGGAGATTAGACAGAAATTTAAAGGGGAAATCTGGAAATAAAACTAGGGAACCTTGTTGAAGTGTCCCACGGATTCAAGATAAAGATGTCACAAAGTCAAAACCTGTAACGTGCCCGAGCTGCCCCACGTTGGGCGGCCAAACTGTAACGGCCCGCTCTGTTCCGCAGGTCCGGCTCTAGCGAGAGAGAGTGGGGGGCAAGCGACACGAAGAATGGAGACAAGACAGAGGTTCTGATCAAGTCTCAAGTCTCGTTTATTGTGTCTCTCTGTCTCCTCTTGTCTCCCTTATTCTCCCTAGTGAAGGGAAATCTGGGGTATTTATAAGCTTTTGCCACGTGCCTTGCAGGCATTGATATGACGTAAGCCTTACAGGCGTCTATAGCGTGGACAGCACGTGCACCGTGGGCCTTGCGGGCTTGGATACCACGTGCGCCGTGCAGCTGGGGGCACTAAACAGCAAAACAAGATATGTGGGATAAACAAGATGTTTATCAGAGTGTGCTCAGCTGTTGTAGGCTGTTGAAAACCAAGTCTCACGTCAGGGTATGTGGCTCGAGATGGCTGCAAAGCTGATAGCCGCTTTCTGCTAAAAGTCGGCTCCCAACAAAAACCTCCTAAATGTCTCTGGCTGACCCGAAACCTGCACATAGGTGTAGAAAAGTCATAAGAAGGTCTCATGAAGAATAAATTTAACCATACTCTGAAGGAGTCTCAGTTTAGAAGATAATCCCAACACACACACACCTGCAGGTAAGGTAAGCACAATCCTTAACCAATCATTAAAAGGCCACTCAGCGAAGAGGAAGAGACACATACTGGTATCTTTCTAGTAAACCAAACTTAAAATTTTTTTAATTTAAAAATAATAACAAGCTAAGTGTGGTGCTCATGCCTTTGATCCTGTAGGCAGATCTCTGTGAGCTTGAGGCCAGCCTGGCCTACACAGCAAGTTCCAGAACAGCCAGGACTATGTAGAACAACAACAGAAAAGGAATGGAGTCAATCAGGGCCTAGAGTGCTACAGAGGGCAGAGCTGGAGAAGTGACCCAAGCCTGCTTGAGGAACCCAGAATATCGTGTGTGGATCCCAGACATTGGAACAAGAAGCTGTAAGGTCGAAGTTGCCTTGGAGGCCCCAAGATGTTAGAGATGCCAGAGCCATGGGAGACCTCCTGAGAACAGCTGATAACAGGGAGTGGAAGCAGCCCAGGAGAAGGAAGGGTTTTTTTGTCGGGCGGTGGTGGCGCACACCTTTAGTCCCAGCACTTGAGAGGCAGGAGGATTTCTGAGTTTGAGGCCAGCCTGGTCTACAGAGTGAGTTCCAGGACAGCCAGGGTTACACAGAGAAACTCTGTCTTGGAAGGAAAAAAAAAAAAAAAAAAGAAGGGAGTTTTCTTCTGGTGAATGCCAGATCTGCCACCAGCAGTCAACAAGGATGAAAGGAGTTGGAGATCTGAAGAGCTTTGACATCAGACACGGAGTTTGTAGTCTGCCCAGCTGGCTTTTGGTCTTGCTCTGGTTCAGTATTTCCTCACTGTGACATTTTGGAATGCCAATGTACATCCTGTGGTGTTAGAGGTATGTGATCTGCTTTTTGACAGTTAGCTGATTGGATGAATCTCAGAAGAGACCCTGAACTTCGGATGTTTAACATTGTTGAGACTACAGGGACTTTTGAAGTTGGACTAACTGTATTTTGCATTATGCCATGACTAGGTATGACCCCCATAAACTCATGTGTTTGAACAAGCCTATGGGGGCCACAGAGTGGAATGTGGTGGTTTGAATATGCTTGGTCCGGGGAGTGGCACTATTAGGAGGTGTGGCCTTTGAGACCCTTCTCCTAGCTGCCTGCAAAACAGTCTTCTGTTTCCCTTCAGAACAAGATGTAGAACTCTTAGCTCCTCTTCCAGTACCATGCTTGCCTGGACCCTGTCATGTTTCCTGCCTTGATGTACTCAACAGTCTCCCATGGACTGAACCTCTGTACCTGAAGCCCCAATCAAATGCTGTCCTTTGTAAGAGTTACCTTTGTCACAGTATCTCTTCACAGCAACAGACATCCTAACTAAGACGAGAACATCTGCTGCTCTTGCAGAAGACTCAGGTTCAATTCCCAGCACCCATATGATGGCTCAGTATTGGTTTGCATCTCGAGTTCCAGGCAAATGCTCTTAGCCCCTAATCTCTCTCCTTCCGTCCCTATCCAAGACTGTGCACTGAACTATTTAAAGAGATTTTGCATCACTATACTGTATATCCAATGCCTTCTTCTAACCTCCACAGCACCAGGCACACAAGTGGTTACCAGACAGACATGCAGGTAAAACACCCATGAACATAAAGTTTTCTAAATTCTTAATGTACAGTTTGCAATTACAATTAAGCATAACTTCTGCAGGAAAATTAAAACTGCTTCAGACAAAAACTAACTGGCTCCAACTGAATGGCAGAAGGCATAGTGGAAGAGAGCAGCAGACAGACAGAGGGCAAGGTGACACGTACCTACGGAAAAGTAATTGCTTTTCCCATCGTGTGAAGACTTCCAAATAGACATTTTGAAAGTGCTAGCTTTCATCTGCTAAGTCACTAAAACACCTTGAATTATTTAGCAGCAGTTTAATTAACCTTTCTTCACTTTTTCCTAGTCAGTTAAATGTTTGTTTTAGCAAATACCAAGAAAAAATATAATCATAATTTAGTAAGGCATCTTAAGGAATAAAATATATATCCTGTTTTATGATGATGCTTTACATAGTAAATAATACATATATTTGAAACTATTTTTAAGATTTATTTTTATTTTATTATGTGTGTGTTTTGAAAGCATGTTAAATGCACCACATGCATGCATGCAAGGCATACAGAGTCCAGAGGAGAGCAACCAGATCCCCGGTACAGGTGTTCTAGAGGAAAAACCCAGGTCCTTACAAGAGCAGAGCAGCAAATGCTCTTAGCCCCTAATCTCTCTCCTTCCATCCCTATCCAAGACTGTGCACTGAACTATTTAAAGAGATTTTGCATCACTATACTGTATAATTCATAAAAAGGAAAGAAAGGTTGGGGGCGTGCCTGTAATCCAGTACTTGGAGGCTGAAGCAAGAAGACTGCTGGGCGCCCAAAGCTAGGATTCATAACAAAATCCCGTTTGAAAAAACAAAAACATCTATTTAACCCATAATGACTTGGGGTTTTGTCTGTTTTTCCTCTGTTGCTGTTGTTTGAGGCAGGTTACCACTATGCACTGGATGAGCTGGCTCTCTCAGACTGGCCTGCTTCTGACTCCCTAATGCTGAGATTAAAGGTGTGCATCACCATGACCACACAACGTGGCTGACTGAGGGCTGCCTGACTTGAGAACTGGGAACCGAACTCATGTCCTCTGGAAGAGAGCAGTCAAGTGCTCTTAGCTTCTAAGCCATCTTTCCAGCCCCCTTTTTAATAGCTAAACATATCAGGAAATCAGACACAGCTGACGGTTTTTTATTGTTATGTGTATATTCCAAGTTCCTGGGCCTCTACTATTAGTAAACAGGAAAAGCAATACACAAATATTACATGGTTAGGAATAAGCATACAAGACTCTCAGACGCCTGCCTGCCTCTGGGTGGCAAAGTCTGAGTGCTGGGGTTAAAGGCGTATGCCACCACCAGCAGGCTGGTACTAGACTCTTAAAACAACTTTTTGTTTAAAGATAGGCTCTCATGCATCCTAGAATAGCCTTGAACTAATACACCGCAAAGAAGGACCTCAGCACCAGCCTCTACCCTGAAAAGCCTAGACAGGGTTGCCACAACTCTAGACTTATGCATTGTTATGGTCGAATCCAAAGCCTCTAGAAAGCTGTGTAAGCACTCTAACAACTGAGCTACACTCCTAACCTTGAAGCAGCTTGTTGTGCTTTTTAACTCATGTTTTCTTTTATGTGTATGGGTGGTTTGTTGGCTGGTGTCTGCAGTGTTCCTGTGCCCACGAAAGGCTGAGGAGTGCACTGATCTCTGGTGGTTTGAATGAGAATGACCCAGGCGTATATATTTGAATGGTTGGCCTCTAGTTGGTGAACTACTTGCTGAAAGATTAGGAAATGAGGCTTTCTTTGTTAGAGGAGGTATGTTGTTTGTGGTGGGCTTTGAGGTTTCAAAACCTCACGCCAAGCCCAGTCTCTCTCTTCCTTGTACCTGTGGATCAGATGTAAGCTCTAAGCTCTCAAACTACTGCTCCAGTGCCAATCCTGCCTGCCTGCTGCCATGTTTCCCGCCATGACAGCATGGACTGACCCTCTGAAACTGTCCGCAACCCCCAGTCAAATGCTTTCTTTTATAAGTTGCCTTGGCCATGGTATCTCTACAAATAGAACAAAAACTAAGACAGGATCTCCTGAAACTGGAGTTATGGCTGGTTATGAGCTGCCAAGTGGTTGCTGGGATCTTCTCTTGAAGAGCAGCCTGTGCCATTAACTGCCGAGCTACCTACCTCTTCAGCCCCACTGAAACAGCTTCTAATGTAAAATCTCCATTTGAGGCTGGTCGCCTGCAGGATGTATAAATTCAAACTGGAAACCAGTTCATATTCCCCCGAAGGTTTTTCTCTCTGTGGCTTCACCAGGCTTCAGCTGAGTCACTAGTCAGCCTGCTGCATAGTTCTGAATGATGGGTTCACTGCTGGCTTATCTTGTTTCCTTCCTTTTTCTAGACTCAGGATCTTACTATGGAGTCTACACTGGCCTGGAATTCACAATGTTATTGCCTCGGCCTGCTGCATTCTAGGGTTACAGACTTGTACCAGCATGCCTGGTTTCATTTACATTTTTATGCTTTCTCACTGTCTCAGCGGTCCATTTGTGCCTGGTTCCACTCTCTAGTAGTACACAGACAGAAGGGCATCTTATTACAGATGATAAAAGAAATAGCAATCAAAGACGCTCATCAAAGAAATGGGGCCTCAAGAGCATGGTGCCACCCAGGACCCCAGCACTGGGAGGATGAGGCGAGAGCAATGCCTCGAGTTTGAGTCCAGCCTGAGCCACAGAGCAAGAACCAGCCCAGCCAGGCTGTCCAGCAAGACTCTGCTTCAGAAGAACAAAACAAAAATCAGGGGTTGGGTGTGAGATGGCTCAAAGGACGACACTTGCTACCCAGACCTGAAAACCTAAGTTTCATCCCTGGACTCCACAAGGCAGAAGAAAGTGGTACAAATCTCAAAGGTTGCCCTCTGATGTCTGCATGCACTCTGACATCTGCATGCACACTATAAACAGACAATAATAAAGAAACAAGTAAATGATTTTTAAAAGGGAATACACAACCTATATTAAAATAAATGGATACATAAAAATATATATTATATATATATACACATTAAAAAAAACTCATTCAATCGAATGGTATTGTAGACACAAATCTGAGAAATGGGTAGAGGCCTGGAGAAGGACAGGGAGAGCTCAGGACAATGCTGGGTAACATAGGGAGAGAGAGCATTACACAGCATCTGAATAACCCCTAGTTGCTGAATACACACGATCCAAACCACTTATTCCAGGATCCAGGTTTAGAATTGTGTTCGGCTTTCTGTATATTCTGCTTAAGACAACTATCCCACTCTAAATCACAGCATAACAGAATGAGCAGTCTACTTACAGCCCTGTCAGAAAATAGAAATTAGTCATGGAGTCAAGGTGGCACAGTGATGCACTCCTCTGATCCCAAGACTCAGCTGGCTGAGGCAGGAGGATTAGGTTTGAGGCTACACTGGACTACAAAGTAAGACCTTACTGAACAAAAGATCCTCCATGCAGAGTAAGAGTCTAAGTTAACACTGACTTTGACCTCCTGTCTCCTGTCTTCTCTGACCAGCTCGTACAGTACCATAAAGACAGTGGTAACCCAGGGCTGGCCGCTCAGCTCAGCTGGGAGACTGCTTGCCTCCCACAGTCCGTGGCATCAAGTAGGGGCGGGAGAGCAATGCATCACTAACACCGTTAAATGGAAAGAGTGGGCTTCCCCAACGACTTCCCAAAGACATTCTGAGGCATTTAAAAGCAACTGTCTCATAGAAGGACGGAATGAAGAAAAGACTGTCTAAACATCAGCTATAACTAGATGACTAGATGATCCCCTGAGATGCTTGGGGAGAGGTAAACACTCAGAGCTTTGTATTGCAAGTTCAGTTAATGTTGAATTTATTCAAAGCACCTTTAATGTTTATTCTTCCTTTGCAAACGGCTCTGTAACTGAGAGCTGTTAGACGAATCCCTTGTCCCTACCAGACTTCAGTGAAGGACAACCAACCCAGGCTGCTCTTGCTGCTCTGAACTCCCCATAGCTACCTTGAGGAATCTGCAGAGCAGCCACAGCTGCTTGCTGCTTCACCAGGCACTGTCTCAGCCACAAGAGCTTCAAACAGCTGGTGCTGGACATCTGCTGGCCTCACAGGTCTCAGTGGATCCAAATGACCCCTGCGGCTATTTTCACCCAGGCTAGAAAAGCAGCAACTCCCTTGGTAGACCAGTGGGAGGCCTGGGGCTGGTGCAAATACAGCTTTTCATTTGTGAGCTGCACCATGATTGGTGAAAATAAGTCCTTCGGATCAGGGACTCTACTCTTTTTTTTTTTTCCCCCGAGACAGGGTTTCTCTGTGTAGCCCTGGCTGTCCTGGAACTCACTCTGTAGACCAGGCTGGCCTCGAACTTAGAAATCCACCTGCCTCTGCCTCCCAAGTGCTGGGACTAAAGGCGTGCGCCACCACCGCCCGGCCAATCAGGGACTCTTGTGTGACTGGCATAGAGTCCTTCATTTACATGAAGGTCTACCATAACAGATGCAAACCCCCTTCACACACACACACACACACACACACACACACACACACACACCCTCTCTGGCTCTACATGTAACTTCTCCAGCCAGTTTCCTGTGTTACTCCCTACTGTTACATTTGGCCCAGTAAAAGGCTGGTCTCCGATGCTGGTGCTGCATTCCTATAATCACAGCTCTCTAGAGGCTGAGGCAGGAAGACTGACCCAAGAGCTGGAGCATCAACAGGAGGAAGCGCTGATGAACCCACACCCACTGACCGGAAAGATGGAACACAGGGTCCTAGAATGATCACGGAAGAGATGTCAGTGAGCACGGACACATGCCTTCAAGCTGGGACAGAACCGGTCGAGCAAGGAACACCTAGTACTCAAGGAAACAGCGCTTAGGTAATTTGCTCTTCCAGACAGCTTGCCTCTGGATACCCTAACCTGTGGCTGGGGACTCAGAGGTGAAATCTAAGAAAAGGGAGGCTGTTACAGGAGAGACAGAGGTAAAGGAAGAAGATGTGGCCAGGGCAGAGGAAGAGGAACTCCTGATTAACACAGTCTCTCAAGATTACTGTTGCAAAAAGATAGGCAATTTGGGTTTTTTAAACAGTTTATTAATTAATTATCTTTTATTTTTATGTTTATGTGGTTGTGGGTTCATGTACCCAACATGCATGCAAGATCCTGTAGAACAGAAGAGGACATCAGATCCCCTGGAACTGGAGTTACAGGTGGAGTTGCCATGTGGGTGCTGGGATTCAAACCTAGGTTCTCTGGAAGAACAGTCAATGCTTTTAACTCCAATTTGGTTTTGTTGGGTTTTGTTTTGTTTTCATTATGTGTATTCATGTCTGTGTATCTCCCATGTGTGTACGGATGCTCACAGAGGCCAGAAGAAGGCATGCAATCCTCTGGAGCTGGAGCTGCAGGCAACTCTAAGACACTGCACATGGGTGCCAGGAACCAAACTGTGCTTTTAACTGCTAAGCATCTCTCTATAGCCCTTGATTTGATATATTTCTTGTACAGGTTCTTTCTGTCAGTTTTTAATAAACATCGAGGGAAGAAAAAAAAAAAAAAAAAAAATCAGGCAGAGTCTTACTACCCCTTTTTGGTTGTTAGTACTAAGGAGAGAGGCCAGACCCTCATACACACTAGGCAAGTACTTTACCCTTGAGCTACGTCTACCTTACCAGCCTTCTTGTCCAAAAATAAAATAAGTTTTTTTTAGATTGGGTCTCATATAGCTCAAGCTAGCCTTAAATTCATGATGTAGCCAATACTGGCCTTGAGCGTCCTCTGCCAGGGGCCCTGAGTTCTGAGACCAAAGTCACCACGGCGCCCAGCCCTTTCTAGCCTACTTTTGTCCTTTATCACCAGTTGAGGAGGCTGAACGTGGAACAAAGACAGCAGAAGGAACAGCAAGTGGTAGCAGGCTGAGGACAGCAGCAGTGACACTGGCAGTAGTGACAACCGAACAGAGGCTGCAGGGACATCAAGGGACAAAGGAAGAGAGAAGCTACAGGACCAGGTCAATGCAAGACTTCCAAAGAGATGCCAACTCTAAAGAGACAAGGAGTTCAGATACCCTAGGTATGAGGACTGTAAAACTGTCAAAAGCTGAGGATCATGACATCCTGGACCCAAGGCTGTCACTTAGGGCCAAGGATTGGCACCTGAGGCTCATCCAAGAGCCATCTGCTGTTCCTTGCTGAGGTGAGCTGCCCCACACTGCTGCTGGAAGCTGAGGCTTGTGATTAACTGCCACCCAATGGTGGTTAAAGCCCAGAGCAACACACCTCAACTAGCCGGCCTAAAACTGTATGGCCATGTTTTCTAAAGCTTAGAGCAACAGGCCCCAGTTTCAACACTTACACCTACCAGTCTCTGGATCTACCACATCAGCCTCTAAACTGGCACCCAAGGGCTCAAGGACTATCAGCACAGAAAGAGCTTTTCTTTGCCTACCCACAATTCCTAGTTGGGTAAAGCATTAGGACCCCAGACAGCTGACTGGTAACAATGCACTGAGGATGAGTTAGACACTGAGGATTCAAGGCATTAATTAAAAGCAAAATGCCAACACCAACAGTTAAAACTTTAATTGACAATAATCTCTGTAGCCACACCTACTTTGGAAAAAGTAAGCAATATTTTCTGCAATGCAGGTCACATTCGGGAAATGTAATGATAACTGTGGTATCAGCTAATATTTATTGAGTGCAAACCATGTGCACCAACAGAGGTAAATGTTCCTAGCCACTGAGGTTCAACAGTCACAGGGAATCTGAAACAGGGGGTTAAGTGTCTAAAGCTAGCAGCAGGCCAGCCTTGGTTACATAGCGACCCTGTCTCAAAATGAATTGATGGATTTAATTAATTAATTCTAAAAATGGGCAAAAGACGTCAAATTCATTCCTCTAGAGAAGATACAAAAACAACACAAACAACACACGATGAAATACTCAACTGTGGGCTGCAAAATTAGATGTCTGAGTGCTGAAGAGCACTTACGCTCTTCCTTCCAAAGGACACTGGTTCAATTCCCAGCACCCACATGGCAGCCCATAACTATGGGTAACTCCAGTTCTAGGGGATATGGTGCCTTCTTCTGTTCTCCATAGACTGCTGTACACACGAGGCACATAAATTCATGCAAACACGTGTGTGTGTGTGTGTGTGTGTGTGTGTGTGTGAGTGTGTATGTACACATACATACAGTTTTTCTTAAAAGATGTTCAACATCATTAGTCACTGAAGTATAAATCAGGACCACACGGTGGCTCACAACTATCTGTAGTTGGGATCCAATGCCCTCTTCTGGTGTGTCTGAAGATAGCTACGGTGTACTCACATACGTAAAATAAATTAAAAAAATATGCAGGTGGACTTACAAAGCAACTTACTGTACAGGTATAACCACACAGAATAAGCAGAAAAGCCACTTGTACAACATACTAATGCATACTTAGAATCTAAGTAACAGTATGCCAGCAAGAACCAGCTATGTACTAACCACATTGACAAGCTATAATCACAGACCAAGTGGATAATTCAAGGAAAAACAGTGCTCTAGAGTTAAGAGTAGGCTTAAAACAGCAGCAAGCCAATTACTACTGAACAGAACCAAGCAGTCAACATAGAAGACACTGCAGGTTTTACAAGCTGATGTTTTCACTATTATCCACACCAAAGGAACTGATATCAGCAGTGTTTTCAAGCTTAAAATATTCTTTCTCTCTCTCTCTCTCTCTCTCTCTCTCTCTCTCTCTCTCTCTCTCTCTCACACACACACACACACACACACACACACACACACACACACACTACATTATATAGTGGTCTTATCCTAAATCTCCTCCTTAGTCCCAACACTCTTTAGCCTAACTAAAGAATGCACATACAGCCGGGCAATGGTGGCGCACACCTTTAGTCCCAGCACTTGGGAGGCAGAGGCAGGTGAATTTCTGAGTTCGAGGCCAGCCTGGTCTACAGAGTGAGTTCCAGGACAGCCAGGGCTACACAGAAAAACCCTGTCTCGAAAAAACAAACAAACAAACAAACAAAAGAATGCACATACATATATACACTCCACTGCCAATAATCATGGAGTTTTTTAAAACTCCATATTAGGGCTGGAAAGATGGCTCAGAGGTTAAGACCACTGACTGCTCTTCCAGGGGTCCTGAGTTCAATTCCCAGCCCTCTTCTGGTGTGTCTGAAGACAGCAATTTTTTTTTTAAACTTTTTTTTAAAAAAGATTTTATTTATTTATTTTATGTATATGAGTACACTAGAGCTGTCTTCAGATATAGCAGGTGAGGGCATTGGATCCCATTACAGATGGTTGTGAGCCACCATGTGGTTGCTGGGAACTAAACTCAGGACCCCTGGAAGAGCAGTCAGTACTCTTAACCACTGAACCATCTCTCCAGCCCAAATAAATAAATCTTTAAAAAAAAAAAAAAAAAAAAAAAAAAAAAAAAAAAAAAAAAAAAAAACTGCTTATTACCAGAAATCCAATGTTAACTTAGGGTCTAGATCAGTAAAAAGGCCTCCTGCAACTGGTGAAAAATCCCCCCCAACATTCCAAATCTATTTGTACCTAACCACAAGTTTGTCACAGGACACTGGCTACTATATTAAGCTAAGCTACATCTTCACTCTGAGAATGTCTTAAAGGTTTGGAGCTTCCACAGAATGTGAACAGCAATGAAGTGCGCTTCAACCCCCACTGTACTAGCTGCATGTGAACACTTGACCGTAAATGCCGTCCTCTGGTGAAGCCTCCCTGTTCAGCAAACCAAGAACAAAGGGTTTATAAACTTCAAATGTCTAAGAGCTCAGGATCAATTCAACTATCCAGCAGCTGACCTGAACTTCACAGAGATCCCTCCACAGTTAAGTATGGCCTCACTATGTTTCCACAAAGCTCCAGGCAAACAGCATATGAACCCGGAGTCACTCTAAGACCCAATAACCATAGGCAAGATGTAGGCATAATTAACCTCCATGGGACATTTAGAAAACAGAAAATGGGAGGTGAGACCATCCTAAGGGACCGTTTGCTATAGCTATTTCAACCTTTATATTTGGTATTACGTGACAACTCAGACCCATGAAAACAGAGAAACAGGATCAAATGACTTCAATTTAACTTTCTGTTCTATTCAAGCGTTCCAGCAAGCGATCACAAATATTTGAAGTATCGAGGTGTGGTGCGTACCTCTGTAATCTCAGGATACTGAGGCACAGGGATTGTCTGGATTGGCTCAAGTTTCCAGGCAGGTCTTGATTACACAGGAAATTTGAGACCAGACCAGCCTAAAGAGTAAGACCAGTCTAAACAAACAACAACAACAAAAATCAAGCATATGTCTGGCAGTCAGATCATTTTCAATAAATCAACTAAATATAAAATATCAACAGTAACCAGCAACTGATACAGGTGAAACCTCTGTAAATGAAGAAGAAAGTACACCCAGGCAGTGAACTGAAAATGTTCTACACTACTGACGTTTTCTTATAGCTACATCATTCTGAAGCACTCACATTTACATATGTGGATGAAAAGATCTGTAAGGGATAAACGGCTCCTTCTCTGTTAGAAAAATGGAAACCAAAACATTTCCTTTAAAATCATTTCTACTGCAAGGGTCCAGCCAGTATAGACAAAGTTAGTGAGCAAGCACCACCCCTTATACATGAGTTGAGTGCTGCCTTCAGCCAGGCAGGTACTAAAATTACCATTTTAAAGTAACAAAACATTAAATGTGGAGAGCCAAGGCATGTGACCCATACATATCTGGAAGGGAAAGGAAGTAAGAGGGCTATCTTGAATTTAAGGCCAACCTGGAAGGCTGACATGAGGACACACCCCTTTAATCCCAGGCAGGTAGATCTCTGTGAGTGAGGTTAGTCTGGTCTACATATTGAATTCCAGGCAAACCAGGGCTCCACAGAAGGACCCTGTTTCAGAACAAACCAAACAAACACAAAGCCAACCTGGACTACATATTAAATTCCATTCTACTTTGGGGGAAAGAGGGAGAGGGAGAGAGGAAGAGGGGGGAGAGGGGGGAGAGGGGGAGAGGGGGGAGAGGGGGAGAGGGGGAGAGGGGGGAGGGGGAGGGGGAGGGGGAGGGGAGGGGGAGGGGAGGGGGAGGGGAGGGGGAGGGGGGAGGGGGAGGGGGAGGGAGACAGGCATAATGGCATGTGCTTGTATCCCAGCACTTGCATAGCAGAGGCAGACGGGAGGATCGGGAATTCAAAATCATCTAAGCTGTATGTTAAGTCTGAGGCCTGCCTGGGCTACAGCAACCTGATGTCAAAGAAAAAAACACGTTCCTGGGTCACACAACAATTCTTCACTGTTATTAGCTGTATTTTGTGAGACAGTCTAGTGATATAGCCCAGGCTGCCCTTGAACTAGAGGCAAGCCTCCTGATCCAGTCCCTGGAGTTTTCGATTGCAGGCACAAGCCACACCTTGCTTGATCCAGCAATATCACCAAAAACTGAAAGTAAGGACTCTAGGTATTATTCATAATAGCCCAAAGGCATCAAGCAACCTAGATGCCCACTGAGGATGGAGAAACAAATTAACAGTGTTACAGGATGCTCTAGTGAACACCTGGGCTCAGCTCAGCTACTCAGAGGATGAGGCAAGAGGCTTATTTGAACCCAGGAATCCAATGGCTTAGTGCATATGGTCCTAAATTCAATCCCCAGTACACACAGGCATGTACACACACACACACAGAGTGAGAGAGAGAGAAATAGAAAGAGAGAGAGAGGGGAGAGAGAGACAAATACAGGACCCCATTATCTACAGAATACAATCTACTTCCCCTCATAGGGACAGGAGGCAAACAGTAGAATCATGGTTAACAGAGGCTCAGCAGAGACAGAGAAAGAGGAGTTGATATTAGTACACAGTGACTGGTTTCAATTTTGGAAAAAAAAAAGTTCAGATAGATGATGGTGTCCAGCCATGAGAGCATCTAATGCTTCGGTCTGTGCATTTAAAATGGTCAAAATGTCCTATAACCTGATTCTGGTTTAATAAATTAGTAAAAGTTTGTGGTTTGTTTACTTGCTTGTTTTGTTTGAGACAGAGCCTTCCCTGTGTAGACCTGACTGAGCTGGATTTATATTTTACCAAAGTAATAAACAAACAAACAAACAAGAAATAGTTAACCCTTTGTGGCAAAAATATATCAAAAAGGTGACTGACCAGGCACGCTCTGCTGACTAGAGCCCAGATGGTTTACCCAGAATGTCAGGCCCTCAGTACAAAGGGAAGGGACAGGCATCCTTCTAATGCTGAACTGAACACAGCCAAGGAATCTGAGCCCTACTCTACCGTGACTCTTTTGGTCACGTGTTGAAGGGGCTCCTCCTTCCCGGAGGCAAAACAAACACGTGCCTTTCCTACCAGTTTCCCCTGAAAGCAGCAAGACTGATCTAAGCAGCTGTGCTTCTAAGAGAGAAGTCAAGAGAACAGTGCTCCAAGAGAACAGTGGCTTTGTCATTCCCAGTTTCAGTACGCTGGTTCTACAATGGGAAACTACAGGTAACAATTTTTTAAAAAAAAATAGTACATAGAAATTTCTTCTGATACCAATATTGAGTGATTGTTCAGCACCTGGAACGCATAAAACCTCAACAAAAGAAAACAGTCTCCCTCCCCTCCCCTTCTGTTGCTCACTGGCATCTGTGGCCTGATCAGCCTCTAAGGATCATGCTGGTGTTTTGGCCAGTAACCTACAGTTCCTCCCTCAGGCCCCAGCTGTTTCTCTGTTCTATCCATTCTGGGTTTCCTGTCTATATTTAGATATAATACCAGTATCAACTGTGGGATCAACAGGTGCTTGGAGAGCCCTTGAACACTGAGCAGTTTTCAATTGTTTTCCCAAGTTAACTGGTTCTGGCTCTGCAACTGGCTGCCGTGACTCCTCTAAGTACGAGTACCACATGCTGCAGAAAAAGTGTCATCACAGGACAAACCTCAGTGACATTAATTTTAGCACTATCACCAGAACCCTAAAAGCCTTTAAAGCCACGGGAGCAGCAAACTCTTCAAAGATTCTACAGATGAAATTACTCTACAAACCAGTCCAAGCAAAAGCACTGTTTGTCGTCAAGACAGATGTTCACATGCCTGTAATCGCAACATCTGAAAGGCTGAGGCTGAAGACTAAGGAGAGACTAGGCTGTATTACAAGACCATCTCCAGAGGGACAGAGGATGGGAGGGGAGGCAAGACTCAAGTTTCAACTGGTTCATACTGCTTCACAGCAGTATGGCTTAGCAGTTAGGAGCTCTTCCAGAGGAGTTTGGTTCCCACATTAGGAAGCTCATGGCTGACTAACTCCAGCTCCAGCATACACACACTCAGCAACACACACATATACACATATATACACATACATACACACACATACACACACACTCACTCTCTCTCTCGCTCGCTCGCTCAAAATGTTTTGAAAAGGGTGGATATGCCAGTTCATTCCTCCAATGCCAACAGTTGGGAGGCTGAGATGGGTGACAAGTGTGAGCCATAGCATGAAACCTGTGTCAGAGCTGTGTCAGAAGAATAAGAGAGGACTGCAGGACCTGGCCTGGTGGCACATGTTACCCCCAGTGCTCAGGAGTCGGAGGTGGATAGCTCTCTGTGAGTTCCCAGTCAGCAAGGGCTACAGTGAGACTGCCTCAAAAGAAAAGGCGAAGACACAAGAGACAGGGGACAGTCTCAGTCAGCTGACAGAGTACAGGAAGCCCTAGGTTCCATGCCACATCAGCGGAGCACAAATCCCCTATAATCCTGGCCTGCAGGAGGTGGGATGGAGCCGGAGGACTGAAAAATTAAAGAGGCCATGCAAACAGAGAAAGGTCTGGATCCAGCTTCCTTACTCACTCATTCCGTGACCATAGCAAATTATTTAATCTCTAAATTTATTTACTTCTGGGTTTTTTTTTCCTAAACAAGATTTTTTTATGTAGCCTGGCTATCCTGAACATCACTCTGTAGACCAGGCTGGCCTCAAACTCAGAGATCTGCCTGCCTCTGCCTACCGAGTGCTGGAATTAAAAGCGTGTGCCATGACTGCCTGGCTTTTTTTTTTTTTTTTTTTTTAATCTTTAAATTTATAAAGAGAATTATATTAAATGTGATTATTAATTAAATGAGATTATACATGAAGAAAGCAATCTTAGCACTTTCTTTGCCTAGCCCACTAAAAGGTCAAGAGCCACATTTCACCATTGAGGACACTATATTCTCTCAGGTCTTTGATCTGGAGATGAGGGCTTCCTGTAGTGCAAGTCCAAGAGGACCTCAAACTATGTAGGCAAAGATGAATGCCCTTGAGCTTCTGACCCTCAGGCCTCTACTTCCCAAGTGAGGAGACCGCACTCCTGCAATCCGCACTTTCCAAGCAGTGCATCTGGCTTCTCACTTGAGTCCTGTATAAGGAAGTACTATTTATCCAGACATGGCTGCCTCACCTCATGTGCCTGTAACCCCAGAACTCTGGAGGCTGATGCAGAATTAATCACAGGCCAGCTTGGGCTACAGAGTGATAGCAGCGTCTCTAAAATATTTTTTTAAATTTAAATACAGTTAGAGACCTGACAAATGGCTAGTGGTCAAGCATGTGCTCTGCTCTTGCAGAGGTTCAGAGTTTGATTCCTAGTACCCACCTCAGGGGGCTCAACACTGACTCACCTCCAGCTCCAGGGACTCCCACCCCAGCTTCCGGCCTCTGGGGCACTTCGCTGGAATGCACAAACTGACACAGGCATCATTTAAAATAATAAGAATTTCTTTTTTAATTTTTATTTTTTTTTTCATTTGTTTTTATTTTGTTGTCGTTTTTCAAGATAGGATTTCTCTGCATGGTCCTGGTTGCCTGGAACTCACTCTGTAAACCAGGCTGGCCTCGAACTCACAGAGATCTGCCTGCTTCTGCCTCCTGAGAGCTGGGATTAAAGACATGCACCGCCACCATCGGGTTATATGTAAGAATTCTTAAAGGTATATTTTAGATCATGATTTCTGGATATTTGTAAGGTAGCCTAATGCCGCCTGCTATCAGAAACACAGCTGAAAACTATAAACCGATGACTGCCCCGAAATTTTAGTTTAGATGAGTCAGCAAAACTTCATGTCTCACAAATGAAAAGCTTGTAATGCACACATCTATAAATGCATAACGATAATTATAGCTTCAGAATCAGTGATCGTCTAGTCAGTGCTGTAGCAAATTTGGCCTGGAAATCAAAGTATCAAGAAAATACAAGTCCAGCTTAGTGGCTCACACCTGTAATCCCAGCAGCTGGGAGTCTGAGGCAAAAGAACTTCCACTTCAAGGCCAACTGGAGTTACACAATAGGTCACAAGCCAGCCTAGGTTACAGATAAAGACTAAGACCCCTCCAAGGAGGAGAGAACTGAGGGGGGGGGGATACAAAGTCCATAACCCCTGAACCCCCGAAATACTTTTTCACAGCATTCCCAAACCATCTTAACTCAAAATGCAAGAACACTGAGGCAGCTGATTAGTTATCAGCATCACCGAACAATTTCTAAAAACAAAACAAAATGCCAAATTCTCTTCCCCAAGCACAAAACCAGAATTAGATGGTTTATAAACATTTTTCAGCGGGGACATTTCTCAGTAGGAAACAAAAATTCTAACAAAGGACAGACAACTTAATTATTTTTTTTTTTAATCCCAGTTATTCATTACTTTTCAGTCCAAACACCTTGAACTCCGCAGTAGCGCTGACCTCACTCATGGTAAAGTACTGCTGGTAATGTGTTCTCTCTTGCTTCAATAAATACGGAGAAATTATGTACAGTAGTCTGCTGAGCTGGTCCAGAATAAACATTACAGTTTTGCCTTACAATAAAATGAACTATAAAAAAATAATAAAATTACTGGGAGAATGGCTTGCAAGCCTTAGCAAAGGGGACAAGACTAACCCACTTTCTGAAACAAAATTCAATCGTCTTGGATGAATTAGGAGACGAAGACCCCTCTAATGCACCTTTCCTAGGCTCTGCTTTAATTCAAGACCAAACTCGTGTTTCTTTGCCTCTCTTTGCCTTTTCTAGTCCGTTTTCCTCTCAAATTCCGAAATTGTCCTTCGACCTTTTAAGTCCCATGATGGCACTTGCGTCCTAAGCACCGCGGACACCGTGCAGAAGACTTTACACATGCCCATCTCGCCGGACTTCGCGTTTCAAGTGACCCATTATTTCATTCTTTTCGATCCCGCACGTAGTTTCTTAAATCTCGGACCGCACACACGCTCACGCCAGAGTCCCCCTCACTCCATTGTTTCTCCGGCCTATCCTCTGGAAACTCCCCAACTCGGACCCGAGCGCTTTGCTCGCCCAACTAACCCCAGAAACCCGCGGCCCTCTCAACACTGCAGGTCCCAAAGGGCGCCGGGTCCCCCTCCTCTCGGTACCCCAACCCCCAACAACTGCCCCTTCCCTCTTTTCCCTTCCTCGAGCCCTCCCTCCACCTCCGGTCCCTCTCGCCCCCGCCACCCACTTCACCCAACATCCTCAGCCTCACCTAGCCCGGGCTCCCTGCAGCCGCCGCGTCCCCCAGTTCCGGGCTCTGCGTTCCGGACGCTCCCGGGTCTGGGATGAGGAAAGAAGAGCCTCCGCCTCCTCCTCGCCCTCGTCCTCCGGAGCCGCCGCCGTCGCTGCCACGCTCCTCCCCCAGCTCGCCCAAGGCCCGACGCCGCCCCGCCCCCACCGCCGCCTTCCCCGCTTTCCTCGTCCGCCCGGCGGCAGCCAGAGACTCGCAGGCGCGGCTGGGGCCGGAGTGCCCGCAGATCCACAGCGACCCTCGCCCGCCCGCACTCGCGCCGCTCGACCCCTCGCCCCCTCGCCCCGCCTCGGAGCCCGCGCGTGCGCGCGCGCGTGCGCCCCCGCCAGCCGGAGCGCAAGGCGCGTGCTCGCGCCGGCGCGACCCCGATGCGCCGCACGCGGGAGACCCGAGCCGTGGGGGGGTGCGCGGCCGGGTTACCGCTCCTCTCAGGCGCTGTCCCTTCGCGCCGGGCTCGCGCGCCTGAGTTACGAGAGACGGGGAATTACGGAGGGGTTGAAGGAGCCGGTCAGGGGCCAAACGGGAAGGAACGGCGGGATGAGCGGGGCGCGTACTCGAGTCCGCGTGCGGGAAAGGCGACCTAAAGCGGCCGGGTTAGGAGTGGGCGCCAGCGTGCCCCTAAGTGAAGAGCCGAGCGGGAACTGACGAAAAGAGCCGAAACTTTCCGGAGGTGGCCGAAGATTCCCAATGGGAACCTAGAGCTTTTTGCCCCAGGTCTGCAGGCACGTCCGTCCTCTCTAGCCGGGAACAATCCGGCCGCTCACTCCCTTTAACTTTGCTTCGGGCCCCACCTTCTGCTCCTAAAGGTTATTTCAGAGACACCGAGCCACCCAGCCTGGTGGGAGAGGTTCAGGAGAGAGGATATGCGGGCGAACGACCTCACACTTTCTACGTGGCTGTGGTTAGGAACGCCTGTTGTCGAATCTTTCTGTTAAATACCTCCTATCTTCTTAATCAGCACTCGAAATCTCCAGCCTCTCCAGGGCCAGGTCATCTCTAGTATTGATGTATCTGTTGAGTTAATGTCTTACCGATTGGCTGGTCAGGAGAGAGATGTTAGGAAGGGCATGTCCAACTCACATTCAAGCCAAGGAACTTTCTTTAAACATGAGACCTGTTTTGGCGATTATTTTTAAAATCTGAATAGTGAACTTTGTGGAAGACAATCTTGGCACAATATCAAAAAGTTGAATATACATGGCAAAGGCCGAGATTTAGACTAAATCACCACTGAAAATGTTAATCACAATCTACTCATCTTCTCGTTCACTTCCTTTGAACTCAAGCAAAGAGGCTTTGAACTACCGCAGAGACAGAACTACCGCAACTGCGTGGTTTTAGTTGGGCGCTACAGGCAAAGCACAGTTTTTCCATAAGCTTCTCACTCGTGTCCTAGATCATGTAACTGACCGTGGTACAGTATGTGTCTGCCACGTCATATATCTTTATCGGATCCTTGTTCTTTTTGCATTGCACTGTTTTTAGTTTTGTTTATTGTAACAAGATCTGGCCACTTAGCTCTCTGCTGGCTGGCCTCCAACTCTGGATCCTCCTGCCTCAGCCTCCTGATCACTAGGAAACTGAAGGCTTATACCATACTGGATGGGCACTGTAGCCCTCCACTCCTGGACCTTAAACATGGTGGACAATGTTTTTTCATGTATATATTTTTGATTGATTTAACTCACGCCTGTCTTGCCTGCATGTGTGCATACCACATGAGTGCCTAGTGCCAGCAAAGGTCAGAAGAGGGCATCAGATCAAGACCCAATGTTCTGAATGGTTGTGAGCCACCATGTGGGTGCTGGGAATCAAGCTCAGTCCTCTGCAAGAGCGAGTGCTCTTAACTGCTCTCCCCTAGGCACTGTTCTTTATATAAGAATATATAAAGTATCGGGCCATGTGCAGTAACACACACTGTAACTGCAGCACTCAGGAGCCTGAGGCAGAAGGATTGTGAGTTCTAACCCATCCTAGGATACATAGCAAGACACTGTTTTAGGGCTGGAGAGATAGCTCAGTGGTTAAAGGCACTGACTGCTCTTCCAGAGCCCCTGAGTTCAATTCCCAGCAATCACATGGTGGCTCACAAACACCTGTAATGAGCTCAGATGCCCTCTTCTGGTGTGTCTGAAGAAAGCTACAGTGTACTCATATACATAAAATAAATAAATCTTTTTTAAAAAAGACAGATTTAAAAAAAGAAACAAGTTACTGGATGTAGTAGCACATTCTAATCCCAGCACTCAAGAGGCAGGTGGAGGGGCTGGAGAGACAGCTCAGTAGTTAAGAGTGTTGACTGCTCTTCCAGAGGTTCAATTCCCAGCAACCACATGGTGGCTCACAACCATCTGCAATGGGGTCTGATGCCCTCTTCTGGTGTGTCTGAAGAGAGCAATGCTGTACTCATATACATAAATCTTTAAACAACAACAACAACAACAAAAAAAAAAAAAAAAAAAAAAAGAGGCAGGCAAATCTCTGAGTTCAAGTCCAGCCTGGTCTCCATAGTGAATACCAGGTGCCCAGTGTTTTGTGGTTCTTAACTTTGCACAGATAAGAGTTAAAGAATCTAGAGCCAAACCAGCTGTGGTGATGCACATCTGTACTTCCAATACTCAGCAGACCTCGAGTAGAAGAAGCCCACGTTTCAGACCAGCCTGGGACTGTGTGGTGAGTTAAAAACCAGCCCGAGATAAAACAATACTCTCAAACCCTAAAGCACAGGCTGAAGAAATGACCCCATAGTTACTCGAAGATACATTGCTCTTCCGGAGGACCTGAGTTCAGTTCCCAGTACCCACAACAGGTTGCTGATAACCACCTGCACTCCTGTACATATACACAAATAAGCCGCTGGACGGTGGTGGTGCACGCCTTTAGTCCCAGCAGTTGGGAGGCAGAGGCAGGTGGATTTCTGAGTTCAAGGCCAGTCTGCTCTACAGAGTGAGTTCCAGGACAGCTAGGGCTATAGAGAAACCCTGTCTCAAAACAACAACAAACCATACACAAATAATTTTTAAAAATAAATTTAGCTGAGCATGGTGGTAGTCCCAGCATTCAGGAGGCAGAGGCAGGCAGATCTCTGTGAGTTCCAGGCCAGCCTGGTCTACAGAGTGAGTTCCAGGACAGCCAGGGCTATACAGAGAAACCCTGTCTCGAAAAAACTAAATAAATAAATAAATAAATAATTTAAAAATAAACTCTAAGGGCTGGAGAGATGGCTCAGCACTCACTGAAATGCACTCACTGACTGCTCTTCCGGAGATCCTGAGTTCAATTCCCAGCAACTACATGGTGACTCACAATCATCTGCAATGGGGTCCCATGCTCCTTGTGGTGTGTCTGAAGACAGACAGCTACAGTGTACTCACACAAAATGAATTCAAAAAAATAAAAACAAACTCTGAAGCACACAGCCCCGGTTAGCACATGCCCAGTGTACTCCAAACAGGATTTTACAGATTGAAAAGGCAACTGGCAGTGCCTAGGAAATAGTTCAGTTGGTAAAGTGCTGCCACACATCATGCACAAGGACCTAGTCACCTAGTGTGTGTGTGTGTGTGTGTGTGTGTGTGTGTGTGTGTGTGTGTGTGTGAGAGAGAGAGAGAGAGAGAGAGAGAGATTGTTGCAGACCCGCGCTGCCCACACTTGGGGGCTAAGTGCTCTGGTCTGAGCTGCTGCTCCGGTCCGAGGGTCAGGGTTGAGCAAGAGAGAGAGTGGGATGAAGGGGAAGAGACACAAAGAATGGAGACAAGACAGAGGTTCTGATCAAGTCTCCTGTCTCCTTTATTGCAAGAAAATCCTGGGTATTTATAAGCTTTGCCACGTGCCTTGCAGGCATGGATACCATGTGCGCTGTGCACCTTGCAGCTGGGGGCACTAAACAACAAAACAAGCTATGTGGGATAAACAAGATATTTATCAGAGTGTGCTTCAGCTGTTGTAGGCTGTTGAAAAACAAGTCTCTTGTCAGGGTATGTGGCTCGAGATGGCTGCAAAGATGACAACCGCTTTCTGCTAGGAGTCGGCTCCCAACATGAGATTAGTCAATCACTGCAGCCCATTTGACAAAACCCAAACCAGGAGTTCAGGCTTGCACTTGCAACCTCAGCACTGGGGGGATTATTGGGGGGTGGAGTTGAAAAGAATTCCTGAGGCCTACCAGCCAGCCAACCAGCCTACTTTGCACATTCTTGGCCAGTTTTTGTCTCAAAAAGCAAAAACTGAGCTAGGTGTAGCAGCCTCAACCTTAATCCCAGCACTCAAGAAGAAACAGGTGGATCTCCATGGTTTGGAGCCTGAGCTACAGAGTGGGTTCCAGGCCTGCAAAGCTACAGTGAGACCCTGTCTAGAATAAATAAGTAAGTAAATAAATAAATAAATAATAGAATTTTGGCCTATACACACACAGAGAGAGACTAGGTCATATGCCTATTTAAGACACTCAATCAAACGTCAGCTGGTTAATGAAACTATATACAAATATAAAATAGAAGCAAACTATTCAAATATTTGTTCTCTTTTCTCTAACCGATGTAAGAACTCAACAGACGGTGGTCATCACCTAGGCAACATTGAAAACAAATACACCGCCACCCCTAATAAGAGTATCCAGTTACAATGGAAGACAGTGCTACTACATAAGTATAATGGTGCAATGTGTTGAATTAGAGTGCAGAACAATCTAGGGACACAAAGAATAGCGACTAGTTTTCTACATTTTCATTGCTACTCACAGGGCAGGAAAGAATAACATCGCCTTTATCAGTAAGGCTTCTGTTCCTTGTCCACTGGCTTCACCATCTAAAGCCATTCAGAAAATACATGAAGCTGTTACAGCTGCAAAACAAATACAGGTTCATTAGATGTCATAGAGTCCCCATTCTTTAAAACTAATCTACTGGGATTGTAGAGATAGCTCAGTAGGTAAGAGTGCTTATACTGTGTAAGCATGAAGACCTGGGTTCAAATCCCCAGTTCCCACATAAAAAGCCAGGAATAGCAGAACACGCCTATAGCCAAAATTGAGAGTAGAGGAACATCTGAGGTTTTCCTCTGGCCTCCACATGTGTGGAATTCTCACACACACACACACACACACACACACATTCACAAATCACTATAATACTGTATTTAGTATGTCTTCATAGATCCTTGGGTGACAGGAGAAAAAGTCTCCTCACAAAATTTCCTTTTTAAAATTCTGTCCTCCAGGGGCTGGAGAGATGGCTCAGTGGTTAAGAGCACCAACTGCTCTTCCAGAGGCCCCGAGTTCAATTTCCAGCATCCACATGGTGGCTCACAACCATCTGTAATGGGGTCTGATGCCCTCTTCCCACTTCTGCCATGCAGGTGTACACGAAAATGCAGCACCCATCCACTTTTAAAAATAAAAAATTTTTAAAGGTGGGGGAGGGCTGGAGAGATGTCTCAGAGGTTAAGTGCACTGACTGCTCTTCCAAAGGTCCTGAGTTCAATTCTCAGCAACCACATGGTGGCTCACAACCATCTGTAATGAGATCTGGTGCCCTCTTCTGGCTTGCAGCATGTACGCAGGCAGAACACTGTGTACATAATAAATGTTAAAGATAAATAAAAGAATACATAAAAAATAAATTAATTTAAAAAAATCCTCCAAAGAGTTAAGATTACCTAAAATACATGTCTTGCTGAGTAGGGTTAATGAGGGACCCTGCAATTCATGACTTACCTTTACTTTTTCCTTACAGTTCTGGTGTTCCTAGAGGGACATTCAATACGTTTCAAAACTGTTAGCTTTAATAATAATTGGGGGAGGAGCTGGAATGGTGGGTCAGTGGTTAAGTACACTTGCTGCTCTCGGAGTACCCTGCTTCAGACCCAGCACCCATATGGTAACTCACAACCACCTTTCCTGCAAATTTCAGAGAACTCAAAGCCTTCTTCTGACCTCTATAGGCAACAGGCATGTAGACGAAACATTAATAAACAGACAGACACAAAGTAAATCTAAATTTTAAAATCAAGTATCAATTTTGTCATTGTTCTTTATATTACATACACACACATTTCCATTGTGTGTTTTACTTCAAAATAAAAGTGACCATTACAGGCCCTGAAATAACTACAAAGTGGTTACAATCTATCTATAAATTAAAGAAAAATTAATGTAACATAGACATGTTACCTGCTCTGAAGAAAATGCTAACCAAGTTTCTGAGGTTATTAGAGTAACATTAGATTGAAAAGGAGAGCGAGACATGGCTCAGTGATTAAGAGCAGATATTGCTCTCTCAAGGGACTCAAGTTTGAGCCCAGCTCCCATTTGGTGTCATTCACAACCACCTGTAACTCAAGCTCCTGGGAATTCAACACCTCTGGCCTCTGTAGACATCTCTGTAGGCCTTATGTATACACACACACACATACATACACACAATACAGACATGATTGAAAGTAAGGCAAATCTCTTCTTAAAATATTGTAAAAGAAAAAGATAGTCTTAAAAATAACATCCAGGGTCTGGAGAGATGGCTCAGTGGTAAAGAGCATTGGCTGCTCTTCCAGGGGACCCTGGTTCAATTCCCAGCACCAACATGGCAGCTCACACCTGTCTGTAACTCCAGTTTTAGGGCTTCTGACACCCTCATACAGACATACATGCAGGCAAAATGCCAATGCACATAAAATAAAAATAAATCATAAAAAATAACATCTAGCATGGTGTGGTAGTGCACACTTTTAATCCCAGCACTTGGGAGGCAGAGGTAAGCAGATATGAGTTTGAGGCCAGCTTGGTCTATATAGTGAGCTCCAATCCAGCCAAGGTTACCCTGTCTCAAAACATAAAAACAAAGATAAAGCTAACATCCAAGGTCTCAGGCTATAGCTCAATGGGGGGACACTTGCCAAGTATAGAGCAGGATCAAGAGTTCCTGGGCAGCCTGAGCTACACAAGAAGACCCTGACTGGACTACACAGGGCTGGGGACATAGTCCTGCGAGAGCACTTGCCTAGCAAGTGTGAGGCCCTGAGTTTGATTCCCAGCACTGAGGAAAGAAAACATTAAGTTTCCAGTGAGGATGACTGAAGCTGCAAAATGGAACAGGCACAGAAAGGGGCAGAAAAGAGCTACCAGCCTGTGGCTCTCCCTCACCTGTGCTTCCTACCTCTGTGTGCCCATGTGTGTGCCCATGTGTGTGCCCATGCATTTGTATATGACTCAACATCTTTGCAGGTGCATGCAGAGACCAGAGGAAAATGATTCACTCCCCCTCTTCTTCCTCTTTCCCTTCTCTTCTTCCTCCTCCCCTCCTCTTCTTCCTCCTTCTCTTCCTCCTCCTCCTCCACCACCACCTCCTCCTTCGTTTCTTCTTCTTCTACCCTTCTTCTTCCTCTTCCTCCTCCTCCTTCTCTACCTCTTCATCCTCCTCTTCCTCTTCCTCCTCTACCTCTTCTTTTTTAGTATATATGGGTGTTTTCCCCGTGTATATGTCTGTGCACCCACCTCTCTGGTATCTGATGTCCACGCAGGCCAGGAGATGGTGTCAGATTCCCTGTAATTAGAGTTACAGACTTTGTAAGTTGCCATGTGGGTTCTGGGAATTGAACCTGGGTTCTCCAGAAGAGCAGCCGATGCTCTTAACTACTGAGCCATTTCTCAACCAAGCCTTTTTTTTTTTTTTTTTTTTTTCTTTTCTTTTTCTTTTTTTAAAGTCAGTCTTCAGTGGCTTGGAACACACTAAGTAAACTAGACCAGTGAGCTCCAGAGACCCATTGGTCCCCACCTCCCCAGCACTGGAACCACAGGGTAGACCACAACTCCCAGTGTTTTACTGTGCTCTAGGCATCAAACTCAAGTCTTCTTGCTTGTAAGGCAAGAGCTTTACCAAGTGAGACTGAAGAGGTCAGCTCAGGAACTTTGGAAAGGTCATGGGACAGCTCTCCCGGAAGGGAGAGGCTGATTAACATTCCTCAGACCACAGGGTGGGGGGAAACCAACCTGCGGGTGGGGACACATTCCGCAGGATGGACCTTGGTCATCCACAGACAAGGGAAGTCCTTGCCACCTCCTTCCCTAAAGACCAATCAGTTTAAAAGTCACACCGTCCTGCTAATCATATTGTGCCTAGTTGCTGTTTCTCTATTCTACCCCTAAAAACTGTATAAAAACTGGCCAAACAGGATGCTCAAGGTTGACGCCTCCCCTTCGGGTGCAGGACGACCCCAATAGTTTGGAACAACAAATTCCTCTTGCTTTTTGCATCGAATCACAACTCTGCATGGTTCACTCAAGGGGTCCACAGTAAGCTAAAACTCACCAGAGTCTTAAAAGACATCTCTACGGCCGGGCAGTGGTGGCACACGCCTTTAATCCTAGCACTTGGGAGGCAGAGGCAGGCAGATTTCTGAGTTCGAGGCCAGCCTGGTCTACAGAGTGAGTTCCAGGACAGCCAGGGCTACACAGAGAAACCCTGTCTCGAAAAAAAACAAAAAACAAAAAAAAACAAAACAAAGACATCTCTACAGTCTGCTATTTCTACCTCAAAATACTACAGTGGCTATCCAAACGGAGTCTCAAAGGTTAGTTTCATGGAATATTAAGGGGGTAGATATTGTCTAAGAAAACTATCCCACAACCAGATAATTTTAGAAAACACTGAGTTTTCACCAGAGCATTTAATAATATGGTAATAGGCCTTGTTCACATTGAGGGGAACAGGCTATATATAGTCTCAGCTTCCCCCCCCCCAAAAAAACCCCATCCCAAGAGGTTTCTGCAGGTTTCAGGTTTCTTTCAACATTTTTTAGGGTGGAGTTGGTTTTTTAGTGACAAGGTCTCACTTCATTAACAGGCCTGGAACTCACTATTTAGACCAAGCTGGCCTGGAACTCATAGCGATCCACCTGCCTCTCCCTCCCAAGGGTTGGGTTGAAAGTCATACACCAACACAGCCAGCTCCAACATTTTTTAAATATTTATTTTATTTTATGTGTGTAGGTGTTTTTGCATGCGTGTATGTCTGTACCTCAAATGCATGCAGTACCCACAGAGACCAGAAAAAGGTGTTGGATCCCCTGGAACTGGAATTACAGAGTTTGTCAGCCACCATGTAGGTACTGGGAATTGAACCCAGGTCCTCTGGATTAATTCATGATATTCTATTTAAGGGGCTCAATTAGCTTAGCATTTACCACATTGCAGGTAATAAAACTGAGATCCAAGCCAGATGTTCTGGATCACACCTGTAATTCCAATACTTGGGAGGCCGAGGCAGGGTGACTTTTAGTTCAAGGGTAATGTGGCCTATGCAGCAAGATCCTATGTCAAAAATGAAAACAAAAACAAAACAGACCTGGGTATAGACTGCCTAGAGTCCCTGGGTTTAATCTCCTGCATTGCGGAAAAAGAAACAAACAAACACTTTCAATTAACCTTTAGTGAATTTGTCCCTCTGTGAAGGATAAAACTAACGCTGCTTTACTGTGACCTGAGTTTTGATTCTGACATTGCCAATAATTCCGTAATGTAACATCTCAATGGTAAAAGCTAACCTAAAACTTTAGTATGCTCTTTCATGTCTGCATTCTGTCCTGATTTTTTTTTTTTTCCCCAAGAATTATCCAGGCACGGCCAGAACCAAAACTGAGTGTGTTAAAGTGATTGTCTCAAAAGCCTGTTGATAGGGGCTGGAGAGACGGCTCAGCGGTTAAGAGCACTGACTGCTTTTCCAGAGGTCCCGAGTTCAATTCCCAGCAACCACATGGTGGCTCACAACCATCTGCAATGGGATCTGATGCCCTCCTCTGGTCTGTCTGCAGATGAAAAGGGAGAATCATGTCCTGAATGTTGGTCTCTGTGCACTGTAGTGCACATGCACATACACAGATGTGCACACATACACCCCATCAGAACTGTCATCACACACACACACACACACACGATGGCAATAATAAGTAAGACTCCCAACCACAATGGAATACATACACAATCCCAGCACCTGGGACGCTAAGGGACGCTAAGGCGGAAGACTGTAAATCTGAGGCCCATTGGGCTACGTAACAAAGAATACTGCCTGGCTGCTCTAACAATATTGTATAATTTATAAGGCACTCTCAGCAAATCCTCTCCTCTGATTGTTCCATCATCCCCGTGATACAGGCAACATTATCCCCACATAGGAAATAAGAAAACTGAGTCTCAAACTGACTAAATAATTTATCCAAGATTACAGATTTATTAAACGGTATGTCATTTGCTTTGGAAGGAGACAATTCTTGCCCTTAAGGAGTTTGATAAAGTTAAGGCAAGACTTGTAAACATGAGACAGAACAATTACACAGCAACGTGTGAGAAAATGCTCCAGAGACCCGCATGAAGTAAACAATAGTCTAAAGGAATTCAGGGGAGAGATTAGAGAACACCCAAGTAATCAGTGAAGGGATAACCTTAAGCTAGGTCATAAAAGACGTTGGAAGAGTCAGACCAGCAGACGGAACAGGGTTGCAGGAAAGAGCAGTGATGTCAGCAAAGACAGGAATGTCATTGACGCAGATGTGCTGATGGCAACTGGAGCCTGAAGGGACTTAAGTGGCCTGATGCTCCCCCGTGATGGGAGAAGACAAGTGAGTTCCTACTCTCTGTGCCTGGACTAAGCAGTCACTGCTGTGGGGTCCCAGGAAGGAAAGAGAGACTGGCTCCATGATCTGTGCATAGAGGACAGCTAAGCAGGTTGTCACCAAGTCCTTCCTTGTTTGCTCCAAGCCCTTGTTTGTTTGCTTTTTAATTTTGTCTGTTTTTTGCTTTTCGTAACATAAGGTCCCTGTATAGCCCTGGCTGTCCTGGAACTCACTCTGTAAACCAGGCTGTCCTCAAATCTGCCTGCCTCTGCCTCCTGAGTGCTGGGATTAAAGGCGTGAGCCACCAAGCTGGATTGTTTCTTTCTTTCTTTAAATGTGTGTGGTGTTTCCCCTAAGTGTATGTGTGTATCATGTGCCTGCAAAGGCCAGAACAGCTTTGCTTCCAACCCCTGCCCCACACACATACACACTTTTTTTTAAAGATTTATTTATTTATATATATGCCTGTGTGTTTGCACACCAGAAGATGACATTGGATTTCATGGGACCACAGTTATAAATGGGTATGAGCCACCATGTGGTTGCTGGGAATTGAACTCAGGACCTCTGGAAGAGCAGCCAGTGCTCTTAACCACTGAGCCATCTCTCCAGCCCCATACACATAAGTTTAGAGCTAGAAAGATAGCTATCAAGGGTCTATACTGCTTTTGCAGAGAACCCAGATTTGGTTCCCAGTATCTGTGTCAGGTGACTACAGGTGACCGCTTGTAGTTCCAGCTCCAGGGGAGTCAACACCCTCTTTTGACCTCCTTGAGCACCCCACACTCACATGCTCATGTTCCCACCACACAAACACACACACACAATTTAAAAATATATAGATAGATAGATAGGTAGATAGATAGATAGGTAGAAGCTAACTGATTCACAGTGCAGTTTTTCTTGACACAGAAATGGAACTGAAGAGGCCTGGAACTTAAAGGGTTAAAATTGTTCTTGTTCAACCTTCCTGAACAAGTCAGTGCTTTTATCCTGTAGATGCTTCAAGTATAGTTTAAACTGCAGAAGTTCAAAGTCCTTGCTTAGAGTTATCAACTTTTACAAATAACAGAGGGACAGATAAAGTTTGAATGCACAGTGAGACAGAGGAAGAGATTAAGGTGGGGGAGGGGTGGGGGAGGGGGATAAAAAAAATTAAACATCTCCTTCAGCCAGGACATCATGTAAATTTCTTTTAAAACTCACTTTAGCAAACACAAAACTAAACTAAACCCAACCAACAAAAGAGCTGAATGTGGTTCGGTCCCTGTGGTGGCCTAAGAATCTCAGAAGATATCCGGTGCCTGAAGCAACGGGGAAACCAGGTCAGGGTGCACCGAGTGGTCAGTGGTTGTTCTCCGCCTGCCACCTTGGGGAACCTAGGGATTCAACTCAGGCCAGCAAACTGCACAAGTGGGCCTTGATCCACTGAGCCTAAAGGAAATGAAACAGACAGATATCCCCAGGGAATTATAGGGTGACGAAGACACGCCCTGCATCTGGAGCCTACCTTTAAAGACACTCATTTGGCTTCACAATTGCTCCATCCTTCTCACACAAAAAAACAAGAAAAGAAAGAGAAAGAAAGAAAGAAAGAAAGAAAGAAAGAAAGAAAGAAAGAAAGAAAGGAAAAAAAGAAAAGAAGAAAAAAGGAGGGGGCAGGCAGGGATCAATCTCTGGAAATTATCTTCCTAAGAAAGGGGCAACTTCCAGACTTTTTTTTTCTTTCTTTTCTTTTCCTTCCTTCCTTCCTTTCTTTCTTTCTTTTTTCTTCGAGACAGGGTTTCTCTGTGTAGTCCTGGCTGTCCTGGAACGCACTCTGTAGACCAGGCTGGCCTCGAACTCAGAAATCCTTCTGCCTCTGCCTCCCAAGTGCTGGGATTAAAGGTGTGTGCCACCACTGCCCAGCAACTTCCAGACTTTTAAAAAAGCACAGGCAGAAGTGGGCATGGAGAGATGGCTCAGCAGTTCAGAGCACTGACTGTTTTCCGAAGGGCCCAGGTTCAATTTCTGGGACCCATGCGGCAGCTCACAACTGTCTGTAACACCACTTCCAAGGGGTCCAATGCCCTTTCCTAGCCTTTGAGGGTACTGTTCATATATGCTACACAGACATACTACAGGCAAAACACACATACACATTAAAACAAAAATAAATACCAACAAATTAAAATGTTTATCTAAAAAAAAGTGAAGGGGGTGGAAAGTGCCATGTTTTGCCCTTTGACAAAATGTAGTCTAGCTAAGGCAAAAAAAAAAAAAAACAAAATAAAAAACTATATCTTCAGCTAGTTTTTAAAACATGTATTTATTTATTATTTGCTTATTTAATGTGAGTGTTTATCTGCATGTACACCTGCATGCCAGAAGAGGGCATCAGATCCCATTACAGATGGTACTGAGCCCCCATGTGTTTGCTGGGAATTGAACTCAGGACCTTAACCTCTGAACCATCTCTCTGGCCTCAGCTAGTTTCTTAGGACCACCCAGCATAAAAGAAGAAAAGAAAAGGGGGATGGAAAGATGGCTCAGTGGTTAAGAGCACTGGCAGCTCTTCCAAAGGATCAAGGTTTGTTCCCATCATCCACAGGGTAGCTCATAACCATTTGGCAACTCCAGCCCCAGAGGATTCCCTGCCCTCTTGCCTCTTCTGGCGCTGCCTGCATATGCCATGCAGACAAACACGGCAGCAAAATACCCATACACATAAAACAAAAATAAAAGTTAAAAAAAAAGAAAAAAATATAAGAAAACCACGACAGAATAGCCTCAAACACAGCTTTAACAAGCTGTGCCTGGAGAGGGGGCGGCGGCTTAACTAGCCAGGCTCCGTTAGCACACCTGGGTTTGAGTCTCCGCACCACGTGGTTCAAGCTGGGCGGTGCAAGTCTGTAATCTCGGAATCTGGGAGGTGGAGATAGCAATTCAAAGCCTTTCTCAGCTACATACGTGAGATCCTGTCTCAAAACAAACAAGCCAGAAGCTCAAAGAATAACAGGCATAGAAGCCAAAAACAAAGGAGGAAAGAGGGAAAGAGAGAGGAGAAGAAAGAAAAAAAAAAAAAAAGAAAGAAAGAAAGAACACTAATAAATTCTGTGGCTGCTCGATTTAAAGGATGATATATTGTCCAGACCTTGAGAACTTAATAGCCCCCACGATACCCTGTTCTGTCTGAATACGCTGCGAATTGCATTAGTTCTGGGCACCACAATTTAAGAGCAATATTGACAAGGGCTGTAAAAATGTTCATGCCCTTTGACCTAATAATCTCACCCATGGGAATTTATTCTAAGGGGATAACTCAAGACAATAGATGAATCTGAGATTGTATCATCGATGCAACATACTTTACTATATAGACATACCTACGTGTATAGGTATAAAATAAAGGTTTCTTCAAAAGGGATGTTTGAATAGCTTTAAGATGTGAATTATTTAAATATAAAGGAAATACGATGGTGCATGAGATAACATAGATGAACCCAAAAAAATCACGCTATACACAAGAAGTCCAGCACACACAAAGGACAACATATTGTCTGATTCCATTTATATAAAACTATCCACGATAGAGCTAGGAGTGGCTTGTGACTATGATCCTGGCACTTGGGAAACTGAAGCAGAATGATTGGCATGCATTTGAGGCCAGCCTGAGCTACTAAGTTGCATGCCAGTCTGAGCTATAGTGTAAGAGCCTGTCTCAAAAGACAAAACGGATAAAAACGCCATGGTCTGTCATACCAACACTTGAGAAGCTCAGATGCTTTAAGTCTTAGTCAGACTGGGATATATGAGACCCTGTCTTGGAAGGAAAAAAAAAAAAAAAAAAAACCAGAAGGTGGACAAGCGTGAGAACTAATGACAGAGATAGAGGAGGGGGAGGACCAAGTAAGTTAGTTAATTAATTAAAGTGAACATCAGAGTGAGCAAGTCTACGGAAGCAGAGCACAGAGAACACAGCGTGGTTGCCAGTGGCTACCAGGAGAGAGTAAGGAAGAGTGACTGCCACGGAGTGCGGGGGTATTTGGGGGTATGTATGAAAACACTGTAGAATTAAAACGTCCTGATAGTTACACTTGTAAAGAGAATAGGCTGATACCCTTATGCTGTAAACTTTTTTTTTAGACAGGGTCTCTTAATGTAACCCTGGCTGTCCTAGAATTCTTTATGTAGACCAGGCTGGCCTCACGCAGAGATTAATCTACTCCTACCTCCCAAGCGCTGGGGTTAACACTGTATACTTTAAAGGATGAATTTAGCTGGGCAGTTCTGCTTGCCTGTAGGCAGGACTCCGGAAGTGGAGCCAGGAAGATTGGTGGCTCAGGATCAGTCTCAGCCACAGAGAACTCAAGACCAGCCTGGGTCACACGACCCCATGTCATAAAATAACACAGAACAAAATGGATGGATTTGCTAGGCATGGTGATATATGCCTGTAATCCCTGGGCAGAAGGAACGAAAAGATTTTGAGTTTGAGGCCAGACTGGTCTGTAAGAATAAAGCCCTGTCTCAACAAAAGAAAATGAAACTCAGAAGGATATATTTGACAACATTCGATGAGTCGCTCTTCCTTCCAGGGCGGTGCTTCTCAACCTTCCTAGCACGGTGACCTTTAACACAGTTCCTCATGCTATGGTGACCCCCAACCATAAAATTGTTTTTGTTGCTACCTTATAACTCTAATATTGCTACTATTATGAATTGTATGGTAAATATCTGTTTTCTGATGGTCTTAGGGGACTCTTGTGAAAGGGTCATTTGATCCCCAAAGGGGATGTTACCCACAGTTTGAGAACCACTGTTTTAGGGGACTATGTTGTCCATCAAACCAAATGCCTTGAGGATGTTTGACAAGTGCTCTACCACTAAGCTACACTCCCCAACCTCTCTCTCTCTCTCTCTCTCTCTCTCTCTCTCTCTCTCTCTCTCTCTCAATTGTTTTGTAGGGCTAGCACAATGACTTAGGGAACAAAAACATGATTTGCACAAACCCAATGGCCTGAGTTCAACTCCCAGATCCCAATGTGGAAGAAAACTGAGTCATGCAGGCTGCCCACTGACCTACAGAGATACTCTGTGACACACTCATAGATAGGTGCACACAATGAGGAAAATAATAATATATTTAATTTAAAATTTTAACTTAAAAAAAATTTTTTTTCTTAGCCAGATATGGTGAGACCTGCCTATAATCCCAGCACTGTAGAGCAAAGTCAGGAAGAGTTGAGTGTCTATGCAACTTACAAGACCCCGACTCAAAAAATAAAATGGTTTATTTAGAGACAGGGTCTCACTGCATAGCCTTGGCCTGGCATTACCTAAGTAGACCAGGCTGGCTTGAAACTCACAGACATCTTCCTGCCTCATCCTCTCTAGTGCTGGAATTAGAGGCTTGCATCATTATGCCCTGCTAATTTATTTTCTCACCAAATTAATGTCCACAAGAAGGCAGGCAGAGGTGACAAGCCAGATTGTTTAACATAAGCCTCAAGTGAGAAGAACCACAGGACACAATGTTCACTGTTATCTTAAAGGTCATCAAAGTCTCACTTCTTCACATTACAAGGAAGAAAACAAGGCAGTGGTGGTCAAGACCCGTCCGGTCACCCTCCCGGGCAGCAGGAAAGGCAGAAGGAGCTGAGCCTGGTGGTTGGACACCTGGGATCTCCCAGCTTAAAAGAATTGTGAGCAACCGGGCAGTGGTGTTGCACACCTTTAATCCCAGCACTTGGGAGGCAGAGGCAGGCAGATTTCTGAGTTCGAGGCCAGCAGCCAGGGCTATACAGAGAAACCCTGTCTTGAACCCCCTCCCCCAAAAGAGAGAGAGAGAGAGAGAGAGAGAGAGAGAGAGAGAGAGAGAGAGAGAGAATTGTGAGCTGCGTAGCAAGTTTGAGGTCACCCAGCGAGACGTGAGCCCCTGCCTGAAGAGGCAGGGGGAGAGGCCAGCAACTCACGTCTTTTTCCCTCTTGTGTCTACTACACTGTAGTAAGTTTTTAGAAATGTCTTATTTAATATAGAAAAGGGAAAACAGAAGTAGAGGACAGGTTCTCCTCAAGAAAGAGGTGTTGTTTTTGTTCTTTGTATTGAGAGGTAGTGAGTCTAAAAGGAATTATAGCTAAGAAAAGTTTAGCCCCCCTTCCCCAAATAAAGTAATGACTGCTTTTCTTCCTTTTCAGGGCTGGGGACTAAATTAGGGCCTCAAAAACACTCTTAAAAGAGAGGCATGGTGGCTCGTGCCCATGATTCCAGCACTTGAGAATCTGAGGCAGGATTCCTGTAAGGTAAAAGCTAGCCTTGTCTACATAGTGAGTTCTAGGCCATCTTGATCTAAGTATGTCTAAAGATACACAGGCAGGGATCCCAGCTTTTAGCATTCTGTCTAAACTCCACCCCCACAGTTACATGGCAACCACCAGGTAGGCATGGCCCACTATAAAAGGGGCTGCTTGCCCTCTTCTCTCTCTTCTCTCTTGCTCTCTTGATCCCTGTCCCCTTGCCCCTTGCCTTCCCCCTCTCTCCATGTGCTCACGGCCAGCCCCTACTTCTCTACTCTCTCTCTCTCTCTCTCTCTCTCTCTCTCTCTCTCTCTGACTCTCTCTGTCTCTACTACCCTCTTAACTCCCCTCCCTATGCCCTAAATAAACTCTATTCCATACTATACCGTTGTCTAGTGGCTGGTCCCTCAGGGGGAAGAGATGCCTCAGCATGGGCCGCTGAGACATCTCTTTCCTTCATACCTCACCACACATCCACAGAACATACCCTACATCTCTTTATCTTTTTTATAAACATATCACCAGCTCCACAAAATCATTAAATAACTCCACTGAGCTTGCTGGTCCAAGCCTGTAACACACCTGTTTGGGAAACATCAGGATCAGAAGTTCAAATCGTGTCTGGGCTATAGAGTGAGTCTAGGTCAACCAGGCAATTTAGCAAGACCTTGTCTCAAAATAAAAGGTAAGGAAGGGCTGACTATATCTTGTTGGAGATGGGTTCTAATGCTTTGATTCAATAGGGAATCTGTATGTCCAGATGCTGAAGGTCCTTATCCCCAATTGGTTTTTGATTGATCAATAAAGATGTCAATGGCCAGTGGCTGGGCACGGGCAGGACACTTAGAGTTGTTTGGGTAAGCCACAGAGAGGAAGAGAGAATCACCATGACTTGGGGGGGGGGGGGATGGGATGCAGGAGCAGCAGGAGATAAAACCAACCAGCCATGGGAGAATTCAGATGGGTGGACACTGGCCACTTCCCCACTTGGGCCTGTGGTAACAGGGGAAGGTTTAGGAGTGCCCAGCTTTTGAGGTAGCCAAGGCCTTTAAAAATAAGCTAATGTGGTATGTCTTTCATTTGCAGATCCAAAGATAGTTTCTGGGCGGGTACACTCGTGTGATCCACTGGGAGCCAAAGTGGTGTAGCAAAACTCACGACTATAATATCCAGTTCTGAGATAAACTCTGGCCTAGCACCCAAGAGGTCCTGGATTCAACTCACAGTTCAGTTTCCAAACCACACACACACACACACACACACACACCAAAGGGGGGGAAAAAAGAAGGGATCTCCAACTCAAGCAAAAGTGAAAATGATCACACACACACACGAAGATCCTGTACTGTGTGATACTGGGCCTGGAACTCTCTCAATTCCCTTCCAATACAGAATCTACCAATTTCTGATTTGTAAATTCAGACAGTAGTGCACACCTTTACATCCCTGTATCCAGGATGCAAAGGCCAGCCTAGTCTGCACAGTGAGTTCCAGGACAGCCATGGCTATGAAGAGACCCTGCCTCAAAAATAAATAAATAAATAAATAAATAAATATGTGTGCTTGATGCCCAAGGAGACCAGAAGTGGGTGCTGGAGCCCCTGGAACCGGAGCCAAGGACAGTTACTAGCTGCCATGTTGCCATGTGAATACAGGGAACAGAACCAGATCCTCTACAAGAACAGCCGGTGCTCTTAACCACTAAGCCATCTCTTCCATCCCAGAAAACCAAACAAACAAACAAACAAAAAAAAAAAAACCAGATTCTTGCTGGGCAGTGGTGTTGCACACCTTTAATCCCAGCACTTGGGAAGCAGAGGCAGGTGGATTTCTGAGTTCAAGGCCAGCCTGGTCTACAGAGTGAGTTCCAGGACAGCCAGGGCTACATAGGCAAATCGTTATCCACATCACCCGTGAAGTCCAGTGCTCATATGCCCTTCCTCGTGAGAGGAGGGGACAAAATGGAGATGTGACAGTTCAAAGAGCAGGGCATGATTCTAGGTGAATCAGTGGGCCCAGCACTCAAACAATAGCAGACTATTCTTTCTATTCTTTGGGGAAACTGAATGGACTTAGGAAACTGATAAAAAAAAAAAAAAAAAAAAAAACATTCAGAAGCAATGTGTTCTTTTATCTTCTCCTTGCAGGCAGGACTTATCTAACGAAAAAACACAAGAAAGGTCATGATCTCAGGATCTCGAGCTGTGGTTGATTTCAATATCAACTTGTCACAAATTAGAGCGTGCCAATTGAGTATGGTGTCTCACCTGAAGTGTCCTGATTGCCCTTCATTGGTGTAGGAAAGCCCTGGTGTGGGCCTGCTCCTTCGTGGCAGAAGGAAGGTCACCTCTGCTTGGCCTCCCTCTCCATGCTGAGCTTGTAGCTTGCATGTTCTGCTGCAGATGGAGATCACTTTGCTCATAGCAGACCTATGTTCTGAAGCTTTTATTGTGGAATATGGACCAGCATCTGTCCAGAAACTTATCTTGCTCTTCATGCCAGACTGGGAGGGCTGAAGCATCCCATCTTGTGGATTAAGCAACTATGGGTTGTTGCCCCCCAGTAAAAGATAGCTATTATGGGGTATACAACTATTGAGGTACCCAGCCTCAAGGACCAAGTAAGTACCGATTCACAGTGTCTCGGGGGTATTTTGGCCATCACTGTTTTAAAGATACAAACACACACACAGACACAGACACAGACACAGACACACACACACACACACACAGAGAGAGAGAGAGAGAGAGAGAGAGAGAGAGAGAGAGAGAGAGAGAGAAAATGAGAGAGTATCTGAGGCTAGGGCTAGCCTGGGCTAAATAATGAGTTTCAGGCAAGCCTGGATTATAGTATAAGTAAAACCTTGTCAAAAACAAGCAAATCAAAAATCAAAACCAGCAAACAAAAAACAACAAACAAAACAAAACCCTTTCAGTCTGAGGAGGTCAGTATCACTGAGCTCAGCTCATGTGGTCTTGGAGTCTCTCTCTCTCTCTCTCTCTCTCTCTCTCTCTCTCTCTCTCTCTTACATGCTAAGCACGTGCTGTCAAGACATATCTCCAGCTTAAAACACGGTGTGCGCTACTCAGCATTAACATCCAGGAGAAAAGAAGATGAAGAAAACCAGCAAATAATGATATGTAATTTTAACACATTTCTCATTTCCAGCTTTCCTCGGCAATGTGAGACATCCTGGTCTCCTTTTCCATGTCTAGCTAGAATTAAATAAGGTTTCCTTGAACTAAACAGACTGCTATTTCCCCGGGGCTTCCCCCAGCTTGCCTTAAAGACACATGGGATATAAAATCATGAATCTTCCCATGAGGTCTGCCTCTGTGTCATTTCCTGTTGCCATGATAAAAGACCCTGACAAAAACAGCTTAAGAGAAAAGGATCCATCCTGACTTACAGGTCAAGCACAGTCCATCATTGTCTGGGCAGTCAAGGCAGGACCTCCAGGGCGCTGGTCACATGACCAGGAGCAGAGAGCCCTGAATGAATTCGTGCCAGTGTTTCTCCTCTCATTTAGTCCTGGGTCCAATCCATGAAGATGGTGCTGCCTGCAGTCAAGGTGGATTTCCTACCCCAATTACCCTAGTTAAGAAAATCCCTCACAGACCTATCCATAGGCCAGCTTGATCTAGACAGTGGCTCATTGAGTGTCTTTGTTTCTTTCTTCTTCTCTTTCTCCCATTCTCTCTCTCTCCCTCTCCTTCTCTTTCTCTCTCTCTCTCTCTCTTCCTTCCTTTCTTTCTTAAGACCAGAAACTACAAATGGAATAAAAACACTTTTCTGGCACTTTGATATTTAACCCCTTGTCTCACCTGTTGAAATTCCTCTTGCTATGGGACAGCATATAAAATATCAGAATCTGCAGCCTCCTAACTCAGTTCTGTAGACAAATATAGGAGTTAAACAACCTCTTTATCATACATCAATATCCTGGGGTAGGATTCCATGGTGTAGTCTTTGAAAGGTATTTTATTAATTTTATAATACTCCTAGGGCTGGAGAGATGGCTTAGTGGTTAAGAGCACTGACTGCTCTTCCAGAGGTCCTGAGTTCAAGTCCCAGCAACCACATGGTGGCTCACAACCATCTGTAATGGGATCTGATGCCCTCTTCTGGTGTGTCTGAAGACAGTGACAGTGCACTCACATACACGAAATAAATAAATCTTTAAAAAAAAAAAAATTCCCCTTTTACTCTGAAGTCTTAAGAAAGTATAATCAAGCAGACAATAGCCAAGAACTTAGAAATTCAACACATAAATATATTTTCTACCACACGTTTTCTTGTCCCTTTAAAGGTTTCCTTGCCTCTACTGCAAGCAGCGTTTTTTAAGCCTGTCGGTCGGTTGAGGATGGTGCTGACAAGACTGAGCCCATCCTTGAGGGATTGCTTTTCACCTCCAGGATGCTCTGGGCTTCCTGGGCTGACTCAAGACTTCATAGGCAGCCTGGATCTCCAGGAAGTGCCTCTGGGCCTCCTCGGTCTGGTGCCGGTTGTGGTCTGGATGCCAGACCTTCACCAGGTCCCGGTAACTCCGATGTATTTCTTCACTGGTTGCTCCTTCGGGAATGCCCAGAACCTCGGTGGAACAGAAGTCACAAATTAGCATCTCGTAAGTGCTCTCGGGCTGGCGGAGCCTCTCCAAGCTTCCTGCTAAATCAAGCTAGTTAGTACTGGAATGGCCCAGAGCCACATTCAGAACTTCACTCCTTGGCCAAGGGTATATTTCAGTAGTAGGGCATGTCACTGACTGGAGTAAGGTCCTGGGTTTGATCCACATCAGTGAGAGAAGTACAAAAGAACCCAAACAAACAAAAACACGCCCCCCAAAACACCCCTCAGGGTATCATGTCAGGCCCAGGGCTCCTTTAATAGCAACTGCAGTTTCCAGCCTAGAGCTCCACATCCTCTGACAAGAGCCCTCCCCATGAGAGGAATAAGTGTATGTACGCCCACCAAAAACCTGGGAAGATGCTTACAGGAACTTCATGGGAAAAAGTCCCAAGCTAGACATGACCTAAATATTAAAAATAGAGTGAATAAAATAAGTTGTGGGCAGGATCCAATAGAGCAAGGAATGCAGACTGTTTCAAATTGCATGTTAAATGTGAATAAGTCTTATTTTTTTTGTAAGATTTATTTATGTATTCACCATTGCTCTCTTCAGACACACCAGAAGAGGGCATCAGATCCCATTGCAGATGGTTCTGAGCTACCATGTGGTTCCTGGGAATAGAACTCAGGACCTCTGGAAGAGCAGTCAGTGCTCTTAACTGCTGAGCCATCTCTTCAGCCCATGAGTAAGTCTTATGAGCAGAATGTTGAATGCACAAAGCCAGATCTGTACGAGGTGATCCTGTTTATTTGATGGTTAAGAATAGACAAAACTTGGACAAAGAACAATAAAGAGGGAAAGAAAGAAAGAAAAAGAAACAAACAAAAAACTCATCTAGCAGACAGGTGGTACATGTTGCTAATATCCAGTACTCATGACACAGAGGCAGGAGGATCACAAATTGGAGGCGAGTCTGGGCCTTCATTTATGGTTTAGGCCAGCTACATAGCAAAAAGCTGTCTCAAGAAAAAAAAGGCGGGGGGGGGGGGGAGGGGTGGCTGGCAAGGTCGCTCAGCAGGTAACTTACTGCCAAGCCTCATGGCTTTGATCCCTGGAATACACAGGTGGAAGGAGAGATTCTAGTTTTGCCAGTTGCCCTCTGACCTCTCCATTCATGTTATGACACACGGACTCACATACAACGATATATTTTTAAGCCTAGTATATCCTGACAGGATTTGGGATGTGGCTCAGTGTTACCATGTCTGTGCCGCGTACACAGGGGCTCTGATCGTAATCTCCCACACCATGAAACAAACAGAACCTCTAATGCACTATGGAAGACCTCAGAAAGGAGGTACCCTCCACAGTAGGAGTATAGATTGGGAAGGGACAGGAAAGAATCTTCTTGGAGCTGGTTGATCCACACCTCAACCACACCACCCTAGAAAAACTATGTTAGACTTTGATTAATAAGTATTATTTGTGTGTGTTTCTCATGTACCTTCATGCAGTACATACAGAAGCCCAAAGAAGCCAGGATCTCCTTTCAGGGCATAGCTGGCCAACCTCAAAACAGAGGTCCCTCAATGCAAGCTACCAACCAGCTCCTGCAGGACTTCCAACTCTCAGAGTCCAGACAGGCCCTGAGGAGACTTACCCAGAGAGAAGAGGAAAGGCTTACCTGGTGAGCCAGCTGCCGTTTCTCATCCTGAAAACTGTCAACAAACTCATAGAGCTTTTCCCACTCCTGGAACTGGCTGCTGTTGAAGCCAGGATCCCCAGCCAGTAGCCACCAGATCTGGCAAGGCAGAAGCAAGAGAGACTCCACGAGGCGGCCAAGAAGTGGGAAAAAGCTAAACCAACTCAAGAAGGAACCCAAGGTTTCTGCAACGTAGTTAATCGTGGCGGCTGTGTTACACATGGTGCTGTACGCCAGTGGGCCTGTGAAGGCAAGGTAAGCTAAACCCACACGGTAGAGCCGCACACTAAGTGTCTCTGACCCCGCCAAAGCTTTGTATCGCCGGTGCTTTTGAGCTGTAATGCTGGCAGCCAAACTAATGGGCAGGATGGCAATGGGGCGGCCATAGAACACAGGGGAAGTGAGGAAGGCCACTCCTAAGGTGTTCTTAAAGTCTGAGGTCTGGTTACCAACAGCAGCTACCAGCAAGACCCCTAAGCCAACAGCTAGTGGGAGGCCCACTATATAGAAGTTGGCCATGGAAGAAAGACTGACTAGTGCCACGAGACCAAAATAGACACCCACTACTATCTGGGAAGCAAAGCGAAGGAGACTCAGTGGTGGTCTCTCCTCTTCTGGCCTCTGTTTCCAACTCTGGACTCTATTGGCTTGAGCCACAAAGCTTGGGAGCTTCCAGAATTCCCAGAGCCAGCCCAACCCTCCACCTCCCAGGGTGAGCATCCAGAGCAGAGCATGGCTGTCCCTTCCCAGGTATAGGTGGTGGAGTCCAACAGGACCCCCCAAAGCCCAAAGGGCATAAGTCATCAGGAGCCCTTTGGCCATCCTCTAGGACAAGAGTCTCAGAGAAAATCCAGTGGCGTTTGACACTGATCAAACTGCAGAAATCCCAAGGTCCATCTGTGAGAATCACCATAGTCCGGAGTTATCTTTAGACCTGAGGGGTGGAACAAGAAGAAAGACTCTGAAGTAATAAAAGTCAAGCTGGTCCTACCTCAGGTCTCTCAGGTACTAGATGTCTCCTATCTTTGGTTAGCAGCCCTAGTCCTGTTAGTTACAGTCTTAGTGACTCCATATTGAGGGGAGGAAAAGGCTTCGATTAAAATATTTTCGCTTAGTTATTATTAATTAATTAATTAATATTTAAGGCACAGATTTTTTTTTTAATGTTTTTTCGAGACAGGGTTTCCCTGGCTGTCCTGGAACTCACCCTGTAGACCAGGCTGGCCTCGAACTCAGAAATCCACCTGCCTCTCCCTCCCAAGTACTAGGATTAAAGGCGTACGCCACCACTGCCCGGCAAGACACAGTCTTATTATGTGTCCTAAACTGGTCTTATGTGGCCATAGCTGAGGCAGTCCTGGTCTTTCTGACCCCACCTCCCCAAGTGCTGTGGTTATAGGCATGTGCCACCATGTCCAAGGAAGAGAAGGTTTTAAGTGACTTCAGTTGGGACACTGAGAACTGAGTTGGTGCTTGAACAACAACAACAACAACAAACAAACAAACAAATCAGAAGCTTGAGACTAAAGGATAACCCAGGGGTCACTTATTGCTCTTCCAGAGGACTGGGGTTTAATTCCCAGCATCCACATGGCAACTCATAGATGCCCTCTTCTGGTCTCCAAGGGTATCAGGCGTGCATGCAGTGCACACACAAAGATTAAAGCAAAACACCCATGCACATAAAGTAAAAATTTAAAAGAATAAAAACAATAAGTGAGAAAAAGGAAGCTAAAATGTCTATCTTCCCCTCAGACCCTGGAATAGTAATGGTTCACAGGAAGGAGCTGAAGAGAATACTTTTTCACTGTTTCAAACCCCCTTTGAAAGCCAGTGTCTTATCCAAACTCACCCCTTTAACACCGTGTGTGTGTGTGTGTGTGTGTGTGTGTGTGTGTGTCTGTGTGCGCGCTCACTTGCTCTCGGTCACCTGGCCAAAGGTTTTAGCTTTTTCCAGCTTTCCCATCTCCCCAGACCATGTCGTTTTCCCACAAGTCAAATTTGAAAGGGATCCCAAACTCCTTCCACTTAAACATTCTGGAAAACATTTTGATCTAGACCTTAGCACCCCACAGTCCAGCCATCCTATCCCTATCCACAAGATTGAAGTCACTCTACAAAGAGGCCGCAAAAATCCTCAGAGCATCAACTCTGCCTGCCAAAATGTCTTACCTACTTCAAGAGAACTCACCCCCAGGCAGTCCCAGTAGGGCCGCGGTACTGGCTGCCAGGCCGCTTCAGACCAGTCATTTCCTTTGACCACAGATTCAAAATGGCCCCTCTGTTACTGCTCCCAATTCCACACAAGTGGACTTTGTCTCTCAGTGCTGCTGACTGTGTGTCTGAAGTCAGGCCACCTCCTCCAGGCCCCGCCCCAAAAGCCCTGGTCAATCCCTTCAAAGCCACCTTCCGGTCCTGCATTCCTGAGCTCGTCCTCTCTGGGGAACTCTACCGGAAGCTTTCCCCAGGCTCACCCAATTTTTACTGTAGAGCCTGGAACCGCGCCCCACTCCCTGCGGAGCGCACCTCTTGCAGCACGTCACTAAAACCGCCAGGTGGCGCTGCTGTTTATGGAAGGGAGGGTCCCCAAAAGTCCCAGATCTCCTTTTTTGCAAGGTTGGGACGGACATTCCTGGTCAAAGCTGTCCAGACTGTGGAGCTACCTGGCGGGAGAAAAAAGGCGACCCTATCAATACAATTAAAAATCTTGCTTTCTTCTTCTCTCCCCCACAAATGGGAGGTGATCCCGTCTCACTTCAGGCTGCACGCTTCTCTCTCCATACTCCAAGAAGGCCATTATAGGATCACTTCTAATTTCTTAAGGGAGAAACATCCACCCATAAGGCAAAAGGGAGAGCCCATCAAGACCCCTAATTTTGCCTTCACTACCTTGCTTCCAGGCCTTCCAGTTAGGGGACTCCACATCCAGACCTGAGAGTCTGAGCCCGCGTAGCCCAGAATCTAGAGAGCCGGAAGCTGTTCTGACCCTAGTAGCCTGAAGCAAAGGGATACAGGGTGGGGGCGTGCCATCAGAAGAGTAAGGCCAAACCCAGGACTCGGGGAGAGGAGCCTGCCTTCTCGCTTGGGCGCTGGAATGGAGCTGGCGTACCAGATGCCTTCAATATTTCAGGCTCCAATCTCGGTGCCGCTCCGTGACCTTGGCCAAGTCACATCCTTTCCTGAGCTTCAGTTTCTTTCAAAAGAAGCTTGGATCTATCAGATTTCTCAGGCTTGACTAGAGGTAGGGATGGAGCCAGTGGGCCTCACTTAGGGTCACCTGTCAACAGTGGGCAGAATGTTTTAGCTCCCTCCAACGTCTAGTCTAGCCTTAGCTGGGGTGGGAACGCGACTCAGGATATGGCCCTTTTAAGGCTGAGGAGGGGCGACAAAACGACAACCCAGCTACGGCTGGGGATGGGGGCGGACTGGGGCGCTGAATAATGAATGAGACTTAATTGGGCCCGCTCTGCGCGGCGGCGCGCTAAGCTTGGCAAACAGCGCGGGCAGCAGCCGCCGCCGCCGCTGGACAAACAAACTCGCTCGGGAGCCGGGAGCCCAGTGCGAACCGCCGGGAGGGGGAGGGGACCCCGGGGAGTCAGGTCTCCTGTGCGCAGGAGGGACCCAGAAGTGCCCAGAAACGCAGAAACGCGGGAGGGATGAAGGCTCTGGGAAGGAAGGACTAGGGAGGGAGCGAGGCAGATTTTGCCGTAGAGCCCTGGGACCCAAGGGTAACGTAAGCGCGTGGAAAAGATGGAGAAAAGAGTGGACGATAGAGAAGAGAGTGAGAAATGAGCGAGGAAAAGGCACATCTAGAGGAAAGTGGCAGAGGGTGAGGGGCGAGAGAAGAACCATTACTGTGAGGAAAGGGCAGAGCGATGGAGAAACGAAGAAGGAGGACACGGGGGACCTCCGTGAAGAAGAGTCAAGGAGAGGGATGAGAACAGGGGTGACAGGGTGGGCGAGAGGCGCCCCTGCCTTCGCCTCGCCCTGCCTCGCTCCCGCCCTAGCGCTCTCTCCAGCCGTCCGCACTCACTTTGTCACAATTACGGGGCCGTCACTCGGCCGGGATTGTTTTCCCCAAATTGTTGTTCTATAAACTGGCGCGGGGTGGGAGGTGGGGGTGGGGGGGATCTGACAAGCTGAAGCGGGAGGGGAGCGTGTGAGCAGCTGTCGAGGGCATGGTAACATATTTACCCGCCACTGGCCCAGGGTTGGCCTTGGCGGATATACAGAAACGCACGAGGAAATTGATAGCCACCCCAGCCTTCGCCACTGATTCCGATTTTCACCTTCCAGGCCTCTCTCGGGCTCAGCTGCCTCGATTTTCCCAACCGAACGCGGCAGGTACTGGAGGCCGAGGTGATGACTAGGTAGCACCAGAAGTTCCTTAGCTTTGCCCAGTCTGTCTGTCCGGCGCCTTCAAATGCCTGCTCACGTCGCAGGTTGGCCACTCTGATTCCTAAATGTGCCCACGTCCCCTCGCCCCCGCGCCGCTCGTCACCCTAGACCACCTTGCCGCTCCTCAATTCTGCAAACATCTGTTGCGCCCACTGAGCGAGAACTGCGCTAGCTTCCAGCTGCCCCCCACCTCCTCCAACACCCGCCCCTTCCCTCCTCTTCCCCGCCAGCCCAGCCTGTCGGCTCCGTGACAGCCGCCGCCGAAGCCCGGGCCCCGCGGGAACGGCCGGAGAGGAGACGCTGCATGGCTGGCTCCGACACCGGCCTCCCTCGCGGCTCCAGGGGCAACGGAGGATGGCGGCCGCTGAAGCGAGACCGGAGTCGGCCGCGGGAGTTGGCAGGGCTAGACGGGGGAGGGGGAAGGGGGGAAGGCCCTGGGTGGGCTCCTCTAGGCTTCTTTTAAATCCTGTCTTTCTCAGTCGGTCGCCCTCGGTCCTGCCTGAGCCGGGACCCTTCCTGCTGAGCGCGCGTGGGATTCAGTAGGTTACCCGGTCCCCCCCCCATACGCCCCCCAGTCCGGGTGATTTACACCCGGGCTCCGCTCAGCGGCCGCTTCCCAATCAGGAATATCGACCCCGGGCGGGGCCCTCGGGCCGCATCGATCCCTCTAAGGCTCGGGATTTAAAAATGTCAAATTTGCCTTTTCCAAGCGGGTAGAGGGGGCGGGGGCCAGGAGGAGGGCCGTTTGTAGGGGAGGGTGGACAGCGGGGCATCGACCGGGAGGCTGTGCCCGGAATGAAAAGCGATGGCGGCCGTGCCCTGGCATGGCCTGGTCATTCCTGTGTTCTCAGTTGTGGCAACAAGGAAGCTCTATCCCTACTGTCTTGATTCCACAGCACTTACACTGGGTCATTCCCAAAAGCAGGAACCCAAAGAGGAGCAAGGACCACCCCAAATTTGAGGAGACAAAATCCAAAGAGACTCCTAAAGGTTAAAACATAGGGGGAAAGAAACAAAGCTATAGTGGCTCCAAGGTCGACATAGGCCCGGGAAGAGCATGGCAAACGGAAGCTGCCTTAAAGGTGCCCTATATAAACCAATGTTCCGGAGACCCAGAATCCCCTGCTCTCTATGTAAGTCCAGGAGATTCAGCCCTGGTCAGGCTAGGCTCAACTTCTTAGTGGTCTGAGAATAAATGGAAGAGTGGAGTCAAATCTAGGTGAAAAAGAGATGATTATAGTGTAATTTGTAATTAGTATTGTCTTCCCAGGGTGTGAACTAGTAAGTCACTATGCAATGAAGTAAGCCCAAACAAGCGTCCGTCCAAAGACTGGGGCCCCAGCAACCACTCCAGGCCCTACGAGATGGATTTGCTTAGAGATCAAAAGATCTGGTCATTCTGGCCAGTGGTGGTGTCTGCAGCCCAGACCATGCCTTTAATCCCAGCACTGGGAAAGCAGAGGCAGGTGGATCTCTGCCTGGTCTATAGAGTGAGTTCCAGGACAGCCAAGGCTACACAGAGAAACCCGGTCTTGAACAACAACAAAGAAAAAGAAAAGAAAAAAGAAAAGGAAGGAAGAAAGAGAAAGAGAAAGGAGTCTGGCCTTTCTCACCCAGAGAGTCACACAGGTGTTGCTCAGTAGTTCTCCTCTCTCTGAGATCTCCACCAGCCAGGGGAAACCAGATGGATTAGAGATCACATACTGGAGACTGCATATGCTGTCCATGTAGGGCTGTAGGTTATGCAGAACTCTTGCAGTAATCATATCTCCAAGACTAAGCAATTAGATATCTAGACTTGGGCGAAGGGAGTGTCCTCTGCTTCCAGTGCTTGGGTTAGGGATGCTGTAGGTGCTGGAAGGGATCAGTTGTCACATCACTCTCACAGTTAACACCCCACCACACACCCTCAGGAGCACACCTCAACTGTCACCGTGCCTGCTGCCATTTCCCTGAGAACTGCAGACAGAGCTGACAGCAAGTTGGGGGGAGGCATATACCAGGAGGGGTGTGGTGGCTCATCCTCTACTGATAAAATCAGTAGGACACGTCACCGCCTGACACTCACAGTCACTGATGCCGCGCAGCGCACGCCATTGTCTGAGTGAGCAAACACGCACAATTCTTCTGAGGTCAGGCACCAAAGCGCCTAGTTTTTAAAACCTAGCTACATCCTTTCTCGGTATCTGACCTTAAATCATCTAATCCAAGGACGGAGTTTGTCTCCACCTCTGTCTCCCTCATTCTTTAATTAAGGAGACGGCCAACAACTGGGAGTCCAAGTTCAAGGTAGTCAGGGCCGGGGGGTGGGGGGGAGGTCGAAGTGAAAAACCAGGAATGGAGGGAGCGATGGGACTGTTAAACGCTCCCCTGCTCCGTTTCTGCCACTGGGCTGTTTCCCAGCACGTCCACTCGCCGCCCACCCGGCCCCCGTCCGCCTGTCAGTGGAGTAATGAATGCGCGCTCGGGGCCCTGGGCCCCCCCTGAGTCGTTCATCACTGCCAGCACCGCCCACCTCTGCCTCCCGCCGGGAGGGCTCCACTGGCAGCCAGGGCCCTGCTCCCCCCACACCCCCACCCCAACCCCGGACCACTAATTGTCAGATTGAGATGTTGATTTGTCAGCTGGGAGCCAGAGCCAAAGAATCCTCAGTAAAACCTGGACTCCTTTAACTTCCTCTTGGCTCTACTTGGGCTCGCCTGGATTTGGAGCATTTCTTGATTTGATGTGGATGGTTTGGATTTTACTCAGGAGAGCGGGGATAAGAAGCGCAGTGTCATTCTAGTCCGATAGGAGGCGCCATAGGCTAGAGGCCTGGCATTTTCCTGAAAGGGGTGGCCTTGGGTTTAGTTCCACGGGACGGGGAATGGAGACCCCAAAGGCTCAATCTTCCAGTCTCCCAGCAGGGGACACCCAGGACTTTAATCTGCCTCTCTTGTGCAACTAGTTAGATTCCACCCCATCCCCCCCCCCCCCAGAAGGCCTCAGGGCACAGGTTCCAAGTTCCCCTTAGGGGGATGCCCAAATTCCTTCCTCTTCCTCCGAATGCCTCGGAGGGATGCTCTCCGCCTCGCACCTGCAGGAGTCTGCTCCGCTGGACCCGGGGCGCCTAGGTTGCAGTCCCAGCCCCGCCCTCTCCCGGGCCGGGGAGCTCCCCGGCGGCGGGCTGAGTGACGGGCAGCGGGTGATTATGCGGGAGGGGGAGCGGGGTGCGCCGCGGGCGGCAGCGCTGACCCTTCACATTTCCGATCCGCCGGGACCCTCATCCATCCGAAGCTGCTCTTTGTCTGGCCGCCTAATTGCTGGCGGACAGGATGGATGGCGGGACCGACAGCCGCGGAATCCCTAATAAAGGCCGCGGCCGCGGGGGAGGGAGCTCAGGAAGGAGGGGGAGCGAGTGGGAAGGGATGGAAGGAGATGGCAGGAAGCACCGGGCTGCTGCTGCGGGCTCTGAGGCGATGCTTGCTGAGCTCACTGAAGCCAGGCTTGGCCTAGGGTATAGGGCAGTACGTGTGAGATCGACTATTGACTGAGGGCGGTGGGTATGGGGCTGCTTAAGTCTGCTGCCTGTCAAAGAACTAGGGGCCTCGGACAAAAAGAGCCTCATAGGGCCTACCTCACTTAGCTGAGCCCTGGAGACTTGGAGCTTGGCGCTTCCTTCCGGGCTCTCTGCTCCCCTACTTTCACCCGTCGGTCTCCTGGCTGCGGTGAGGGATTCAGTATCCCAGTGGAGAAATGAGGGGTATGACAGCTGTCTGTGCAGTCAGTTGCCTCATTTCATTAACCAAAGGCTGGGAAGGGCCAGAGGTGGTGATGGGGGCAAGGGGTGGGGAAAGCTCAAAAGGAGGTGGAGAGGGTGCGGAAGACTAGAAGGGAAGCCTCTACTGGGTAAGTGCAGGGCTGCGGAGAGAAGCCGGCACTCGGGACTGGTAAACATTTTGAAAGCACTCTTCCACTCAACCCGCTAGGGAGCGAGGAGCCCGCTCCCAGGCCAGAGGGGATTTGAACCAAAGGCTGTCTAGAGCTCTAGGCCAAGGGGTCTGACTAGCTGATGACTGGAAACCTCAGCTTGGTGTCTGCAAGTGCCCTCTGAGCCTTCGATGCAAACACATAGTCGCCAAAAGGAAGATAAAGGCGCATTTAGGTCCAGCCACCAGCTTTTCCCCACAGAAGGGAATTTCGGTTTCCCCTTTGAAAGCAGCTAGCAATACCTCCCCGGACTTCATTCCTCCTTTTTCTATACCCCCTCCGATATCTGAACCATTCTTTGTAGCTAGCTTTGGCCTTTTGTTGGCTGATATTTTAACCTTGGTGCTTGTCAAAGTTGACAGCCTGGGCACAGGTTGGAAACATAAGAAGGTAAAGCCTGGAGGTGTGTAAGTTAAGACTTCAACATGTAGATTGCTGGGTCCCTATAAACATCTGGCTGCCTACCCCTGTTCAGTTTCTTTCTCCCTTGCATCAACTCTGGTACCATTGTCTCTTTCCCAAGCCCATGTAGGAATACCTCCTTACAAGGCGGTAACTGGACAAAGGACCTCCTAGTTCTGGATCCCAGTCCTGGACCCCAGTCCTGGACCTCAGTTTGAGCATCTTTTACAGGCAGGGATACAAGCCATCTCTCAGGGATGTGGAAAGGGTCCGATGAGGGCTTGCATGTCCAAAGCCTTGAGGTCAAATAAATGCTTAATAATGTTATCTCCAGTCCTATGCAATGGCCTGTACTCAAAGGTGGACCAAGCTCTCTCCTTTTTATACGTTGGTCTAATGCCAGCCAACCCAAGCTGCTTCTAGCATGTGTGTCCTCTAAAACGGAACTGAAAGCCAGACCATAGAAGGGGAGGGAAAATATAATTTTCTACTGGTCCTGAGGAGGAAAGGAAGGGGTTGTTAGATTTTGATAGAACACCTGGCTGGTCTCCCGTTCATTCTCTCGTGTTCTCTCTCTCTCTCTCTCTCTCTCTCTCTCTCTCTCTCTCTCTCTCTCTCTCTCTCTCTCTCTCTCTCTCTCTCCTAGATGAGGAAACTGAGGATTGCACAGTGACGGAAGCCATACTTCCAGTCTTGCCATCCTTTCTATTGCCGACCTCATCACCTCCTTTCTTCCCTAGAGGGCATCTGGGTCAGTGACAATAAGTATGAGAGAAAGAACGAAAAGAAAGAACCTTCAAGGAGCCAGGACCTTTCTGCTAGACTTCATAAAAATTTAACATGAAAACTTCTGCAGAGTAGAAGGCACATAACACATGCAAATCATATGCTAATCACATGCTAATTTAAAGTCTGGCCCTTGGAGTTCTGACACACACCTTGGCTATATAGCCTTGGGGGAAATTCTGGGGAAACCCCTGATCTCCTGGAAGGTAGGGATTCCCCTGAGGGTCTTGTTATGGAATTTATGTTCCTTTCTGGATTGGAGAGAAGTTGAGAGTGTAATCTGAGATTAGGATCAGTGTAAATGCAGAGTCATTGGTAGAGGTTGGTGTAGGATTCAGACTGGGCCGTGTTTGGTTAGGAGACTGTGAAAGTTATCCCTCCTCACCTCCTTCCTGCCAGCCTGGCACCCTTGTTTCTGTGTCTTGCTGTACCCCTGGTTGACTACCTCCCATTCTTAGGCTCACTGCCCACTGGGACCTCCTAGTTTGATCCCCAGAGAGGCTCTAGGTGAATTATCTCTGACCCCTCCCCATTTCCCAGCATCCTTTCAGATTTTGGCCCCAGGAAGACCTCCTGGATTAGCCCTAACTGGATATCTCCTTGGACGAATGTGACAGCTGCAGGGGAAGCTATGAGGACCCGGTGAGCTGGCAGCTTCATTCCAGAGCGTGGGGAAAGAGCAACAGAACATGAATAAATTCATAGAGCTGGCCCCTTGGCTCCCTGTGAGCCAAGCCTGCTCCCCCCTACACACACACACACACACACACACACACACACACACACACTCTTACCAAACACAACTGCTGCCTCCTGCAGCCTGGCTGGTCACCGCTGCTCACAGCCTGGGCTGGAGACAGCAGAGGGGATGCTCTAGAGAAGAAACCTGGCATCCGAGAGGGGTTAAGGTGAGGAGGTAAAAAAGGGGATATGGGTTATTGGATTAGTTGGGTGGATGAAGACCTGGACAGAGAGGCCCTCTGCTGAATGGAGAGAGAAGAATGTGGGGAGAAAGAAGAGGGGTATCAGGACTTGGGGTGGATGAGGCCTGAGGCTATGAAGGGAGACTGGTGTGAACCGGGACTTGCTTTCTCTGATCCATCCATCATGCAGCCTGGGGGAGCAGATATGGCATTAGACATGCACAGGAACGACATGGCCCTCAGCCCCCCGAGGAAGACAAATGGTGACAAAGACCTTGAATAAAATTTGTATTTATGGAGGAGGAGGAGCCCTTCCCCCACTGGCTGCCAATCTGTTCTCTACCAATCCTTTCAGGCAGGTTGGGACCTTGTCCCACTCCCAGCAAAGGCCCAGCCCCAGCCCCAGCCCCAGCCCCAGCCCCAGCCCCAGCCCCAGCCCCAGCCCCAGCCTCAGCCTACTTCTTTCTCCGGATTGAGAATGAAGAGATGGGAGGCCAAGGAAGGAGTGCAGGAAATGAGAGGTGAAGAAATCACCTTCTCCCGACAACTGTGCCCTAGTGGGCATACCTTGTGCCCTCCCCATTCCACACTCTTGGCTTGCCCTACTCCCAGAGGCCTCTACCTGCTGTCTCCTTCCAGAACTCCAAACACCCCTAGATCCTTCGGTGCTAATCCCCACTCTCCCAGCCTCTGACCTTCTGTCCCCTGAGAAGATGCAGCTATGGGCTTTCCCTCAGCACTCTGATGACAGCCAGTATTCCGTCTTGGTCACTCTGAAAGCAGGCATAGTCACCTTTACAGGCCATCACCCAATACCTAGCCCATATTTGAATCGTGTTACTATGCACAATCAACCAAACATCCATTATCTGGGGCCTGATTTTTCTAGATTTTTCTCTAGTTAATAAACAGTTGGGGAGGTCAAAAGGAGCCAGGACTGGGGGTGATGAAGACTGGGCTGGGGAAAGACAGAGGCTGTGCCAGTCTGGGCAGGGCAAGTAAGACTAGCTTTCTGACTTTCTCACCAGGAGATTCCATGGGCTTCGATCCTCCCTCGGACAGGATAACTGGCTTCTGTGGGGCTCAGATTTTAGTACTGAGACAGAGACATACAAACACCCTCATCAAGCAGACTCACACCTCACACGTGTGTACACAAAAGACAGCCCACAATTCACAGTCCTACTCACCCAGGGACAGCATCCCACCACACACACAGTATCCAGCACTGTCACAAAACACAGACCCATAGCCTACCACTCTGCTTGCAGAGCTGCCCCGCCCCCGCGTCTTCTTCACAGTTGATATGTCACATTGGAGTCCGAACACGGACCTGGGTGTCTCTCTGCAGCGCGCCATTTACATTTCTCTCTCGATCTGTCAACCTGTCTGGGCTTCCTTCTCTCTCTCTAGGTCTCTGTCTCTCCCTCTCCCGCTCTGGGGCTGTCAGTCTCTTTTCGAAGCTTTGTCTCTCTGTCTCTGTTTCTGTCTCTGATTTCTCGGCTATCCGTTTCCTGCTCATTCCCTAGTTTCTCTCTCTCTCTCTCTCTCTCTCTCTCTCTCTCTCTCTCTCTCTCTCTCTCCCTCCCTCCCTCCCTCTCTCTTCTCTCTTCTCTCTTCTCTCTCTGTCTCTCTCTCTCCTTTCATCTCGCTTCTGCTGCTATGTGCTATGAGACTCCCCCTCCAATCATAGAGACCAGGGTGGGGGCGGGCGGCAGATTTGCCTTTTATCAGTCTGGTCAACAAGTACCGGTTGAACCCTTTGCCGTATTCGGTATTTGGTTGGGGGCACCGAGGAACGTGTGATGGCGAATTGCTATTTATTTCTTCTGTTTTCTGTTTGTTATATATGAGTCCCCCTGCCCCTTGCTTAGCTCTGCAGTCCCCCTCTGAGGTTTTATATGTATATTGTAACCTGACCCCTGTTTACCCCATCACTGTGTCCATCTTCCTTTAAGATCTGAGAATGACAAACTCCAGGTTCAGGGTGAGAGTGAGGATCCCTGCAGAGCCCCGGGAGCAGGCAAGGAACCTGGAGGCCAGGGGCTCGGCAGCGAGGTGGGGGGAGGTGGCACGGCCTGCCCCGCCCCCGTGCTTCCAGCTCTGGGCGCCAGGGGTCGCTCCGCCTGCGGCCGCTTATAGTGACTCCTGCCGCGCGGCGACTCACACCACCCGCACTGCTGCCGGGGAGGAAGGTTAGGGACGCAGAGAGGGAGAGCGCTTGCTGGAGAGGGACGCCTGGCTAGGGCTCTGAGGAGGGCTGCGGCCACCGCGGCCGAAGGAGGCAGGTAGTGCTTTCCACGAGCTAGAGTGCAAAATCTCCGACGAGGTCGGGTCCAGTGAGAGCCCCACCCCCAACCCCCCCACGCCAGCTCAGAGCCTGGGACGTCGGGAGAGCGAGGAGAGGTCCCCGGTCTAGCTGGGAGAAATCAGCAAGGGGAGCCCGGGACCCAGACACTGCCGTCCGCAAGAAAGCAACTGTCTGGAGAGGTGGCATCTTAGACCTGTGAGAAACCAGCCGTCCAAGAAGCTGCAGGTCTTGGGCGCCCGGGATCATTAGAATTGCACCCGAGGATAATATCAGACTATAGGTTCCGAACCCTCAAGGGCTGTCCTTGGCCCAGCTCACGGGGGAGATCGCCACCCTGACAGGAGGTTTGGGGAGCAGCACTGCTATCACAGGAGGAATTCGCCGCGGCAAGGTGGTCGGGCACAGCCGTCGGGAGATCCAGACCGGGGCCCGAGCCCGCGGAGAGCCCCGGGCCCCCGCCGCCATTGCGCCCAAAAGTGAAGAGGATTTGCTGGCCCTGGCCGCGTCACGGCTGAGCCGCCGCAAGCGGGTGGCGGGCGCAGCCGTCGGGGTGGCTATGGTGCTGCTGCTGCTGGTAGCCATCCCGCTACTGGTGCACAGCTCTCGCGGACCAACACACTATGAGATGCTAGGTCGCTGTCGCATGGTGTGTGACCCCCATGCATCCCGAGGCCAAGGCCCCGACGGCGCGCCCGCCTCGGTGCCTCCCTTACCTCCAGGTGCCAAGGGAGAGGTGGGGCGGCGAGGGAAGGCAGGCCTGCGGGGGCCACCAGGACCTCCAGGTCCCAGAGGGCCTCCTGGAGAGCCAGGCAGGCCAGGTCCCCCAGGTCCTCCTGGCCCAGGCCCTGGAGGGGCAGCGCCTCCTGCCGGCTATGTACCCCGAATTGCCTTCTACGCGGGTCTAAGGCGGCCTCACGAGGGTTATGAAGTGTTGCGCTTTGACGACGTGGTGACCAACGTGGGCAACGCTTACGAGGCAGCCAGCGGCAAGTTCACCTGTCCCATGCCGGGCGTCTACTTCTTCGCTTACCACGTGCTCATGCGCGGAGGTGACGGTACCAGCATGTGGGCCGATCTGATGAAGAATGGACAGGTGAGGTTGCCCCTCTACTTAGCCCCAGATCTTGCTAATGACTTCCTAAAACTCCCCGCGCTCACTTTACAATCCAGCTCCTCCCCTGAAACACTATCAGGGTATCCAAGACTGCCAGGCTACCAAAATTCTAATGTCACTTAATTTAGTCAAAGAGGATGGATTAATTGGGGGTCTGGAAAAGAAAATCACCCGTGGAAAGTCTCACAGGGCAGTAGACCGAGGTCAGAACTAGAACTCAGGACTCAAAGTATAATTTCTCTGTGGCCCCAACCTCACACTCCAAACTCCAGCCGTGGCCTGCCAAATCAAATGTCCTTGGCGCCTTACCCACCCCTTAGCTTCTTCTCTCTTTCTGCCTTGAGCTGCCTTCTCTACTGGGGAAGTCTTCTCAGTCAGTGGGTTTCCTGGCCCTGGCATGGAACAAACAATTAGAGAACCTGGTGTCAGGGAATGGAGTGGAATCTCTTGTTTGGGTAGTAGCAGTCTTCCCCCAGGTGAAATCATTCAGCTTGAATTTTCAAAAAAAGTGGAAGGGGGTCGGGGAGGAAGAAAACACTAGCTTGACTCTTTGCTAGGTCCTATTTGTTTATCCCCAGGGTCTGGGGCCAAACCTAGACCAAGCCTTGCCCCTCAGCTAACACTGAGTCTGTACACAGAAGTGGACAAGGGTATGCTGGCCCAGGGGCTACATAAGTGGTGGGGTGAACCAATTTAGATTTGGAAAAGCTAGTAGACAATGGAAAGGGAGAAGGGAAGATTGGTCTATGGGGCCTACACCATCCCTGGCAACCTCTCAAATTCCGCTAGGTGTTGCCCCAGTGGGTAGTCAAAAAGTATTGCCACCTAAGGTTTGAGGGGATAGCCCCCCCCCAAAAAAAAAACCTCACATGTTTGAACAAGCAAGATGCCATAGGCTGGGGGGAGAGAGCTGCCTCTACTCTGCAGGATGAGGAAGGTTTGGACTGAACAGTGACCTCTGAATGTTCCATGGAACGGGTGGGGCCCTGGTGCATCAGGACCTACTCCTCAGTGTCCCTTAAGCCTTGAGCCCTACTATGTGGCTGAAAAGCTCCTGGACCCCAAGAGGACACCACCCCAGCCCACCTTCTGCTTCAGCTTTGGGGTCTGTTCCTAGCAAACCCTTCCACTGGAGTGTGAGGAAAGAGAGTTGCCAGGCTATGCAAGCCTTTATGGGGTTAGTTGGCAGTGTCGGTAAGAGAGTGAGTGTCACATGACCCAAGTATGACCACCGTGGAGTCCCAGAATCTGAGTAGAGTTTTGTGTCTTCCTTCTCGTGGCACGGAGTAGGTAGACTTAATGCCAGGAATCAGGTTGGAGTGTGGTGCTTTTAGAGGAGGCGGGGTGGTGCGGCTCTCACTCTGTATTCCACGGAGCTGACACTGCGGCCCTGGGAATGGTAAATAATGATTGGAATAATGATGAATAATTAATGATTTAATAACCAGTCCCGATGGGATGGAAACTGGGGGAAGGGGCTGGAGGTGTGACTGCTGCAGACCAGAGATCACAGACCAAAGGCAGTCCCCCACAGGGTGGGGAACCAGGTGACACTCCCCAGGGAAGCCCAGGAGGCCAGTTCACTTTCTTCCTGGTACAACACAGGTACAGCATAGCTGTAGACACGTTTGCCCCTGCACCTCAGGAAAGCTAACTTAGGAATTCCAAGCCAACATAGAATCCTAGAAGTATCCTGAAAGCTTTTTTTTTTTTTTTTTAAACGAGAATAGCAATTCTATATAACATTTTCTATATACAGAACATGGTTCTGAGCTCCACAAGTAATTACTCATTTAATCTTAACCACCTCATGAGGTAGGTTCCTATCCCTTTATTATTACCCCTTATTGCTCTAGTAGAGGCCCAGAGAAGACATGCGTGTGCCCAAGTCATGCCTGAGAAGCCCTGCGGTCTCCTAGCCCAGTGATTCTCAACCATCCTAATGCTGAGACTCTTTTAATACAGTTCTTCATTTTGTGGTGGTTGCCAATCATAAAATTATTTCGTTGCTATTGCATAACTGTGACTTTGCTAATTATGAATCGTAATGTAAATATCTGATATGCAGGATATCTGATATACAACTCCCAAAGAGGGTCAGTTGAGACCCACAGATTGAGAACCACTCCCCCAGGACCTCAGCCATCCTTGCTCCAGCAGCCAACCAACTCAACCCCCTCGGTCAGTTCAGCTCTGCACAGGGTCTGTGTTTTCCCTCCTCCCTCACTAGGTCCGTGCCAGCGCCATTGCCCAGGACGCAGATCAGAACTACGACTATGCCAGCAACAGCGTCATTCTGCACCTAGATGTGGGTGACGAGGTCTTCATCAAGTTGGACGGTGGAAAGGTGCACGGCGGTAACACTAACAAGTACAGCACCTTCTCGGGATTCATCATTTACCCGGACTGAGCCCAGCACCTTCTCCTACTCTCATGTTCATGTTCGTTCGTTCGCCGGCTCCCTCGACCCTTCTCTCTAATCCACACCCACCTCCGCTAGCCCTACCCAAGGCCCCACCCTCCGAGCCTGAGGACTCGCCCGCTCCCCAGGCCACCTAAACAGGGCGATTGGATTCTTGGGGCTCAAGGATTTTAAGTGGCTGGGGGAGTCTAGAGATGGGAAGGCCAGGATGAAGAGAACCGCTGACGGAGGGACTACCTTGTGACCCAATGAAACCGGGTCAGAGAGAGGAAATCTGTGCGTGGCCCTCCCTTCTGCCTGGAGCTGGGGGAAGCTTCTCTAATGGAGATCCAAGTCTCACAGGGAAAGGGGGACGTCCTGACAGCTTGGGAGGAAAGGGCAGAAGCAGAAGGAACCTGTCTAGGTGAGAGGAGACTCTGGCACAGGTTAGATGGGGACCTCAGTAGCCACTTTCTTTCCCTTCCCCTCCCCCATCTCCATTTTTCAGGCTCTAACCACAGGCAGTGGCCCTGTGAACTGAAGGACTTCCTAGCATTAAGAACCCATTTTGTACAGTTCTCATTCCACCCCTGTCCAGGCTAGGTCCTGGAGCTACAGATCATGTCACTTCTCCCAATAAAGTGAGGTTGGGGATTGTGTGTGCCTGCCTACCTTGGTAAAGAGTTGGAGGAAGGCGGCGGAGCGTGGCTGGCCCTTTGGCCCTTTGCCTGACACCCTGAAAGGTCTCTCACCCTGCTTGTCGATCTTAGCAGGGCGATCTATCATCTCTGATCTATGCAGTTAAGCCTGGCCAGGCCTGCCTCTGCAGAAGAGTTCCATAAGGGAGGATGGAGTGGAGGAAGGAGCCCTTCAGGAGTGCTGTCCTTGCAGGCCTGGGTGTGGAAGACTCTAAGGGTGTAGGTTTGGTGTGCCTGCATAGGAAAGGAAGTCTAGCCTTTTTTATTTCCCTTCCTTGGTGTTGGTTTGTGGTTTTTCCTCCTTTTGAGATAGATCATAGCTTTTTGCCCAGGGTTGCCACCAATTCTTGGGTTCAGGTGATTCTCCTGTCTCAGCCTCCAAGTAGCTTAGGGCCACGTGCCCAGCTGAGAGTTCTAACAGCAGTGTTCTAGATGAGGAACTACCTGGTGGCCCCCAGAAGTGGGACTGATGTCAGAGAGAAGAGGTTCAGTAATTTCCCCCCAACCCACTCAAGAATTTCTGAGAAGGTAGGCTGAATGGCCACTTTCTGGAGGACAGCCCGCTGAAGAGGAAGCCATGGACCCAGTGTTTAATCGTCTCTAAATTGGCGCACACTGCCACCATGTGGGCCACTGGAGAGCAACAGCACTGGCTGTCCCATTCAAATACAATTTATAGAAACTTTATTAAAGGATAAAAAAGGGGTGTTGGCTCCCAGTCCAATGGGCAGGTCAACAATAAATAAGGCTGAAGGAAGGGTGAGTGCAGCGGAGCAGACTCCAGCAAAGGCTGGAGTCATGACGGAGAGTCCTGTGGGACCACAGGGCCAACTGGAATGAAATGCTGGAGAGGAAAAAAAAAAAAAAAGAGGGCTTGTCATATTCCATCACTTCTTCATAGAGGAAGCAAGGTCAGCCTGCCGCTGTCCCATAGGCTTGCGGCACGCTGGCGGTATACCGGAGGCTCACCAGGGCATCTTGCCATTCAAGCATCCTGGCCACAGGGTTGGTGCAGACCCGGGTGGGTCCTGGAGGCAGAGTTCGGCTAGTGTAGAAGGCGCATTCGTCATCCAGGCGAGCCTCATGGAAGCAGTGGATGGTGGTGAGACACGCTCTGAGGCGCTGCCTCAGAGCCAGGGTTCGAGAGGCCAAACTGCTGGAGCCTGAAGGCCATGGAGAATTGGGGGGGGGGGGGTTCTGGAGTTGTATTTCTTCCAGGTGCTGCCCTTCCCCTCCTCCCCCATGAGCACAGCCACTTAGAAATACATGGGAAAGAAAGAATGGCATGGTCTGGTGCGGGGCACTCCCAGAGAGACAGAGCCTTTTCTTCTCGTCATTTCCCTGGCAGTTCCTTACCTGAATGGCCTGTTGGGGATCTCAAAGAGTGGAGTGAGTTGATAGGGGGGCTGGCACAGACTGGGCTTTGTGATGAGAAGGTCAAGCTGGTGGTTGCTGGAGGCCCCTGACTGCAACAGGGCTGTGGGCTAGACTCTGGGTTTCCACTTTCCAGAGCACAGGCTGCTGATGCTCCCAGCTCTATCCTAGGGCAGGTCTCGGGGGGCTCAGCCTGTCCCCAACAACTAGGCAGAGAGGGCCCAGACAGTGCTGCAAGGCAAGGCTCCAGTGGCTCTGGCTCAGCTCTGGGCGGCACTGGGGGCTTTAGTTCTGTGGTAGAGCAGGGCTGAGCCACCTTAGTCTCCTCCCCAGGGCAGACCTGTGGATCCCTGTGCTTTTCTGCAGGGTGGGGCTGTGGCTCCTCACACTCTTCTGTCACACCAGAGTGCTTTGACAGTTCAAGAAGGGAAGTTCCAGAACTGTGTTCTGGAGCATTCAGAGTTCTAGAAACTTCAGCCATTGGGGGCTGAAGTTCAGTCATATCTAAAGCAGAGCCTCCATTCAGAGTGGCACAACTGCCCATTGCCAGGCCCGCTACCTCCTGCTGCAAGAGCTGCTGCAAAACATTGATGCGCTGTGGTGGGAAGAGAGTATGCCAGTGTGTCACCACGGTGTTCACACTGTGTTCACACGGCCCCCACCCACACTGTCCCAGCGTGTCACCACTGTGTTCACACAGCCCCCACCCACATTATCCCAGCGTGTCACCACTGTGTTCACACGGCCCCCACCCACATTATCCCAGCGTGTCACCACTGTGTTCACACGGCCCCCCACTGTCATCTCCCATACCTCCCCCCCTGGCCTTCTCATAGAGGAGAAGCCATCAGAGCTGCTGCCCCTACAGGCCCACCTGCATCCTTAGCTCCTGGTGGCTGGGGGTTCCAGATATGCTTGCCACAGATGGTTTTCCAGGTCCCTTCTGCAAGGTGATGCGACTCTCCTGGTCAAACAACTTCACAGCAATCTGCTCCTGCCACAGAAGGAAAGGGTGCAGGTGAGGAAGCCACATTAAGATGGAAAGAATGCTGCCCTCACCCTCTTGGGATGGATCAAAGCTCATTGGTAGTTCTTTTAAAAACCAGGAATGGTGATGCAGGCCTACCATAGAGCTGATATTAGCTCTCAAGAGGCTACGGCAGGAGTTTGAGGCTCAGGCTGCTGACACATACACATAGGGAAATTTTTTTTTTCAAAGTTTGAGACTATCAGAAATACACAGAGGCAGACAGACATTCTAAATATGGAATAGGAAGGACAGATGGAGAGGCGAGAGGCGAACACACCTACCTCAAATCACAAGGCTGCCAGCCCTCCAGGCCAGTGGGACAGTGCCACAGACCTCAGTTCAGGAAAGCTTTTGACACTTACCCAGGGCAGGGCAGGCTCTTCAGGGGAGGAATGAGGGGAGCGGCCACTCAGCCACTGGGCCTGTGTCAGACAGAACAGACCACCCATGAGTGATCCCTATTCCTCTGGCCTGTCGAAAGAACCCCAATCCTCACCCAGTGCCTGCCTGCCCCTCCCCCTCCCTCCCTAATCTTGGCTCCCACCAGTCACCTCCTCTGCTTTCTCTCACCTGCTGAACCCTAGGCAGTGATCGGAGGGGCGTGAATTGGGGTTTCCATCGAACGCTAAGGCATTTCCTGGATGAATATGTGGTCTGAGAGGAGAGATGGGGTTGGCTGAGCAGGGTTTCCAGCTAAACTCTTCTCATCCTGCCCAGCCCAAGGGTTGTTCCAGCTGTGAGGCCTGGGCAGCGAACACCCTCGGCCTGTCCAAACAGCTGACCTTGGTGTTGGAAGGTGGTGCTACATGGCTGGGTGTGGGCTGGGCTACAGATGGGAGCCATCTGTCCAGTGGAGAAACAAGGCAGGAAGAGTGGCCTTCCAAATCCACCATCCTGTGCCTCGTTCTTCCTGTTCTCACCCCTGCAGCAGCTACTCTTTTGGGGTTCATGTAGCTAAGAGGCTGGCTTGAACTTCTGATCCTCCTGCCTCTACCTCCCGAGGCTGGGATTACAGGCACCTGCCACCATGTACAGCACTTGCACGGTTATTTCAAGAGGGAAACCAACCATCTCTCCCTATTCATGCTTTTCTCCCTGGCTTTCTATTCAGCCCAAGAAAGAGCCAAGAACTTACACTGCTCTGTCTGTCCTTACCTCATCTCACTTGTTGTCACTGTAAATTCATCTCAGACTCTCTCTTTATTTATTTATTTTGGTTTTTCGAGACAGGGTTTTTCTGTGTAGCCCTGGCTTTCCTGGACTCACTCTGTAGACCAGGCTGGCCTCGAACTTAGAAATCCACCTGCCTCTGCCTCCCAAGTCCTGGGTCGGACTCTCTTCTTATCTAGGCTTCAAATCTCCCTGGTCTGTTTTGCTGGCTCACAAACACTAGCTGTCTCCTCTCCTCGGGCCTTCTGCATCTGCAGCCCTGAGTTAAATAGCCTCCCCCTCTCATCTATCTGAGTCACAGCCTCAACTCTCAGTCTCATACACAAACATCGTCTTCCCAATGACGAGTCAAACTACATTTTGTAAACAGACTCCTTAGCACCCCTTTATAAACATTAAACAATTTTTTTCCTAATTATGCATGTGTTGGGTGTCCGTGTGAGCCAGAAGAGGGCGTCAGATGCCCTGAGAGGGAATTACAGGCAAGCAGTTATAAGCTGACCAATGGGAGCTAAGTTACCAGTCCTATTCATACACACACAGACACACACACACACACACTGTCCACCCCCCCCCCCACCTTTTATTTTTAAACACAGATTCTTGCTGCATAGCCGAGGCTGTCCTGGAACTCATGATGGAGCAGCCAAGCAATTCTCCTGCCTCCAGATGCTGGGTTACCGTCATGTACCACCAAGCATGGCTCTAAACTACCAATTTATGACATCAATTCCCCCTCCCAAATCCTTTCAGTACCTTACGCATTTTGTTTTAGAAAGAATGTGTCAGCCGGGCAGTGGTGGCACACACCTTTAATCCCAGCACTTGAGAGCCAGAAGCGGGCGGATTTCTGAGTTCGAGGCCAGCCTGGTCTACAAAGTGAGTTCCAGGACAGCTAGGACTACACAGAGAAACCCTGTCTCGAAAAACAAAAAAAAACCAACCAAACAAACAAACAAAAAGAACATGTCAACACGTGACACCCTATATATTTTACATTTGTGGGGTTTATTTTGTCTTTTGGTTTTTTTTTGCCCACCCCCACCCCCACCTCCTTCTAGAATATAGAATATATTCTAGAACTAGAACCATGGCTGCATTCAAAAGCCAATCAGCAAATACCTGTGGAATGAAGGAATTACTATGTTTGGTTGGTAAGTGTTGGTTGCGTCTTGGCCACGGCACTGATTTGATGGTGACACACATAGCAGTCTGTCATCTCTCACCCTGGGTCCCCAATCCCCAGTAGAGGCAGTCAGCTCTATCCTGAAGAGAGCTGGGTCCCAACCCCAGCAAAAGACCAAATACCCTGAGTCCCAGGTCTGCCAATTCTACCCACAGTCCTCAGTGTGCTGCCTGAACACCCAGCCCCCATCCCAGGAGGGTCTCTTCTCACCCTGGTGTGTGTTAGACTTTCTTTTAATGGTACTCGTTGAGCCTGACCCAGATGAAGTCTTCCTCCTCCATCTGAGTGAGGGACAGCCTCATGTTCTCCTCCGAGGGATAAATTAGCTGGGCAGAGACAACACATTCATTTATTGTAGTATCGAGAATGCCAGTGTCTACCCATTCAGTATCCCGAGAGCACAGTAATACCTTGGCAAACACTTATCAATCCTTATGGCCTGGGAGGGCTGGAGGTAGCCATGGCTCACAAGGGACTGGGACAGAGAACACAGTAGAGATTGTCTTGTAGGAAGTGACAGGGAGAAGGCAGAAACAGAGTTGCATGTACAACCGGCCAACCTCTGACCTTCCCAGGAAGTCTTGTCTGCTTGTGTGTGTGTGTGTGTGTGTGTGTGTTTCCGGGAGGTGAATGCAAGCACTCTACCACTGAGCCAGACCTCCAACTTCTCTTGCCTCACTCCCATTCCTCCAGGCCTGCTGTCCCTTGTCCTGCCTCGTTCCTGGTGCAGGCCCTCACCCTTGCTTTGCTCTCATATCCACACAAACTCACCAGGCTGCACTGGGGTCTTCAGGAGCAGTCTTGAGGCCTGGCTTGCTGAGGTCCTGCTGTCAGTACAGTATCCATCCCTGAGTGTCAAGCAAGGGATGAGCATTTGCTAAGGGCTTTGCAAATGCCATCTCAGTAGCCTCTAACAATACCAGTGTTAACCCCACTTGGCTGATGGATGCAGACGCCAAGATGCAGGCAGGTTAAGGTAAGCTTGCACAGCTAGCAGTGGTAAGGGCCAGGAATTAAACTCAAAAGCCATTTATTGTCAGTTTATGCTGTTGCCAACTGAAACAACACTTCACATGCCTGTCCCTCTGTTCCTCCATGTCATAGATAAGGCCCAGCTATCAAAGGCTCAACCCCATTTCCCTGCCCAGTGATGTTTTGTCTATCCCCTCTGGGGTCGAAAGGGACTCTACACTCTCCTTACCTGCTGCTCTCACAGGTCTCTTTTCTTAGCTCTCGTAAACTGGGGCGGGTGGAGGACTGAGAGGAACCTGAAGGTGGGTTCTGATTCACAGCAAGACAGGAAAGCAGAGTGAGAAGCAGGCCCCACGGTAGACACAAACACCACCCCGTCTCTCCCAACAAAACCCACTGGTTCATCTTGAGGTACTGTCCCAAAGTCTACTCTGTTCCAGGAAGAAGCTTCTAGAAGGACTAAATGTCAGGCCCTCAAGAGTACTCACCAGAGCCTCTGACCTCTGAGGGGACAAAGTGCGGTCTCGGAGTCCTGGGCCCTCCAGTCTTGAGAAGCAGGAAGCCCTGGCAGGACCCTCTTGATGGGTGGCGATTCTGGGAGCCAGGTATTCGGAAGACCGTGCACTCTGGACCGTCAACAGAGGCTGTCAGCAAGACTCAGAATTCACCCCTTAGTCCACCCCAGCCTGGTCTCGTATAGCCTTCTCATTACCTGGCCCCTCTGAGTGGTGCCTCCCTTTCTCTCACGGACTAGCACTCTCTGAGCCAGACTGGACCGGAACCCTAGGGGATAGCTCTTCATTCCCTCACCTGACAGGATAGTGGCCAGGGCTGCAGGGTCAGCCACAAACTCTATAGCCCCTGTGGCCTCTGAAAGGGAAGAGACAGGATCAGAAGGAATGGGAATAGGGGAAGCTGAGGGACAGGTGTCGCTTACCTAGCAACTGTGAGCAAAAGAAACATTATGTGGTGCACACCTGCAATCCCAGAATTTAGGATACTGAGGCAGGAGAATCAGGTGTTCAAGGCCAGCCACCAGCACATACAGAGCTCAGAGCCCGGGCTACAGGCTACATAAGATCTTGAGAGATGGGAGGAGATCATTCCGTTGAACCTAAGCTCAGCAAACGTTTGAAGGATTTCATGCAAGCCATTGCTCTGAACATTGGGGCATAAGATAAAACAAAGGTTTTGTCATACAGAACATATCACTGGGGGCTGGAGGGATGCTGTGGGGATTGAGAACCCACCACTACTGTTCTTTCATAGGACTGACTGGTGTTCAGTTCTTAGCATCTATGTCAAGTCTAACTCCAGCTCTAAGACAATCCAACGCCTCTGGCCTCCACCAGCACCTGCTTTCACATACACACACCCACACACATACACATCCTTAAAAATATTCTCTTTTTAGGAGCTAGAGAGATGGCTCAGTGGTTAAAAGCCACTGGCTGTTCTTCTGGGAGACCTAGAGTCTATTTCCAGCACCTGCATGGCAGCTCACAGCCGGCTATAACTTTAGCTCTAGGGATTCCAATGTCCTCTTCTGAACTCTATGGGTACTGCATTCACACAGACTCACATAAAATAAAAACAGATCTCTAAAATATATAATGTATTAATGAGAAGCTGAAGTACAGACAGCTTACAAAGAATCAGCGTAACACGGAGCAAATGACCCTGACTAGGATTGCTGAAAAGGCCCAGACATGTGGTTTCCTTCTTTCTTTTTCTTTCTTTTTTTTTTTTTAAGCGATACAATATCACTGTGTAGGCTTGGAACTCACTGTTTAGACAAGGCCTCTAATTCATGGACCACCTGCCTCTGCCTCCTAAAGTGCTGGGATTAGAGGTGGGAGGCAACATACCAGGCAAAAGATGTCATTTTGCTGAAGGGGATAGCTTCTCAGAGCAAAGAGCTTTCTGGACTCATTTGCAAGAGACTAGAAGGTATGCAAAACCCCCACTTTGTGTCTCCAGTCCTCACTCAGCCATGTAGGCTGTCCCCAGGCCTCCGACAGGTACCTACCTGTCTGGGGATGGGTCACAAGCCCCACATTTGAAACCCCAGAGCTAGGCTTGAGTTCCTCCAAAGGGTTCCGCGGCTTAGTGGTCCTCAGTCTTTGTGATTTTTCGGTTTGGCACAAGGTTTTCGATCTGAGGCCTGCTTTGTCAGTGAGTGGACGTTGAGTACTGAGCGGCGGCTTCTGTGCTGGTCTCTGAGGGTAGGGGGAAAAAGTTGGGATTCAGTGGGGGCCAGGGTGCATTGCTGAAGTGAGCTGCCTTCTTATGGTTACTCTCTTCACCCACTACGCCCCTCTTACCCTCGGATCTTGGTTCTCCTGGTCCAGAGAGCGCGACTTGACTGAGGAACTATATGGGCATCTTTGAGAGAGTACTGGAATCTTGCTAGGGTTGGGAGATACACCTCGGAGGTGGGGATCGTTACTGGTTTGAAGGGTAGTCATGGCGGCTATAATTGAGACGAAAGAAGGCAGACAGGACTGAGGACCAAAGCAAATCACTTCTCAAGCCATGGGTGCTGATATCCCTGATTCTTTTCCCTTGGCCCCAATCCATGTGCCTAGAAGCCTGCACCGGCAGCAAGGCCGCTCTCCTGGCGACTGCTCCAGAAACCCAAGACTCGCCCCGGGATTCCAAACTGCTCTCCTCCCCAGGAACCTCGGCAGGACTCCCCTCTGAGATCCCCGTGCCGCACCATTCCAGGAGCCCGGCGGGGTCACCTCTACTTCCTCAGGGTTTTCGCCGATTTTTCTGGGTTTCTGCTGCTTCTGCTGCTTCTGCTGCTGCTTCCCCGGTTTGTAAAATACGCCAAGCTTCTAATTGGCTAGTTCCCGCTGACGCGAAGGCTCGTGACGTCACACCCCTTACCCAATCCGCAGGCTCCGAAGGCGGGGCCAGAGAAGGACAAGTCGTCGAAACGTTTTCTGGATGGGAGAACAACTGACCAGCTCTCTCGGCCAATCCGAGAACGGAGCGCGAGTGGCAGGATTGGGGGAAAGCCAGGGAGGATGCTGTTCTGAAGCCCGGGAAGGCCAGTCTGGGCCGCAACGGGCATTACCGTCCTCTCGCGAGATCTGGAGCCAGCCGAGGGCTGGCCCCTCATGAAGGCCGCGGAATTGTGGGAAAGGATGGCCATCGAGCCCACTATTGACCACACTCTGGATGTAGTGCAAGGCCGGGGTTTGGGAACCATTCCAGGAAGCATGGGCACTTCTTGCGGGAGATGAGGGCTGGAGGTCTGGACTATTGGAGCCCAACAAGAACGAGGAGCCAAGAAATCATTTGTCCAGTCGGACCTCGCACTCTGGTGGGGTGTGGTCAGACCCAGTGTGGCTGGAGCGCTGCTAATCGACATTGAAGTGCTCCTCCTGTGTCGGGAAGGCTCTGCACCTTCAGGTTGCCTTCCGCTGGTCTGGAGAGAGGGCTGGCCTGCTACTCATTGGCTGGCAGGCGTGAGGCTGCCAGAGGATGGAGATGTCTCACTCCACTAGCACACACAAAAGCTCTTTCTACCCCAGCCTGGCCTCAAACTCGTCCTGCTTCAGCTTCCCGCGTGCTAGGATTGCACACGCATAGATATCCGTTTGGAGTTTAAAGGATGCTGATCAGCAAGCCAGGAACATAGAGGTTATTCGTTAAGTGCTTCTGGATCTACCCTTCCATACTCCACTTCTTTTCACACTTACAGACTCTATACTTTGAGCATCCATTCACCTGTTTAACCTGAAGAAGCGAGTAGAGCACACAGAGACGGTCAGCTTGGTTTAAAAGCGATTGTCGCCGGGCGGTGGTGGAGCACGCCTTTAATCCCAGCACTTGGGAGGCAGAGGCAGGCGGATTTCTGAGTTGAAGGCCAGCCTGGTCTACAGAGTGAGTTCCAGGACAGCCAGGGCTACACAGAGAAACCCTGTCTCGAAAAACCAAAAAAAAAAAAAAAAAAAAAAAAGCGATTGTCTTCCAAATAGTCTCCTTTCCCAGCCCCTCCAGTCGTTTTATTTTAAATATATTTGCTTTTAGTTGAAAATATATTTTTTAAATTTATGTATATGTATTTTTAAAGGATGCTCTGTTTGCATGTACACCTACATATCAGAAGAGGGCATCAGATCCCTTTATAGATGATACTGAGCCACCGTGTGGTTGCTGGGAATTGAACTCAGGACCTCTGGAAGAGCAGGCAGTGCTCTTAACCACTGAGCCATCTCTTGAGCCCCCTGAAACATTTTGTATGCAATATATTCTGATAACAGTTTCCTCTTCCCCAACTCATCCCTCCCCACCCACACTTTCCTCCTTAGAAAACAGACAGACGCCGGGCGGTGGTGGCACACGCCTTTAATCCCAGCACTTGGGAGGCAGAGGCAGGCGGATTTCTGAGTTCGAGGCTAGCCTGGTCTACCGAGTGAGTTCCAGGACAGCCAGGGCTACACAGAGAAACCCTGTCTCGAAAAACCAAAAAAAAAAAAACAAAAAAAAACAAAAACAAAAAAAAAAAAAAAAAAACAAAGAAAAACAGACAGACACCAGAACAGAAAAAAAAAAAAAAAAAAAAAAAAGCACAAGAAACACACAAACCAAAGCTCATAAAAACACAAAGTTGGAAACCATAACATACAAGCAAAAGATCAGTAAGACAAACAATGCCAAAGCAATGCCATATGAGACAAGAATTATACAAAACACCATTGAGTTAGTTTGGTGTTGGCTGTGTACTGCTGAGCATGGGGCCCACCCTTAAGTGTGGTTAATATACATAGTGAGACTCCACTGGGGAAGACTAACTTCCTTTGCAAGCAGTTGTCAATTGGAGATAGCTTCTTGGTTAGTGATGGAAGCTCGTGGCTTCTTTCGCCTGCCTCTCAGGCTGGGACCCAGTCTGGCTTGAGCCTGTACAGGCCTTGTGCATGCTGCCACAGTCTCTGAGTTCATATGTGCATCAGTTCTGTTGTGTCTGGAAGATGATGTTTTTTGGAGTTATCCATCCCCTCTGGCTCTTAATATCTTTCTGCCTTCTCTTCTGAATAATAGTTCCTCCAGGGGAGCCCCCAGTCTTTCCACATGAATCCATTTCTTCTTATAGTAGCTAGAGAAGATCTCCAAAATGTGCCTTAGTTGTCCGCACACTAAGCCTAGCATGCCACTCTGTTCACTTGCTCTCTGCCTTCTGCCTTCTGTGAGGGAGAAGTCTTTTTTTTTTTTTTTGGTTTTTCGAGACAGGGTTGAAAAGAAGCTGTGTCCACAATGGCTGGTTAAAGCTTCAATGGGGGTGGGGGTGGGGGCGCTAAAGATATGGCTCAGCAGTTAAGAGCACTGGCTGCTCTTCTAGAGGACCAGGGTTCAATTCCCAGCAACCACATGGCAGCTCACAACTGTCCATAACTCCTGTTCCAGTGGATCTGACTCCTTCAACAGGCAGGCAAAACACCAATGTACATAAAATAAAAATAATAAATAAATAAATAAATAAATAAGCTTCAATGACTGAAGTAGGTGGAATGTTACAGTTAAGAAAACAATTATGAGCTGGAGAGATGGCTCAGAGGTAAAGAGCACTGTCTGCTCTTCCAGAAGTCTTGAGTTCAATTCCCAGCAACCACATGGTGGCTCAAAACCATCTCTCCTGGAGTCTGCTGCCCTCTTCTGGCATGCAGGTGTAATGCAGATAGAGCACTCATTTGCATTAAATAAGTAAATAAACCTTTAAAAGAAGAAAAAAGAAACCAATTACAATTTACCCTGGGCCATCTTTAGTTCCCGCCCATTCTTTGCCTACCTCTACAGAGGTGGAAACTTCATGGATTATAGTGACAAAATCCAGTTTTCCACCCATCAAAGGACTAAAAATGTTCTCATCCCATCTGAGGTCTGCAGCTGAGATTCCCTCACAAGGTGTTCCTTCTGATATTTCCACCAATGAATTTTTTATTTCAATGTATTTTATTTGTGTGTTTTGCCTGCAGATATGTGGTGTGTGCAGCCTCTGTCTTTCCTGATAGAAGGTGCTGAGATGATCTCAGTGCTTCTCACCCTTCCTAACACTGGAACCCTTTAATACAGTTCCTCATGTTGTGGGGACTCCAACTGTAACATTATTTCACTGCTACTTAATAACTGTGATTTTGCTACTGTTATGAATTATAATGTAAATACCTGACATACAGGAAATTTGATATCCTACCCCCAAATGGGTCATGGCCCACAGGTTGAGAACTGCTACTCTGTTTCATTTACCTTCATATTTTCAGTGGCTTGTAGCGAGTGTTTATAGAGACCTGACTCTCTGCTGAATGAGTCTGTAAGATGAATAAATGACTGAATGAATTCACGAGGAAACATCGAAAGTGATGCCCTAGCTCCTGGAATGAAAGCAAAAGCAAAAGGATCCTATGTTGAAGGCCAGTCCGGACTGAAGAGAAAGACCTTGTCTCTAAAATGAGGGAGGAGGGGTTGAGTACATGGCTCAGTCAGTAAAGAGCTTGCCATACAAGCACGAGGACCAGAGTTCTATCCCAAGGACCCACACAAAAATCTGGGTGTGATGGCTCATGCTTATAATCCCAGTGCTGAGGAGACATAGAAAAGGAGACCTCTGGACCTCAATGGTCTGTTGCAGTAGATCTCCAACCCCAATAAACCCGTGCAAAACCCACACAACTCAGTTACAATATTTATAAGCTGCATGCCTAGATCAGACAGACTTCCACTACACTACTCTGTTCCCCAGCTCTGAGAACCCTTGCTTCTTGCAGCTTCTCCAGTCCATGGGTCCTGCTCTGTCTTCCTTCCACCTCTTCCTCTTCCTCCTCTGTCGTCTTCCTCACTGTTTTCTCCCTGCTGCTCAGTCTGATCTGTGAACTGTTGTATGCTTTGTTCTAGCATCTTTTCCAGCTCCTGTCTCCAACCTCCATTTTCCAGAGCAAACGTGGTAGCTTCAAACTACGCCCTACGGTGGCCAGCCAGCTTAACTTAATCGTGAAGACGACCTAGGTTCTAGTGAGCATGTTTCAGAACACCAAGCCCAGCCTGGAGACATGGCTCAACAGTTCCTAGCCCAGCTGTGCTTCCAGTGAACCTGCATTTGGTTCTCAGCACCCGCAACTGGCACTGCCATCTGTCGGTTACTCCAGCTACAAGGGAGCTGACCCTTTCTTCTGGCCTCTGTGGGTACCTCAACACGTGACACGAGCTCAGACATACACACATATACACATAAATACAAATGTAAAGAAAACAAGCTGAAGACCAGCACTGGAGGTTGACATCTGGCCTCCACAGGTATATGCACATGTATGTACCTGACACGTGTGTCCCTGCATACAGATACATACTGAAGGGACTCTAGCCAGCCCCAGCATGGCAAACATGGCTCTGGCAGACCTCACCCTTCTCTCCCATTCTGTCTCCCTTGCTAAAAACCATTAGATTCCATTCCTGAAGCTAGCCCCCAAGGTCTATTCCATTGGTTGGCCACTTCTTTCTCCTGAGGCTGACTACCAAGGTTCAGCTACCAAAATATTGAAGTCCAGCAATCTAAAGCCCACTTTGGCTGCCCTAATTAACCTGTCCAATCAAAATAAACCACTTCATCCTGACATAGAGTTCATTTCCCCTTTATTAACCGTTATAAACCGCCATTTTTCTATGGGCCACCTCTGTTTCTGTTTAGAGGGAGTCCTTTGTTCTTGCCCTGACCCCAGGACAAATACCCTTTCCCCTTCCCCTTTGTTCCCTTCCGCTTATCCCTCCTTCTCTATCTTTCTCTCTCTCTTTCCCCCTCTCTCCCTCTCTCTTTCTCTAAAGAATTATTTATTATATGTATGAGTCTTCAGACACACCAGGAGAGGGCATCAGATCCCATTACAGATGGTTGTGAGCCATCATGTGCTTGCTGGGAATTGAACTCAGGACCTCTGGAAGAGCAGTCTTAACCACTGAGCCATCTCTCTAGCTCCCTATCTTTGTCTCTTATTCTTGTCCTTTGTTCTTCCTAGGCAAATAAATCTCCTTTGTGCTGAGCACTTGGTCTTGAGGTGTCCTGAGCAAATACACTTGTTTCCTCCTCCGCCCCCGCCCCACATACACACACTGGAAGAAATACCAGGGCTCACATGGGTTGGGTTATATATAGAGAGACCATATCTATCAATATCCAGGATATTTCCCTTTTGGTTTTTCCTTCCTTCCTTCCTCCCTTCCTTCTCTTCTTCCTTCCTTCCTCCCTCCTTCCTTCCTTTTCTTTTAGTGCTATGGATTAAAGCCAGTACTCTATCTGAATGAACACCTGTATGCCAGGAGAAGGCATCGGACCCCATTACAGATGGTTGTGAGCTACCATGTGGCTGCTGGGAATTGAACTCAGGACCTCTGGAAGAGCAGCCTGTGCTCTTAATGGCTTGGCCTTCTTTCCAGCCCCACATTATGCAGTTCAATAAAGATTGTGTGTAAAGTGAATCAGTAAAATAAACAAATGAAAAGACAAACATTGTAACTATATCCTTTGTTTGTGGAGGTGTGTAACTGATTTCTACCTAGTCAATTGTAGTTTGTTTTATTTACCACAAGATCTCTCTCTATGTAGCTCTGACTGTCCTGGAACTTGCTATGAAGACCAGACTGGCCTCAAAACTCATATGGATCCTCCTGTCTCTGCCTCCAGAAAGCTGGAATTAAAGGTGCGAGCCACCACATTCAGCTCTATCCAGTGATGTTAATGAACTCTTGGTTTATCTATTAATTCTATTGAGTTTTCTGTTTTATGCAAACAAAACCAATTCTGTGTTTTTGTTTGTTGTACTGGAAAGAACCTAGGGCCTCTGGTATGTTCTATCTTTGAGCTGTCCATAGCTCTTTTTGCTTTTCTTTTTGAGATTAGTCTTTTTTTCTTTTTCTTTCTTAAATTTTTTTTTCTGGTTTTTCGAGACATGGTTTCTCTGTGTAGCCCTGGCTGTCCTGGAACTTTCACTCTGTAGATCAGGCTGGCCTCGAACTCAGAAATCCGCCTGTCTCTGCCTCCCAAGTGCTGGGATTAAAGGCATGTGCCACCACTGCCTGGCCTTCTTTTTCTTTCTTAAATTTTTGTTATATTCATTTTTAAAATGTGAATGAGTGTGTGGCCTGCATGTATGTTTGTGCACCACATTCGTGCCTGGTGTCCACAGAACCCAGTTCCTCTGGAAAAGCAATCTGTTTTTTAACCACTGAGCCGTCTCTCCAGCAGCCCCCACACACACAACTTTTTTTTTTTTTTTTTTTTTTTTTTTTTTGTAGAGTGTCATATAGCCCACATGAGCACTGAGCGTTGTGTATTCATCTCTGAGTAGTCAATATGACCTTGAAGTTCTGGTCCTCCTGCTTCTCCCTCCCAGGCCCTCCTAAATAGGCTGCTGCTATGTCCCATTCTACCAGGTGCTAAGGATCAAAGCCCAAGGCTGCATGCCTGCCAGGCAAGCAGCATTCTAACAACCGAGTTCTACCCCCAGCCTTTTGTTGTTTCTTCTCCTTTTCCTTCTCCTTCTCCTTCTCCTTCTCCTTCTCCTTCTCCTTCTCCTTCTTCCTTCTCCTTCTCTTCTCCTTCTCCTTCTCCTTCTCCTTCTTCTTCTTCTTCTCCTTCTCCTTCTTCCTCTTTTTTTTTTTTTTTTTTTTTTTTTTTTTCGAGACAGGGTTTCTCTGTGTAGCCCTGGCTGTCCTGGAACTCACTCTGTAGACCAGGCTGGCCTCAAACTCAGAAATCCACCTGCCTCTGCCTCCCAAGTGCTGGGATTAAAGGTGTGCGCCACCACTACCCGGCTATTTATTTATTTTATGAGTACACTGCCATTCTTTTCAGACACATCGGAAGAGGCCATGAGATGCCATTACAGATGGTTGTGAGCCACCATGTGGTTTTTGGGAATTGAACTCAGGTCCTCTGAAAGAGCAGTCAGTGCTCTTAACCGCTGAGCCACCTCTCCAGCCTCGCGTGTAATTTTTAAAAGCACACTTACTCCTCACCTGGTGCCCGCAAAGGTGGTCTCACCCAGCTCCCATGGCTAGCTTCACCAAACCTCTAACGATCCCCCCACTCCCCACACCTGTGCCCCTTCTCCTGCCCACCTGAGTTGCCGCAGATGGAAAACACCAGGCAGCCTTAATATTTTAAAACCAGCCAGATAACTCAGTAGCTGGGTAGCTGGGCAAAGAATATCTTGCCCCATCTTTCTTAGGCTCTGCCGCTGCTGGCGGAGGCTAAAAACTAACGGTCCTGAGAGTTACATGTTTGCTACTTCCTATCCACTCCTCGGCCTGGTCCACCTCTCTCTACCTCTCTCTACCTCTCTCTTCTCTTCCTCCTGGGCTCGGAAATCCCACCGTATCCCTCGCTCAGCGATTAGCGTCTACAGTCTATATTAACCAGCTGAAATGGGGAGAAGGTCCACATGGAATCACCTGAGTACGAGATCTACTTTGATCTACTTCTTGGGTGAGGGCCGCCCCTCTTGAGGAAGCAAAATTAGCGTCAAAATACAAACAGCACCAGGGCAATCCCCAACAGTCCTGTTTGTTATTTATTTGATATGGTCTAATTTTGAAGCTAGGGCTGCTTTAGAACTGAAGACCATTGTCGTGAGTCCTTCGAGTTGGTGAGCATGGTAGTTTGAAGGAGAAATGTCTTCCGTAAAGCTCATTGGATGTGAATACTTAGTCCTCAGTTGGTGGCACTATTTGGGGAGATTATGGACCTTGTATAACAAGGGCCCTCCTGGAGGAAGTATGTCACTGGGGACAGATAGGCTTTCAGATTGATAGCCTTGCCCTACTTACATTACAGATGGCTGTCTCTCTACTGTGTGCGCTCAAGACGTGATCTTTCAGCTTTCTGCTCTGGTCACAACTCCTCCCTCCCTGCCGTCGTGGACATCTAGCCCTGTGGAGCCATAAGCCAAAATAAACTGTCCCTTCAGTTGCTTTTCGATCATCATGCTTCATCACACCAACAGGAAGTAACTACTACAGTGGATAAGGGCACCTGGTGACCTGGGTTTGATCTCTGGCGTAAGGAGAGAACAGACTTCTACTAGTTACCCTCTGGCTTCTACACGTGTGCTGTGGCACATGCATAGTGACACACACACACACAAATAGTTAAAAATGTAAAAACATAAGTAAATCAAAAAATAAAGCTCCTTTTGCGCCAGCCTCCTGAGTAGACGTGTAGGCATACACCATTGCAACACTGCCTGGTTCCCTTCAGCGCCAGCCTCCTGAGTAGACGTGTAGGCATACACCATTGCAACACTGCCTGGTTCCCTTCAGCGCCAGCCTCCTGAGTAGACGTGTAGGCATACACCATTGCAACACTGCCTGGTTCCCTTCAGCGCCAGCCTCCTGAGTAGACGTGTAGGCATACACCATTGCAACACTGCCTGGTTCCCTTCAGCGCCAGCCTCCTGAGTAGACGTGTAGGCATACACCATTGCAACACTGCCTGGTTCCCTTCAGCGCCAGCCTCCTGAGTAGACGTGTAGGCATACACCATTGCAACACTGCCTGGTTCCCTTCAGCGCCAGCCTCCTGAGTAGACGTGTAGGCATACACCATTGCAACACTGCCTGGTTCCCTTCAGCGCCAGCCTCCTGAGTAGACGTGTAGGCATACACCATTGCAACACTGCCTGGTTCCCTTCAGCGCCAGCCTCCTGAGTAGACGTGTAGGCATACACCATTGCAACACTGCCTGGTTCCCTTCAGCGCCAGCCTCCTGAGTAGACGTGTAGGCATACACCATTGCAACACTGCCTGGTTCCCTTCAGCGCCAGCCTCCTGAGTAGACGTGTAGGCATACACCATTGCAACACTGCCTGGTTCCCTTCAGCGCCAGCCTCCTGAGTAGACGTGTAGGCATACACCATTGCAACACTGCCTGGTTCCCTTCAGCGCCAGCCTCCTGAGTAGACGTGTAGGCATACACCATTGCAACACTGCCTGGTTCCCTTCAGCGCCAGCCTCCTGAGTAGACGTGTAGGCATACACCATTGCAACACTGCCTGGTTCCCTTCAGCGCCAGCCTCCTGAGTAGACGTGTAGGCATACACCATTGCAACACTGCCTGGTTCCCTTCAGCGCCAGCCTCCTGAGTAGACGTGTAGGCATACACCATTGCAACACTGCCTGGTTCCCTTCAGCGCCAGCCTCCTGAGTAGACGTGTAGGCATACACCATTGCAACACTGCCTGGTTCCCTTCAGCGCCAGCCTCCTGAGTAGACGTGTAGGCATACACCATTGCAACACTGCCTGGTTCCCTTCAGTGCTTTTGAACATTTATTATTGTGCATATGCATATGTATATAGCTGTGTGCACACAAGGTATGCAACTTAAAGGAGTGTGTGCACACAAGGCATGCATATGGGTGTGTGCACAGAAGGCATGCATATGGGTGTGTGCACAGAAGGCATGCATATGGGTGTGTGCACAGAAGGCATGCAACTTAAAGGAGTGTGTGCACACAAGGTATGCATATGGGTGTGTGCACAGAAGGCATGCAATTTAAAATAGTTATAGGGGTTTGGGGATCAAACTTAGGTCAACAGGCTTGGAAGCACCTGTATCCACTGAGTTGTCTCATAGGTCCCTTCTTTGATTTTTAAACTTTTTTTTTTCATATTTGGTGTGTGTGTCTGTGTGTATGTGCAGGTGTCACAGGTTTGGAGGTGAAGGGACAGTTTTCACAGTCAGTTCCCTGCTTTCATTGTGTGGGTCCTGGGGATGGAACTCAGGCAGTCAGGTTCAATATCAGGTACCTTGACCCCCAAAATCATCTCACTGGCCCAATTTTATGTTCAGCTGACACATAATAATTACACATATTTATGGGATGTATTTGTGCTCTTTTTATATGTGTGTATCCTGTGTGGTGGTTTAATTAGCATACACATCATCTTAACTATTATTTATTTGCAATAAGAACATTCAAAGTCTTCTAACCATTTTTGAAATATATAATTTGTTAAACATTTGAAGGGGGGGGTCTCACCTTGTACTTCCGGCAGGCCTGGAACTCACAGAGATCTGCCTGCCTATTCCTCTAGGCACCATGCCTGGCCTAAAATTACAATTCTTTACGGTGCTGGAGAAATGGTTCAGTGGTAAAGATTACTTGTTGCTCTTATGGGAGGACCCAGGTTCAATTCCCAGCATTCACAGTGGGCATTCCCACTGTGTAATTCCCAGCATTATACACATCTGTAAGTCTGGGTCTAGAGAATCTGATATTGTCTTCTCACCTTGGGCGTCAGGCATGCCTGTGATGCATAAACACACACAAATAAAAACCAAAAATGTCATTAAAAGGTTTCTAAAGATCAGCCGTGGTTATATACACCTTGAACCTCAGCACTCTGGAGGCAGAGGCAGGTGCATTCCTGGCCAGCCACCACTACATAGTAAGCCAGGCATGGTGGCACATACCTTTAGTCCTAGCACTTAGGAAGCACAGGCAGGAATCTCTGTGAGTTCAAGACCAGCCTGGTCTACAGAGTGAGTTCTAGGACAGCCAGGACTACATAGAGAAATCCTGTCTCTAAAAAAAAATCAAAAAACAAAACAAAAACATTTTATGGGATTTTCTCTCTTGTCTGTCTGTGTACCACGAGAATATCTGGTGACTGCAGCAATCAGAAGAGGGCATTGGATGGTCGTGATCTGACTTGTAAGTGCTGGGAATTGAACTCTGATTCTCTACAAGAACAAGTGCTGCTAACCACTGAGCCTTCTCACCAGCCCCTCCAGTTGTTCTTGAAACAATCTAAAACTTACAGGGAATTTGCATGTATATTTGTTACTTTTTTTCCAGCATATTATTTTGGTAATAAATTGTATCACATTAGCTTGTCTCTGTCAAGTACTGTAGCATATGTTTGTCCCCTGCACAGAAGAAAATAGCTTTGCTGTGTCCCATCCATCTCTTGCTGTAGCCTTCCTTGCTAGATCCCATCCCCCCTTGCTGGATCCCATCCCCCCTTGCTGGATCCCACCCCCCCTTGCTGGATCCCATACCCCCCTGCTGGATCCCATTCCCCCCTTGCTGGATCCCATCCCCCCTTGCTGGATCCCATCCCCCTTGCTGGATCCCATCCCCCCTTGCTGGATCCCATCCCCCCTTGCTGGATCCCATCCCCCCTTGCTGGATCCCATCCCCCGCTTGCTGGATCCCATCCCCCACTTGCTGCCGACCATCCACCCTTGGCCTTATTCCCTCAGTTTTCACCAGGCTTTCTCAACAGTGGCCTTCTAAGATAAAGGATCCAACTGCTGTTGTTATTACTCTCCCATTTTCTCAATTTGAAACAGTTCTTCACATTAGAAAAATACATACATTTATTTACCCATTATTTATGTGTATATGAACTCCATGGCACCACATGAAGCCACATTTTCTTTCCCAAATATAGGTCTTTCTTTACTCCAAGTGTTTATTTTTTATTCGGTGTACTTGTGTTTATGGATACGGGCATGCATGTGCCCCAGCATGTGTGTGAAGGTCAGAAAGCATCTTGGAGATGTAGACGTTCTTCTTCCACTATATGGACACAGGGACTGAACTCCAGCATCAAATAAGCTATAGGTGCCCTTTCCCTCAGAGTCATTTCAAAGCCTTTAATCCCAGCACTCCAGAGGCAAGGGCAGGCTAATCTCTGAGTTCAAGGATAGCCTGGTCTACAGAGTGAGTTCCAGTGCTAAACAGAGAAACCATGTCTTGCAAAAGAAAGAATCTCACCTTTTTTTTTTTTTTTTCTTTTTCCTAAATCACAGTCTGGCTGCTAGGTATATATAGCTCTGACAACTCTGAATGAGGGTGGTCCTCATTTTCACAATGTTCTCCTCCTGCCTTTCTTCTTCCTCCTCCTCTTCTTCCTTCCTTCTTTTTTTCTCCTTTTTTTCTGTTTTTGTTTATTGAAAGCTGGTCTCATGCTGAAACCCTACTGGCCTAGAACTGAATACATAGACCAGGGGCCTTTGAGCTAATGGTGATCTTCCTGTTTCTGCCTCCTGAGTATTAAAATTACAGGCTTATGCCACTGTGGCAGGTTTACAACGTTCTCTTTGGCCACTCTCTGTTATTTCCACTTGAGAGTCCTCCACTTTATCCTATAATAAGCTCTATCTCCTGGAAGGAAGGGAAGGAGGGAGGGAGGGAGGGAGGGAGGGAGGGAGGGCAGACTAGGCAGGGGTGGCACACACCTTTAATCCCAGCACTCCAAAGGCAGAGGCAGGTCAGTCTCTGAGTTCAAGGATAGCCTGATCTACAGAGTGAGTTCCAGGGCTAAAAAGAGAAACCTCTTCTTGGAAAAGAAGAAAGAAAGAAAGAAAGAAAGAAAGAAAGAAAGAAAGAAAGAAAGAAAGAAGCAGGAGGTTTTAAAGGAAACTACTTAAGACTCAGAAAATGGGGATATAGAAAAGATGGGGTGGTTAATAGGACCCCTGCTCCTCTGGGACCTGAATTCACTTCTTGGCACCCACATTGAGCAGGTCACACTAGCCAATTACTCCAGTTTCTGAGGGATCTGATGCCATCTTTTTTTTTTTTTTTTTTTTTTTTTTTTTTTTTTTTTTTTTTTTTTTTGGTTTTGTGAGACAGGGTTTCTCTGTGTAGCTCTGGCTGTCCTGGAACGCACTCTGTAGACCAGGCTGGCCTCAAACTCAGAAATCCTCCTGTCTCTGCCTCCCAAGTGCTGGGATTAAAGGCATGCACCACAACCACTCGGCTTCTGATGCCATCTTTTGGCTTCTTTAGGTACCCACACTCGTGTGCATAGACATGCAAATAAATATACATTTAAAAATATATATTTAAGCCGGGCGGTGGTGGCGCACGCCTTTAATCCCAGCACTTGGGAGGCAGAGGCAGGCGGATTTCTGAGTTCGAGGCCAGCCTGGTCTACAGAGTGAGTTCCAGGACAGCAAGGGCTACACAGAGAAACCTTGTCTCGAGAAAAAAAAAAAAAAACCCACTCAGGATGTAAGGAACTCACAAGCTCCAGGAGATATCTGAAACTTCCTAGGTTCACAAGTCCCCTCTGTCTCCGAGGTTACACACGTGGTAAGGACTCTGACCTGTCAAGCTGCCTGCAGATTGTGCAACCAGGACTCTGGCATTCATGAACCGCCATCCACGTGGGGTGGACTTTTGGTGACACAGCTACCTTAGAGCTGTCCCAACTCCTATAAGTGACCCCTCACCCACACTCCTGTAAGTAGCGCCAGTAAGCTCGTTGGCTCACCTCATGGAACCTTGGTGGTTCTGTTAGCTCGCTCAGTTATCAGTTCCATGGCTGGGATGGATAGACAGTTATCACATCTCCCAAGGAATAGTGTCATACAAGAACTAGATAGTGAGCTCAAAGGCAATCTGGCTTCTCAAGACCCTATCTAGAAAATAATAGCAAAACAAAAACAAAACACAACAAACAAACAAACAAACAAAAAACGGGTAAGACGGACTTTACCTGAGAGAGGTTCCAATATTTTTTTTTTGGGTGGGGGTCCAGAAAGAAGAACATGGCTATAGCTCCACAGAGAGCTCTACTTGGACATGTTAACTTGAACTAACTCAATGAGAGGCCAAGCCTACTCCATCTTGAGACCAGACTCTACCTTAAAAGAAAAAAGCCTGACAACTTGATCTGAGCTGAACCCAAGCTGCACCCAAGTACCAGGAAGGACCTCATGACTTGTCCTTAGCCCATACCCCAGAGTTACTCCCTAGCTACTTCCTAGCAACAGTCAATCAAAGATTAGTCTGATCACTTCAGATGTACTTTCAGACCATTTATGATTGTTCATGGTCTTGCACAGAGCACCCACCTGTCAGCTTACAATAGCCATTCAATTAAATGCTTCCCAGGCTGGACCCAGCCCTTCACTTGCTCTCATTTCCTATAAAACCCTATCCCAGTGAGGGTTTAGGGCTGCTTTAACAAACTGTCCTGAGGGTTATGGGTGAGGAAGCCCAAACTTGAGTTTGTAATAAAGAGACCCTATGTGACTACATCAGAGTCGGCTCCTGGTTGGTCTTTTTGGGGCTCTTGAATTCGACACAACACTAAGGGAAGGTGAATGGACAGTCAGCACATCCAGAGGGAAAAACAGAAATTGAAAGGGAGCAGTCATAGCGGTGTGTGCCTAAAATTCTAGTACTGAGGAGACTGAGGCAGGAAAATCACCACAAGCTTGAGGCTCTTCTGGACTACAGAGTAAATTCCACATTGGCTCAAAGGTACAAGACCTTATCTCTCTCTCTCTCTCTCTCTCTCTCTCTCTCTCTCTCTCTCTCTCTCTCTCTCACACACACACACACACAATGCCAGTAAGATAATCCCAGCACTTGGAAGGCAAAGGCACGCAGATCTCTAAGTTCAAGACCAGCCTGATCCACAGAGTGAATTCCAGAACAGCCATGGCTACACAGAGGAATGCTGGGTCTTCGCTGGGGTTTCTATTGCTGCAACAAGAATACTATGATCAAAAGGCAAGTTGAGGAGGGAAGGGTTTATTCAGCTTACACTTCCACATTGCTGTTCATCACCAAAGGAAGTCAGGACTGGAACTCACACAAGTCAGGAACTTGGAGGCAGGAGCTGATGCAGAGGCCATGGAGGGTGCTACTTACTGGCTTACTCCTCATGGGTTGTTCAGCCTGCTTTCTTATAGATCCCAAAACCACCAACCCAGGGATGGCCCCACCCACAATGAGCTGGGCCCTCCCACACTGATCACTGGTTGAGAAAATGCCTTACAGCAGGGTATCAGGGATCAAGATCCTCAGACCTCTGCCTCCCAAGTTCTGGGATTAAAGGTATGTGCTATGAACACCCAGCAACTATGAACACCCAGCAACTATGTCTATCCTATTGGGCTCTTTTTTTTTTTTTTTCTCTCTTTTTTTTTTTTTTTTTTTTTTTTTTTTTTTTTTTTTGAGACAGGGTTTCTCTGTGTAGCCCTGGCTGTCCTGGAACTCACTCTGTAGACCAGGCTGGCCTCGAACTCAGAAATCCACCTGCCTCTGCCTCCCAAGTGCTGAGATTAAAGGCGGGCGCCACCACCGCCTGGCCCTATTCCTATTGGGCTTTTTTTTTTTTTTTTTTTTTTAGATTTATTTATTTCATGAATGTGAGTACGCTGTTGCTGTTTTCAGACACACCAGAGAGGGCATCAGATCCCCAAACGGATGGTTGTAAGCCACCATGTGGTTGCTGGGAATTGAACTCAGGACCTCTGGAAGAGCAGACAGTGCTCTTAACCACTGAGCCATCTCTCCAGCCCCCCTATTGGGCTTTTTAATTTAATGTGTGTGTGTGTGTGTTGTTTCTGTGTGTGTTTCTCTCTGTGTGTCTCTCTTTATGTCTGTGTGTGTGTGTGTGTATGTCTTTCAGTAATATGTGTATGTGTGGTGTCTCTGTGTGTGTGTCTCTCTCTGAGTCTTTCTGTGTATGTGGTATGTGTGTGGTGTGTGTATCTTTTTATATCTCTCTGTTGTGTGTGAGTGTGTGGTGTGTGTGAGTGTGTGGTGTGTGTGTGTGTGTGTGTGTGTGTAGGCACCCCTCTACCATTGTGCTCACATAGAGGTTAAAGACATAGTTGCACATATCTGAAATCTCAACCCTTGAGACACTGAAGCAAGACTGAAAGTTAGTTCAAGGCTAGCCTGGGCTACACCCAAAGATCCTTTTTAAAAAGAAGTTGAAAAGGAACAGAGAAGTTTGAGAAAACCCAACAGAGTCTACTGGAGTCATGAGTGCCAAGAAAATAAGAGTCAGAAAAGAAATTGCCCCAGACAAACACAGCAAGGAGTTTCTCTCAGTAGCGATTTTATTTGACTCAGAGTAAGTCTCACACTCTGGCCTACCCCACTGACCATGGGGTCATTCTTGAGCAGATTTGCTGTCCTGGGTATCTTCATTCACCCCTTACAAGGACAGGAAAGCTATGGGTCACATCTACGCATCAGGAGAGGCCCAGCCTCTGGATCAGGCTGGAGCTTGGTGGGGAGGGGCTGTCTACATGCAGAGCAGGACTGGTTACAGACTAGTGTTAGGTAGGGCTCAGGCTTAAGGAGAGGCTTAGGTCAGGGTCTGAGCTCTGGCTGAGGACTCAGTAGCTGTGAATAGAAGACTTGTCCAGTTCACTGTGCTGCTCCTTCTGAGACTCTGTCACCACATGCTGGAGGCAAGGCATACAAGGGACAATCAGCATTGCCCTCCCCAAAATTATTCTGTGCCCTGCCTGTCACAGCTTGCCAAGACTACAGTTTATAGGCTCTGCTTCTGTTTTTGTTGTTTTTCTTAATGATTTATTTATTTTTATTTTATGTACATTGGTGATTTGACTGCATGTTATGTCTGTGTGAAAGTGTTGGATTCCCTGCAACAGGAGTTAAACACAGTTGTGCGCTGCCCTGTGGGTGCTGGGAACTGAACCCAGGTCCTCTGGAAGAGCAGCCAGTGCTCTTAATCCCTGAGCCATTTCTCCAGCCCCCTTGTTTTGTTTTTCTGAGACAGGGTTTCTTTTTGTTGTTGTTTGTTGGGGCCCAAGCTCGAGTCCCGGTTCAGGCTGTTTTGTTTTGTTTTGAGACAGGGTTTCTCTGTGTAGCCCTGGCTGTCCTGGAACTCACTGTAGACCAGGCTGGCCTCGAACTCAGAAATTCGCCTGCCTCTGCCTCCCAAGTGCTGGGATTAAAGGAGGGCGCCACCATCGCCCGGCCTGAGACAGGGTTTCTCTGTGTAGCCTTGGCTATCCTGGAACTCTCCCTGTAGATCAGGCTAGCCTCAAACTCAGAGATCCGCCTGCCTCTGCTCCTCAAGTGCTGGGACTAAAAATGTGTACCACCACCACCTGGCTGTCCACTCATCTATCTGGTGTCCTCCTCTGGCTCAGCAGGTAGAAGAACTTGTCACACAAACCTTAATGAGTTTAACCCCTAAAACTCACTATCTGGTGAACTTCCTAAGAAAAATGTACCCCCAGACCCCAGGCTTGGGGCTCAGAAACATTAGAAATGGTGGCGTTCTGGATGAAGCTGTTTGTCTCACCTCCCCATCCCGGGTCTCGATCGTCCTGATCACAACCATCTTCTTGCTGTGGCTATCCTGGAGAGGCTCCACCTCCGGCACTGGAGAAGGAAGGAGAGAGGACATGGCAAGGTTTGGGAGTCTGTCCTTTCAGGCTCCCACTCCAAACCCCTGACGGCCGGGAACTTCAGTACGCGCGAGGAGGAAGCAATCTAGGACGACCATAGCCAGAACAACCGGGGCAGAAGGTATAAAGGAGACGCAGGCTGGAAGCCAGGCATGGAGGACTCACCAGTCGTCTTTAAACTTAGGGAGGCAAAGGAATGAACCGGCACTGAGATCCTGCGGGCAAAGCACACAGCCTGGTCATTCCCTTCACCAGGCCCCAATGCCTACCATCTCTACCCTGTCCTAATAGTCTCGCCACTCACCGGCTCTCCTCCCCTTCCAGTAGCTTCCTGTAGGTGGCTATCTCGATGTCCAGGGCCATCTTGACGTTGAGGAGTTCCTGGTACTCTCGCAGGTGCCTCGCCATCTCTTCCTTCAGCTGTCGAAGTTCTTCCTCCAGCCGTGCTGCACCCGCTTGGTACCCTCCAGCCTCCAGGGCGAACTGCTCCTCCAGCTCCCGCAGCTGTCTGAGCAGCGCCTCGTTCTGGGGTAGGCGAAGAAGGTGGGGACAGTCGGAAGGGTTTTCAACATCCACCCACTGCCCCAGACAGCCTCGCAGTGCTCACCGTGCCACGCAGCCCGTCCACCTCGCACGTCAGACTCTGGATCTGACGTCGGGACTCGTTCATCTCCTGCTTGGCCTGGCGTAGGGCCTCATGGTTGCGGTTGGCGGCGTCGGACAGGTCAGCGTACTGCGCAGTAGCAGACAAACCCGGCTGGGATGCGCGCCGCCATTCCCAGTGCTTCCCACCCCGGGTCCCCCAGGATCCTCCCCTGCTCTCGCACTTTCGACTTATACCACTCCTCTGCCTCCTGCAGGTTCTTCGCAGCGATGTTCTCATACTGTGCACGGATGTCCCTCAGCGCCGCGGTCAGCTCTGGCTTCACTGTTGCCTCTACCTCCACCTGCTGCACCTGCTGGCTCTCCACGCTCACCTGCAGGTCTCGAAGCTCCTACAGGACAGAGAAGGCGGGGGTTGTGAATAGAAAAAGGAAGCCCCCTTTTGCATGAACAGAAGGGGGCGCTAGGGAGTGCACCCTTCCTCTGGATTCTGAGCCCTGAGCCCAGGCTGCCCTTAAACCGGTTGTCAGGTTCAGGGTGTAGCTACCGCTCTCGCCAACAGGTGGCGCGTGGGTGGGAGTCAAAAAAAAAACACCTGTAAAGGGTGGGGTTGTCATCACAACGCATCCCTGTTGTCTCCGCAGCTCCAGCGAGGTCTCTCCCAAGCCTTCCCACACACCCCGACCACCCACCTCTTCGTGTAGCTTCTTGAGGAACTCAATCTCATCCATCAGAGACTCAATCTTGCGCTCTAGTTCTAGGCGGGACAGCGTGGCATCGTCTACGTCCTAGAGTGGAAATGGAGGGTTCAAGAGAAAGGAGAGCTCCTCAGGAAAAGGAAGGGCCAGGGCTTCCCTGTCTGCCTCCGAAGCACGGAGTTACCTCCCCTAACCCACGGATGCCACCCTGGAGCTGGGGTGCTGGGACTCGACGTGACCCCTCACTCACCTTACGGAAGAGCACCAGGTTGTGCTCCGCATCCTCCCGCTTGCGGGTTTCTTCTTCTAACCTGACAGGCAGAGTGGGGAGATGCTGAACTGCGGGGTGACCCCCACCCAGACCTCGTGCCGCCCCGCCCCCATCTGCTTATGCAGCTGTCCTGGATCTAAAGCGAGGGGTTCAGTCTGCCCGTCTAACCGATTGGGAACAGAGAAGGGAGTCCCCTTAAATGTCTGGTTACTTCCCTTAAGCTCTCGGAGCAAAGTGCTGGGAGAGGGCCAGCTAGGATGCTGCAGGCTCGGCTTGGGGTTGGCCAGCCGGGCCACGCCCTAGGGATGTTGGATCTAGAGGGGAAGGCAGGGGGAGCGGAGGGAGAGTCTGGCAGGCCCGGTCCTGCTCTCTGACCTCTGCTTGAGTGCCGCCAGGTCCTCTGCCAGCCCGTCGCGCTCCACCTGCACCCGGTCGCGCTCCCGGCCCAGCAGCTCCAGTTCGCGCCGCAGCTCGCGCAGCTCCTGCTGGCACAGCTGGTCGGCGCGCGCCGGCTCCTGGCCCCGCGCCTGGCTCAGCTCCCCGCGCAGGGCTGCGTTCTGCTGCTCCAGGAAGCGCACCTTCTCGATGAAGTTGGCGAAGCGGTCATTGAGCTCCTGTAGCTCTTGCTTCTCGTTGCTCCGAGTGGCCAGGAACTCTTGGTTGAGGGCCTCGGCCATGGAGAAGTCGAGGCGCTCCGAGGGCAAACGCAGGGCTGCCGCTCGAGGGGCACGGAAGCTGCCCAGCCGCGCTGAGGAGCTTGGGGACCCCGAGCCCAGCAGGCGGCTGCTGGAGAAGCGAGAGCTGGACGAGTAGGAGAAAGCACCGGGGGACAGTGAGGGCGGCGGCCCGAAGGTCCGGCGGTACGAGGTGGAACTGATGCTGGACCGAAGGCCCGACGAGTGATGGCTCATGCTGGCGGAAGATGGCATTCAGCGCTTGGCAGAACTAGGCCGGGCGGGAAGGAGCTGCAGACCGATGCGGGGCTGCTTTATAGCCCTGCGGTCTCGGGGGAGGGGGGCTATGGGGGGGCACGACAGCTCCTCCCACTGGCCTGACTTCAGCCTTGGGCTGTGTGGGGAGGGGGATGCCCCACCCTGCAGAATGGTGACACCACCCCTTTCCTCTCCTGATTGTTGGCGCCTCGCCTGCTAAATTCCCCCTTGTTGCTGGCTAAGATCCGGGATGTGATGGCAGGATGGAGGTGGGCTAATGGTCCGAGCCTTTGAGCGTGCATCCAACACTGGAGCCTAGGGCGGGAGGACATGGTTTGACCTGGGGTGCCTCCTCAGAAGAGGAGGTAAAAATGAAGTTAAAGGGCAACTTTTGGGCAATGAGAAGTGGGGTAGGTGGAGGGAGAGCTAACCTGGCCTAAACCACGGAGTTTGTGCCTCCTCCTGTCTCCTGAAACTGGGGTTCTTTTTTCACCTGTTGTCAGCTGCCCCCATCACTGGCCACAACTGCGAGCTGAGACAGAGGGGGCTGGGCAAGGGCTTATCTCTGCTACTCCCCAGGGCACAGTAAAGAGCTGGTGATTGGCGCCAGCTCTGCAGCTAATGGACTGACCAGCTCCCCTCCCCCTGCCCTTGGCCCAGCAGAAGTTGCATGGTGATGTTTCCACCTTAAAGACACAGCCCCCAAACTTGGACGTGTAACACCTGCCCCAAAAAGAGTGGGCACCTCTTAGGGGGTTGAGGGTGTCCGGGGCTCCGAGGGTCTGTGCCATGCCAGAGGCTAAGCCGAGTGGGCCTGTGGTACACGTTCGGCCTTTACTGGATTCTCTCCCCCTCCACACCGTCTGCTGATCAGTCACAGGCCTTACGGGAACCAGAGGAATTCCTGAAGTAGGAAGGGGAGGCGGTTGAGGGGGTAGCAGCTGCCAGGGCTGAAAGACATATAGACTAGTAGGCACCAGTCTCCAGTACAGAGGAGGTGCAGGTACCCAGAGATGGTTCAGATAAAGGGAGATGAGATGGGAGATGCTCACCCAGTACAGCCTGGCCTGTTAGAGAGAGAAGTCCTCAGACGGGTCCACAGGGAGATTGCCCACTACTCACCGAGCCAGCTTGTAGATGCTACAAATAGGTGTATGCATACTGTGCCCCATATACCTGTGTGCACAGACATTACAGGAACTACACCCCTTAACAGCGCCCCCACCCCCAGTTAGCAGAAAGGCTGGCGTCTGGCCTTTGTGTGTCACACAACTTGCAGAATGCAGACATAGGCAGTCCAGGAGTGGACAGAGGCCTTTTGATACTCTGCGGGAGAAAGGATGCTGAGGCCCTTTGGGTTTGCTGGGAGTCATGTGTCTGCTGTCATTGGGGACTCTAGGACTCTGAAACAGGATGGGTCTACCTCACTTGGGTCCTGAGAACAAGACGGGTGTAAAAGAAGCAGGTCTGAGGTTCTAGGCTGGGATAAGGAAGATGGTTCTCTGCTGGCCAGGTCCTTCATACTGCAGAGCAGAGAACTCCCGCACCTTCTGTGTGTCCTCTGAGATGGGCCAGAGCCAACGCCCAGTGCTGGCTTACATCCCTAGCCTTCCTTTCCTCTCCAGGCCCCTCCTTTCTTCCGGGCTATTAGTCTCTCCCAGCTCAGCTGCCAGGTCCTGCTCCTTGATGGATCTAGTTTGGTTGCTAGGGGGACGAGAAAAGAGGGGGTTGGGAAAGAGGGAACAAGGCGAATAAACCAGAGCCTGCCCAATTCCTGGAGTGGAGAGGGGCACCATCCGTCCGATCTGGGCTGGGGTAAGGGGCTGGTAGGTCAGAGGTGAGCTTGTAGAAACCTTGGTGCCTTGACCCTTTCTGCATCAGTCCAGGGCTCTGAGCAATTGCTGCCTTTGGTCTGGAGCTCCACCCCGTCCAGCTTAAGAGCAAAGGATGAGCCCAGGAGACAAGGCAACCAGAGGACCAGCAGGAGCCTTGCAGAGGGAGCTGGTGGCAGAACTGTGCCTCTGAGACAGCTGAAGTCGACACAGCTGGAGTAGGGGCTGGGCAGAACACGGGAGGTTCTGAGCCCAGGGGGTTGCAGATGAAGTTTCTGTCTTCATCTGCCCCTTGTGCTTAAGCCCCCAGCTCACTAGAGAAGGCCTTAGGAGAGAGGGGACCGGAAAGCCTCATAGGAGAGCTGTGCTAGTGTGGACTGAGGAAGGCCAGCCTGTGTGAGGGACACAGCAAGATAAAGGCAGAGGTTTCTTTCCTAGTGGCAAGGAGCCAGGCTGGGAACTCTTGGAGAAGAAAGAGTCACAGGTAAGATTGCTGTAGCTGCCGCCCTTCCCCAACGCACCCCTGTCCTAGAGAACGGACCCTCATTGTTGGCCTTTGTCTCCTGTCAGCAAAGCGTGGGAGGACTGAACCAGCGGTTTGTAACCTTCTTAAGGCTGTGATCCTCTAACACAGTTCCTCATGCTGTGGGGAACCCCAACCATAAACTTACCTCAGTGCTACTTCACAAATGTAATTTTGCTACTGTTATGAATGGTGATGTAAATATCTGATATGTGACCCCTGTGGGGGTTGTGACCCACAGGTCGAGAGCCACTGGATTAAATGAATAAGTAGATGTACATGCTTAAGACGTCCATTGTAAAGGCTGAAAAAGGAACAGCTTTTATTGGTGTGTTTTGTTTTGTTTGTCTGTTGCTTTTGCTACTCTCATGTTGTCAACCTCCAGGGCAGGGAGAATCTGGTTTTTTTTTTTCTGGGGGTTGGGAGGATTGTTCTCACTGGTGGCTTAGAGAAGTGCTGGACCCCAGGTGCAAGGAGCCGCTCAGCTGATGGCTGGAGGGGAAGGTGGGTTTGTTCTTCCTTAGCGTGCTGGGACTCGGCTGGGACCCATCTGGGACTCAGGGCACTGCTGTTCAACCTCATGAGAAGTACGCTTCAGGCTTTCTTGAAGGGTGTCTTAGTCAGGGTTTCTATTCCTGCACAAAACATCATGACCAAGAAGCAAGTTGGGGAGGAAAGGGTTAATTCAGCTTACACTTCCACATTGCTGTTCATCACCAAAGGAAGTCAGGACTGGAACTCACACAGAGCAGGAAGCAGGAGCTGATGCAGAGGCCATGGAGGGATGTTACTTACTGGCTTGCTTCCCCTGGCTTGCTCAGCTTGCTTTCTTATAGAACCTAAGACTACCAGCCCAGGGATGGCACCACCCACAATGGGCCCTCCCTCCCTTGATTACTAACTGAGAAAATGCCTTACAGCTGGATCCCAGCTTTTGTCAACTTGACACACAAAACCAGCCAGTACAAAGGGTCTGCCCTATTTTCTTTAACTATAAACGGGAATGCTAACGATAGTGCCTATATCATATCATTAGGAGAATCCGATGCGTTATAAAATGTTAGGCACTTAGTGCTTGGCCAGTGCTGTTCTCTCTGCTTCTGCTCCTGTAGCTGCCCTGCAGGTTTACAAAGAATAGCTGTGCCGGGCAGTGGTGGCGCACCCCTTTAATCCCAGCACTTGGGAGGCAGAGGCAGGCGGATTTCTGAATTCGAGGCCAGCCTGGTCTACAGAGTGAGTTCCAGGACAGCCAGGGCTACACAGAGAAACCCTGTCTCAAAAAAACAAAACAAAAAAAACAAACAAAAACAGAGAATAGCTGTGTGGATGCAGGGAGCTGTGAAAAAGGTGAGTGGTGACCTGTGGGTCACCAGCATGGGACTCAGTTGGCTATGTGCTGGGGTCCCCAAACTGGATTCGGAGAGGTAGTGTGCAGGCTAGTGAGGGTGGGAAGAAGGGAGTGAAAGGTTCTTCAGCTGGACTCTGGCAAGGCTGAGGAGGCGGTGGTGCACAGCCGAGAGAGTATAATACATGGGCCTGTGATTTAGGAGCTCAGTCCTTATGGATGACAAGATTCCAGGATATTCCAGGACATGGGTAGCGGGGGCTAAGGTGGCATAAAGGGACTGGTCCTGGAAGGTGAGGTCAGGTCACCAGCCTGAATACTTTACAGCTGCATGACCCAAAGTGAATTACTGTTTTCTCAAGATTCTGTTTTCTCCTCCAGAGAACAGAGCTGGTGGCATTCTCATGTGAGGCTCACAGTAGGTGCTCAACAAATGTGACCCACAGTGGGTGCTCAACAATGTCACTCACCTCTGCCACAGGCCAGAGGATCAGAAACAGGAGAGCATACTGTCTGGGACATGTCTAATTCCTTGTAACCAAATATTAGCTGGAGGCCCTTCTGGTCCAGGTTCAGGGTTGGGGCACACCTTCATGCCATGTTCCCAAGATAGGCAGTGTCCTTAATATTTCTCTGCTAGTCAGGCCCTTTGGCTCACATAGGGAGGAGAGAGCTCAGGAGAGCAAAGTCAACTTAGAAATATAGTTACCCTCCCCCATGCTTCCTCTCTCGGAGACTCTAAGTGCTCATTCCCCTTATGCTTTGATCTTCGTGCCAACAACTGTCATGAAAGCCCCTGACTCCCATGGTCTCCTCCTTCCCCAACACTTAGGTAGGACCTGAAGCTCAGAGGGACACAGAATCTGCAGTTGCAGAAGGAGGCTTCTCTGTGCTAGTGGGCACAGGAGGGCCTTACAAGGTCCTGATGGCATTCTAGGCTCTGGTATCTAGGACCAAGGAGACCTCAAGTAGAAGTGTGGTCTGGGGTCCCGCTTTCAAGAGTTCTCACCTACAGAGTTGGTCCAAGAGCAGAATTCTTCCCTCAGTATCTGTTTCTGAGCTCACCTCTCCAGTTAGGGGATATCCTGATTCGTCGTCACCACTTCGTTGTGTGTGTCTCAGTGTGTTTTATGTGTACTAACAGTTGATATTTTTCAAGCACTCTGACAAGCATTTGACACATTCAGTCACTTCCTAGTACCATGATATTCTACCCAGATTGCTGCAGTTGTTGTTCTCAGTTTACAAAATAAAATGTGTGTGTGTGTGTCAGGGTGCTGCTGTAGAGATGGCTTGGCAGTTAAGAGCACTGGCTACTTTTCTGGAGGAAGTGGGTTCTATTCCCAGCCCCCTACACGTGGGGGGTTGGGGGGCTCACAACCCTTTGTAACACTAGTTCCAGAGGAGCCAACGCCCTCTTCTGGCTTCTGCGAATACTGCATGCATGTGGTCCGCAGATATACATGCAGGCAAAAAACACTATCTCATAAAGTAAAAATAAGTTAAAAAATCTTCAAAAAAAAAAAAGTTAAGTAAAATGAAGAGTAAACAGATGAAGCAACTTGCTCAAAGTCCCACAGTGGGTTAGGTTTGACTCCTCCTCCGCGAGACCCTCTCTTGTGGAGAGATGTCAGCTTTTGCCCTGTTTGGGTATCCAGCTTCAGACCGAAGTCAACAAAATGCCTATAAGATAGCCGGGCGGTGGAGGTGCACGCCTTTAATCCCAGCACTTGGGAGGCAGAGGCAGGCGGATTTCTGAGTTCGAAGCCAGCCTGGTCTACAGAGTTAGTTCCAGGTCAGCCAGGACTACACAGAGAAACCCTGTCTCGAACCCCCCCCCCCCCCAAAAAAAAATATGCCTGTAAGGTAGCTTAACTTCTTTTCCCATCTTTCCTTTCCTCTCCGACATATTTTTGGTTGTTCTGAAAGATAAAGGTGTTGCTGCCACCTACTGGTCAGAAGCCAGAATGGCACATCTACAGTTTGTGTTCTATGCTAGTTTGAGTGGCTGATTCGAAGCCTTTGGGATCCTGGGATTTAGGATGCTTCAAAATTTTTCAGCGTGTTCCTTTACGCAGTTGAGGAGAATTATGCAAGGAGGTATAAAAGACAGTCTTGGCAGTGCTGGTTGTTGAGGGATGGTTTTGCGCACTGTGTATTCAAATGCTGATCCCTGGGCCCAGAGATCTGGTTGCAGTCAGATGTTGGCATTGTCAAGCATCTCCTGCCTCAATGTAAAAATTGTTTTCCATCAGCTCTGATTGGCTAATTAAAAGCCGATCAGCCACTAGCTGGGCAGGAAAAAATGAGGCAGGACTTCTGATCCCAGAAGAGGGGTCTCTGGTGGAGCCAAGAGATTTTCCATGAGGGAGTCAAGGAGGATCAGGAACAGCCAGGGCAGGGAAGTAGGCCAGGCCAGCATAATCGGGCTAGAATAGCCCAGTGTCAGCCCAGCTATAGGGCAATAAACTCATTCATAAAAATACCAGGTCTCCGTCTCACTACTTCAGAGCAAGGGTGGGTATAGAAAAGCCCTTTACATTCACACTGGTTTTAGGAGGTTTCAGTCCTGGCTCCATTCATCCCCCCCCCCAGGCTCTGGCAGCTTCTTATTGTCCCAGAACCTAAGACAGGGCAGTTGTGGTGGAGCACGATGTTAACCCCAGCACTCGGGCAATGGGTTCAAGGTAAGTTTGCTCTACATAGCACAGCCAAGGCTACAGAGTTACATAGTGAAACCTTTTCTTTTTCTTTTTAATGTAATTTTATTTTTTACTTATGTACTTTACATCCCGGTCACTGACACCCTCGGGTCCCCCCTCTCACAGTCCTTTCCCAATTTCCCCTCCCTTTCTCCTCTGAGCTGCCTCCCACACCCACACTTCAAGTTTCTACAAGGCTTGGTACTTCCTCTCCCACTGAGGCCAGGCAAGGGTGAAACCTTTTCCTTAAAAAATAAGAAATGAAAGAAAGAAAGAAGGAAAGAAAGAAAGAAAGAAAGAGGCTGGAGAGATGGCTCAGTGGTTAGGAGCACTGACTGTTCTTCCTAGAGGTCCTGAGTTCAATTCCCAGCAACCATATGGTGGCTCACAACCATCTGATGCCCTCTTCTGATGTGTCTGAAGACAGCTACAGTGTACTCATAAAAATAAATACATCTTTAAAGAAAGAAAGAAAGAAAAGGTCTTGTTATATACCTTTCAGATTAGTGATCCCAAATTGAACTAGACATGTTGGTGTTTGGCTATAATCTCATTTTTCAAGAGACTAACACAGGAAGACTATGAGTTCCAGGCCAGCCTAGGCTACATAGTGAGTTTCGGGTATATAGCAAGACCCCATGTCAAAAAATTAACAAAACAAACAAAAAATTGTTGTCTCATAGGTGGAGGGAAGAACCTGAAGGTTAGAATGTGCCTGACATAGTGAGAAATTGAGAAATACAGGTAAGATAAAAAAAACAATGTGAGGTTAGATGGATGGGAAAGATTTGGAGGCCTTAGGGCCTTAGTAAATCATAGTTGAGAGAGAGAGAGAGAGAGAGAGAGAGAGAGAGAGAGAGAGAGAGAGTCTGAGGATAGAACCATGGCAAACACTAAGTTATGTCTTTAGCCCAAGACCTTGTCTTTTCTTTTGTGATACCATCTCATGTAGCCCAGGTTGGCCTTGAACTCCATCCTCCTTCCTCCACCTCTGAAGTGCCAGGATTATAGGCATGTACCACCACACCTGGCCTCTGATGTACTCCCTTCCTCCCTCCCTCCCTCCCTCCCTCCCTCCCTCCCTCCGGCCTTCCCTTATCTGCCATCTCCTCTCAGTCTGTGTGTGTTGTGTGGTGCTGGGGGTTGAACCTTGTACCTACTAAGCACTTACTGTGCTATTACCCTCACCCCTGCTTTTAAAGCCAATCACGGCTAAGTGCTCCGAGGAGGGGGGCACTTTCCCACACTGTTAACTCTCCAGAATTCAGTAGGATTGCCTGGAGAAGTACAGGTTATGTGAGGTCCTCGAAGCAGTCTCCCGCCCTTCCTTCCCAAGGCTCCTCTTTGGCCTAGAACTCCAGGCTAAAATGGGAGGGAACTTGGCACTCATCCTCTCCTGTTTCCTGATGAGGAAACTGAAATGGAAGCGCACACAGGTGAGACAGGACAGTGGCTTGTGCCTACCAGGACAGTTGTCAGGGGCTCTACTGCATTTGTAACACTCACATGCATGCATGCATGCGCGCGCGCGCGCGCACACACACACACACACACACACACACACACACACATAATTTACAAATCTTTAAGTGAGGGAAAAGGAAGTGGAGGCTCTACAGGAAACTGGCCACAGGAGTTTTATCCTGAGGGAGAGATCTTGTCCCTGGACCTCTCCTCTCTCTTGGTTTGCTTGGGACTTCATGCCCTTCCACAATAAGATCTACCTGTCACAAGCCTGAAAGCATTGGAATTAACTGGCCAAAACTTGATTTTCTCAGGTAGGTCTCAGCAGAAGACAGCTGGTTCAGTGGTTAGAATGATCTCTCACTGGGTGAATTCACTCTTTCCTGCACTTATGTATTGGGACATGTTTTTATGTGTTTAAAAGGGAATTTAGCCCCTGGAGGGGCAGGCGCACCCTGGGCAAGGGCAGGGTCTGAGGGGGACTGGAGACACAGGATAGTTTGGTACATGGCACCAGCTATTGAAAAGTCTGAGCAAGCCGGGTGGTGGTGGCGCATGCCTTTAATCCCAGCACTTGGGAGGCAGAGGCAGGCGTATCTCTGAGTTCGAGGCCAGCCTGGTCTACAGAGTGAGTTCCAGGACAGCCAGGACTACACAGAGAAACCCTGTCTCGAACCAAAAAAAGAAAAAAAGAAAAAAGAAAAAAGAAAAAAAGAAAAGAAGAAAAGAAAAAGTCTGAGCAAGCCTATCACTTCAGCCCAGAACATAGATACCCATACTCTGTCAAAAAAAAAAAAAAAAATCAAAGTGCTAGCAGCTTTTCCCCTGTCTTTTGAGACATGTTGTAACTCAGACCTCACACTTAGACTTCTTGCTTTAGCCTCCCCAGTGCCCAGATTATGAGAATGAGCCACCATCCCCTTTTAGGGCCTTACTATTGTTATTATGTAACTAAAAGTTTCTATGAACTAGTGTGGCAGTTCATGTTGTAAACTCAGTGCTTGAGGGGTAGAAGCAGGAGATTCACAGTTCAAGGCCCGTCTCACCTACATGAGTTCCAGGTCAGCCTAAGCTAGACTATGTGAGACCCTGTCTACACACACAAACACACACAGAGAGAGAGAGAGAGAGAGAGAGAGAGAGAGAGAGAGAGAGAGAGAGAGAGAGAGAACAGAGAGAGAGAGAGAGACAGAGAGAGAAACAGAGAGAGAGAGCATTGGCCAGATAACTTGGTCTGAGACCCTTGATGGAAGGAGACTCAATTCCCACAAGTTGACTTCTGGACTTCACACCACCTCACTCATAAGCAGAAAAATAAATAAATGGAAAAAATTCTTTGAATGCTTGTGTAGAGTTTTATGTGGGAATGTCTTTGGCTGGAAAGAGAAAGGTGATCTCAAACATCTGAATCTCCCTCAGCAAGAAATGAGGGGCACATTTACAGAACCGAGTAAATCAGGGGCTCAAAATATTGTCAGGAACCAGTTACCTTTTTTATTTTTCTGCTGTCTCATGTTTAAGATGTTAGCTTCTGTTCTCATGTTTGTCCCTTGTCTTGAGAAAGCTGCAACAGCAGCAAGCAGCTTGCACAAGTGTCATACACTCACAAGCTGTCCAAAGGTTGCAAGAAAAAGAACTCTGTCCCAGACTCCTTTTCCAGAGCAAGCGTCTTTTCCTTTGGCCCCTCCCCCACACCAGCCAGCAGACATTACCTCATCTCCCATTTCCATAATGACATCACTTGCTGGTTCCTCAACCAATCCCTGGCAAGGGGACTAAAATTACCTTGGTTCTTTAAACAAGGGTTTACCCTGGTGGTGGGAAGGCCTGACTGTGGCATACTGAATGCCTGGGACTGGAATAGAACCAGCTGTGTTAGCCAGGTTAGCAATGAGCTATAACAAGGCCAGCTGGCTCAGGCTTACAATCCAGGCACTCAGAGGCCGAGGCAGGAGATTGCTGTGGATCCAAGGGCAGCCTAGGCTAGTGTGACACTCTATTTAAACATAAAACTAAACTACAGGCTTGCACACGCTCTCACACACAACATTTCTATGGTGGATCCCACTGCACAGAGCATAACTGTTTTTGTTGTTGTTGGTTGCTTGGTTGTTTTTTAAGACAAGGTTTTGCTACATAGCCTTGGCTGTTCTGCAACTCACTCTGTAGACCAGGCTGGGTTCAGAGATCTGCCTGCCTCTGTCTGTGAAGCGCAGAAATCAAAGGTGTGTGCCACCACTGGCTTCCTGATGTTTAACTTTGTCAATTTGATGGGATTGAGAAAAGCTCCAGGGATTGGTGGCTACACCTCTGGGTGTGCCTCCGATGGCCAACAAGTGGATGGAATGGAAAGACCAGAAATGGGAGGAAGGGACCACGGCTGCAAGGGCTCTGTAGGGTTTGCTTACTCTACTTTCCCACATCTGTGAGCGGAATGAGCGAACTGAGGAACACGGGAAAGGGGTGACAACCACAACGGTGAAACTGTATTTATGTATACCCCTTCTCTAGGAAAACTACACTCATGGGTGAAAACAGACATTTTGTGAGGAAAATTTTGTATTATGACAAACCCTTATGGGGGCTAGAAAGACGGCTGGCAGGTAAGGGCGCCCACTGCTCCTGCCGGGGACCAGAGTTCCATTCCCAGCCTGGCACCCATTGCTCCACTCACAACCAATTTTAACTCCAGCTCCAGGGGAGTTGGATAATTTCTGGCTTCTACAGTTATGTACACACACACACACACACACACACACACACAATTAAAAACTAGGGGCAGGGGCTGGAGAGATGGCTCAGCAGTTAAGAGCACCAGTTGCTCTTCAGAGGACCGACCCAGTTCAATGCCCAGAACCCATATGCAGTTCAAAACTGTAACTCCTGTTTTAAGGAATCTGACGCCCTCACACAGTCAAATATACAGGCAAAACACAAATGCACATAAAATAAAAATAGATGAACTATTTAAAAATTTAATTAATGAAAAAAGACTGTTAGATTCAAAAATAAATAAGTAAATAAAAATAAAACTGGGGGAGGGGCTGGAGGGATGGCTCAGTGGTTAGGAGCATTGGCTGCTTTCCAGAGGTTCAGGGTTTGATTTCTAGAACCAACACGATGGCTCTCAACTGTCTTTAATGCTAGTCTCAGGCTGACTAAAGGCGCGCACTGCCATGCCTGCTGACTCCGACTGTGCCATGTAGAACACTCGCCTTGGAATTCATGTCCATTGTCCTGCCTGTCTCCAGAGTGCTAGTATTACAGGTGGGCATACTGCATCATATCTGGCCTTCTGTTTATTTAGTTTCTTTTTAAATAGGATTTTGTTCTAGTCCAGGCTTAGCTGAAACTTACGGCAACCCTCCTGCGTCAGTCTCCCAAGTGTGTGAGTCTCCTTGTTTGCTGTCTAAACCAGTTTTTTAAAAAATATATATTTTTAAAAAGATTTATTTATTTATTTCATGTATGTGAGTACACTGTCACTGTCTTCAGACACACCAGAAGAGGGCATTGGATCCCCATGACAGATGGTTGTGAGCCACCATGTAGTCACTGGGAATTGAACTCAGAACCTCTGGAAGAGCAGTCAGTGCTCTTAACCACGGAGCCATCTCTCCAGCCCTGTCTGTTCCAGTTTTAAGGAGTCTCCTGGAGTCATGCGAGGTGGATCTCTGGACTGCACATAAAGAGAGACCTCCACACATATGCCACACACTCACACAGTGCACGCGCATGCGTGCACACACACACATGCCTTTAATCTCAGTAGTTAGGAGGGAAAGGCAGGTGGATCTCTGTGAGTCTGAGGCTAGCATGATCTACAGAGTGAGTTACAGGACAGCCAGGGCTACACAGAGAAACCCTGTCTCAAAAAAAAAAAAAAGCTAACAGCAACAACAAAGAAAAAGAAGGAAAGAAAGAAAGAAAGAAAGAAAGAAAGAAAGAAAGAAAGAAAGAAAGAAAGGGAAAGCAAGCTTTCAGGAGATAAAATGATTGTCCATTGCATGTGAGAGGCCTGGAGTTTTACACTGTAAGAAAGAAAAAGGAGAAGGTGGTGAGGGAGGAGAAGGAAGGAAGAAGGAAATCTGATGGTGAGAAAGCCTTTCAAAGCACTTCCGGTCTTACTTAAAGATATGTGTCCAAGGGCCAAAGGGATGGCTCTGTGGTCAGGACTTGTCAAAAGCCTTCTAGAAGACCTGAGTTCGGTTCCCAGCACCCAGACAGGGTGGCTTACACCACCGGTGATCCCAGCCCCAGGAGATCCCATGCCTCCATGGGCATGTGCACAGACCCGTCCCCCCACCACACACATACATATAAAATAATCTTTTAAAGAGATGAACCCTGTTATGTAAGGTGGTAGATTTCCTGCCTCACCTCAAGCAGACATGTCCAGTTCTGTCAACTATTGACTCGAGCAGAAGGGGAGGAACAAACCTCTTTTCCCAAACCTGCACAGCGCTGACTAGCTCTGAACACAAGGTTTCTGGAATGAACAGGGTGCTGACAGGCCGAGATGTCAGGCTGAAGGTGAGTTTCCACACCCTGCCCACGTGTACACAGGGCTCTGCTCTAGGCTTCTGCTGCCTTGTCTCCTGGACAGCCACCCAAACACCATCTGCCAAGGTCATCTCTGGATGCCCCACCTTGTGGCCTTGGTTGGCAGACACTGACCAGCCTGGTCCGGTGGTTAAGAGGGCAGTATTCCAGACATGAGCTGTCCCATCAGATATCAGATGCTATTTTATCAGCAGGAGTCCAGGTATCAGCTGTCCTCTCTCAAGGACACCGGATCTCCCCATGATTGGAGAATTTACTCACAGTCTCTGACTTCTAGAAGACAAAGCAGTCCTGGTCTCTAGGAAAGCTTCATCCTGGGTGTTGGACCACCCTGGATCCGTTTAATGCTAGCTGGGGCTCTTAGGATGTATAGTGACGACCAGTGACCCAAGGTCTCTTCAGGCTATAGTTCCATCCAGTACTCAAGGTTGTGACATAGTCCCCCTGACCTGCAAAGGCTACCAGGTACAAAGATGACATCCCCAGGTGCTTCTTGGGAGCCACTTTCAGAGTTTGGGAGTCAGATTTCAGCTAGTCGCCCTGCAGCTTAACCTCTCAGTGCGTTGTCTATCAATACCTGGAAGCTCAGATGAGGATAAGCTGTAAACTTAGCCTTTCCTCCCACAACCCCTTCAGGGTCCCACAGAACACCCCGGAAGTCGGAGGTCAGAAGACTAGGCTCTGCAGGCTTGATTTTTATGTTTATGTGTATGAGTGCTTACATGTGTGTGTCTGGTGTCCCTGGAGGCCAGGAGAGGCCCCTGGAACTGAACTTACAGATGACTGTGAGCTGCCACGTGGGTGCTGGGACCCAAACCGAACTCACTCTGTAGACCAGGCTGACCTTGAACTCAGAAATCCGCCTGCCTCTGCCTCCCAAGTCCTGGGATTAGATTCTTGGTTTTCTAACTTACAAAGCATCCATGGCCTGACAGCTTTCTGTGGGCACATAGACACTCACTGCACGCCTGAACACGCATTCGTTCCTTCTGTTTCTTCTTGCTCACATTGGAGATTTGCTACTGCCCACTTGCCCCTCAGGACCACCATGAGGGGGCAGCAGAAGAGACTTTGCATAGGTCAGATGAGGGCAGAGTGCCCCTCTGTCCGGACGAGGGTGGAAGCCACAGCCACCCTCAGAAGTACGCACCTCTTAGGCTCCGTCCCTTTATCCCATCAGACCTCCAAAGCAATTCTGAGCCCAGACTTTCCATTTGCGCTCAAGGGCAGATCATATGATTGTCAGCCACAAAGCAGTGACCCAGACCTTGGGGTATATTTGTTCTTGCTGGAGGCTAACTTCTATGCACTTTCCCACCCACACAGGAGAGGAAAAATCATCATTACAAGGACACATTCCTCCCCAACCGCTGGCACTTTGCTCTTCAATTCCCCAGGCTCAGCTCTTGCGATATTTTTCCTCAGCTAAGCTGGTCTTCGCTCACCTTTCGTCACCCGGCTGAAAGCTTCTCAGCTCCTCACATCTTGGCTCATGTATAAAAGAACTTATCTGAAAGGCTTGCTGAGGGAATTGGCAAGAGCTGCTCCTGGCTAGGGGAAGCTGCTGGGGAGTCAGGGGGGCAGGGGCTTCAGGCTCCACCAGGTCATTCTGGAAGCTGGAGGGACCACTTATGGGCTTTTGAAAATGTGCTTTCTTTGGGGGCAGTTTTAATGGGAAATGCAGGCTTGAAAAATGAACCCCTCAGGTGTTCTGGGGTATCATGCTAGCCGGAAACAGACTTATCTGACCCCCATACCTGGCTGTTCTTTTTCCAGGCATGCACTGTGGTCAATAGACATCTGGTTGTCATCCTAGCTAGCGCCCCCCTTCCCCCACATTCTCCCAGCTTCAGGAAGAACTAGTCTGATAAGCAGCTGATGGGTCAAGTTCAGCTTAGAGCTGAGGCTCAGCTGCAGGCTTAGCTCCTAGGGGAGAGAAAACCACAATGCTGTTCACAGGAATGCTGGAGAAATGTCTAAAGCAGAGAATCTAAAACAGGGGGAAAAAAAAAACACACTTGCTAAGCTGTGCCCATAGACATGCCTTGGACTATGTGTACGTCTGCTTGCAGTTGCTTTCACGGGCCTCCCAAGTGCAGGGATTAAGGGTGAACACTACCATCACTGCCTGGCCTCTAGGAACGTGTGTCATTCTGTCAGTGATGGCTACTACAGGAGCAGACTAGTCAGTAATGGGCGAACCCTGGCCCATTCTTCTTGTCACAGACATTTCCCTGATTTCCTTCAAATACTCACAATGGATTATAAAGGACAAATGCCCAGACACTGCCAACCTGGTAAGATTGTGACTGTCTCTGCCAGGTCTTCCTTCCCCAGCCACCCAGTCAGCCATCCTAAGTACATGTATACTTACCATCATAGGCACATTGGAACAAAACTCAAACCCCCTGCTACTAAAATGTAGTCCCATAACAGAGCCAGCCAGTCATTCTGCATGTCACTGTTAATATCTGACAGAATGGCTACGTTTGGGCTCAAGTGGCAGACAACAAAGACTCGGTTGCTTCCCTGTAGTTGACTATTGGATTGCAGTGAGAACCCTTCCAGTCTGGGGGGCAAGGCCAAGTCCTATGGTTAGGGAGACCAGAAAAAGTTGCCCCTAGAATACCTGAAATGCACTTCCAACTTAAAGTCTTTTATGTATATTAGTAGTACACTGTAGGTGTCTACTACAGACACCACAAGAGGGCATCAGATCCCATTACAGATGGTTGTGAGCCACCATGTGGTTGCTGGGAATTGAACTCAGGACCTCTGAAAGAGCAGTCAGTCGGTGTTCTAAGCCATCTCTCTAGCCCAAACTACAAAATGTTTTTAATCACAGAATACAGCACCTAATAGAAACTTGGAAATAGTCAACTAATCACTAGTCTCAACTGAACCCACTCAATGGGCCATGAACCCATGATCCAAATCAGAGTCAGGGGTAACTGTAACATCATGACAGCCATCTGGAGGTGGATGGGCAGGAAGCCATCTGGTACTACCAAGCAAGATGCAATTTCAAAGGCGAAGGTAGAAAGAGCTGTGAACCAGATGCCAGTTTCCCACTTAAATCGGAAACACCTTTATTGACAGTTTAGGACAGTTAAGTTAGGACACATGCAAAGACAAAGAGACCACAGCAGTGTAAAGTTGCAGCACATGAGTTAATATTCCTCACCCTCATCGTCTCCTTCAGCACTGTCTGCCCCAACCTCCTCATAATCCTTCTCCAGGGCAGCCATGTCCTCACGGGCCTCAGAGAACTCTCCCTCCTCCATGCCCTCACCCACATACCAGTGCACAAAGGCACGCTTGGCATACATCAGATCAAACTTGTGATCTAGGCGGGCCCAGGCCTCAGCAATGGCTGTGGTGTTGCTCAGCATGCACACAGCTCTCTGGACCTTGGCCAGGTCACCACCAGGTACCACAGTGGGAGGCTGGTAATTAATGCCAACCTTGAAGCCAGTGGGACACCAGTCCACAAACTGGATGGTACGCTTGGTCTTGATGGTGGCAATGGCAGCATTGACATCTTTGGGAACCACATCACCACGGTACAGCAGGCAGCAAGCCATGTATTTACCATGGCGAGGGTCACATTTCACCATCTGGTTGGCTGGCTCAAAGCAGGCATTGGTGATCTCTGCTACTGTAAGCTGCTCATGGTAGGCTTTCTCAGCAGAGATGACAGGAGCATAGGTGGCCAGAGGGAAGTGGATACGAGGGTAGGGTACCAGGTTGGTCTGGAATTCTGTCAGATCAACATTCAAGGCCCCATCAAATCTGAGGGAAGCAGTGATGGAAGACACAATCTGGCTAATAAGGCGGTTAAGGTTAGTGTAGGTTGGGCGCTCAATGTCGAGGTTTCTACGACAGATGTCATAGATGGCCTCATTGTCTACCATGAAGGCACAATCAGAGTGCTCCAGGGTGGTATGGGTGGTGAGGATGGAATTGTAGGGCTCAACCACAGCAGTGGAAACCTGGGGGGCTGGGTAGATGGAGAATTCCAGCTTGGACTTCTTTCCGTAATCTACAGAGAGCCGTTCCATCAGCAGGGAGGTGAAGCCAGAGCCAGTTCCCCCACCAAAGCTGTGGAAAACCAAGAAGCCCTGGAGACCCGTGCACTGGTCAGCCTGTGAGAGAAAAGTTCATTTTAATGTTGAGACATCTTGTAAGAGCTGCAATCAGCAATTGATAAACTTGGGAATCTTCAGGACATCCAGTAAGAGTTACAAAAGGCTTCAATGTACTCAGCGACTGAGGCCTTCTGGGAAATGGGGATGTTCCCTAAAGCGGTCTTAAATGAGCTACTTCTAACTGCATTAGAACAATAGGAGACCAGAACAGACACTGGTCCCAGGCTTTGGTTGCAGGGAGGTTGTCTCTGGTGACCTTGCTGTGGGTCAGATTACAAGGGCATGCCCCTTTCTTATCAGTTGGAGTTACCAAAGGGCAGGATTCAGACTGCTGGCTATGTTGCCAAATTAGTTAGGCTCGGAACACAGGACAGTGGGCCAAGTTTTACTGGCCAGGTTAGTGTCAGGCTGGAGGTAGGTGGTCCTACCTCCTCATGTGTGACCTGACAAATTAAATTCCTCTACCTCACTTATTACCTTACTCATTAACATTCCACTAGACCATGAATGGGTGTACGGTTCCATTCAAGTGGTCTGTTCAGACCGCAGGCCAAATTTGACCTCTGTACTATTCTACAATACCAGGGAGAGCCTGGCACATGCTAGGCAAGCAGTCTACTATGAGGCTACCTCTCTACTCCTAATTATTTCAAACAGTCTTCTGTTGAGACTCTTAACTTTGCAGACATCTTAAATTTTTTATGTATGTGAGTACACTGTAGCTGTCTTTAGACACACAAGAGGGTATTGGATCCTATTACAGATGGTTCTGAGCCACCATATGGTTGCTGGGAATTGAACTCAGGACCTCTGGAAGAACAGTCAGTGCTCTTAACCACTGAGCCATCTCTCCAGCCCCAGACATTTAATAACTGACCCTTTAGTTCACTCATCTTATGGGTCCATATGAGAAGTATCAGGTAGACCCTGTCAAGTCACGTCCATTATGTCACCCATGTACACAGTGACACTAAGGTCAATTCTTCTGGTCCTGGTCATCCCAAACTGTAAATAGCTTTCATTTGGTGTCTATGCCCTGGAAGGCAGGTCTCTAATATCCAAGTCTGTGTTGTAGCTGAAGCTTCATTTGCTACAATCCTTCTTCATTAATGAAAGGATTAATCTAACTTCCACAGGAAGTAGAGAAAAGTATGAAGCTGTTGCTGTGTGGTTGGACTTATCATAATGAGATTGACTTCCCCCACAAGCCATTCCACCCCAGCCTGCCTGCCTGCCTGCCTGCATGCTACTTTTTTGGTTAATCACTTACAAGCTTCAGAGTGGTCATCTGATCTCCAGGCTGTTCATTATTAAAACACACACTGACCAGAATAGGTAGGGACCATAGGAGAGCTGCTCAGGACTGGCCAGCCAGAGCCAGTTCACTTCCCTGAGTGCTAGCAAACTGTTTTTCTGGGATTTCTAGTCTTAGAACTTCAGAGTCCGATCAACTTACCTGCTTTTGCAACACGGAATCTCCTCACTCAACCTCAGCCTTTGTGTGTTTTTAGGTTTTTTTTTTGTTGTTGTTGTTGTTGTTTGTTTTGTTTTGAGACAGGGTTTCTCTGTGTAGCCCTGGCTGTCCTGGAACTCACTCTGTACACCAGGCTGGCCTCAAACTCAGAGATCCTCCTGCCTCTGCCTTCCAAGTGCTGGGATTAAAGGCACGTGCCACCGCCCGGCTGGCTAGCTTAAGGACTCTTCTGTAGGCAGTTTTTCTTTTTGGTTTAATTTTTTTATGTATATGACGTTTTGCCTGCATGTACATCTACGTACCATATGTGTGGTGACCACAGAGACCAGAAGAGAACAGATCCCCTAGGACTGGAGTTACAGATATTTTGTGAGCCACCATGTGGGTGCTGGGAATCAAACTTAGGTCCTCTGGACAAGCAGGGGGGTGCTCTTAAGTGCTAAGGCATCACTTCAGCCCCTGTAAATGGTGTCAACTGATTCTTGGGCTCTGAAACTTTGTTTCTTTTGTTCTGAAGACTGAACCCTGGGCCCTGTGTACGCCAGGTTGAATGATCTATGAACGAGATTTAATATGAAACTCTAGTCCAGATTTCCAAATGGGCTTTACTTATTAGTCACACATAGGCCTCAGACACCTACTCAGTGTGACAGAGAGGACCTAAAAAGGGATGTGAATGTCTGAGCTTGAAACAAACCTAACATGGTCTGCAGTATGAGGGGACTGTGAAGCTTGCTGGTCTCACTGAATACGTACAAGATCCCAAATCTTGGTTAGAACACAGTCCATAACCCTGTCTCGAAAAACCAAAAAAAAAAAAAAAAAACAACCAAAACACAGTCCATAACCCATTACTACTCTTACCAGCTTGCGAATCCTGTCCAAGACAAGGTCGATGATCTCCTTGCCAATGGTGTAGTGGCCACGGGCGTAGTTATTGGCAGCATCTTCCTTGCCTGTGATGAGCTGCTCAGGGTGGAAGAGCTGGCGGTAGGTGCCAGTGCGAACCTCATCTGGAAAGGAGAAGACGTCAGCCATCCACCAACCGAGGGCCCTCACAAGCTCACTCACCCTTCTGGGTCTGCAGAGAGATTCTGAGTATGTGGCCAAGAAGGAATGCCTCAGGGAAGGCCCCTGTCAGCTTACCGATGACTGTGGGTTCCAGGTCTACGAACACTGCCCGGGGCACATGCTTGCCAGCCCCTGTCTCACTGAAGAAGGTGTTGAAGGAGTCATCTCCTCCCCCAATGGTCTTGTCACTTGGCATCTGGCCATCAGGCTGGATGCCATGTTCCAGGCAGTAGAGCTCCCAGCAGGCATTGCCGATCTGGACACCAGCCTGGCCAACGTGGATGGAGATGCACTCACGCTGTGGAAAGGGAGAAGAAAGTGTCAGAACATGACACATGAGGACTTGGGGCTTGGCTCAAAGATATGATCACTTTTCAGAGGCCATTCCTATACTTCACAATCAGTTTTTACTGAAGAGCTAACCAAGAAAAAAGTTCTCAGGGAGACATTAACGCTAATGACCTACTGGGCAAGGTAAGGCCCTTCCACAGACGGTACCCACGGTAGTTCAGGGTCAGTGTTCTACTACTTTAGAGTTTACTTTCAAGTTTATGCTACAATTCCCCAGCTCTGAGTCCTTCAATTTGAGGAGAACCTTCCCACCCCAGGGCTGAGTCAAGCTGACTGTCACCTCTGAGCTCACCAGTTCTTTAGGAGACAAAACTTCCTCTTTTTAAAACCAGCCTGAACTAGCCCCATGACTCACAGAAAATGCTAAATAAGCAGACAGCTATGTGCTGAGAGTACCAGAGGCCACCCTACACCCAGTGAAGGCCCTCATCCACCAGAACAGTTTTCCTTCCCAGTCTCACTATCAACCCATCTGGTGGGAAGTTTTAAGGACCAGAAGACTCCTAAAACTTTAGGGCAATAGTTTCACAAGTGAGAGTAGGGAGAAGAAAGGAGAAATTAGTGGTCCCCTAGTCGATCTGATTGAACATTTCAGGCACTATGGAAAAATAATTACAAGAATTTAGCTTGTTTTCCTTTCCTTGCTCAACAGTCACTGTTTTGGTTTTTTAAGACAGGGTTTCTTTGTGTAGTCCTGGCTGTCCTGGAACTCATTCTGCAGACCAGGCTGGCCTCACTCAGAAATCCGCCTGCCTCTGCTTCCCAAGTGCTGGGATTAAAGGCGTGTGCCACCACTGCCCAGCTTTTGCATTCAACAGTCACTCTGAAGTTACCAAACCCATTTCCCATTCATTGTTCTAAAGAGGCAATGAGTGCAGATGCTGAACCAACAGAATTCAGAGGGAATTTAGTGAGATGAGGACCTTGAATTTGGCAGAAAACCTTCAAATTTGACATAAAAAGTCTCCCACGGCTGCTATTCTCTTCCTTAAGTAGTAAAGACTTTCATGCTTTTAAAAGTCATCCGTAGGAAACACTGATTCAACATCCAGGTTCTCCAAGGAGCAGCTTCTCAGGCCAGAATAAAACAAAGCACTGCTCACAACCTCTGCCTCCTCCTTCCCCACGTGTGTTTCCCATAAAACAATCAAGGGTCTGACTCCGTCAGTGAATGCAGTGTCTCCTGCCCCCAGGACTGTGGAGGAGGTGCAGTGCTGGTTCCGGTGACCTTCACCTGGACTTCAGAGCCTCTCCAGTCCCCAGAAGCTAGACAGATCCACAGACAGGCCTAAGGAAGCACGGTGTCTGAGACGCATTGATTCTAACATGGCACTGTAACTGTAGCCTTTTGGTTTCCCAATTTCTGGTTCTAAACAGCTTCTTTGTGCTGGCAAGATGGCTTGAAGAGTTAAGGTCAATTTCAAGCCAGATGAATGAGTTCAAGCCAAAAGATCCTAGTGTAAAGAAAGAGGGAACCAACTTCCCAAGCTGCCTCATCTCCACAGCCATGCCGTGGCACACATGCATCCACAGGGTACATGTAAAAATTTTTTTTTTTTTTTTTTTTGGTTTTTTGAGACAGTGTTTCTCTGTGTAGCCCTGGCTGTCCTGGAAATCACTCTGTAGACCACCAGGCCGGCCTCGAAATCCACCTGTCTCTGCCTCCCAAGTGTTGGGATTAAAGGCATGCGCAACCACTGCCTGGCACATGTAAAAATCTTTAAACCTGTCTCCGAGAGGCTAAGAAAGCAAAGTCAGGAGGCACAGATGAATCACTCAGTCTAGACTCGACTGGATAAGAGGCTTGTGTAGCAAAGCCATACACTTAAGCAGGCTTGCCTAATAGGTGAGCCTGGGGCTTTTCTCAACTGTATCTTTGTGGGTTTGCTTGACCAAAAGCACTAAAGCCAGTTGTTACACTTTTGTAACTAGAGTCCTGTTACTCATGGAATTCCTCTTTCAGAATACAATTAATTTTGAAAGTTTCTGGGGGGGGGGGGTGAGGGGCAGTAGGCTGGCCTGGAAAAAGCTTACTACTGAGCCTGAACTCTGAGGAAAGCTGTCCTCTCCTACCCCCCAAGCATACCAACAATTCAAAAGTACACTCACACAAGTCAATGAAACAAAAGCCAACAGCTTTAGCTGACTTAGCACAGCTGGAAGAGGTCTTGTGAAGTTCTGTGCTCTATCCCAGCACCACACAAAATGGTGGCTCAGGCGGATAATCCCATTCCCAGTCCGGAGGTAGGTCAGCAGTTCAAGGTCACCCAGCACTACAGATCGTTACATGAGGACTGTACACCCCACCTCCCCAAAGCCTCCATAGACCTCAAAAAGTTGCCCTTCATTTCATTATCCCTGGGACACTCCGGAACAGCCGAACCTTCGGGTGTGGGGAGGAGACCTTGGCTGTTTCATGAGAAACAAGGGGGGAAGGAGCGAAGTCAAAAGGTTGTTACTGGAGTTAGCTTGTCTGTTACCTATGCCCTTCAAAAACAATGCTGGGGATTTTTTTTTTTTTTAATTAGCAGCCGACAGTATGATTTTTTAAAGGAAGACCTTTAAATGGTCTTCCAAATAATTAAACTTATTTTGCAGGGAGGTTCCTTTTTTACCAAAATTAGTCATTCTGTAGTCCACACTAGCCTGGGACTCACCAGAAAGCGTGAGAAGCCTCAAACTCATGAATCCCCTTGTCTCAGCCTCCAAAGACTAGAGAACTAGCCACCCTCCTCCAAACCGGGCTGAGTTCCTGGTAACTTTGTTTGCTTTTGAGACAGGGTCTCACTACGGGGTCGGGGTCTCACTACATAGCCCTGGCTGACCTGAACTCAGAAGATACGCCTGCCTCTGCATCCAGAGCCCAGGGATTGCTAGCCTCACCCATTTTTCTCGAAAACTGAACTAATACATTGTTAGCTAGGTGAGTAATCCTAGTCTGTGGGTGGTGGAGACAGGATTTTGGTTTTAATTGAAGGTCATACTTTGCCACATAGTGATTTCAGGGCTGGCATGAACTTCACAAGACACTCAAAAACCAAAATACAAGCCATGTGGCACGCCTTTAATCCCAGCTCCGGAGGCAGAGACATTCAGATCTCTGAGTTTGAGGCCAGCCTGGTCTACGGAGTGAGTTTCATGACAGCCAGGACTACACAGAGAAACCCTTTATCGGGAAAAAAAAAATACTGTAGTTTACTTTAACTTTATAGGAAAAAAACTTTCATGGACATTTTTCTTAATTTGGCTAAATATGCCATTGAACTAACACTAGAAATTAGGCTGGCTTAGGGGTCTGTCGCCCATTACTCCCTCCGGCGGAGGAGCTTCCCAGGTGCACAGCTGCAGCTGGAAGGCCCCGGGATTGGCCACAGGTGACTCAGCAGCGAGTCACAGGGCGTGGACACGGTGCCCGGAAGTATTTGCTCAGTCCCGTCGGAGAGCACGAGGTCCTCTGGGTTATCCCAGCTGGGAGAGAGACATCATTTGAGAAAATGGAGACCTTTTAAGTCTCTCCAAAGTCTTGTAGTTAATGTGAACACTCTCCGTCTTTCCGGGTGCGACCGGCGACCTAGACGGGATGCTCTCCCAGCACGATCGAGACAGAGGTACCTGGGACGAATCCTCCAGCCCAAAGTGACATTAGTTTGGTGGACTAGGCTCTCACGCCCTGGCCTCCAGAAGCTAGTCTAACTGGAGTTGACCGTCGGGGGAGCTATTGAAAGCACCGTCTCCCGGGCAGCCTTCAACTCCCGCGGTCCCTCCAGACGACCTCTCCGCTGCCCCAAAGCCACACTTACCATATTTAGTCCTTGAAGTGGTCCGCGAAAACTGAGGGAATGAAGAGAGGGTGACGAAGATCTCCCACTTGCAGACTACCAAGGAGTCCGGGGGAGAAGCTGTGTGAGGTCTGCCTCCAGGAGAGACCTTATATACCCTGGCTGGGCCACGCGTCGGGAGGGCGGACACCGGACCCCGCCCCGGGCCGCACCGAGGCCGATGATTGGCGAGTTCGAAAGTTCAAATCAAACTCCGTAGAAGGAGCTGGAAGTGGGAAGGGGAGGAGACACCCAGGATCCACGCCTGGGCCAGGTGGGGCGGGGAAGGAGGTGGAGAAGGCGATTGGAAGTTGGAGGACAGCGAGATCTTTGTAGAGTTCTAGCCGGAAGAAAGTCCCAGGTAGAGAGGAGGGCGGCCGGGCTCGGCCCCCGGGGACTCACAGCTAATTGCCGCTGCACTTGTGGCTCGGTCGCCCCACCCAGGCCTTGGAACCCGGAAGAGTGAACCAGAGAGGTGACCCGGTGACCTGCGGCTGCCGGCAGGGTGGTGACTGCGACAGCTTCAGGGGGCAAGGATGGAAACGCCCAGTTAACTTGACGGCACAGTGGGAGGGGTGGAGCTGAGGTTAGCCCACGCCAAAGCGGGTTACAGCATCATCAGGGCTGCAGTTCCCGAAGGCAATCTTTCCTAACCTAGGTTTCAATTGCTGCCAGCGAGCCCTAAGCATTTACTCCCACCTTCTAGAAGGCTAGCCGTTTCATCCTTCCTCCCACACTCAAGTCCTGAGGCTATCTGCTAGCCCCCTTTTACTTTTGAGGGCAGAGTCTGCCTCAAATCCTCTAAGTGAATATTCTGGGTCTTAAGAGCCTTACCCTGTTAGGTATAAAAGAATTATTCGGTCCATTATGAGAGGAACTTGTAACTTCTTTTTAGCAATCCACACCAGTTCCTCTCTCTGATTCTGTGGGACGCAGAGTTGACTGTTCACATTGTAATACCACCTTCTATCTGGTCCAAGAGCCCGGTGGCTGCTGTCCCCATTTTATAGTCATTCAGGAGAGTAAACGGAAACAAATCGGGTGAGTGTCTCCACTGTGGGAGAAGTTGGACGTCCCTGCAGCACTGCCCTGCACTAAACAGACTTGTCTGAACAACTCCACAAGGCAGATTTCTCAGAAGCACCAGCCAGCCCGGCAGAGGAGATAGAGGCTCCTAAGAAAGTGTAAGGAAGTGAAGTGGTGCTTGTGGTGCTTGCCTGTAGTCCTCATATGGAGAAAGAGAGAGAGAGAGAGAGACAGGAAGAGCCTGGAGCTCACAGGCCAGCTGCTCTTGCAGTATCAGAGTTCAGTGAGGAACCTTGTTTCAAAGATCGAGGTGGAGAGTCATAGAGGAAAACGGAGCATATTGACCTCTGGCCTATGCACTTACACAAGAATCTCTCTCTCTCTCTCACACACACACACACACACACACCACAAAATGTAAAAAGCCACCTTTATTTGAGCTTGGTGATGCATACCTATATTTCAGCATGCAGGGGACAAGAACAGTAAATTCGACTCAGGCCAATCTGGCCTATTGGCTACTTTGTTTCGAAAAGGAAAAACTAGAGTGCCAGGGATGGGTGAGAAAGGTGTACAGTACAAACCGACAAGATGGCTCAGTGGTAAAGGCATTTGCCACCAAGTCTCAGGAACTGAGTTTGACTCCCAGGACCCACCCAATGTAAAGAGAAAACCAGCTGTAACGGCTTAAACTATCTCATTGTTATACCAATAAAGACACAAGAGGCATAAACTAGGGTAAAGACCTGCTAGCTCAGCAAGGTGACTTAATTTTCTTTCTTTCTTTCTTTCTTTCTTTCTTTCTTTCTTTCTTTCTTTCTTTCTTTTCTTTTTCTGTTTTTGGTTTTTCCAGACAGGGTTTCTCTGTGTAGCTCTGGCTGTCCTGGGACTCACTCTGTAGATCAGGCTGGCCTTGAACTCAGAAATCCGCCTGCCTCTGCTTCCCAGTGCTGGGATTATATCTTAACTATATACAAACTATCCATTTACAAGGCTGATTCGACAACTAAACTGCTAGCTCTTTAGAAATTTCTCTCTTGAGTCAGTCAGTCTACAGAGCTAGTCTACCTTTGTCTTGAGCATCTCCAAACCCAGGAGGGTTCCTTAGCTCTTTCCTAGAACATTGTTTTACCTGTGTCCTGCCTGCTCCTTCTCTGTTTTCCTGCAAGCCAAAGAGAAAATCCCTATCTACCTGAAGTTCCTTCCATAAAGATCTTCTAAGCTGAGAGAGAGAGAGAGAGAGAAAGAGAGAGAGAGAGAGAGAGAGAGAGAGAGAGAGAGAGAGGAAGAAAAGGGGGAGAAGCTAGAGGCAAGAGATCAAAGATTTCCATTCTTGAGCATTCTTGTCTAATGAGACTTTTAGAGGCACACCCAAACTGCATCTCTATAGGACACACTTAACTGCACCTCACAAATGCAATATCTATTTAAGCTTTTATCTTTTACTAACAATTAGGTTTTCTATACACAGTAATCAAATATCCTGCAACACCAATTCCTGAAAGTTGTCCTCTGACCTCCCCTCCACACACACGCTGCAATGAACACATACACTAAATAAATAAAAATGCAAGAAATAAAAAGAAGTATTCTGTGCCGGGCGGTGGTGGCGCACACCTTTAATCCCAGCACTTGGGAGGCAGAGGCAGGTAGATTTCTGAGTTCAAGGCCAGCCTGGTCTACAGAGTGAGTTCCAGGACAGCCAGGGCTACACAGAGAAACCCTGTTTCATAAAACAAAACAAGAAGAAGAAGGAGGAGGAGGAGGAGGAGGAGGAGGAGGGGGAGGCGGAGGGGGGCGGAGGAAGGGGAGGGGGGGAGGAAGAAGAAGAAGCAGCAGCCACATTATTTGTGTAAGATTTTAATTAAAACTTAAAGGTCATGTCTGTAAATGTGGGGACAATTAGATAGAAGGATAGACCAGGGAATTTCAGTGTGGTGGTGCACACACTCTGGAGGCAGAAACAGGCAAATCCCAGAGTTCGAGGCTAGCCTCATCTACAGAGTGAGCTCTATGACATTCAGGGCTACACAGAGAGACCCTGCCTCAAAACAAACAAAAAGGAATGGACCAGGCAAAAGCTTTCAGTCACAGGAAGCCTGGGGCGTTCTTGGGCAGAATGGATTAGAGGATAGAAATGATACACAGTAAGGAGCTACGGCAGGAGCATGCCTGTAAACACGGCTATGTAGGAGGCTGAAGCAGAAGGATCCCTCGTTTGAAGTCAGCCTGAACAATTTGGGAGACTCTATCTTGAAAATACAGGTGTGCAGCTCCAGGGTCAAGGTCTTCCCTAGCATTTATGATAGACTGAGTTTAATCCCCAGTGAAGGGGTGGAAGGGAAGAAAAGCAGAATAGTTTGTATACTTTTCAGCTTTAATGTATATGTAAGGGGCTAGAGAAATGGCTCAGCAGTTCACACCACCTGCTCTTCCAGAGGACGAGAGAGTTCAAGTCACAGAACCTACAAGCTATACAGACTGCAACTCAAATTTCAGGGAATTCAACTCTCTCTGCTGTCCTCGGTGGTTACTGCATGCATATAGTACATAAATATACAGGCAGAACACCCATACACAAAATCAAACCTTAATATAAACTGAAACACAGACAATATTAGGGAAGAGAGAAGCTTAAGAAGAAACCAAAAGTGCTGGAGATGGCTCAGCAGTTAAGAGCACTGACTGCTCTTCCAGAGGTCCTGAGTTCAATTCCCAGCAACCACATGGTGGCTCACAACCATCTGTAATGGGATCTGATGCCCTCTTCTGGTGTGTCTGAAGACAGCACAATGTGACTCACATATATAAAATAAACCTTTAAAAAGAAGGCGCCAGGTGGTGGTGGCACACGCCTTTAATCCCAGCACTTGGGAGGCAGAGGCAGGCGGATTTCTGAGTTCGAGGCCAGCCTGGTCTACTGAGTGAGTTCCAGGACAGCCAAAGCTATACAGAGAAACCCTGTCTTGAAAAACAAACAAAAACAAAAACAAAAAAAGAAGGAGGAGGAGGAGGAGGAAGAGGAGGAGAAGGAGAAGGAGAAGGAGAAGGAGAAGGAGAAGGAGAAGGAGAAGGAGAAGGAGAAGGAGAAGGAGAAGGAGAAGGAGAAGGAGAAAGAGAAGAAGAAGAAGAAGAAACCAAAAAGGCAAAATCACAGCCCTAGAGTGGGATCAGGCTTTTCAAGAGAGCTACATCTACGATTCTCCACAGAACTTTATGTGAAGTTTCTGAAGTTGCAGTTTTGCTGCTGCTTCCTGTAGAGAACAGAGCTGTTACATCCTTAGCAGAGCGGCTGCGACCCCACCAAGATCAGACCGGTTTACATTCCCTCATCCAAAGACCCTCAGCATCAGCTGCAGTCACACACTCCGGACACCACCCCCAGGTGCAGGGGATACTGGCCCAGCTGCTCGGACTCCCGAGGCATTAGCATGTACAGGAAGTAAAAGGTTCACCGTTAAAGCTATGCAGTGTTCAGGAGGCTGGCTCCAGCGCAGGGGCGGGGCTTCGGTGATTCGGCTGTTTTGAAGTCACCCATGACCCACAAAGTAAGTTACCTTTCCCTCCCTGGTTGGGAGTACTGACTGCTCTTCCAAAAGATTCTGGTTCAATTTCCAGCACCCACAGGGCAGCTCACAATTGTCTGTAACTTCAGGTCCATGTGCTCACACAGACATACATGCAGGTAAAATAATACACATAAAATAAAAATATCATTAAAAAAAAAAGTTCTCTTTGGCCAATATAATTGTTTCATCACAATGTTCACTGCCAAACCTGATGATCTAAATTCAAACCCAGGGCCCATATGGTAGAAGGACAGGCCATCTTTTGAAGCTTTTCTCTTAGTTCCACACTCACACACATAAACAATCAATAAATCAATGTGATTTTATTATTGTTGTTGTTGTTGCTAGTGTATTCTTGTTTGTATTCTGGTGTCCAGGATGTAGAAACAGGAGGAGGGTATCTGAGAGTTCAAGGCTATACTGGTCTACATAGGGAGTTCCAGGTCAGCCAGGGGTTGTTGGAGACCTTTCTGCTCCTCTCCAACACACATACAAAAAGTACTCTCAGTGAAATAATTGCTAAGCGTTGAGATACATGTTAAGGTTTGCTGCCCCCTGCTGGAGGTTTTTGGAAATTGAGCTGGTGGAGCTCTTGCTTAGCAGCTTTCTCGAGGAATGGGTTTCATTCCTGAGTCTATACCAAAATAAAAATAACCCTTCAGTGAGAAGCCCTGCAGACCTACTCTGCTTGAGAAAGCCGAGACTGTAAGCTAACGTCATTCAGCATAGCTACAAGGCAGGGGAAAGACTTCAGATCAGTGGTTCTCAACCTGTGGGTCACAATCCCCAACAACCCTTTCACAGGGTTGCCTAGGACTGTTGGAAACACAGATATTTACATTATGATTCACAGCAGCAAAATTATAGTTATGAAGTAGCTACAAAAATAATTTTATGGCTGGGCAGCGGTGGCGCACGCCTTTAATCCCAGCACTTGGGAGGCAGAGGCAGGCGGATTTCTGAGTTTGAGGCCAGCCTGGTCTACAGAGTGAGTTCCAGGACAGCCAGGGCTACACAGAGAAACTCTGTCTTGAAAAACCAAATAATAATAATAATAATAATAATAATAATAATAATAATAATAATAATTATTATTATTATTTTATGATTGGGGATCAGCACAACTTTAGAAACTGTGTTCAAGTGTGGACAAACATGAGGAAGGTTGAGATGCATTGCTTTAGACCAAAGCTGAGCTTGGAGGCTTATTCTGTAACCTCAGCACTCAGACTGAGGCATGAGATCTCAACAAGTTCTGGGCCAGCCTGGGCTACACAGAGTTTAAGGCCCTCTTGGGTGCACAAAACATGCTTAGTCCAGCTGTCCTGACCCTCACGCCCAGCCCCTGCCAAGTGGCCTCCTAGAGAAGCTGAAGGAGTCTGGGGACACTTGGAAGACAAGGCCCACTCCACTGACTCCATCAAATAGGAGGGGATTATGGTCAAGACACTCACATGTGTTTCAGAGACACTCACCAGAGAGAGAGACAAGTTCAAAGCCCTGTTCTTCTAAGTACCTGGAAGACCGTGATCTAGCAAAGCCCTCTCCACGGTGCTGAAGGTAACGCCCCCACCCTACCACCCACCCCACCACCCACCCCACCACCCACCCCACCACCCACCACACCACCACCCACCACCCACCACCCTACCCACCACCCCACCCACCCCACCACCCCACCACCACCCACCCCACCACCCACCACACCACCCACCCCACCACCCACCCCACCACCACCCACCACCCACCATACCACCCACCACACCACCACCCACCACACCACCCCCGCTGCTCACTAATGCAAATCCTATGAGGAGACAAAGCAAAAGGAATCAAACCTGTGCTGTCTGCAGTCTCATCCCTGCTGCCTGAGTGAGCTGGGACACCAGACAGAACTGCTCAGGCACAAGGAAGGACGGGACATTTGGGGATGCGTGGCCAGGTCCAGTGTTTCATCTTTTCCTTTATTTCAGATGAAAAGGTATATAACTAATTTTTAAAAGATCTTAATCTTTTTGTTTGTTTTGAATGTTTATTTATTTTATTTATATGAGTACACTGTAGCTATCTTCAGACACACCAGAAGAGGGCGCCAGATCCCATTACAGATGGTTGTGAGCCACCATGTGGTTGCTGGGAATTGAACTCAGGGCCTCTGAAAGAGCAGTCAGTGCTCTTAACCGCTGAGCCACCTCTCCAGCCCCCATTTTTTTTAAAAACAGAGTATCTTGCTCTATCTGCAGGACCCCGAGCCATAATGATCCTGCAACAGCCCCTGGAGTGAGGCCCCCCAAGTTGGGACCCACAGGCCACCACTGGGGTGTCTTGTGGCCTGGACGCCAGAGAACCCTGGCACAAGCAGTTCCTGTCTGAGAAGAACATGGCTACCTGTTGGGGGCCGACTTTTAGCAGAAAGCGGCTATCAGCTTTGCAGCCATCTTGAGTCATATACCCTGACATGTGACTTGGATTACAATAGCCTACAACAACTGAGCACACTCCGATAATCTTGGTTTAGATACCTTGAGATTAAAGGTGTGTAACTTAAGAGAGTGATTTAGAAGTGTAGAGATCAGATTTAGAGACAAGACCTAAGGGCATGATTAAAGGTGTGACCAAAAGGCATGGCTTAGAAGTGAGACATATAAAAGTCAGAGGCAGACAGAGAGAGAATCAGACACTTTAGAGAGAACAACTTGGAGTTAGTTATTAGACACTTGGCACTTGGAAGAAGTAACTTGGAACTTGAAGGCACTAGGGACTAGGAACTAGGGACTAGGAACTCAAGACTTGGGGCTTGGAGAGAAGAGGGGAGACTGAAGAATAAATGGGATTGAATCACACTCTGTCTGGTCTCCATTCTTCGAATCTGTCCTCACTCTCTCTCTTGCTGAACCACGACCCAAGGACTGGAGCGGCAGCTTGGACCGGGACACAGTGGCCTCCAAACTCGGGGCAGCCCGGGCCTCAACATTTTGCTCAGGCCGTGACATTTTTGGTGCCCGAACAGGGACTAGTGTGGTTCCCAACAGCTACCCACTTCTTCTGACTCAGCCTACATAATGACCACCCCTACTGCAGTCCCCCTTGACTTTTCCCAAAGCCCTGCCACCACGCAAGAGCCCAGAGCTGCTTCTCTATCCTAGGAGCCCCATTCCTGAGGCCCTTAAGCTGATGAGGCTGGGGGATACTCCCAGTCCTTACTACCCTGCATCCCCAACTGGGGATATCATGGACCTCTGAGTGTTGATGGCCTGTGTCCCTCCCCACCTTCTTCCTGACAACAAAGACCAGCAAATCCTAGGAAGGGATGAAGTCCTTCTCCAAATCAGGTGCCTGGCCACCAGGACCTTCCCCCTGACAGGAGGACACTGACCTTGGTGAAACCCTCAATGAGAGGCAGCCGAAAGTGTCACCCTATTAGTGAATAAAGATCTGTGCTCAGTTGAAAAAAAAAAAAAAAGAGTATCTCTCTGTAGCCCTGGCTGTCTTGGAACTCGCTCTGTAAACCAGGCTGGCTTCAAACTCAGAGATCCTCCTGCCTCTGCCTCCCGAGTGCTGGGACTAAAGGCAACTGTCAACAGTATCCAGCTAAAATGTTTTTAAAATAATTAAAAAATTTAATTCTATGTACAAGTGTGTGTTTATGCATGGTATGTGCATGTGTGTGCAGTGCCAGTGTAGGCCAGAAGAGGGTGCTGGGTGCCCTGGGACTGGAGATACAGATGTTTGAGCGCTGCCCCTATGGGTGCTGGGAGCTGAATTCTGGTCTTCTGGAAGACTGGTTGGTGTTGCTTCTGGGTTGTGTCTCCAGCCCAAGATTTGTTTTATTTATTTATTTATTTTTGGGGGTTTTTTTTGGGTATTTTTGTTTGTTTGTTTTTGTTTTTGTTTTTCGAGACAGGGTTTCTCTGTGTAGCCCTGGCTGTCCTGGAACTCACTCTATAGACCAAGCTGGCCTCGAACTCAGAAATCTGCCTGCCTCTGCCTCCCAAGTGCTGGGATTAAAGGCGTGCGCCACCACCGCCCGGCTTGTTTTATTTTGAATTATATGTAACTATGTTTTTTCTTTACTTTCATAGCAAAATATTTTGTATTGTAAAATAGTGTCTTTCTTGGTAGAAGTTTGGGGTGGTTTTGGTTCCCCTTCACCCATGTGTAAAGGGGTCTGCCTATATGTAAGTCTGTGCAGTGCATGTGTGCCTGGTGCCTGTGGAGGCCAGAAGACGGCACCAGACTCCCTGGGAGTCAGAGACACATGTGAGCTGCCTTGTGAGTAATGACAGGAATCCAGCTGAGGTTTTCTTGAAAAGCGACCGGTATTCTTAACGACTGAGCCACCTCTCCAAACCCTGGACTTTCTGTTCTTATTTTCTTTTTTAAAGTTTTATTTTTACTATTTTAAAATTACGTGTAAACATGTGTATGCGCACGGAGATGAGTACATAAGTACAGATGCCTTCAGAGGCCAGAGACATCCGGTCCCTAGGAGCTAGAGTTACAAGTGACTGAGCCAATTCGTGTGGGTGCTAGGAACACAGCTCGGGCTGTCTGGGACAGCTTTGAGAAATCTTTTCAGTGCTTGCTTTTGTTTCTTTCTTTTTTTTTTTTAATTTATTTTTTATGTATATATGAGTACACTGTTGCTGTCTTCAGACACACCAGAAGAGGGCATCAGATCCCATTACAGATGGTTGAGTCACCATGTGGTTGCTGGGAATTGAACTCAGGTCCTCTAGAAGAGCAGTGAGTGCTCTCAACCACTGAGCCGTCTCTCCAGCCCCTTGCTTTTGTTTCCTGCCTTAAACTGGCTTCAAAGTCTGAATATAGCTTTATATGACCTGTAGCTGAGTGGTGGCAAGTGCTAACTCACCTGATTTGTGCTGTACCAAGGAAAACTCGGCTTGGTATGTTAGGCGAGTGAGCTACAAGCCCAGGAGTTTAAACAAACCTCTTAGTAACTTCATCTATTGCTTTGACAAAAGCAACTGAAGGGAGAAAGATTTGATGCTGGCTCACAGTTTAGGGTGCAGAAGCTTGAAATAGCAGATCACATGAAACATGGGTCAAGAGAAAGAGCAATGAGTGCACCCTGCTGTTCTTCTCCCTTTCTCCACTCACACAGTCCAGGATCCAGCTAGGGAATGGGGCCGCCCACAGTGGGCGGGTGGTCCCTCTTCAAGGCTGCAAAGGAAATTGCCCATAGGAATGCTCAGAGGCTCATCTCACTTTTGCTTTTTTATTGAGACTTTTTTATTTTTTATGTAGACTAGATGGCCTTGGATTCCCTATGAAGCCAGGGATGATTTTGAACTCCTTCCTAATCTTCTTGTCTTCATCTACCGAATGCTAAGATTACAAATATGTGCCATAGTATGGAGCAGTGGTGGCGCATGCCTTTTATCCCTGCACTTGGGAGGCAGAGGCAGGTGGATTTCTGAGTTTGAGGCCAGCCTGGTCTACAGAGTGAATTCCAGGACAGCCAGGGCTATATAGAGAAACCCTGTCTCAAAAAAAAAAAAAAAAAGAAAAGAAAAAACAAAAACAAAAACCAACTCTGTGCCATCATACCTGGCTTGGGTGGTGCTGGGGCTCAAACTTAGGCCTCCTGCAGGTTAGGCAAGCACTCAACAACTGAGCCACACCCCAGCCCACCCACCAGAGCCCTTGCTTTCTCTGACCTGAGCTGCATTTTGGACCCCACCCCCTCTCATTAGTAATTTGCATATATCATACTAGCTATGGTCTCTGCAGACAGGCATTGAGATCTTCCTACCTCAGCCCCCGCAGCAGCTGTCCCACCAGGCCTGGCTTTGCCAGCTCCATTCTGGAAGATAACCACAGAAAATCAGCTCTCATCTCTGCTGACATCCTGCCCTCCATTTCCACATTCTAACACGACAACGACGGACAAGCTTTCTTACAGGCCTTCTGCCTAGCGTGTAAGGAGACCCTAGGTTTAATCCCAGCTCCACAACCCAACACCATCACCAAAGATCCCTTTGACCCCTCATCCCTTGAGCGTACAAGCTTAAAATTCTGTTGCAGAAAATTAAAAATACCTACTTACATTTTTTTCAGTTACGTGCATTATTATTCCAGTAAGTATAACGTAGCCTGGGGTCTGGAAACTTCCCTATTTATAGCAATGTTTATTCAATAATTGTATTTATTCCCGAGCGTAGAAAGCACTCAGGCAGCCAGAAGGGGAATGTCCCTGACAGTTCCCTTTACAGCTTCTCAGCACTAGCTGAGACAACGCTGGTTTTCTGAGGGTCCTCTAACCCTCAGGATAGTTCCCCTACCCCACCTCCACCCCTGCCGCCCCTCTACAGACATGAGAATAGACTCGAAAAGCTGTGCTTTGGCCAAAGGAAGTTTATGCCAATCAACGTTAGTACCCAGCCTCATAGGCAGGCTCTTCTCAGGTCCGGGAGCTTTGTTGCTACTTCTTCTTCTTCTTCTTTTTTTTTTTGTTTGTTTTGTTTTGTTTTGTTTTGTTTTTCGAGACAGGGTTTCTCTGGCTGTCCTGGAACTCACTCTGTAGATCAGGCTGGCCTCGAACTCAGAAATTCGCCTGCCTCTGCCTCCCAAGTGCTGGCATTAAAGGCGTGCACCACCACTGCCCGGTGAGCTTTGTTTCTTTATGGAAAGTGGGTGTCTGACACTTGGCCAGGACAGAGCAGACAAGCGGAGCACGAGAGGGATTTCCAGAAGGCTCCTTTCTCATAGACGACCTGGGTGGACTGTGCAACTCTTTCTTTCACCCCAAAGCCTATGCTGCTCTGCCTTAACTCTCTCCCCAAGGCCTTTTTTGAGTTCTATGTAAGGCTCGTCCATCTTGTTTCTGACTTTCTTTGAGCATGGCCTCCATGCTTATTCAGTTGACAAAAGTTGTTTGACTCCTCCCCCACCCCTGTTAATCTCTGTCAGTTCATTCCACAGGTTAAATTCTAGAACCTTCTGAGGGAAAAAGTAAATTTAAAAACTTTCCTACAGCCCGCTTATGACTTGCCCCCACTTCTACCCTAGACCAAGTTAGGTTATTTCTCTTAGTTCTTTTGTTATTAGCGTCAAACGGTTGTTTTAGTTTCAAAACCTGGTTCATTCACTGGCACCAGGTTGAATTCTGTTCTCGCAGCAAACTGAACCCTAAAGCCCAGCCCACTTCTGAAGCAACTTCATTCCCGGGCCCCTCTCCTAGTTTCACTGATGGGTTTCTTTGGTTTGATTTTGGTGCTGGGTCCTGAACCCAGGGTCCCCAACATTCCAAGCACGTGTCACTTTTCTATACCCCCCCCCCATTTTCTTTTACTAGCTTTCTCTAAAAGACACGGACCTCTTACCCAGCCCACTCACACAGCGCTCCACAATAACGTCATCCCACTAGGCTTCAGGAATTCCCACTCTCCAGCTATTTATTCTTGCTTTGTTTTGGTTGCTTCCGTGCTTGATGTGACAGGGTTTCTTGTAGCCCAGAGGGTGGAGGTTTCTCAGTATCAGATAATGACCTTTCAACTGCTGCATTTATGTCTCTGTGAGGGAGTCAGACCCCCTGGAACAGGAGTTACTGACAGTTTTGAGCTGTCTGTGGGTGCTGGGAACTGAATCCAGTATCTCTGGAAGAGCCTCATTTTTTTTCTCTTTTTCTTCCTCCATCCTTTTTTTCTTTTTGACAGGTCTCATGTAGCACAGGTTAGCATTGAGATTGTCAAAGATGGCCACAGGTGACCTTGAGCTCTCAGATGCTCCTGCCTCCAAGTGCCGTGATTAACTATGATTATAGGTGTATGTACATCACTGTGCCTGGGCAATGGGGCGGGTGACAGAGTCTTCTAAAAAATGATTTGTGAATTTATTTTGTCCTTTGAGACAGGCTCTCAGGATGTAGTCTGGCGCTGGCCTGGAACTCTCCATGTAGACCAGGCTGGCCTTCTCTGCTTCTGGAATGCTGGAGTTACATGTATGTACCACGTACATGGCTGAAATCAGGTCTTGCTGTGCAACCCTGGCTGACCTTTGACCTGCCATTACTGGGGTTCAAGGAGTAAGCAAATGCCTAGTGTGGCTAATGACTTCCTTTGTGAACCACCATCTCCTGTCCAAAACCAGCAATGTATCAAGTGTAGGAAACACGCTGTCCCAGCACTTGTGAGGTTCAGGCTGGAGGATTAGGAACTCAGAGCCAATTTTACCTATGTTGTGAATTCATGGCCAGCCTGGGCTACACAAGTCCCTCTTCTCCTAAAACCTAAACGGGGTCAGGAGATGGCTCAGTGTCTCCAGGCACAAAACCCAGTGTTCTGAGTTTGGTCCCCAGGACCCATATGACAAGAGGAGAAAACCAATTCCTTCAGTTTGTTTTGACTTCTGCAGGTGTGCTGTGGCGTGTGTGTGTGTGTGTGTGTGTACACATGCACTCACACCCACACAGACACATTACATAAATATATCAAAACAATCAAGCACATTCATATAGATCCACTTTCATATAGACAACTGAAACCCATTCCCTCTCTCATTCAAATCCAGAATGGTCCACCACGAGGAGATTTGGTGGAGGAAGAGGACCCAGGCTCAGAGGCCTTTATTTTAAAGCTCTCTGCTGTTTTGTCCTGTACGGCAGGCAGGCCGTGTTCTTTTTCCTTCCCCTCCAGCGCAGTTTGTTCCAACAGAGCCTGGAATATAAGCTATTTAGAAACCCTGAAAGGTCTCATGTTTCTGGTTAGATCAAGATTTCCTCACTTTAAATTACATAGTTCTCTGTTTTGGTAAGCCGTGGTCCCTGCTGACCTTGTAAATACTTGATGTGGAACAGCTTGTAGCTACAAAAATCAACTTACTCCGTTCCCGCCGCAGCTCCCTGCATTTGTGAGGAGCCCAAGGGACGGAGCCTGGCTCACATACCGCAGAGGGGGGGAAATTCCTCTGTGTTCAAAACAAAGAAACAAACTTAAAATTCAGGTTGCTTGGCTGTCTGGCTCCTTCTTCAGAGAAATAAACAGTAGTAAAGGAGTTATTGTACAGAGAGCAAAAGAATTAACCTGGTCTGTGGGCCTCCCAACAAGCCGGGAAACCAAGTTTTCTTGGTGCTTGTTTGCTCCTTAGTGCTGGGGTCTCCATGGCCTCTTAGCCCACAAGACACAACCCCAAATACATTGTTAGGGAACTGGAAGAAGAGGAAGCTAGGTTATCGGGAAGGCAGACTCTTTCTTTACCAGACGCAGCCAAATTTGAAGGCAGAGTGAAGCTCTATAGGGAATGCACTGAGGGAAAGAGAAGCAGGAGGCAGGCTCTGCTGACTCCTCCTTTGGAAACAAGCACACAAAATCTGAGCTATTGCAATTGCCAGGAGTGCTAGAAAGGCCCCTAGCTGTATTTGGGCCAGGTTTTCCAGGGGAGATGAGGGGAGGATGAGCCTTGCTCTGGAAAGGCCTGGGTCATTGGCCTGGGGTTGGAGGAAGCCTGATCTGGCTTTAGCATAAGTAACTGAACAACCAGATTTCACCATCCGTCAGACATAATTCAGCCACTCTACCCGGCACCCTGGAAACTGTAAAGATTTCCTGAAAATGCTAAATTATTTGACTCTTGGAGCTGGAGAAATGGCTCAGTGCTTAAGAATACTTGTAACTGGTGGTACACACCTTTAGTCCCAGCACTTGGAAGCAGAGGCATGTGGATTTCTGAATTCAAGGCCAGCCTGGTCTACAGAACAAGTTCCAGGACAGCCAGGGCTACACAGATAATCCTTGTCTCAAAAAAACAAATGAATATGTACATACATGCGTACATACACACATACATTTTTTTAGATTTTCTTACAATATACTTTTATCATATTCTTTTCTAGTTCCCAACTCTTCCTAGACACTTACTGTTCTTTACCCTCCCAACTTCACGTTCTTGCTATCTCTTTAAAAAAAGAAGAAAAGGCATTAGAAATAGATGTGTCAGCTGGGCAGTGGTGGCACACGCCTTTAATCCCAGCACTTGGGAGGCAGAGGCAGGCGGATTTCTGAGTTCGAGGCCAGCCTGGTCTACAGAGTGAGTTCCAGGACAGCCAGGGATACACAGAGAAACCCTGTCTTGAAAAACCAAAAAAAAAAAAAAAAAAAAAAAAAAGACAGTTCAGAAAGCAACTGCTGCAAAGGCAGCTGGAAAGAAAGCATGAGGCTATATAAGGAATAAAAGTTCTTTTTGATATGAAAAAAAAAAGAACATAAATAACTTTAAACGTCCCACGGCCTTTACAAATTCAAACACATTAAAATTTTAGTCCCTTTAAAATTCAAAGTCTTTTAAAATGCAAAGTCACTCAACTGTGGGCTCCAGTAAAATAAAAAATACACCAAACACTTTCTTATTTCAAGATTGAAAAGAAAAATCAGGGCACAGTCACAATCAAAGCAAAATAAAATTAAACTTCAATTATATAAAACACAATGTCTGATGTCTGGGATCCACTCAGTCTTCTGGGCTCCTCCAAAGGGCCTGGGTCACTTCTGTAGCTCTGCTGTCTGCAGCACACACAGCTAGTCTTCTAAGTTCAGGCAGGCTTCACGCCACTGCTGCTGCTGTCCTTGGTGGTCATACCCCATGGTACTGGCATCCCCCAAATGCTAGGGTCTCCTACAACTGGGCTGCACTTTCACCCATAGCCTGTCATAGGCTCTCCTCATGCTGCCAAGCCTCAACTTCTCTGCCTGACCCCTTCAATCCTGGGCCTTCAGAACCAGTACCATGTTGGTGACTCTTACACATCACCAAGTCCAGCAGGCGACACAAGGTACAACTGTGGCCACCTCTGGAACAGAGCTTCTCTGTGCTCTCAGAAAACACCTCCGTGATGCTGACATCTTCCTAATCACCATTAAATTCTCAGCTCCAGCCAGCCAGCCAGCCAGCATTGAATATCCCAGTAAAGCAAAGGTTTTGCTTTAGTAATTCTGGTATCTTGTTAATTACAGCTGATTCTCTAGCCCCAGATAACCAGAACCACTGAATCTTTTTTGTTTGTTTGGTTTGGTTTTTTTTTTTTTTTGTTTTGTTTTGTTTTGTTTTTTGTTTTGTTTTGTTTTGTTTTTGTTTTCTTTCGAGAACAGGGTTTCTCTGTGTAGTCCTGGCTGTCCTGGAACTCACTCTGTAGACCAGGCTGGCCTCGAACTCAGAAATCCGCCTGCCTCTGCCTCCCAAGTGCTGGGATTAAAGGCGCGCGCCACCACCGCCCGGCACTTTTTTTTTTAAGATTTATTTATTTATATGAGTATACTGTAGCTGTCTTCAGACACACCAGAAGAGACCATCAGATGGTTGTGAGCTACCATGTGGTTGCTAGGAATTGGACCTCTGGAAGAGCAGTCAGTGCTCCTAACCACTGAGCCATCTCTCCAGCCCATTACATCTGGGTCTTATGGAGGCATCTTCTCAGTTAATATTCCCTCCTTTCAGATATCTCTAGTTTGCGTGTCAGGCTGACATAAGACTAGCTAGCACAAGGGTGAGGACAAATGTTCTGGCCCATTCTAATCTCTCTCCTGCTCTGCCAGCCCTGACCTTGGTTCTAATCAGACATCATCAATCATTCGCAAACAAAGACACGAGGATTTGGAGAGTCCAGAGATTTTGAGTTATATTCAAGGAAACAAACAAAGCCCAAATATATTTTACAAAATCCTGTGACTTCTATTGTCCAAGTCCTTCCAGGGGCTTCCCATAAAGTTGGTCACTTCTGTGGCATATAGTTTCTGCTTCTCATATGTTTTGATATGTTGTATTTTCATTTTCATTCAGTTCAAAAATATTTTTAAAATTCCTAATGACTCTGTTGGCTCTTGGACTACTTTAAGGTCTGTTTAAATTCTAAATTTTTGGGGATTTCCCAAGTACTGACTTGGCTTTTTCTTTTCTTGTTTGATTCTTTGGGTTTTGTTGTTATTGTTGCTGTTCTTTTTGTTTGGTTGGTCGGTTTGGTTTTTTGTTTGTTTGCTTGGTTACTTTGTTTGTTTTGTTTTGTTTGTTTGGATACAGGGTTTCATTATATAGTCCTGACAGACCTGGAACTCTCTAAGTAGACCAGGCTGGTCTTGAACTTACAGAGGTCAACCTGTCTTTTCCTCCTGAGTACTGAGAGGAAAGGCATGTGCTACCACACCTGGTTTGTTATTTTTATTTTGAGGCAGGGTCTCATGTAGCCCAGGCTAGCCTCAAAACCCTGATCTTCTTACCTCCATTTCCCAAGTGCTAAGATTAACTATAGCTTTGTACCATCACAGCGTCTGAGCTGTCCTGGAACTCACTCTGTAGGCGAAGCTGGACTTGAACTCAGACCGCAGAGATCCACCTGCCTCTGCCTCTAAGTGCTGGCACTAAAGGTGTATCCCACCACCTTATTTACACACTTTCACATTCTTTTTCATTTTAGTTTATTAAATAAGGTCTTCCTCTGTAGACTAAGTTGTTCTAGCATCCATTATGTATCCCAGGCTGGCCTCAAACCTTTTTTTTTTTTTTTTTTTTTTTTTTAACCATTTTGCTTCAGCCTCCTAAATGCTGGTATTACAGTCCTCAGTCTCCACAGCCATCGTAAACTGTCATTACTTACTAATTTATTGTGAGTATGTATGTGAGCCTGTAAGAGTTTCCACGGGCTGGAGAGGTGGCTCAGTGGTTAAGAGCACTCATCTTCCAGAGGTCCTGAGTTCAAATCCCAGCAACCACATGGTGGCTCACAACCCTCTGTCATGGGATCTGGTGCCCTCTTCTGGTGTGTCTGAAGACAGGGACAGTATATATACTCATGAAAAAAAAAAAAGGAAAAAAAAAAAAAGAGAGAGAGAGAGAGAGATTCTGTGTACTGCATGCCTGTAAGTGTCCTCTGGCCTGGTGGCAGATTCCCACAGGAACTTGGGTTACTGGCTGCAGTCACTGCCCAGTGTGGGTGCCGGGTTCTCTTGGCCGGAATGTCCACAGCGCTATCCCAGCGGCGCCATTCCCCCCACAGTGCCGTCTCTGCCGCCATCTCTCCAATCCCAGCTTTGACTAGTTTCCATCTTTCTCATTTTAAATATTCCTTCTTGAGAACTGAAGTTTCTGGTTTTCCCAAGTCAGAAACTAAGCATCAATTTGGTGGTTAGAAATTGAGAAAGGGGTAGGGGTGGGGGTGGGGCGGGGGTGGGGGTGGGGTGGGGATAGGGGCGGGAGACCTTAGCCAAACAAAATATGTGGATCTTGGAATGGAAATACTGTGGTGGGCCATGTGGAACTGGGAAAAATTCAGGTCTTTGTGCAGTGACTGCAGTTTTTTAAAAGTGCCTGTTTTTGTTTGTTTTTGCTCTGCTTGCTCTCAGCTGTTCTAAGACTCCGCTTGGTTATCCTGGGGCTGTGTCACTCACATACCATTTATTTTTTTTTTTGTTTGGTTGTTTGTTTTTTGTTTTTTCCCCCACAGTATTTTTTTTAATGTGCATTGGTGTTTTGCCTGCACGTGTGTCTCTGTGAAGGTGTCTAATTCCCTGGAGCTGGAGTTACAGACATTTATCAGCTGTCAAGTGGGTATTGGGAATTGAACCTGGGTCCTCTGGAAGTGACCTTAACCACTGAGCCACTCCCCAGCCCAGTGTTAGTCAGTTCTTTAACATTTTCCTCCAAGTACTGGGGATCATATGGAAAAGCCAGACCCAGCACTGTGAGCCTTGAAACTCTTGTTTCTACAGCAAGAAGGGACTGGGGTCAGGAGAGTTCCTGGCAGCTCAATCACCCCTAGCCTGGAATACACAGGGACATACAATAAAGAGATCTTGCCTTGAACAAGGTGAGGATCAATACCCAGTATTGTCCTCTTGCACAATGGCACACGGCCTAGCTGCACTTATACAGGGAAAAAAATGTATTTATACACACACACACACACACACACATATTCCCAGTGATACACGGGTATGTTAGTTAAATTCAATTTTAAATGCATCTTTGGTTTGAAACTGAGTAAAGAATTTGTTACAGCAATATAAAGTTGAATCTTGTAGTATATTGAGCCCCATAGAGACAGCTCCGGGGCAAGCAAGAGTGGGACAGGCACTGGGCGACTGTGCCTCTTGGGGGAAAATCAACTAAACCTGGGCAAAGGAGATCCTAAGAAGCCGAGAGGCAAAATGTCCTCATATGCATTCTTTGTGCAAACCTTCCGGGAGGAGCACAAGAAGCACCCAGATGCTTCTGTCAACTTCTCAGAGTTCTCCATCTATATATGCAGATGGGCTGAGCAGAGCCTGACAACCTGATTCCAGGAGAGCACGAATGCTGTCAGAGTATGAGAAGCATCTATAATCCCAGGGTACCACTACCAGGAGATGGGTGGCAGGGATATGAGAATCATCCAGAAGCTGTGGGCCAGCTAGTGGGGTGTGTGCAGCAGGGAACAAAAGACCCTGTGTCAAACATGGTGGAAGCTGAGGACCCATACCCAAACTTGTTCTCTGACCTCCGTACATGCCTGTGCTCAAACACATGAACACATATACATACACACATGCTCGCACATAAACAGATAAGGTATGTCCATGAATAATCCCAGCTCTCAGCCTTCACAACAGAAGGGTTCATATCCCTCGGCACCCTGGACTGAGAACATTTGTTGCGTCTAATGCATCTCTCTCACCCTGCCAAGGTCTCATGTTCTGGGCTGGTCTCGAACTCTCTATGTAGCTAAGGATAACCTTGAACTCAGGATCTTCCAGCCAGGTTTTATAGTGCTGGGATTGTAGGTGTGTGCCACCATGCATCGATGAGGCAAGATTTCTTGTAGTAAAAGAAACACCGACAGTACCTCATTTTATCACATGACAAACTCACGAGCAGCCCTGTGCAGGGACATCTGACTCTTGGAACCAGATGTCTCAGGGAGAGGCTGGAAGCCCTCCTAAAAGTATAATGTTTTCAGTCGAGTGCTGGACGTAGTGGCTCACACTTATAACCAGACCTTGGGAGATAGAGTCAGGAGAATTGAGACGTTGTCAGCTACGTATGGAGTGTGGACTAACCCTAACCCCGGCAATGGGAGGCCTTGACTTAAAAGAAAACTTGGGGGAGGAAGGATGGGATAGGGGGTTTCTGCAGGGGAAACCAGGAAAGGGGATAACGTTCGAAATGTAAATTAAAAATATCCAATAAAAAAAGGGAGAAAGCTGGGCAGTGGTGGCATACTCCTTTAATCCCAGCACTTGGGAGGCAGAGGAAGGCAGATTTCTGAGTTCGAGGCCAGCCTGGTCTACAGAGTGAGTTCCAGGACAGCCAGGGCTACACAGAGAGACCTTGTCTCAAAAAACAATACAACAGGGCTGGAGAGATGGCTCAGCAGTTAAGAGCACTGGCTGCTCTTTCAGAGGTCCTGAGTTCAATTCCCAGCAACCACATGGTGGCTCACATCCATCTGTAATGGGATCCGATGCCCTTCTCTGATGTGTCTGGAGAGGCAGTACACTCGTGTACATTAAATAAATAAGTAATTAAAAAAAAAAAAAAAAAAAAAAAAAAACAACCAATACAACAGCAAACCGGCGGTGGCGCAGCCTGTAAGGCGTCCGCCTGCAGAGGGCGCGGGTCCCTCTGCGCGCTCTCTCTCTCTCTGACCCGCGTGTTCGGCTCCCGCTCGCCTCCTCCCACGACGTGGGGGGGGGAAAAAGGGGGGGGAGAGAGAAAGAAAGAAAGAAAGAAAGAAAGAAAGAAAGAAAGAAAGAAAGAAAGAAAGAAAAAAAGACGCATGTATACATGCATGCACAGAGAGAGAGACAGAGACAGAAAGAAGGGGGACAGACAGGAGAAAGGAAGAAAGGCAGAAGAGAGAATTAAGAAAATAAGTCTATTTGGGTTCTTTTATCTCTACCTCCTTTCTAATCCTTATTCAACACCCCAACACCAGGTAGAAGAAAAAAGGGCGGGGTCTCTTTAAATTACTTCCTGTTGAAAAGGGGCGTTGAGTTCCTTGGGGCAACTCAACTTGGAACTTGAGTCCCACTTTTCGTTGTCGGGATATCTCCAACTTCATCTTGCTCTTCTCTGACCGCCAGCAACAGCCGCAGCAAGAGCAGGAACCGGCCAGAGGAACAGCCAAGCCTTCTTCTTTTTCAGAGCAACCCTCTGGCGGCTTTCGGAACTCTGGCATTTTTACCCCCTCCAGAGTCCTCAGAATTAAAACTGTCTGTGGCGGGCAGAATCGCGCCCCTGCCAGAGAATGCGGGAGGCAAACGTTGCTGTGAATAATCTGAAGCAGCCCCGCATCCCACACCTAGGATTAAAATAAAAACATGTTTACATAACATAACTGGGCTTTTGAGAAACTGAAACTCGAGCCAGGCAGTGGTGGGGCACGCCTTTAATTCCAGCATTTGGGAGGCAGAGATTTTTTGAGTTAGATGTTAGCCTGGTTATAGAGTGAGTTCCAGGACAGCGAAGGCTATACAGAGAAACCCTAACTCGAAAAACAAACAAAAAAAGAAACTGAAACTCACTAGGGTACTTCGGAAGTCAGTTGTTCTAAGGTCCCAGGGCCTACTTCGTCTGGGACCTGTGACCGTCCCTTCCTTCACGGTTTGCTTGTCCTTGTTGTCCTTTTGTTGCTTTGATTAAAGACTGAAAAACGCAACTTGCGTTTATTTAGCGGATACTCCTGTGCCCGGTCCATCAGTCACAGCGGTCAGGACATAAACTCCGGAGGCTGGAGCAGAAGCAGAGGCCATGGAGGAGTACTGCTTACTGGCTTGCTCTACAGTCTTGCTCAGTGTGTTTTCTCCTCCAGGACCACCTGCCTAGGGGTGACATTGACAGCAGTGGGTTGGGCTCTCCCACATCAACCAACAACTAAGAAAATGCAGCACAGACTCGCTTACAGGCCAATCTGATGAAAGAATTGTCTCAGTGAGGTTCCCTCCTCTGAACTGACTAATTTCTGTCAAGTTAATAAAAACTAACCAGCCCACGCATTGAGAAACGACCTCTTTTCTGCTTGGTCCGTGGCACCGATTAGCCTTTAAACGAAGAGAATAGTCCCCGCCCCCCTTCACAGAGCAGGATCTAGTATGGAAGATTGACAGGTAAGCACTGATTATGTAAGTCAAGAGTTTGAATGGGACAGCCTGAGGTCACCACTCTGAACGTGGCGGCAGGAGGTACTGGAGGTCAGGGCCATCCTTAACTATAGCAAATATGAGGTCAGCATGGGCTACAGAAGACCCTGCCTGAAGAAGACAAAACTGAACACCAGGCTCAGGGTTCGAGGTGGGGGTGGGGTAGCTGTCGCTCTGCCTCATCGATTAACACCACTTGCTGCTGTTGCAGATCTAGTTCCAATCCCCATCACCTGTATAGCCGTTCTCAATGGTCTATAACACCAGTTCCAGGGAATTCAAGACCCTCTATACTGGTATCCACTAGTACTGTAAGCACATGGTACACATACGTACATGCAGGCAACACACACAAAAATAAATAAATCTATGTTTTATAAAACAGGGTTGAAGGGCTGGAGAGAGAGATGGCTCAGTGGTTAAGAGCACTGACTGTTCCGGGCGGTGGTGGCGCACACCTTTAATCCCAGCGCTTGGGAGGCAGAGACAGGTGGATTTCTGAGTTCGAGGCCAGCCTGTCTCGAAAAACCAAAAAAAAAAAAAAAAAAAAAAAAAAAAAAAAAAAAAAGCACTGGCTGCTCTTCCAGAGGTCCTGAGTTCAATACCCAGCAACCACATGGTGGCTCACAACCATCTGTAATGACATCTGATGCCCTCTTCTGGTGTATCTGAAGACAGCTACAGTGTACTCCTATACATAAAGTAGATAAATAATTCTTTAATCAAACAACAAGGTTGAAGAGATGACTCCAAAGGTAAAGTGTCACAAAGTGTGAGGCCCATAGTTTGGATCCCTTGACCACAGGAAGCCAGAAGCTGTGGCTTGCATCTGTAATCCCAGCAGGCAGACAGGAAGTGGAATCAGGAGAATTCCCAGGGTCAATTGTGGGTCAATTAGCCTGGCATATCCAGCCGTAAACAAGAGACTCTGCCTCAAGCACAGTGGAGATGGAGGAAAGACGGCCAAAATTGTCTTGTAATCCCAGCACATACGAGATGAATGAAGTCAGAAGTTCAAGGTCATCTAGAGTTCAAAGCCTGGAACTCTTTCTTTAAAAGAGGAACTTTGATAGGGAATCATAAAGTGCCGAAGTACCCAGGGGGTCAAGGAGGAGGTGGGTAGAAAGTCAAGGCATTTGAAGAACAACATGTGTTGAATTAACATGGCGGTTCCTCTGGAGAGTCAGAGTTTTCTTCCAGGACCAGGGTTTATTGAATGCCTTGTGCATGCTGGGTAAGCCCTCTACCACTGAGCCACACTGTCACTGGCCTTCTTTTGGCTTTTTAAACGTTTAGCTGCCATCCAAGCGCTGGGACTAAAAGGAAGACATTCACTAGCAAACTCTTTTTTTCACTTTTTATTTTGAAACAGGTTCTCAACAAGCTGTCCTGACTGCATGTAAGCTTACTGATATCCCAAGCATGCCTTGAACTTGTGAACCTCTTGTCTCATCAGCCCAAGTAGGTAGGATTACACGAACATGTGGCTCAGGGATTTGTGATATTGTTTGGTTTTGAGATGGATAACTTATTTTTCTCTGTGTAGCCCTGGCTATCCTGGAACTCACTCTGTAGACCAGGCTGGCCTCAAACTCAGAAATCCGCCTGCCTCTGCCTCCCAAGTGCTGGGATTCAAGGCGTGAGCCACCACTGCCCGGCTATATTTATACGAGTACACTGTAGCTGCCTTCAGACACACACTAGAAGAGGGCATCAGATCTTATTACAGATGGTTGTGAGCCACCATGTTGTTGCTGGAAATTGAACTCAGGACCACTGGCAGAGCAGTCAGTGCTCTTAACCACTGAGCCATCTCTCCAGCCTGGATGACTTCTTTATGCAGCTCAGACTGTCCTTGAACCCCTGCCTCAAATGATCTTCTCAACAAAATAGCTTATCTCTGGGATCTTAAAACTTCAACCTAAGGCTGGAGAGATGGCTCAACTGTTAAGAGCACTGATTGCTCTTCCAGAGGTCCTAAGTTCAATTCCCAGCAACCACATGGTGGCTCATAACCATCTGTAATGGGATCTGACACTTTCTTCTGGTGTGTCTGAAGACAGCTACAATGTACTCATATACATAAAATAAATAAATCTTAAAACAAAAACAAAGTTGAAACATCAATCTAGTTTATACTTTTCAGAAAATAGCCACAAACTCTCAAAATCTTATTATAGAACAAGCTGAAGGTCGAGGGAAAGGTCATCTCTAAAAAATTTTCCCTTGCTTGTTGCCAAGCACAAATAATCTGAACTCTGAGTCCAGTTGCTGAGCCTTTTATAGGAAGCTCTGAAGAAATGTTGCAGGGAACTGTTCTGGGGCATCGGGAAGAGCGATGGGCAGCTCCTGTGGGTGTGGCTTGTTTCCTGGGGCATCGGAAGAGAGTGATGGGCAGCTCCTGTGGGTGTGGCTTGTTTCCTGGGGCATCGGAAGAGAGTGATGGGCAGCTCCTGTGGGTGTGGCTTGTTTCCTGGGGCATCGGAAGAGAGTGATGGGCAGCTCCTGTGGGTGTGGCTTGTTTCCTGGGGCATCGGAAGAGAGTGATGGGCAGCTCCTGTGGGTGTGGCTTGTTCTAGGCATAAAGGCTTTCAAGTCAGCAAATCAGAGAAGTCCAGAAAAGCAGAGAGGAGAAAACATCCTGGTTAAGGCTTCTCTGGAGTCACAGCTGCGACTGAGATGTGTGAGGTTTTAAGAGCCTGAAAAGCCCTGCTTCCCTCGGCCGCTGTGGTCCAACAGAGGCCCTGGATGCACGTCAGGAAAGATGCTCAGCTCTACTCAAGGACAGCACGCGGTTGTCAAGCTGCTTGCTTCAACTCGGGACATCTATACGGAGTTAATAGGAGGGAAACATGAAAGACCTAAGCCATCTTCTTTATGGGTCACAATTTGAAATGTAAAAACAGTTTTCTCAGAATAGAACACACACACACACACACACACACACACTAATTTTTTTGTTTTTATTATTTATTTATTTATTTATTTATTTTCAATTCCAGACAGGGTTTCATGGAGCCCATGCTGGCCTTCAAGATACTATGTAGCCCAGAATGACCTTAAACTTTTGATCTTCCTATCTTGCCTCATAAGTTCTAGGATTATGAGTGTCAGCTGCTTTTTTGTTTGTTTGTTTTGTTAAAGTCTCTCTGTAGTCCAGACTGACCTAGAACACACTATGTAATCTAGCATGACCTCAAATTTCTGGCAATCCTTCTGCCTCAGCTTCCAAAGAGATAGAATTATAGGCATGAGTCACTATGCCTGAATTCTTTTTTTGGTTTTTTTGAGACAGGGCTTCTCTGTGTAGTCCTGGCTGTCCTGGAACGCACTCTGTAGACCAGGCTGGCCTCGAACTCAGAAATCCTCCTGCCTCTGCCTCCCAAGTGCTGGGATTAAAGGTGTGGGCCACCACAGCCCGGCGACTTCTTTTTTAAATTTAATTTAATTTAATTATGACAGAGTCTCACTGTGTATCCCTGGCTGGACTAGAACTTGCTATGTAGACCAGGCTGGCCTATAATTCATAACCATCTGCCTGCCTCTGCCTCCCAGGTGCTGGAATTAAAGGCCTGTGTTGCCACCCATCCACTTTCTTTTAAAGATTTTTTTTTGTTCTGTATTTTGTTTTTTGTTTTTTTGAGACAGGGTTTCTCTGTGTAGTCCTGGCTGTCCTGGAACTCACTCTGTACACCAGGCTGGCCTCGAACTCAGAAATCTGCCTGCCTCTGCCTCCCAAGTGCTGGGATTAAAGGTGTCCACTGCCTGGCATATATATATATATATATATATATATATATATATATATATATATATGAATGATATTCTTTAAAAGACTGGGCAGTGGTGTCACATGTGGTGTCACAGAAAAACTCTGTCTCGGGAAAAAACAACAACAACAAAAAAACAAAAACAAGATTTATTTATTTGTTTTATGCATACAATTACACTGTAGCTGTCTTCAAACACACCAGAAGAGGGCATCAGATCACACTGTAGATAATTGTGAGCCACCATGTGGTTGCTGGAAATTGAACTCAGGACCTCTGGAGAAGCAGTCAGTGCTCTTGACAGCCGAGCCATCTCTCCAGTCCCCCAATTTTATTTTTAAAGACGTATTTTTAGTGACTGGGGAGATGGCTCAACAACTGAGAGCACTTACTGCTCTTTCAGAGGACCTGAATGCAGTTCCCAGCAACCCTGTTGAGTAGAATATAACGGCCTGCTATTCCAGTGTCAGGGGGTCTGCCTCTGGCCTCCAAGAGCATCTGTACACACACTCATGCATAATTAAAAATAATACTTAAAAAAAAAAAAACAATAAAATTTTCAGGTGGTGGCGCATGCCCTTAATCCCAGCACTTAGGAGGCAGAGGCAGGGGATCTCTGTGAGGTCAAGGCCAGTCTGGTTCATGGGTGAGACAAGTCTCAACAACAGCAACAACGAACTAAACAAATAGGAAAATAACAGGACAATGGAGATGAGAAGGAGAAGAAGTCATGGTCTTTAAGCCAGCAAGGAGGCCAGCAGACATGGTAGACAAGTGGTCACACGGTGGGGAGGAAAGGAAGGAAGAGAGGGAGGAGGGAGGAAGGGAGGGAGGGAGGAAAGGAGGAAGGAAGGAAGGAAGGAAGGAAGGAAGGAAGGAAGGAAGCCCAAAGTAGCAGAAAAGTATATTTCATTCAGGTCAGCTTCCAGAAGAAAAAAAAAAGAGAGAGAGAAAAAAAAGAAAAAGGAAAAGTTTGCATTTCTGCCTCAGGCCTCAAAGGCTGGGAGACCCAGGTGACCCTCCTGGTGGCTTATAAAACTTAATTCCATCACTATTCAATCATATAGTATTTAATTATGTATTATTTATTTTCTGGTTTTTCAAGACACAGTTTCTCTGTGTAGCTCTGGCTGTTCTAATTCACTCTGTAGACCAGGCTGGCCATGAACTCAGAGATCCACTTGCCTTTGACTCCCAAGTGCTGGGATTAAAGGTGTGCACCACCACCATCTGGCTCCAACTAAGTATTATTTAATTAAGTATGTCAGGAGTGTATGTGCCAGCTGAGGTCAGAAAGGGGTGGAGCCGCAAAAAAGTTGGTTCTGAAGAGGAAGAAGAGGAGGAGGAGGAGGAAGAGGAGGAAAGTAGAGTGGAGTTGAGAAATTGGTGGGCAAGAGTTGCAACATAACAGGTGGCTTGGACTAGTTGTTGTGAGACGCCAGTTGACCTCGCCTTAAGATGGTGCTGGCTGCCTGAACGCCAAGTTGTAAACAGGCCCTAATTTGGCATGAGGTTGTTGCATGATATGGGCCGATCTGACGTAGATCACTGTATAGAGACGCCACGTGGCCGGAGTGCATTGGCTGGCTACAGGGATTTAAGGTGGACACGGGGAGGGCTTGGGTTGCTTGTCAGAATCTTGCTGAGAACCTGAGTAAACTGCTTTGAGAAGGACTCTGTTGTATTGTGTCTTTCTGCTGGTCAGATAGCGGCAAGTGACAAGTTGTAAAGTGTGAGATTTAAGTAAAAACTTGAAGGTTTTTACTTAATGGCTGGGGGCAGGGCAACCCGATAGAATAGACCCAGAAGTCCCCATTCAGCAGGGAGTCTTTAGTTATATATGGGTGTAAAACAAGCTACCTGGGTCAGAGGTGGTGGCACATTCCTATCCCTGCACTTGAAAGGCAGAGGAGATGGATTTCTGAGTCTGAGGCCAGCCTGCTTTACAAACTGAGTTTCTGGATAGCCAGGGCTATGCAGAGAAACCCTGTATTGAAAAAAAAAGCGGGGGAGGGGGTGATGCTACCTGGAAAAGATGAACAGGCAGAAGCTAGGGCATGGTAGAGCATGTCTTTAACAGCTGCTTGGGAGGCTGAGGCAGAAGGGACCACAGTCTGATTTAATTTAATTTCACTTAAGTGTGTGGGGTCCTGGGTAAATGTGTGGTGTTGTCATGAGCATGACCATGGTCAGGATGTCAATGCCTCCCCTGGTTGGAATTGAAGCTGCCTCCTCCAGGTGTCCACAGGCCTGATTTCCAGGTGTGTTTACAAGCTTGGTTCCCAGGTATGTCTACACGCCTGGCTTCCAGGCTGCTGGTGGTACAGGTCTCCAGCATAGAGCATGGCCCACCCAGTCCCTGCTTTTCCGCACTTTCACCTGTGTGTCTTTCTTTCTTCATCCCCTTGTTCCCCAAATCAGGTTCCCTAGACCCCTCTATGTAGGTCCAAACACTTAAAGAGATCCTGTGTGTGTGTGTGTGTATGACATGTCTTAGTTATTTCTATAGCTATGAAGAAACACCATGACCAATGTTAGTATTCTGTCTAAACTCCACCTCCACAGTTACCTGGCAACAGCCAGGTATGCTCCTCCCCACAATTACCTGGCAACTGCCAGGTAGGCCTGGCCCACTATAAAAGGGGCTGCTTGCCCCCTCCTCACTCTCTTAATCTCTTACTCTCTTACCCTCTCGCCTCTCTGTCCCCTCCCCACCTTCCTCTCTCTCCACGTGATCATGGCCGGCCTCTACTTTTCTCTTATCCTTCCACCTTCTTCTCCCCACCTTTGCCCTATCTCCTGAATAAACCTCCTCCCTCCCCTTGGAACCGTGTGGTCTGGAGTGGTCTGTTCTGAACTGTGGTCGGACTTCTAACAACTAACAACCAAGGCTTATAAAGGAAGACATTTCACTGGGGATCTTTGTTCAGATTAGTCCAGGAGCATGGTAGCAGGCAGGCAGGCATGGCTGTGGAGCAGGAGCTGAGAGCTGACATTTGGTCTGCAAGATAGAAGCAGAGAGAGAGAGAGAGAGAGAGAGAGAGAGAGAGAGAGAGAGAGAGAGAGAGAGAGAGAGAGAGAGAGAGAGAGAGAGAGAGAGAGAGAGAGAGAGAGAGAGAGAGAGAGAGAGAGAGAGAGAGAGAGAGAGAGAGAGAGAGAGAGAGAGATCTCGCTAGCTCAAATTGCGAAGCTCACCCCCAGTGACGCACTTCCTCCAACAAGGCCACACCTCCTAATCCTTCTGAAGAGTCCACCAACCAGGGACCAAGTACTCAAATATTCAAATTACCACCTTCACCTTCCACTCCTGGGCCCCCATCTTTTGTAGCCATATTGTAATGCAAAATTCATTCATTCCAGATCCAAAAGTCCCATAGTCCTTTACAGTCTCAAGACTGTTTCAAAGTCCAAAGTCTCCTCTGAGACGCAAGGCCATTTCTTAACTGTAGCCTCCAGTAAAACTGAAAAGTAAATTACATTCTGCCCACATACAGTGGCACAGAACACACATTACAATTCCAAGAGTAGGAAGTGGGGCACCGCACCGAGAGGAAATCCTGGACCAAGGCAAGGTGGAAACCCGGCAGGGCAAACCCCTGCCTGAAGTCCATGTCTGATGTCAAAGCGCTCTTCAGATCTCCTACTCTGTCTAACTTTATTGACTGTAACACATTTCTCCCCCTGGGCTGTTTCCACTCGTGTCTGCAGCTCTCCTGGGCAGGTATCCCATGGCTCCTGCATCTCCAACATCTTAGAGTCTCCAATGCGGAGTGGGGGGTGGGGGTGGGGGGTGGAGCTTTGTGAGTTTCAGGCCAGCGTAGTCTGAGAGTTGGTTTCGGAAAATTAATGGGGGGGGGGGGGGGTAGCGGAGGAGAGGGCAGGGGAGAGGGGAAGCAGACTGAGAGGAAGAAGAGGACAAAAAGTCAAGAGATAGCCCCAGATCGGGCTCAGGCTTCTCAAGAATGCTGGATCTGCATTTCTCAACATCCACAAGTGTGACTTAGGCAGTTCCCTAAGTTAACGATTAGCCTCTGCCTCCTGTACAGAACAGAGCTGTTACATGCTTAGCAGAGCGGCTGCGACCCCACCAAGATCAGACCGGTTTACATTCCCTCATCCAAAGACCCTCAGCATCAGCTGCAGTCACACACTCCGGACACCACCCCAGGTGCAGGGGATACTGGCCCAGCTGCTCAGACTCCCGAGGCATTAGCATGTACAGGAAGTAAAAGGTTCACCGTTAAAGCTAGGCAGTGTTCAGGAGGCTGGCTCCAGCGCAGGGGCGGGGCTGTTTGGGGGTCACCCATGCTCAGATAAACTCAGACTCAGAAGTTAAACTTGGGTGGAATTGGTCCTTGGTGTGCTGGCGCCCTCTGTGGAAAGAACAGGCTTTTGTGTCTCCCAGGGGGGAAAAACTTGGTATCCATTGCTCAGAGGGGTTTTAAGGAATGTTTTTATTTTGAGACAGGGTTTTACTATGTAGCCAGAACTGGCCTAAACTGGTTATGCAGAGAAGTTGACCAACAACTCTAACTCCCTCTGCCTTCCAAGAGCTGGGATTACAGGAGGGTGCCACAGTGCCTGCATGGCTTTTCTTTTCCCTCTCCTTTTGAGACTGGGGTCTCCTGTAGCAGAGTCGGGCCTTTGCCCAGAGAGGATTTTGCCTTTGTCCTCTCTTCCCACGTGTCCTTTCCCTTCCTGTCTCCTCACGCTGGTCCCTTCTCCTTTCTTACAGGAGATCATAAAGCAGCCTTTAAGGTGCACTGGACACGATTATAGGTTGATAAGATAAAAACATAGGTCTAGTTGTGTGGAAATTCCTTCTTTAAGATTTATTTGGGGGCAGGAGAGATAGCTCAGGGGCTAAGAGCATTAGCTGCTCTTGCAGAGGGCACAGAGAACGAATCCCAGCTCCCAAAGGGTGGCTCACAACGGTCCCCAACTCCAGTTCCAGGGGATGAAACCCACTCATCTGACAACTGTGGCAACAAGGCACACGCATGGTGTACATACACTCAAACACATAAATACATCTTTCTAATAAACTGGTTTAAAGCATTCTCATACTGTAAAATAATTGTAAGCTTGAGAGCCACGCTGATGTTTGCTGCCCCCTACCGGAATGTTTTGGAAGAAAAACCTGAGTTCAATTCCTGGTTACACAGTCAAATAAAAATAACCCTGGGTGGATGGTTAGCTGATTTTACTTTCTAGTTGAAATTTTCCACAACTCGCCATACTTCATCTATTACTTCAGAGACTGGAGACACGCTTGTGTTCTTCTACGTAGCCCTGGGAGCTCCAGGCCCTGGGAGCTCCTCCTCTCAGGCCCGGGTTTCCACAGAGCAACATGAGGGCACCAGGCAGCATCCTCTCAGAGGTATCTTTGGCCCTAACATTCTGGGGCACCTGTCATAACTGCTGAGCCATCTCTCAGCCCAAATATAATCAAATATTTTGTATTCTAAAAGTGTATTCTTGCCTTTAATCCCAGCATTTGGGAGGCAGAGGCAGGCAGATTTCTGAGTTCGAGGCCAGCCTGGTCTACAGAGTGAGTTCCAGGACAGCCAGGACTACACAGAGAAACCCTGTCTCGAAAAACCAAAAAAAAAAAAAAAAAAAAAAAAAAAAACCTGTATGAGTGGGTTTTTTATTTTTGTGTAAGCTTGTGCCACATGCACTTGGTGTCAGGAGAGACCAAAAGAAAATGTGTCAGATCCCTTGAAACTGGAGTTAAGGCCAGTCACAAGCTGTCATGTGTGCACTGGAACAGAACTTAACTCCTCCTTAAGTAAGGGCAGCAGGTCCTCTGAAGCACTCGCCATCTCTCCAAGCCCCCTTGACAAGTTGTTTGTATATATTTTGTTTTCAAAATCAATTGAGTCTCACTAAGTATCCCTGGCTGTTGTGGAACTCTATAGACTAGCCTGGCCTCGAACTCAGGAATCTGCCTGCCTCTGCCTCCTGAGTGTTTGCACTAGAGGTGTGCACCACTATGCCTAGGTTTTCTTCCTGTGGCTGTGATAAAATACCAACAAAGACAACTCGTCGGAGAAAGGGTTCATTGTTTACTGTGGCTCAAGGTTCTGTAGAGGACTCAAGGTCCTTGTGCTTACTGAAACCCAGTTCCTCATGTTGCCATGACACCCAGCCATAATACGATTTCATTGCCAACTCCAAAATGGCAGCTTTACTGCTCTGAATGGGAAATGTCCCATATGCACATTATCTGATATTTGACCCCCACTACCACCCACACTTGAGAACTGCTACACTAGAGAAGTCAGGGAAGGTAAACACTCCAGGAAAAGATACGATGTATAATCTCCTTTCCACACAGGAAGCTGGGAATGGATGTGGTTGTTAGTAACCAAGGTGACCTCTGCCCCATCTGCATGGCTGAGACCACACCAGATCCTCCCCAGGCCCTTCAGATGACACTGTAGTATATAGAACCCATCTTCATGGAAGAGGTGACGTGTACTTTGGAGAGAGTTTTGTGTAATCGTTCCTTTCCTTTTATTGTACACACAGGGTTGTGTTACACAGGAAAACTTTTTTCCAAGTTGTATTGTATTTAAATGTGCCTAAAACAAACTGCCCGGTGTCAGACTCTTTGAAGTTTGAACCAACCAGACTTCTCAGCTCATGGAGACAGACACTCTGCTGACTTGTACCTGCAGAGATCCCATACAACTGATCAGGGAAGGCCAGACATCAGAAGCTTGAAACAGGGTCACATTTCCTCCACAGCCAGGAAAAGCAATGGATACAAGCTGCCGCTCAACTCTTCTCTCCAGTTACACAGTCCAGGGTCCACCAGGGAATGAGTCCTGCCGCGCACACACAATGGATTGGGCCTCCCACCTCAGGGTAACTGAGAGAATTTTCCGAATTTTCCAGAGGCAAACCACTAGGCATGCCCCTCCCTCTTCCAGAAGAGATTTTAGAGTCTATCAGGTAGACATCACAATGAGGTTTGTTTATTAATTTACTGTGATACAAGAACATGTTTTATTAAACCCTCAGAAAATAAGTTTGGGCTTTTGTTCATTTCTCTTATTTTTCTATTTGAGACAGGGTCAGGCTCTCTAGACAAGGCTGGCCTTGAACTCTTCTGCTTTCTGAGAGCCAGGATTACAACTCTGTGCCATCATACCTGGCTTGGGTGGTGCTGGGTTAAACCCAGGCCTCCTGCAGGTTAGGCAAGCACTCTACCAACTGAGCCATGCCCCAGCCCACCCACCAGAGCCCTTGCCTTCTCTGACCTGAGCAGCATTTTGGACCCCGAGCCTTCATTAGGGATTTACATATACCATACTAGCTATGGTTTCTGTAAACAGGCAGGCCTTGAACTTGAGAACTTCCTACTTCCTACTGTAACAGGGCTGCAGATCTTAGCACAATTGGCTCCATACCATTCAGGCTGTAGAACTCAGCACATAGACAGCACCACCTGCCAAAACAGAAACAAAGACCTAATCCATCAAAGTCCGTCAAAGTTCTGGGAAAGTCTCTAAATGTACTACCTTGCCTTTTAAGCTTCTGTAGTTCTGCTTCTGGCTAACTGTTCTTGTTAACTGAAGTATGTCAATCCAGAACATGGTCTTTGTGCTTAAAAACTCACCTGAGAAAGGCTTGGGGCTACAGTGGGATCTGAACACCCAGTGTAGTCTCTGCCAGCTAATAAAGACTTTCTGTTGGCTTACATCCCCGTCCAACTGGTCTTTGGTGGATACCCCACAATACTGCCTCAGCCTCCCTCGTAGCTGTGATTAGAAGCTTGTCCTACCAGGCCTGGCTTTTGCCAGCTCCATTCTGGAAAACAACCACAGAAAATCAGCTTTCATCTCTAAAATATCACGGTTTATTTCCAACGAGAGGGCATTTGGCTTTGTTCTGACCAGCCCTGTATTTCCCCAAAACTCGATGCTTTTGAATCTTCCCTCTCCTCACTGAAATGGCGCCTCAGTTTTTGCTGTACAACACAGCAGAGGAGCCATCTTCCTCAAACCTTTCCTGTAATCAAAAACCATGCCTGGGGCTGAGAAGATGGTTCAGCAGTTAAGAGCACTGGACACTCTTCTAAAAGACCTGTGTTTGATTCCCAGTATGAACATGGTGGCTCACAACTGTTCTAGGGAACCTGGCACATGAATAAATAATAGAATAAATATTTTTAAAGGGCCACTCCACCTGGAGCTAAAGTTCAGGGATGTAGTGCTTGCTGAACGTCTGAGGAGGCTCTATGTCTGAGCCCTCGCTCCACAAAGCAACAACAAAGGGCACATGGTAAGAAAGTTAAAAGTACCTCACATTTTTTCAGTTATCAACATTATTATTCCAGGAAGTATACCATGCCCCCGAGTCTGGAACATTCTCTATTAAAGCAGTATTTATTTAATAATTGTATTTATTCCCATATGTAGAAAGCACCCAGACAGCCCAAGGTGGAATGCCCCTGAGCATGTCGGTTCCGTTTATAGCTTCTTGCTATCAGCTGATAAGGCACTGGTTTTCTGAGGGTCGCTGACTTGCAGGATAATCCTTCCCCTTGCAGTTTTCCTAGCTGCCTCTCTACCTGCTTCCTTCTTTTTCTCCGAAGACATAAAACCAGTCATTTTCATAGCCACTATGAAAATGCACTTACTGTTCCCCGTATGAGTAGTAGAAAGGAATTTGATATAGAAGAGCATCTGTGCATGATTTATGGTCAGACAAGTTACTCTAGTGCTTAGGAAACTGAAGCAATGGTACCCCAAGCTTGGGGCTAGCCTGAGCTACACAGAAAGATTGCTTTAAAAGATAAGCAAAAGCCAGCAATGGTGATGCACACCTTTAATCCCAGCACTTGGGAGGCAGAGGCAGACAGATTTCTGAGTTTGAGGCCAGCCTGGTCTACAGAGTGAGTTCCAGGACAGCCAGGGCTACACAGAGAGACCCTGTCTTGAAAACAAAAACAAAAACAAAAACAAAAACAAAAGATATAAAAGCCAAGCAAACTGACAAAGCCCCCTCTCTCATCTTCCCACACAGCCAGTCCATCCAGGCCTTGCTAGAGGAGACTTACTTATTTCACGCTCTGTCTTCTTGGTGGCTGCCATATCTTCTCCAAGTGCCCCTTGAGAAGGCTAATGTTGCTAGCACAAGGTCTGACAGTCTCACCCTGCAGGGCCTAATTATTGAAGAAGCAGAGGAAGCCCTTAGAACACCCTGACTGAATATGGAAATCACCTGACATGGACCTGAGGATTTTGTAATCAGTTGGGCTCCTGCATGCCACACAGTTGATGAAGTAATTTCATCTCAGGAAAACCACTAAAAGCTCATTCCAGAACAGAAAAACTGAGTCTTGTTCGAGGTGACTCTGAAGCTCCTGTGGGCAGAGCTATGTTTTGTTAATATATTTCCATTCCCAAGGCTTTCTGCAGCTGAACCCCAATTTCCCAGGTGGGTGGGCCGGTTTTAATCTGATCGACATTTCTGCTTTTCGTGGGTTTCCCCAAGTGGCTTCTGAATGTGTTGCAACAAAATTGCAAGGATGTTGACTGAGTACTTCAAATAAACAATGTTTCTGTGCGAGCCTCGGAATTAATGTGTTTGCAAATGGGTTTAGACCGGTGTGTGGAAAGGGCCTGCCTCTCCTTAATAGAAAAATCTTCAAGTAAATCAGATCCTACCGAAGAGTCTGAAAAACAGAGGCAGGGATTAATGATCTTACTCCAAACCCCACCCAGGCTACATCTGACCACTTCCAGCTCCCAGCCCGATACTTACCACCCTTTCACATTGCTTTCCATCAGCAAAATCAGTCCGTTCAGAACAAGAGAGCCGTGACTTCTGTCCCTGACACTCTGCTGTGTGCAGGGCTGGAAAACAAGCTTTTAGTTTTCAGCCAGGGCTCAACACGGAGGCATATAATCAAGTAAATCCTGCCTCTTGCCATCCTGTATGTGGCCCCGGGCTTCCCTGTGACCATCATTCCCAATCCACTTTTTGAGCAAAAGCCGGTTTTGTGGGGGTTTGTTTTTTGTTTTGTTTTTCAAGATGGTTTCTCTGTGTAATTAGCTGTCCTAGAACTCACTTTGTAGACAGGCTAGCCTCAAACTCCCAGATCGCCTGCGTCTGACTCCAGAATACTAGAATTAAAGGTATACACCACAACTTCCTGGCTAAGGTTTTTTTAAATTATTTTTTATTTGGTTTTGGATGAGCAGACAGCGCGAAAATACTACCTTGACGCTATTTCCTGGGCAAAAAGCGAGGTTTTCACTGCCAACCGCGACACCTTATTAATTCGACCTGCAAGCTCTTGCAAAACATCATATTGTCCAGCAGATGGCGCCACAGCTGAATTTTCTCGGGTTCTTGTGCATGCCATGCTTGCAGAAGGCTGGGGGAAAAAAGAATTAAAAAAAATATTCTCATTTTCAGCATATAAGGCCTTCTTTGTTGTGTCAGAGGCCCTTTTTATTAGAATTGGTGGAATTAAAGTTGAGATCTTTAAAAAGGTTAATTGATTACAACCCAAAACATGCAAGTTGGTTTTGTTTTTTTAGAAATATTTGCACTTTGACAAAAAGGATTTATTATTTTCATTTATATGTACCATATGTAGCTGTGTGAGTTTATGTGTACTACCTGCATAGAGGCTGAAAGTCACCCGATCTCTTAGAACTGGAGTAACAGGCAGTTGTGAGCCCCGAGAATGTGGGTGCTATGGAGCCGAACCTCGTCCTCTCCAAGATCAGTAAATAAGCACTCTTTACTGCTGAGCTGTCGTTCGGGTCCGAAGTATTTGAGTGGGAGCAGAGCACGTGTGCAGGGCAAAGTACCGCTGCTTGCGGTGTCGTGAATTCCAAGTGTGTTCCAGGAATTACTCTCAGTGAGCAGGGCCTGAGCTGCAAGCGCTTTTCTCCACTGAGCCCTTTGGCCTGCCCACGTTTTTCAAACAGCAGTAATTGCCACAGGAGCACAGTGGGGCTGGGGGTGGGGATACAGCTCAGAGGTAGAATTCTTGGCTATGATCAATACACGCCGTGTAAATGCATGTCACATTAAAAGAAAGAAAAAAAATGTTACTTAAAAAAGACAGGATGGTCCTGAAACTTAAGCGATCGCCCAGGGTGACTTCCAAGGCGTGGCGGCGGTGAGCTCACCCGCTGCGACGGAAATGGCCTCGGAGGAAGCTGGGCGGTGGCCGCAGCGCCGGGACAGCGCCGCCTGCTGCTGAAAGGCGACAACGCGCTGGACCCGCAGGGCGTGGACCCTGCACATTGCAGAGAGCTCACAAGGACATTAGGAGCCAGGGACATAGCTCGAGCCGCCCCTCTGCCGGGAAGAGAAAGTCCGATGCTTGCTATAGTTAGGAAAGGCAGTCTCCATGAGGGTTTTAGCGGCTTTAATGGTTCGTAAAGCTAAAAAGGATGGATATGATTTGTATAACGTTGTCATTTTAGACCACTCTAGTGGAGAATGGAAAACAGAACCTGATAGGTGTCCGCTTTAATTTTATCTTATTCTGTCTTAATGGGACTTGCCAAATATTAATGGGGCTATAGGGCAGACTTTAAATATGAGCAGGGAATTGCGTTTTAAACCTGGATGCACTAGTCATTTCTGCCTGGCAATTTTATTCTAGGAAGGTTGCAGTAAGATTTCTGGAGTCCCGCCTCCTCTCCCCACTTCCGTTTTCTCTTCCCTCATTTGACAAGAGCCTCTGCACCCATCTCCTTAGAACACGTCATCATCGTCCACTGGAAGAGAGGATTGTGGTACCACCTTTTCCCCCTATGGCTGAAGCCGGCAGAAAGATGATGACGGATTGCTATCTGCTTGCTCTTGAGCCTGCCTGGTTGCCGGGAGCCCCGTAGGATGATGCTAAGGCAGCTCTTACTATGCTGCCTCTCATTAAGCAGCAGGTGCTGTCTCATGGACAACCCTGTGTTCACATTATTCAGTGATTAGGTCTCCTTACTACCTTCCACTCACCAGCAATTGCTAGTGTTAAGAATCTTTCGTAGCTTCGTTTGACTTCTTGCAAGACCCTCATATGGGCGTTTTCATAGAACACTTGCATCTGAAATTAAGCAGTCAGCCAGGGTTGTCAGAGATCCAGGAAGGCCCTGTGGCCACACTTCGGACCTTAACTCTGAACCACTCTGATGCACTCTGGGGGAGGGACAGGCGTTGTCTTCAGCCCCAAACCCAAGCAGTTCACTATGCTCCAGGGAAAAGCAGCAAAGGGTCTGTGCTCACAAAGGGAGCCCTGGCTAACTCATGGGGGCACAAAACAGAAACAGCAGGAGGGTCTACAGGCGGGAGGGGAATGAAGAAATTGGGGATAAACAGTAACCAGGAAGCACAGTGTATATATAAAGCTGACTTTGATTGAGACAGGGTCTCCTCATGTAACTCTGGATGGCATTCAATCCATAGAGATTTATCCTTCTGCCTCCGGAGTGCTGAGGATTAAAGGCAAGCCCACCCCAGCTGTATGAAATGGTAAAAGTCCGTGGCAGGGTAAGTAAAAGGAACGCTATTTACTGGGTTCCTGTTTGACCTAGACTGCGATTCCCATCGTAGCCCATCTGTGAGCGTTCATTAGAGGCTCTTGTTCACTACAACAGTGCCAGAAAAACCTGAATTAGCTCAAAAGCAAGAGAAGGTAAGCTGGGTTAGTAGGTCCCATAGGTGTCTGGGCCCCAAGCCCTCACTATCCGGATCCAACCTGCTGAGCTCTAGAGGTTCTTTGTTTTGAGGACAAAGGGGGATATTTAGTAACTTTTTAGTGAAACGGGCAGATCCAGGAAGATGTTTGACATTTGTTTATCTGCAGAGAGAAAGGAGGGGAATGTCTCCCAGTACTGTATGTAAGTGTCCTTCAGCTAGAAGATACGTGAACAGAGAAGCTGAAAACATTAATACAATGCAAGCTCACATCCCCCTGAGCGACCCTGGACTATTGAACCAAAAGCTAAACTAAGGCAGGGACACCGCAGGAGCCTCCTGTTGAGGCACTCCCCCAGAAAAGCAGCTCACAGCCCACAAAGCCAAGCACTTCTGAGGGGGGGACTGACGTTTTCTTTGTTACTGAGAAGGATCCCTCTTTTCAACTGCGACACCTTCTTTCCCCTCCCTCACCTGTTCCTCCCCCTCCTCCACCCGCTATTCCCCTCTCTTCGGAAGAGATGTCAAAATAAATTCCTCACCTCTGCTATCTGAGCCTTGAATCTTCCGGAACCCTGAACTCTGTGAAAAGCAAGGTCCAGCTATATTTAGAATTCTAACCTGCTGTGAGTTTTGCTTCTCTCCTTCAATTGTGCAAAACCCAAGGCTTTGCACTCTGCCTAAGTCAGGGACACTCCCACCTTTTAGAAATTTGAATCTGAGCTTCCAAGCAAAATTTCCAAAGTGAGCCCTTTCTCCTCAAAATGAAATAAAACCCAAAGACCACTTTCAGGAAGAGGCAACTTAGTGCAGATCCTAAGTTGTATTGGGAGAAGAAGAGGAAGAGGCAGTAGAGCCTCCGTTCGGCCATCACACCCTTGGACTTTTTTCATTTGCAAAATCAGTGTGCAGAGCAGGAGAGCAAGAACCTGAGGAAACCTGGGACTGTTACCCAGGAGGGAAGAAGTCTGCAGCGTGCAGACTGGGTGGGGCATTGTAACACCCGATCATTTTCTCTTTCAAAACAAAAGATTTGTACGTGTTTTAAAATTGTATTTTCTGTTATTGTTTGTGTATGAGGTGAGTGTTAGAGTTAAAAAGAAAAAAAAAACCTGATGAAATATTTGGCCTAGACTGAGGCCTAACCTTTCAGCTAGGCGGAGTACCCAAGGGACCATCCCTTCAAGGGACCATCCCTTATGAAGAGACACACTTCATAAAACAGTTCTTTAATGAGATACTGTATTCCCCCCCTCCCCAGGATCCGCCCCTAGTGCAGCAGCTTGCCGGGACCACAGCCAAGTGTTATTCTGAAGTATTCAGAAAAACATAACTTCTACTCTTTCTTTCTCCTGTCTCTTGTCTAAGCAGGCTTTGCTTCACACTTGGGGCTCTTCCCCCCCACCCCCAAACACACACACACACTCTGAGTGGCCCTCTTTTCTCTGAAGCCTCTAGAGCACCATGTGGCTCCTTGTTTGCCATGTCTGACCTAATGCGGATGGCATGGGGGGTTTGTTGTTGTTGTTAGTTTCCTTTGGCCCATCCTGGAGCTGCTGAAGCTTATAACTGTTTTTGTTTTGACTTTAAAGAGAATCCATTCTCAAATCTTCAGCTCTTGTATCATTGCAGGCTGTGGAGAGCATGCAGATGGGAGAGGCCCATTTTTGTGGAGCCGGTCCCTCCTTTCACCTTTATTTGAAAGCCGGGGTTTGAGACAGGTGTGCACAGTGGGTACTTTCCCTCAGTGAACCATCTCGCCAATCCTGGGGAAATTGGTGTCCCCTCTTGGGGCGCTTAGTCTCGTTAAGAAAATACTTTAGGAATGGATTCAAAGGGAAGACGGAGGACAATTTTATTAGAAGTTAAAACTAAAACAGGGCCAGGCGGAGAAGCTGTAAATCTCAGCTTCACAGAAGAGACTGGAGAAGAGAAAAAGAAAAAAACAAACCCATCCCATTTGACATAAACTGACGGTGAAGGTCAGAAACACAGTAGCAGGCAGCCACTTGCAGCAGAGACAGAAGAAAGGAAAAGTTACATTGTTTCTAAGATCCGGAAAAGTGGGTGGGGCTTATGGCGCTGCCTTAGCACAGCCCTGAAAACCCGCAGTGCTGGTTTGTGGGAATTCTGGGAAGGGAAGGCACAGTATCTCATTAAAGGGATGATTATTCCGCCTATCTCTTTAGGAGTGAACCGTTTTTGCAGGTAGTTCCAGAACCAGCTCATTGGCCCACTAGACTGAAAGTGTTTCAGGCCTGAGATTCCGTCTTCATTGGTCCTTTATTCTTGCTGTGTGGCTAAGATCTTTAGGGTCCCACATCCTTGGTCCAAACTTCAATACAAACTGACTGCCTAAGGACAAATAAGATACTCAGGGGCCCAAATCTGCTCCTCAGGAAAAGGCTGGTTAAGGTTCTCACGGTTATAGTACACACTCGGACTTCTTGGCGTTCATTTTGTCTTTTCTGCTAACCTGTAACATGGGTGAGGAGACGACTCTCTCTGTTTTGGCCAAACTACTGTTAAATCTACTTTACCAGCTTCTTAGGGATATAGAGGGACTAAGGCATTGGTTTATGAATCTAAGCACCTTATAGTAGTGGTGTTGCCAGTGTCCGACTGTTTATATTGACAATTACACACCGTTCGGTTTCAGAAAGGGGCAAGGCACTGAGGTGCATATTTTACATATCAAAGCAGACCTGGTCTCCTGCAGGCTCTCCCAGCATCCCTCAGTCTCTAGCTGGTTTACCCTGCGCCCAACCCTCAACTTTCCAGCCCAGGGGCTGGACTGCCCTTCCCTCAGGGGCTCCTCCCTATATAATCCAGACATTTTGGTACCTCTGTGTGTGTGTCTGTCTGTCTGTCTGTCTGTCTGTCTGTCTGTCTCTCTCTCTCTCTCCCTCCCTCTCCCTCTCCCTCTCCCCCTTCTCTCCCCATGGCAACTCCCCTGGCTTCAATCCTTGGGGCCAGTGAATTTGCCGTAATAAACCTACCTTTAGTATAATCTAATCTGGCTTGAATTTGTTCAGTTGACAGCAGCAGAGAATTAACCAACACACACCATCAAAGACATTTGTCTGCTAAGAAATCTCTTCAGTGCCAGGAGGCAGAGGCGAGGAATCTCTGTGAGTTCAAGAACAGCTAGGGCTACACAAAGAAACCTTGTCAGGGGGGCCGGCGCTGGAGAGAAGGAGAAGGAAGAAGAGAAATCTCTTCAGTGTAAAAAGGGGGCTTTTTTTTTTTTTTTTTTTTTTTTTTTTTTTTTTGCAATACTCCCTTTTCACATTATTAGTTGGTTCTCTTAAAAAGTAATACAAATGTAAACTGGGTGTGGTGGGGGCACACCTGGACCTAGCACTCTGGTGGCCAAAATAGGAGGGTGCCATCCTGGCTACAAGGTAAACCCTGTCAACAAAACAACAACAAAAACATGGCAGAGCTTTTGCAGTGGGTGCCACGCCGAGTTCAATCCCTAATACCTCAACTCCATAAGTAACACACAAAACCAAAAGGACATTTTAACGTTGTCTCTTTAAAAGAAATGCATTCCGAATTGCTCCTCTCTGAGCTAAGCCTGGAATGAAGGCAAAGGGGCTTGGCTCAGGCCTCATCACATTCCCCAAACACTTGGCCCATCTGCTGTCTGACTGATTCTTAGACCAAAATTCACACGTGGCTTCAGCTCCTGACAGCTGAAGCGGTCTTTTTTTGTTGAATTGGAATTTGAGTTTGGGGCTGGTTGGGATGAGTTCACACCCACCCACCCTAAAAACAGGTTCTGTGGGTTAGAGAAAGCTCTCTGAGCTGAGAGGGATGGGCAGACATTTTAGAAACAGCCCAGGTTTATTACTTGGAAATTCCCCCCAACCAGGCTCGTTTCGTGTGTATTCCGGCTCATTGCTTGCCTGTGTTTGGGTTCCTACTAAATTTCATCTGCCTGCTAAATATTCACTTGTATTGTGTTTAGAACAATGGAATATTTGAGTGCTTCTGGGCCTCTATGAAAGCTAAACAGCAGGAGAGCAGCTGCCCGCAGCTGCCCCAGCCCTCAGACAGCCCTGAGACCAGGCTGGTTAGCCCTCTCTGAGACCCTCCAAAGACTCCCTTTCAGATTCAAGGCCCAGCTAGATCAAATGAGCAGATGTCACAGGCTTATCTTGACCTTTGTAATTAAAGAAAAACGTTGATAAACAGTCTTCATAATTTGAAAAATTATGACAATCCACACATTGTGAATATTCATAACTCTGCCTTGTGTTGGTTGATGGCAGCTTCCCCTACCCTGGGCATTAGCAAAGCTTTTAATCACGGGGTTCAAAATTCCCAAAATATGTTACCTCATATTCTGAAGAACTTCAATTTAAAAATCATAAGCCCCTTTGGGGATAAGACCTCCATATTTGGAGGAAATATTTGCACTTCATATTTTCCACATGTACGGCGAGGCTGTAGACGTTTGACATGCAGCAGGTATCCCGCGAATTCATGCGTTAGCCAGGCGCGCTGCACTAGCCAAGTGCGCACGCTCCTAACCCTAGCACTCAGGAGGCAGTGGAAAATTCAGGAGTTCAAAGACAGCCCAAGTCCCTGCTCCTTGAGGCCATCTCAAAAGAAATAAAGCAACTAAGAGACAGCGAAGAATGTAAGCTAATCCCAAATTTAGGCCACCCTGTCAGCACAGTATAGTACCACATACATCATTCACACCAAAAATATCTTAAGTGCTCTCCATTCAGAGATTCTCTCATTTAGACAGGCAGGCTGCTGTGTCACAGGTGCTGCTGTGGGGACCAAATGAGGTGGCACTTGGAACAGACCACCATTACTATTACCCCATTTTACATTTGACAAACGTCACTCCAGAAACACCGCTAATCAACAGTCGTCCCAGCTGGCGTTCTCCAGTGCCTTTAATTTGGTTTTGTTGTCGTTGTTTCAGGTTTGTTTTGTATTGGACAGGGTCTCTCGGTGTCGGACAGGTTGGCTTCTTCAGTCTCCCAAGGGTCTGGATCATAGGTTTGCATCCCCATGTCCGTCCTCTATAGCTTCCAGGCTGCCAACCACGCCCATAGGTCCACTCATTAACCATTCTCCTTTGAGGCAGGATTTAAGGTTTCCTCTGAAAGACCATCCCCCAGAAGCGAAAGGAGTCAAAACAAGGTTTGGGATCATTCCCTGTGCTACCTCACTTCGTCTTTACAACATCGCCTTTGTGAGTCGGCTACTAATAGCTCAGGTATAAGGAATTAATGACTGGAGAGTGAGGGCTAACTACCCGGAGGCAGGGGGCTAAGGATAACTGTGAGAACACAGCGCGCCTGCGCTGGGCCTCTCTTTGAGCTCACAGTGCAGATAGAGCCGCCTGCTATTTCCCCGTTCCTCTAAGTTGTTAGTAACACTTCAGTCAGCCCTAAAGCTTATGCCTGTTTCAACCTGCCCCGTGAATACAAACCCAGTTAGGTGTTGACTTGTGCCATGAAGTCATTTCAAAGCCCAGGCTGAGGGAAAACAAGTGAAAGCGGTTCTGATGCTGGGACAACATCTGGGAGTAAACATTTCAAAGGAGCTCCACAGGGCACGGATAGGAAACAGACGAGTCAAACAGAAAATACAGCATGGCGCTAGTTCTGTTTTTAAAAGTCACACAAAACAATGACACACTTACACACATACATCCTTGACGACCGAAGGAGAAACGTTGGTAACGCTGCTTCTCTGGGCGGGGGTTGGGGGTGGGGTGGGGAGGGGGCACCAGGCTTGAGGTGAGAGAGTAGTGACATTTTACAAGATAGTTTATTAACATAATGGGTATGTAAGAGAAAGGGGACAAAGGACTGGGTGGGGCGGGCAGAGACGCTGTCAGAAAATAAAAGAACAGAATAAATCTAATAAACAATTTTTTAAAAGAAAATAAAAGATTCCCCACGTGCTGTAAAGGGAGTGGCATGACCACACCAAGCTAGTGTGTAGAGACAGATAGATGTCGGCGGCTTAACAGCTCATCGTGAATTAGATGGTTTTTAGTATTTAATATTTCTTACATCTACCGGAAAGGTTCTCACATTGTGGCTCTTGGAACCGGACCAGCCTGGACTGGGGGAGGTCTGTGTTTCTTTGTGTTGTTGGACTAGTTTCCTTATCTACCCAGAGAAGAGAATGGAAAGAGACGGGCTCCAGAGAGTGCGGTGAGGATTAACTGAGAGAATAAATGGACAATAACTCCATTGGGTCCCAGCCTGGTGTTCACCCTCTTCCTGCCCAAGACCTTTCACTTTACCTGATTTTTTAATTTTATCTTTTAAGATAATTAAATGTCCATCTCTGAGAACATTTGTTCATTGCTAAATACCTACACCAGCACCAACTTAAATGAATAAAGCATTGGAATTTGGTATAAAAGATTGACAGTCAGGCTTCACTGATTTGAAACTTTACATTGTGCAAATGTTTCTTTTTAAGCATCAGTAGCCTGGTTCATCTATTAATTTTAAGAAATATATATAACCGAATTTAAAAAAAGATACTCTCTTCTTTGTGAAATCCATTTTTTGATGTGACAGATAAATCACCCAGACCAGAGACACCTTTAAAAATACAAATCAAAAATGTAAATAGTTTTGCATCTTACAGTATGTTTATTCATGACCCTAATAAAACTTCAGACGCTTGTGAAATTTCAGCACTGAAATCATAAGCCTTGTATTAAGAGGATTTCAAAGACAGAAAAATGCTAATGTCACTGGTATAACTTAATACAAAAAAAGAAATGAGAACCCACTCATAGCCTTAACAGCACACAGCCCCACATTCACGGTTACCCATGATGTAACTGTCTTCTGTTTCAACCTCACCTTTGGAACAGACCCACGCTCTCTCCTGCCTTTGTTGGATGTACTCGAATTCTAAAAAGCACAGAGACCTGCAGATTTCTGGTGCAGTAGATAAGAATCCAGTTAGCGACGTTTTACACTCTGAATGAAGGAAAGGATTGATCCGTAGAACCCGTTTCCAAGCACACAAAACTCGTCCCTCTGAGATCCTCCTGTCATTAACCGGGGCTGTCAGCTCAGAGCTGGGCACCCATTGTTCACTTTCTTCTACTCTAATTAGATTTGACAGATTGCTCTTTCTGGCTTGACTGGCTGTTGCCAGGAACCCAGAGAAGAGATGGGGCTGACCTTGTCATTGTGCCCGTGGGACCTGAGCCCCTCATCCTAGTCAACAGATGACAGAAATACATATCAGCAGCTTCCAATCTGTTCCTTGCCTTCGTCTCTGGCTCCTTCTGTAAAAGCTCCCGACAGTCTGAGTTTTCTTATCCTCAATACTGAGAAAGTGACCACCTGGGTAGGTTATGGGAGTATTGTTAAGTGGTACTCTATATTGTTTGTATTAACACTACAACCTTCGTCTGTAACATTGTGACCTTTGTTTTTTCTGCAGGCTTCAGAAAGAGGGTAGGTAGGTGGGCACACTCCCTCCCTTCCCCTCCACTCTCCTTCCCTCTCCTTCCCTCTCCTTCCCTTCTTTCCTTCCTTCTTTTCTTTGTTTCTTCAGGGCCTCCTATATCTCAGGCTCAGTGCCAAGGTTCTAACCTAGGGGTTGTACCTGCTAGCCAAGCACTCTTCCTACTGTGATGCCCAGGGTACCCAGTTTAGCCATATAGCCCTGGCTGTCTTGGAACTTGCTATATAGACCAGGCTGGACCTAAATTTGTAGTAATCATCTTGCTACTGCCTCCAGCAGTCTATTTAAAATGGCATTCAGTATTTATTTGTGGAGGAGGGGCACATGTATGAAATCAGTGTCAGGACTGGTCTCAGGGTATCCGGCTTGCAGCAAGTCGCTTTCCCTGCTGAGCTGGCTCACTGGCTCTAACTAGGAAGCTGTTAGAATCTTGCACTGGAGCCAGGATATGTTGAGTGTTTCACGATGCAGAGCTGGGACTTCAGATGACTGAAGCCAATCCATTGCATGGTTCCTGTGTTTTCCCTATCTGTCAAACATCAATGAACTCGGACCCAGACTTGCTATGTTGCTACTACATAAGAGTTATGCCATGAAATGGTTACTGGAAGCGACCTTAGAGACCATCTAGTCTAGGAATGGTAGGATGGCTCAGTGGGTAAGGCTGCTTCTCTCTAAGATTTAAGTTCCATGAGCAGAACCCACATGGTGGGAGGAAAAACCTACTGCCCCGCACGTTGTCTGTCCTCTGAGACATACATATACTGTGACTCACACACAAAATGACACACACACCTAAAATAAATAAATGTATAAAAACAAAAAATTTGGAGATAGGGTTTCATTATATAACTGGCTGTCCTGGAACTCACAGAGATCCACCTGCTTCTGCCCCCAAGAAGTAGGAGTGTGTAACACCATGACACCATGACTTCACTACACACACACACACACACACACACACACACACACACACGTTACATATTAGTCTATATGACCTCATTCAAATATCTCTATGTGAGATCATCTACTCTCACAGCTTTGTTTGGGAGGTTTAGAGAGTGGATCTGACACCCACAGAAGTGTTAGCTAACAGCCACTAACCCTTGACCCTGAACAAGAGCCTGCTGATTCTTTGGCACTAGTGTAGCCCCATCACTGTCCCCTTCGTCCTTGATAATAAGCCACACTAGTCAGGAAAACCATTCCTTCCCCCCGCAGAAGAAATTCTTAGTGGAGGACTGAGGAGACTGTCAGAACTAGTCTCTTGCAGAGAGCTTGCCTACAGCAGATGCTGAGTCATCAAACAGCAGTGGATTCTTGGGAACAACAGGCTTGAGAGTGGCCCTGGCTGTGACCTTGGCCTGAAGAACTATTAGCAAGACTTTTAGAAAGTTCTTGAGACAGGCTGCTTACCAGGCTGTGACATGAACCAGTTCACCGTGTCCACGCCCATTCGCCTACTGGAAAGTCTTTTAAAGTGTATGGTCACTGAGCTTTGAGCCCCGAGCCCCAAAACACTCACTCAAGTGAAGATCTGAATCACAGAGCGGAGCTTCAGAAGGAGCCAGGAGAGGGGATGCCTCTGTGCAGAGGAGCCCCTACTAGGGGAGCCATGATGGAAAGGAGGAGTGGTGAATTTTCCTTGCTTGAGGTTAAAGTGGTTATCTAAAAATCACAGAGGAGGTGATGCTGTAGCTAAGCTGCGGGAGAGAAATGTTATTTTCCTGAGGGTGAAAGGATGCAAGCTCATGGCTTGTAGTGGGGGATCTGCCTGGGATGGGAATCCGTGCCTGTAATCCCAGCACTTAACCTTAGAAGCTATCATTTAAGATGATCCTTAGCTATATAGAAAGTTTGAGGCCAGCCTGGGCTACGTGAGACCCTGTCGAACCACAGACAAACAAACAAACAAAAATCCCAAAAGTATGTGTTTGGGGGGAATTGCTAGGCACAGTGGCACCATATGAAATCCCAGCACTTGGGAGGCAGAGGTAGGTGGATCTCTGTGAGTTCTAGGACAGCCTAGTTCACATAGTGAGTTCCAGGCCAGCCCCAGCTACATAGTGAGACCCTGTATCAAAAAAGAAAAAAAGAAAAGAAAAAACCAACATTACCTACATAGTGAAGCCAGCCTGAGCTGTATGCTAGAGAGACAGAGACAAGCAGAGAAACAGAGAGTATGAGCCTGTAGGGGGAGTTTTAATGCATAGCTTAAAGAAGCAACCTCAAAAAGAGGAGAGTCAGTGGAATACAAAAGAGACAAAGGAGTCTGCATTGGTAACTTTGTTGTTTGTTGTTGTTGTTGTTTTTGTTTTGTTTTTCGAGACAGGGTTTCTCTGTGTAGCCCTGGCTGTACTGGAACTCACTCTGTAGACCAGGCTGGCCTCAAACTCAGAAATCTGCCTGCCTCTGCCTCCCAAGTGCTGGGATTAAAGGCTTGCGCCACTACCCCCTGGCCATTGGTAACTCTTAAGCAAAGGACTAACATGACCCAAACTGCAGGTTGTTGGTTGATTTGGGGAGTAGAGGGGTTGTTGTGTTTTTTTTCTCAAAACAGGTTCTCACTACAGAGCTCTATAAAGGATTCAAGGCTAACCTTGAACTCACGGAGGTCCCTCTGACTCTGTCTCCCAAGTACTGAGATTAAAGGCCTGTGCCACCACTACACCTGGATATAGGTTCTTTTAATTTTAATTTATGCAAATGAGTGTTTTGCCTTCGTGTATGTATGTGTGCCATTTGTATGTCCAGTTTTTGAGGAGGCAGAGGGAGCATCAGATCCCTGGGATGGGAATTACAGACAGATAGGAACCATCATGTGGGCCCTGGGAACTAAACCCAGATGGCAACTCCAGGTCTGAGAGGTCTGACATTCCATTGGCACAAGTTCACATGGTGCAAAGACTTACATGCAGGCAAAACACCCATACACATAAAAATAAATAAATATTTGTTTAAGGAAAGAAAGAAGAGGCATTGGGTTCCCTGAAACTGGAGTTAAAGAGTTGAGAGCTGCAGTTTGGGTGCTGGGAACCAAACCCAGGTCTTCTGGAAGAGCCCTCTCTCGAGGCCCTAGATATCATATTTGTTTATTTGTATGTGGCATACCACAGCACACAGAGGGCACAGAACACCCTGAGAAAGTCAGTTCTCTCCTGCAGCATGTGAATCCTAGGTCATCAGGTTTGGTGGCCAGAGCCTTTATCTGATGAGCCATCTGGATGGTCCTGGCAAACTTCATTTTAGAACCTTCTGATGGTAAGGTGGACCATGGGTTAGGGGCCTTGACAGGAAGAAACTAGCCCCAAAGCAAAGACTGAAAGAGACCACTGCCAATATAAACACATTTCTTACTATCTTTTTGTCCTTTAGATGAGAGTCTTACTGTGTTGTTTATGATGTTCTTGATCGTCTGGGCTCACATGACCCTTCCCAGCCCTCTATCTGCCAAGCAGCTTGAATGTCAGCAGATGCCATGTGATCAGCTTTGCTGCCAACATTTTTGTCTTGTCTTTTGAGACAAGAGTCAACTTAATAGTAGACCAGGCTAGCTACACATTTGCGATGTTCCTCTTGCCTCTGCCTCCAAATGAGGGGAGGATAGACCTGCACCATCTTGCTTGGCTCTAACTAAAGAGTGAGCGACACGTGATTCAGAAGGTAAAAGCTATTCTAGCATGCACAGATGGCCAGCGCCACACAGGCAGGTACAGTGTGCGCTGGTAAACTAACCCAGAATGGACAATTACATCCGGCCGCTAAGACTTAAGACTCTGACCTCTACATGTGCACTGTGGTATGCACATGCCTCCACAACACCCCCCCCCCAACACACAAACTTAAATAAATAAATAAATAAATAAATAAATAAATACATGTCTCTTTTTCATTTACTTCATTCCTCAATGTGTCTCTGAAATTAGCACTCTCTGGCCAGGCCTTCTCCCTGAACTCAACTGTCTGTATTTAGGTAGCTTTTCTCATCTTCCTGGGCCTCATCAACAGATTGCTCTTTCTGAGCTCAGCCTGGCATGCAGGATCCTCTCTCACACCCGACTCAGTGCCTTTGCCAGGATGATGACGGCTTTTGCTAAGAAGGCCAATTGTGTCAGAGCCCAGCTCATGTGTCACCTCTTGGGGTGTGGGGGGCCTTTACCTCACCATGTGGCTCAGGCTGGCTTTAAATTTGCAGCAATCCTCTTGGGTCAGCCTCTTGAGTGCTAGGATTACAGATCTGAGTGACCAGAACTAGCAACCAAACAACCTCTTTAAACATCCTTTTGTTATGCTGCTTGATTGATCCAGGGCCTTTAATGACTGTTTTCTTGTTAAAGCAGTAAGCTTAAACTCTGCCTTACTTTAAAGGCCTTCAAAGCTGGTCCAGCCAGTCCCATCAGCTCCATTCAGCTGTGAGCAGGATAGCTGCTTCACCCTCTAGGACAAGGTCCTGCTCATTCCTTTCCTCATACACATCTCAGACATCATCCAACACTCAGCTCCAAGATCATTCGTCCATAATAAGATCTTGCTTGCCTAGTCCCTGCCTCCACAACCGTCAGACTCCTGAAGCATTTAGCGTGTAATTATATATACTTATGTTACATAATTGACCAGGCTGCTGAAAATGCACACGAGTCATGTTCCCTTCAGCTGGATTTATTGAGTGTATGGACCACAATTTATACTTCTTTAAGTCGTAAGTTCTAGAACTTGACTACAGCCCTCCAGTCCTGGCTGTTTTACAGAACTATCTTATGCCATCAAGAAAACAGCTCACCTTCTCTTGTCTAGGTCCTAATACCCAAAATTAACACAGAAATAAAAATTTCAGGCCAGCCTGGGTTATGTGGTAAGACTCTGTCTTAAAAACAAAACAAACAAAAACGGAAACATAGAAAAAAATGTGAAATACCTTCTTCATATGGCTGGTATGTGGTGCCTTACAGACATGTAGCACACTTGAAGAATCCTTCGGCTTCTATTTTCTCTCCCATTGCTCATCAAACACTTGAGCAAATGTCTAAGAAGTCTTCCTGTTTACTCAGATGGATGCGTATGACTCCGTTTTAAGTTAGCACGGACCTATAATCACAGCACTCTGTAAGCCAAGGCAGGAGGATCGACTGTCATGAGTTCCAGGCTAGCCTGAGCTACAGTGTGAGATTCTGCTTCAAAAAGCTAAAATAGGGGGCTGGAGAGCTGGCTTAGTGGTTGAAAGCACTGGCTGCTTTTTCAGAGGACCTGGGTTCAATTCCCAGCCGTGTAGTGTTCACCGCTATCTGTAACTACAGTCCCAGGGAAGCCAATGTTCTCTCCTGGCTTCTTCAGGCACCGTACACACATATAGCCCACATACATACAGGCCAGCTAAACACTCAGAAAATAAAAATGAATAAATCAGCCAGGCAATGATCGTGCACACTTTTAATCCCAGAACTTGGGAGGCAGAGGAAGGTTAACCTCTGTGATTTTGAGGCCAGCCTGGTCAACAAAGTGAGTTCCAGGACAACCAGGGCTACACAGAGAAACCCTGTTGCAACAGAACAAAAACAAATAAACAAAAAACAAATGTACTGGCTGGTGTTTTGTGTGTCAACTTGACACAAGTAAGAGTTATCACAGAGAAAGGTGCCTCAGTTGAGGAAATACCTCCATGAGATCCAGCTGTAAGGCATCTTCTCAATTAGTGATCAATGGGGGAGGGCCCAGTCGTGGTGGGTGGTGCCATCCCTAGGCTGGTAGTCTTGGGATCTACAAGAAAGCAAGCTGAGCAAGCCAAGGGAAGCAAGCCAGTAAGGAACATCCCTCCATGTCCTCTGCATCAGTTCCTGCCTCCAGGTTCCTGCCCTGTGTGAGTTCCAGTCCTGACTTCCTTCGGTGATCAACAGTAATATGGAAATATAAGCTTAATAAACCCTTTCCTCCCCACCATGCCTCTTGGTCATGATGTTTCTCTGCGGCAACAGAAACCCTAACCAAGATACCAAACAAACAAATAATAAGCAAAGAGATATTTTTTATAAAACGTTCCCATTCGTGTGGTGTTCTCCTCTTGAGTGCATGTTCTCACAGAACAAACAAGTTCCTGCAGAGACGGAGTGGCCGCTGAGGGGACAGTGTGTCTAGGAGCGCAGAAGATAGCAATATAGGTGAGGAGGAGGTAATTAAAGGCCCAGGCCCGAGCTCTAGACACATCCTGTTATTACATTTTATATTACACCAATTACCACAGCCCTCCCCTTATTACTTTAAACGGCATCAACCGGCTTGCTTTGAAGAGCTGATGCTTTGTGTCTCGTGTGGTCCCTGGATTGCATCCTAGTAAAAAGCCTTGGGACTCGGTTGCTATGGAGAAGACAAATTACTGCTGTGCAGCAGGAACCTTGCTACTGCGGCACAGACGCCACCAAGGCCATCAAGGCTGTGCGGAACGCAGCCTGTCGAGAAAGATTTCGGGAAGTTAATTGTTTAAAGAATGTCTGTAGGATGCTCACCTCACCCCTGACCCCCAATGCCTACATCCACTGTCTAATGCACTAAAATAGAGTATTTGTGGCCGGGCGGTGGTGGCGCACGCCTTTAATCCCAGCACTTTGGGAGGCAGAGGCAGGCGGATTTCTGAGTTCGAGGCCAGCCTGGTCTACAGAGTGAGTTCCAGGACAGCCAGGGCTACACAGAGAAACCCTGTCTCGAAAAAAAAAACAAAAAACAAAGCAAACAAAAAAAAGAGTATTTGCAAAGGAAAGATTAAGAACTAAGAGACAATTGAAGAACGGAATTGATGTATTGCTTTAGGATGGGTGAGACATCGATCTGAGATGGTTGTAATCCACCATGTGGTTGTTGGGAATTGAACTCAGGACCTCTGGAAAAGCAGTCAGTGTTCTTAACTGCTAAGCCATCTCTCTGGACCCCACCCAAGCCACTTAAAACACTGTAGAGTGTGCATTGCCGGTCAACACCAGATTCTGCCTCTGTGGATTTTGCTTTTCTGGTCTAAGATTTCTCATTAGTAAGATGACTACTGTTTTAGGAAACGTCCCAAACCCTCTTGTCCTGCCTGCCCACCAACCCTAGCCTCTGACTTTCAGTTCTGCCTGTACAAAAGCACAGTTAACCCTACATTTGCTGGCTAAAACGGTGTACTCTTTATATGTTCTCCTCCTCACCCAAGAAGTGTCTGCGAAGCATTTAGGAGACACTCAGAATCAAACTGGCCATTTCAAAGGCACAGACAGTGTGGTGACACTGACTCTCTGGCCACGTGGAGCTGTCTCAAGTAGTGTCCCACCCAAGCCAAAGAGCCACTCCGCAGAGAGCTGATGGATTCGCCATCTCTCTAGTCTGCTTCCTAGATTCTCAGACTTCAGATGGCTCTGGAGTCGCCATGATTGTTTCGGAACATACAGAGCCTTTTGATGCAGTTCTCTGATACAGCTTCGGAGCCAGCAGTCAGCATTAAGAGCTTGGTCAGCTCTCTGCCTGTCTGTTGCCTGGCAGCGCCCTCCCCTGGGATGTCTCCTGGCATCCGTCCAGCCTCCCTCTCAACATTAAGCTGCTCTTTGTGTTTCCAGTAAAGTCTTCTCCTTTGCACCTGTTTCCTAGGAGAGCTTCCCCCACGCCTCTCACCCCAGGTTGAAAAAGAACCACACCTGCTGCTTTAGAAAACGGCTTTCAAATGCCCACTGAAAAATTGTTCCTTTTCGTCCTTCCCAACGACACAGGGTAGTCTAAGTTACAGCCCCTTCGGGTTTTGAGGCCGCCGGCCTTCCGTACATTATGCTAATTGCCTTGTTAAAGCTGTCCAGCCCTAAGTGATCACCCTGTTATGTGGAGAAGGTGTTCAGTTGAGCAAAGGACTCATTCCCTAAGCAGAAGGGAAGGCCCTTCACTGGTACAACATGAAAGGCACTGTTAGTGACTTGCTGGCTGTGGCTGGCCTCCAGGACTCTAACAATGTCCCCCAAAGGTAAAAGGACTAGACCATCAGGGAGCGCCAACTCAGCAAAACAGAGTTCCTATCTGACCAAACAAGAAAACACTCAACCAGAATTGGAGTCCAAATAGAGCTGGCACTGCTGACAGGAAACCCCCCCCCGAACACCAGGCCTCTAGATGTCTGACAGGAACATCATCCCACTTCCCAGCAATCTGCAGAATGAGGTCAAGCGGGAGGTTTTCTATAGCTGCCAACATTTCAGGCAAAGGTGTCTGCTGAATTCTGCAAAAGTGAGTCATTTCAGTTGGTCGGTCGCTGAGTTCACACAAGCAGCATGTGTCCTGAGGCCTTAAAAAAAAAAAAAAAAAAAAAAAAAAAAAAAAAAAAAAAAAAAAAAAGGCAGGGGTTTTCCCTTTTCACATTCTACTGGTAGGGAAAAAGGGCTAGAGTGAGATCAGCAAAGAAAGTTGGCTTGGTCCCTATAAAGAGAGACTGCTACCAGGGCACACTGACAACTGCCCTTAATGTCAGCAAATGGGAGGTGGAAATTGGAGACCAGACATCCAAAGCCAGCCCCTACTTTGTATGGAGTTTGAAGCCAACCTGAGCTACATGGCATAAGATCCTGACCAAAACCAAAAAGGAGCCAGGGGCGGGTCAGGTGGCTCATCAGGTAAAGGTGTTGGGCTTAAACACCAATGATCTGGGTTCCATACCCAGAACCCATGTGGTGGAGAGAGAGAGAACCAGATCCCAAAAAATAAAGGAGACAAGGTCTCACTAAATTGTCAAAGACCAGTCTCCAACTGCCGGCCTTCCCGCCTCAGCCTGAGTAACGTGGATTAAGACACAGGCCACCTTGGTCCTGTTACTGTACTTACACGCACATGTACATGCACACACTTTGTGTGTGTGTGTGCAACATGGTACCATGTGGCTGCACACAGCCCAGACAGACTTCAAGTTTACTATGTAGCCAAGGATAACCTTCAACTTTGACCCTCCTGTCCTACCTCTTAGAATGTCTGAGTGTGAGATTATAACAGATACATGAAGCACCTGAGTTGTTTTGGTTTTGTTTGTTTGTTTTTATGTTGTAGTGGTAAGGGATCTTTTGGGTTTTTTGTTTGTTTGGATTTTGTTTGTTTGTTTGTTTTGGTTTTGGTTTTTGCTGTTTTGTTTTGTTTGTGAGACAGGTTCTCTAAGCCCAGTGTAGGATTGCACATCTTTAATCCCAGCACTTAGGAAGCAGAGGTAGGCAGATCTCTGTTGCAGCCCGTACTGCCCGTTCCGGTCCGAGGGTCAGGGTCTAGCGAGAGAGAGAGTGGGGATAAAGGGGAAGAGACGCGAAGAATGGAGACAAGACAGAGATTCTGATCAAGTCTCATTTATTGAAGGGAATTCTGAGCTATTTATAGGCTTTTGCCACGTGCCTTGTAGGCGCGTGGATACCACGTGCCTTGCAGGTGTTGATATGACGTAAGCCTTACAGGCGTCTATAGCGTGGACAGCACGTGCACCGCAATGCCTTGCAGGCGTGGATAGCACGTGTGCCTTACAGGCATGTATGGCGTAGATAGCACGTGGACAGCACGTGAACTGCAATGCCTTGCAGGCGTGACTACCACGTGCACCTTGCAGCTGGGGGCAGTAAGCAGCAACACAAAATATGTGGGATATCAGAGTGTGCTTCAGCTGTTGTAGGCTATTGAAAACCAAATCTTTCGTCAGGGTATATGGTTCCAGATGGCTGCAAAGTTGATCTAGCCGCTTTCTGCTAAAGTCGGCTCCCAACAGATCTCTGTGAATTTGAGGCCAACCTAGGAGTTCCAGGAGGCCAGAGCTACATTGTGAGACCCTGTCTTGAAAAACAATAAATAAAATTTTAAAGAAAGAGAGAGAGAGAGAGAGAGAGAGAGAGAGAGAGAGAGAGAGAGAGAGAGCGCCCTGACTGTCCTGGAACTTACTATGTAGATCAGGCTGGTCTTGAACTCATAGAGATCCACCTGCCTCTGCCTCTGGAGTGCTGGGATTTAAGGCGTGCATGGGTCACCATTCTGGACATCCCAACACCTGTTTTTTGTGCAGTGCCTTGTGCATACCAGGCAAGCATTCCACCTTATCCCTACATCAGGGACAGCCCTGCTTAACACTGAAAGCCTAAAATCAACAATAGGCCTGAGTTACTTGCCTGCTCAAAGTCTTGGGTTGTTGCGAGCACCTCTTTTGTGTTCCCTTCCCCCCGGGGAAAAAGGACACGGAGGCAGTAATCGGGTATCACTACAGACGAGGCTTTACTTCTTGTAACAGCAGAAGCGGAAAAGACCCCAAGCCCGGGAAAGACACTGCTATATATACCCTAGAGTGGCGTGTTCACTTCTGATTGGCTGTTCACTCATCACCCCATATTACACCCCGGGATGGGCAGTGACTTTGGCGCGCCTTTTGCCTTTTGCACCTGCGCAGTCAGTTGTTTACAAGTGGGAGGACAGGATGTCCAAGCCATCTTGGAATGGCGAATCACTGCGGCTCCCAACATTGGGTCTCCATGGAAAAACACTGAAACAGAGGGCTATACTTGGCTTGGATAATCATGTTGCTGTTTACTTTTGAACCTTGTGTCTCAAGCAGATAGGTTGCCTTCACACAAGATCTCTCCCAACAAGCCCGGCTACTCCGTACCCCAGATGGGATGAAATCATGTACCCCACACAGCTGCTTCTACTGGACCTGTTCCTCCTGACCTATCCTCAGATGGGCTCCATAAACCCTGGACAGCAGGACACAGCCAACTCTCCTAAGACTGGACAAACATCCCCCATACCCATTCTTCTAGGTTCCCCCTAGAGACACGTCGCTCCCAATGTCAGCAGGAAGTAGCCAGATATCACGACGACCCTATTCCTGTTTCACCTCTCTCTTTTCTTTTTAAGTTAACCAAAATGGGGGAAACTGTACCTTTCCCCCCACCATGAGCAAGCCTGAGAGACCTTGGTCTACACAACAAGGTCAAGTAACAGGATCTAGGTGGAGTTACCCATCTTGGCTGCCCAGAACACAGAAGCAGAACTGCCCCTGGGCTTGCCTTGAGACATCTCAACAGACTATGGATTATCCCACCCATCTGAAACCAGGAGGGGTTGTGGGTTGGGTCTTCCCCTTTAAATTGAGAGCTGAACATTAAAGCTTGGGGCCTTGATCAGAGAACTTTGTCTTGGCCTCCTCTCTTTTCGCCCTCCTTCCCCCTTCAATTCCCAGCCCCCCTTTCAGGTGTACCCAGTTTACTTGTGGCTGCGGGCGGCTACATCCCTAAATGTAACTCTCTTTATGAGTCTTTTTTTGGTTTTTTTTTGGTTTTTTGTTTTTTGTTTTTTGAGACAGAGTTTCTCTGTGTAGCCCTGGCTGTCCTGGAACTCACTCTGTAGACCAGGCTGGCCTCGAACTCAGAAATCTGCCTGCCTCTGCCTTCCAAGTGCTGGGACTAAAGGCGTGCGCCACCACTGCCCCGCACGAGTCTATTTTTTATTTGCTATATTTAGAGCTTTTGCTAAGGTTGCCCCTGGTGTTTTGTTCGTTTGTTTGTATGTTCTGTTTTATTCTGGAGATAGGCTCTCTCACTGAGCGTGGTTTTGGTGGATTTGGCTAAGCTAGCTTACCAGTGAGCCTTAGGAACCCAGTCTCTAACTCTCTGGTGCTGGCCTTATAGACTGGATCTGCCACATCCAGCTCTTCTGCATATACTGTGCATCCAAATCCAGGTCCTCAGGCTTTTGTGGTTGCCCCTTTGCCAACTGGGCATCTCTCCAGCTCTTAGATTTTCAGATAAGGTCTCAAGTACCTCAGGCTGGCCTTGAACTCAGGATTCGGTTTAGGATGAGTCTTGGATTTCTGGCCTGTCTACCTCCATTGCCCGAGGGCTGGGATTACAGGCTGTGTCAAGTGCCAGATTCTACAGTGAATTTAGGATGTAAAATTATTAGTCACTGAGATGACTCAGGAAAAGTCACTTCTCACCAAGCCTAGAAGAAAACTGACTCCCTTAAAGGTATCCCTCTGTGCTTGTGCCACAGGGCACCCCTCCCCAAATAAATAAATACATGTAAATCTTAAAGGTGATATCTAAGGGAGAGGGGTGCTGGACAGACAGCTCTTGCAGTGGACCTGGATTTTATACCTGGCACTGTATGGTGGCCTACAGTTGTCTCTAGCTCTCGTTCCCGGGGATCTGATGCTTTCTTTTGTCTTCCTTGAGCACAGGCACACACAGGGTGAACAGACAGACATGTAGGCAAACACTCTGAAATATTTTTTAAAAACTCTTTAAAAAATGGTGTATGTCTTTAATCCTAGCACTCTGGAGGCAGAGGTAGATGGATCTTCAAGTTCAAGGCCAACCTGGTCTACAGAATGAGTTCTAGGCCAACCTGGGTTATACAGAAAGACTATTTTAAATAAAAATGTAAACAAAACAGAAACTACAAAGCATGTCTGTACAACTGAGATAAAAAGATCACAAATCTGGAACTGGAGAGATGGCTCAGCAGTTAAAAGCACTGACTGTTCTTCTAGAGGTTCTGAGTTCAATTCCCAGCAGCCACATGGTGGCTCACAACCATATGTAATGGTATTTGATGCCCTCTTCTGGTATGTCTGAAGAGATATACAGTGCACTCATATACATAAAGTAAATAAATAAATAAATAAAAAAGATCACTGGGTAGTGGTGTCACATGCCTTTGGGCACTTGGGAGGCAGCACTTGGGAGGCAGAGGCAGGTGGACTTCTGAGTTCGAGGCCAGCCTGGTCTACAGAGTGAGTTCCAGGACAGCCAAGGCTACACAGAGAAATGCCTGACACAGAGACTGGTTGTCTTAGTTAAGGTTTTACTACTGTGAACAGTCACCATGACCAAGGCAACTCTTAACAAGGACAACATTTAATTGGGGCTGGCTTACAGGTTCAGAAGTTCAGTCCATTATCATCAAAGCAGGAACATGCCAGTATCCAGGCAGACATGGTCCAGGAGGAGCCGAGAGTTCTACATCTTCATCTGAAGGCTGCTAGCTGAATACTGGCTTCCAGGCAGCTTGGATAAGGGTTTTATAGCCCACACCCACAGTGACACACCTATTCCAACAGGGCCACACCTTCTAATAGTGCGACTCCCTGGGCTGAGCATAGGCAAACCATAACCCTGGTATATAATAATTACTTTGAAAATATTTATTGACTGGGGCTAGAAAAATGGCTCAGTGGTTAAGATCGTGGGCTGCTCTTCCAGAGTTCCTGGGTTCAAGTCCCTAGTGCCCAGATGATATTCACAACTATCTGTAACACTAGTTCCAAATGATCCCGCCTCATCTCTCGGATGTCCTGGACCCTGGTACACATGTGGTGCAGAGATCCACAGCAGGCAAAACACCTAATCACATAGACTAAAATAAACAATATTATAAATAAAATAAAATAAAACAAAATCAAAAATAATGTTCACTACTGGGCTGGTATATTTCAATTGTTGTACCTTTTATTTTACTTATTTTGTGTGTGCAGGTCAAAGCACACCTTGCAGGAGTCAGTTCCTTCTATCTGCCCTGTGGGTTCTAGGGACAGAGCTTAGGTTTTCAGACTTGGCAGAAAGTACTGAATTCTCTTCCCAGACTAGATGTCACAACTTAATTAATTAATTTTGTAAACATTGTATTTTTATTTTGCTTACATTTTTATAATTCTTATTTTATGTGCGCTGGTGTTTTACCTACATGTATGTCTGTGACAGAGTGTCAGATCCTTGAGTTACAGACAGTTGTGAGCTGCCATATAGGTGCTGGGAATTGAACCCAGGTCCTCTGAAAGAGCAGTCAGTGCTCTCAACTGTTGAGGCCTCTCTCCAGCCTCATCTCATGTGTCACAATTTTAAAATCTCATCCTCTTTCTTTCTTTCCTCTCTTTCCTCTCTCTCTCTCTCTCTCTCTCTCTCTCTCTCTCTCTCTCTCTCTCTCTCTCTCTCTGACAGGGTTTCTCCCCGCTGTCTGTAGACAAGGCTGGCCTCAAACTCATAGAGCTCTCCCTGCCTCTGCCTCCCAAGTGCTGAGATTAATGGCATGCATCACCACCCTATTTCTTGTCTCAGATTTTTCTTTTTCAGTTTCATGATATAGTGTAGCTAAATTGTTGCAGTCCTGGCTGGCCTGTATTCACTATGTAGCCCAGGCTGGCCTTGAACTGGCAACAATGTTTCTGTCTCCCCCTCTCAAGTTGGTTTTTTATAGGCTAGTCTTGAACTCACTGTGTGAAAAAGAATGACCTTGATTTTCCCAATCTCCTGTCTCCAGCTTCCAAGTGCTAGAATTACAGACATATGCCCCCTGACAGTTTACTGTGCTCAACAGGCAAGCAATCTACCACCACGTGAGCCTCCAACACACACCAGTTCCCTTTTCTTTCTTCCATTGTATTTATTTATACTATTAGTGATGTTGTCATCTCTGTGTGTATGTGTGCATGGTCACACTGGTGCACAGATAGAAAACACATACAGGTTGCTGTAGGGGTCAGAGAACTCCTTCCTGCAGTTATTTCCAGAGACCGAACTGAGGTCATCCAGTTTGGCAGCAAGGTCCTTTACCTGGCGAGCCACCTCCCCAACTCTGTGTTCAGATTCTTTACATGCTTTTAGATAAAGCTGGCAACACCTGAACCTGTATTTTATCTTAACTAATCTATTCCTCAACATCTTCCTAGTGCTTGCCAGTGAAAACTGGCATCCATGAAGCCAGTTATGTGGAGCCACCATTTTAGACTGATTTTCGCTGAACACAGAACAGACTGGTTGCCATAAAATCACTGGGGGATAACAGAACCTGGATGTTTTGTGATGATTTTTATCTGTGGTGCCCTTGGCACTGGTAGGCAAACAGAGGCTCCAGACTGCCTTTTGACACAGCCCGGGAGCTTCCAGGTTGCTGGTAACAGTAGCTACTATCTAGCCCCAAAGACTCAGCCTGTCACAGGACCTTGTGAAGCCTGGTGCTGGATTTCTTATTTCAGACACAACAGAGATAGAGGAAGGAAATTGTCTTCTAGACACAGCAGGACTGACGATGCACATCAAACTCTCGGAGGTGGTAGCAGAGTGCACAGGACTGCCCAGGTTCCTGCTACACAGGGTCCTAGCACAGAGAGGGGGAAGTGGACACCGGATCTCATCCCTGACCAAGAAGCTATTTACAATTAATACCTGCTGGCAAAGGGAAGATCAATTTTCTCTAACAGAGTGTTACTGGGTATATTAATCACACTTCAGGGCATGCTTCATCCCCAGGAATGCCCGACATGAAATGAACTCCATATTTGTTTGTGTCAGTGTATGTGTGTGGGGTGTATGTGTGCATTTTTATACTATTTAGTTTTGTTTGTTTGTTGTTGTTGTTGTTTGGTTTTTCCAGGTTTCTCTGTGTCACTCAGGCTGTCCTGGAATTTGCTCTTGAGAAGGCTAGGCTAATTCCATGACAGGCTTCAAGTCAGCAGTTAAAGAGACTAGGTCTAAAAACCCAGGCTTCATGCAGCTAGTCAGAAACTGTCCCCCCCCCCTCCACCTGGCCTGAAACAAGAACAATGGGTCAGCAGTTTCTAGCCAGTCCCCACGCCCCAGTAATGGAAAGTCCTTAGGACAGAGTAAGACAAAGCCCACCTAGCCTGGGATTCCCCTAAAGTGCTTTAAATTGGTCCTGCAAGCTCACTTTTGGGGTCTCTCTATCTTGGTAATAGGGGACCCCAGCATGCTTGACTTCTGCAGAATAAAACACTCTACCATGTTTACATTCTTTGGCAAATCATGGACCCTTACACTCTGTAGACAAGGCTGGCCTCGAGCTCCCAAGGAGGCCTGCCTCTGCCTCCTGAGTGCTAGAATTAAAGCACCCAGTTTTATTTCGCCTTTTTAACATTTATTTTTATTTGTACTTATGTGCATGCATGTGTGAGGGTATACCACATATTTTTGCGTGTCTGTGGAGGCCGGTAGAAGACATGAGCTCGTGGAGTTGGAAGTCATCAGGTGTGGATGCTAGAAACTGAACTCGGGTCCTCTGAAAAGCAGCTAATGCTCTAACCGCTGAGCACCCCTGCGGCCCCCAGAGTAGGTTCTGAATTTATTTATATATTTATGTATGTATAGCAGCAAAGCTGCACACGAGTCTGTCTGACCATTTGGCTTCTAAATTTGGTCAAGAACACATATTCTAATTTCTTCTCAATAATTTCTTTACTATTGTGAAGGAGAAGCCGATGGAAATGGGGCTGTGTATTGTATTAATTAATTAATTAAGGTGGTGTATTAATTTTTAATTTTTTTACATTAGCACACATGCCATAGCTCACGCAGAAGTTAGAGTACTCCTGTATGTGGGGTTCAGGGATGAAACATGGGTTCTATCGCTCCCTCTCTCTTTCTCTCTTTCTCAGCCATGTGTTTTCCAGGCAAGCTTCAAGTTCAATTTGTATCAGAGGAAGACCTGGTATTTCTGCTCCTCCCTGTGCCCAGTGTGCCTGCCAACCCTTCTGTTTTACCTGGCGCTGCGAATTGAGCTAGTCAGGCAGTTTATGAGCTGGGTTGCACCCACAGCCTCCAGACTTGGGACTTTTACATAATCTTAAACATTTCTGTAATTGCCAGTCTTCTGTGAACATTGCTATTGGTTTCCACTTTCCCGTTTACATTTAGGAGGGGTAACTGGAAGATTCCGACTCAGAATTTATTCCCTAATTTGTTTTTCAGATGAGGACAAACAGATGCATGCAGAAGATCAAATTCATCAGGGCAGTTTAAGCTTTTTCCATGACTAATGTGAGCAAATTGAGAAAGGGCCTCTGCATGCCGAGCCCACACACCCTTCTCCTCAAATCCTTACTAGCTGTGGTAGTTCATTCGCTGACCACCCGGCTCCTGTCTCGCTACACTAACTGAGTGTATCAGTTTTATCTGATACACTTTCTCTTTTGCCTGAAGCTCTAAAGTCAGGTGACATGAAAGGTGGTGGCTGGATTAAGAATTACCCCCAACCTTGCTAGTCCGTCTCCTAGCAACTGTAAGGTTTGTTGCTTAGCAACAAGAGAGGTGCGAGTGCTGCCCCTCTTCCGAATCTAAAAATACAGAAAACATTTTTTTTAAAGAAGACTCAACAGTGGGCCTCTTTATTAAATATACTAAATACAGAGACAATCTTACAAGCAGGGGCGGGGCTTAGCTCAGGTGAACTCTATGTCTCTTTCAGTGTACATCTTGGAATAATTTGCTCTTCATAGAGGCAGAAGAAAGGAAAAAAAAATAAAACCCTGCAGCCTTTTCTGATCTTACTGCTTCTGTGCGTCCATAATCAGTGTGTCTATAATCAGTGCTTAAGCTCACGGGAGGTGAGAGCTACTGAGATGACCAGCAGGGAAAGGTGCTTGACACCAAGCCTGATTATCCCGGAGCCTGGTAAAAGGAGAAGACCAGTTCCCACAAGCTGTTTTCAGAGCTTTACATGGATGCTGTGGCACACACATGATACTGCACATATTAATCAAATAAATGTGTTTTGTTTTTAATTCAAGTTTAGGGGCTGGAGAGATGGGTCAGTGGTTAAGGTCACTGGCTGCTCTTCCAGAGGACCTGGGTTCAATTCTTAGTCAATTTTTAAATCTAAAAGAAGATGAAGAGATTTTTTTTTTTCCCCTAAATATCCTCGTAAGCCTGAAGCAATGGCTCCTATCTATAATCCAAGCATTTGGATGTAGAGGCAGGAGGAAAACTAGTTGAAGACTCTCCTGGACTACATGAAACCCTGTCTCAAAGAAAGACAGAGGACCTGGATGAGACTCAGCAGGTGAAGGATCCAGCCCCTAAAATTGAGTTTGAGCCCTGGGACCCAGAGGGCAGAGAGGGAACTGACTCCATGAAGTTCTCCTCTGACTTCTGCCGTGGTCCAACACACACACACACACACACACACACACCACACACCACACACCACACACACATAATAAATAAACAAATATAAAACAAACAAGCCCTCAAGCCAGGCACGATTGGGAGTTGTATCTTTTGGGATTATTATTGTTAGCGTTCTGTCTAAACTCCACCCCCACAGTTATGTGGCAACAGCCAGATAGGCCTGGCTTACCCCCCACCCCTTGCTCTCTTGCTTCTCCTTTCCCTTCTCCCCTTCCCCCTTCCTTCCCCCTCTCTCCAGGTGTTCATGGCCAGTCTCTACCTCTCTATTCTCTCCCTCTCTCTGCCTCTACTACCCTCTTAACTCCCCTCCCATGCCCTGAATAAACTCTATTCTATAATATACCGCCGTGTAGCTAGCTGGTCTCTCAGGGGAAAGGGATGCCTTGGCATGGGCCTGCTGAGACATCCCCTTCCCCATACCTCACCATATGCACCCACAGAACATATTCTATATCTCTTTATCTTTTTATAAACACATCAGTTATCATAAAGGGGGCAATTTTCAGTTTATGTAGGAATTATCAGAGCTTAGGAATAACATACCCATACCACTTACACCAAAACTGCGCAGTTTCCAGGAGGGTGAACTAGGCTATTTCTAAACTGCTATTTCTGAAGAAACCCTATTGGCTGAATAAGAGAAGAGCTGTTGAATTAGCTCTGGTGAAGAAAACAGAAAGCACAGCTTTAAGCAGCACAGCTGATTCAGCACACTGAGGAAGAGCCAGCACTCAGGAGTTTAGAAACTTGGCTGCCGTTTCAATTTACATATTTGTGGTGCCTGGAATGATAAATGTCTCTGACCAGCTCCGGTATTTGAACACTGGTCTCCAGTGAGTGGAACCTTTCGGCTTTGGCAGTGTTTTGGGGAGGTTATAAAAACTCTAAGGGGATGACCTTGTTGGAGGAAGTCCCTGGGCCTTAACCCACTTTCCTTGCTCTGCTTCAGGTTTGAGGCTGAAGATTCGATGTCTCAGTTTCTGCCACACGCCTGCTGCTTGCTGCCATGCCTCCAGCTATTAGGGACTCTCCCTTTGCAACTAAACCCTTTCTTCCATATGTTACTTTTGGTCCTGGTGCTTTTTCATAGCAATGGAAAAGTAACTGTACTAGAAAACGAATACAATGTTTAAAGTCAAAGATGCAGCTGCAAACCTTCAGTCACATCCTGCCTTCCATTAGGCCCTTTGATTAACAAAAGAGGCGGGGCTTCGGAAGTTCATTTGCACACTCTTCCAAGTATTACTAGGATGATCTTCAAATGAGATTGACGGAAGCTAGTGATTGGTTGACATTAATTTAAGTAAATATAATAATATATTTACTACAGTGCACAGAAGGGGTTGGGGTGATGGCTCAAACAGAAGTAATGTGCTTGTCACACAGGCCACGAGGACTTAAGTTCAATCCCTCTATAAAACCAGGCCAAGTAATCTCAACACTGGGGAAGTAGAGACAAGAGGTTCTGTGGGAATCACTGACCAGGCAGTTCAGCCACAAAGGACAAGAAATGTGAGAAACCCGTGCTGGAGCGTGGGGGAGGGGACTCTGGAGCTTCTTTTGATTACTGTTAAATCTCTGCAGCCGCAGCACCATGGCAACCTTCCCAGTCTGCCACCTCATTTCCATCTGCTTCGCAGAACAAAGGGAGTCGGACAAAGGTGGTTCAACGTACATTCTGCGAGTGTGCATAACTTAAGCCAATGAAAGGCAACTAAATTAAAAATCGTGTTTTACAAAAACTGGGATTCCGGCTGGCTGGGGCTGGGGCTCGGCTGGTAGAGCCCTTATATATTATGGGCTTTGATTCCCCAGGCACTATGACGTCAACTCAGTCGTGTGATAGCACAAGCCTGACATCCACAGAGCTCAGGAGTGCAGGCAGGGGATCAGAGGTTGTCCAAGGTCCTCCTCAGCAATATAGAAAGTTTGAGGTTAGCGTGGGGTACATGAGACTGTTTCAAGAGAAGAAGGAGAACTGAGAGAAGGAAGAGGGAGAGGAGGAGGTGAAGAGGGAGAGGAGGAGGTGAAGCTCTTCACTCTACAGAAGAAGAGAGGTTTAGTTTATTAAAAAAAAAAAAAAAACAAAACAGTGAACAGCTTAGGAGATAGTGGTTCAGTAAGTAACTGCGCATCAGTGAGAGAATTCAAAAGATTGTCCCCCGTCTCCCCCCCACCCCCCAGACAGGGTTTCTCTGTGCAGCCCTGGCTTGCCTGTAGACCAGGCTGGTCTCAAACTCAGATCCACCTGCCTCTGCTCTGCCTGGCTCTGCCTCCCAAGTGCTGGGATTAAAGGTGTTCATGTAATTGTAACTTTTATTTGCCTGATGTAATTCTGGTCTCCAAAGTTTACAGTGTTAGTCTGCTAATCTAGGCCTAGTCCTGGAAGCTTCTGACCTCTGTACTATTTAATCTAGGCCTAGAATGTTTTCAGCCTCTGAGACTTACAGTTGAATAAGCTCACCCCTTCCTAGTTCTTTCTGAACTCTGGCTGCCTGGTTTAACTCAGCTGTTCTGGCTCAAACTCCTCTCCAAAATGGCTGAATCAGTCTGACTTCTTTCTCTGCGTTTCCCTGTTCTGCTTGGCCTCATGCTAACTCTGGCATTCTGCTCTGATCTACAGCAGACACTTCCTGAGAACCCATAGGCCATTCCTGCCAGGAAAACAGGCTGGCTAACTACAGATCCTCACCCTCCATCCACTCTCCAAGTCCCACGGCCTGGCCTCATCCCTGGCTCTGTATCAGCGTTTCTGCTGTGGCCTCTCCTTACTCTCTGCCCCCAATCCCAGGCCACTAAACAGATCCTAGTAGACCATTGCTCCCCTCCCTCCTCAGCACATCCCATCCCCATTCCTAACTGTCAGCTCCATACCTAAACTCATATTTTACCTGGAACCCCTAGTGGCCACCTATCAGAGTTCCAGAAAAATTTCCTACCAGGCAACACTACCCAATTTTTAAAATGGAATACAGATCCAAACAGAGAATTCCCAATAGAGGAAACTCAAATGGCTGAGAAACACAAATGGCTGAAGAAATGTTTGTTTTCCTTCTGTTTGTTTGTTTTGTCCAATTCTGATGTGTGGTTAGTTTTTGTTTTATCTTATTATAATTTATTATATTTTATTATTATGTCTTAGAAATAATAATGATAATATAATAATAATTGTTTTCTAATAAGAGACAGAAAGGGAGTGTGATTCAGATGGGAGGGGAGTTAACTAGGAGGAGTAGAGACGGGGAAAACCATAGTCAGGATCTATTATGTGAGAAAAAAATGTATCTTCAATAAAAGGAAAAAAATAACTTTAGAGTTCTGGGTTGTTCTGTTAGAGAAGTTAGTGTATCTGTTTGCTGGACTCGACCTATATTTACATTCAAACATCCCTCTATGAAGGCAGGGGTCACATGGACAAAAAGGGTCATTTCACAAAGAATAAGGAGCCCAAAGGTACTGATGCAGGTCAGAAGGACAGGGATGATGTGATATAATTTATGTTTGCTTATTTATTTAATTAGACAGGGTTTCATGTATCCCATGACACTGCCAAAATCACTACATAGCTGAGATTGGTCCTGGGCTGATCCTCCTGTTTCCAAGTACTGGGAATGCAGGCAGGCATGTGCCTCAAACACTCAAATATTTTGTAATGATTTTTTTCCCCTCTTTCTCATTTTTAATTTGCTTTGTGGGAGTTCCAGTAACTCATGGATTTATATTGTGAAATACCTCCTTATTGAGGAATGCTCTGGTTTTTGGTTTCTGAGACACCTGTCTTAGTTTGCTCTCTGTTGCTAACATAAATACCATGAGCAAGAGCGACCTGGGAGGAGACTGCTTACTTGGCTTACAAGTTAGAGCCTCTCCAGGGAAGCCAATTCAGGAACTTGAAGGAGAAGCCATGGACAAATGCTGCTCACTGGCTTGCTCCTCTGGCTTGCTCAGTTACCTTTCTTTTTTCATTTCTTTTCTTTTCTCCCTCCAACCCCACCTCCCAAGTTAGGGTTTTTCTGTGTAGCCCTGGCTATCCTGGAACTCACTTTATAGGCCAGGCTAGCCTCAAACTCAGAGATTTGCCTGCCTCTGCCTCCTGAATGCTGGCATTAAAGGCCAGCTCCACCACCTGGTTTTCAATTGCCTTTCTTATTCAGCCCAATCCCACCTGCCTAGGAATGGTGCCGCCCACAGTGGACTGGGTCATTCCACATCAATTAGCAATTAACAAAACGCCTCACAGATACAGTCACTGGCTGATCTGATAAAAGCAACTTTTCTGCCACTGTTTCCGCTTCTCAAGTGACTCTAGATCTGTACTAAGTTGACAGCCAAAGATAACAATGACATTCTACCCTCACTTCCACCCCAGTCAACTTTGACACACAAACATGTCATTTCAAACCATAACCTTTCAATGCTTTAAAAGCTCAAGAGCTCGCAGGGCAGTGGTGGCGCACGCCTTTAATCCCAGCACTTGGGAGGCAGATTTCTGAGTTGGAGGCCAGCCTGGTCTACCGAGTGAGTTCCAGGACAGCCAGGGCTACACAGAGAAACCCTGTCTCGAAAAAAAAAAAAGTTCAAGAGCTCAAACAAATACATACATGCATACATACATACATACATATATACACTAACAAACAAACATCCAAGTTCTCTTTTAAAACTATGTCTCAACACTGGCCTCCTGTAAAATTAAAAAAGAAGTTTGTCTCAACAACAACAATAGATTGGGCCTCCTGGTTCACACCTTTAAATCCCAGCACTTAGGAGGCAGAGGCAGGCAGATCTTTGTGAATTCAAGGCCAGCCATAGTCTACAGTGAATTTCAGAAGAGCCAGTGCTACATAGTGGGATTCTGTCTCAAATATATATACTTTCTCATTCCAGTAGAAAAAAAAAAAAAAAGACCCCTCCCCAGGCCCAGTTAAGCAGGCTGGAGAAGTGGCTCAGAGGTTAAGATACTGACTGCTCTTCCAGAGGTCCTGAGTTCAATTCCCAGCAACCACATGGTGGCTCACAGCCATCTGCAATGGGGTCTGATGCCTCTTCTGGGACACAGGTGTACATGCTTGTCTAGCATCCTAGAAGCCCTGAGTTCAATGTCTAGCACCACATAAAAACAGACATGGTGTTAAGCACACACAAGCACACATGCATACACAAGCACACCTGCACACGCAAGCACACATGCATACACAAGCACACATGCACACACAAGCACACATGCATACACAAGCACACCTGCACACGCAAGCACATACAAGCACACATGCACATGTAAGCACACATGAACATACATGCACACACATGCTCACACAAGCACACATAAGCACTCATGTGCATACAAGCACATATGCACACACAAGCACACCTGCACACACAAGCACACATGCATACATAAGCACACATGCACACACATGCACACACATGCACACACAAGCACACATGTGCACACAAGCACACATGTACATTCATGGGCACATACACAAATATATACACAAAGAGAATTTTAAAAATGAAAAACAACCAAGCATGGTGGTATATATATATACCTTTAACCTAACACTCAGGAAGCAGAGGTAGACAGATCTCACGAGTTCAAGGCCAGCCTGGTTTACATATTGAGACCTTCCCCCCACCAAGAAAAAAGCTAATTAAAATAATTGTGTTCTCTCAGTTTTTGTTGTTATCATTGAGACAGATTCTCTTGCAGCCCACATTAGCTTCAGACTTGAACTTCTGATTTTCAGCTTCCATCTCCCAAGTGTTACAGGCGTGAGCCACTGTGTGTGTGCTTTCACAGTTTATGAAGTTCTGGGGCTTTGTGCATTTTAGGCAAGCACTCTACCAACTGAACCACATTCTCAACCCAACTCCCAGGTTAAAAAAAAATCGTGTATCTGTGTTTTGCCTGCATGTGTTTACGTACTGTCTATGTGCCTGGTGCCCAAGGAAACCAGAAAAGGGACTCAAATCCCCTGTAACTGGTGTTGCAGATGGCTTGAGCCACCATGCGGGTGCTGGGAATTGAAAGCAAGCCTTCTGGAACTGCAGCTGGGGCTCTTCTTACCCACTGAGCCATCTTCCCAGCCCAGAACTGTCAGATATTTTTAGGTATAACATGTGCTTCTTCTGGTATGAGATTCAAACAGGTGAGTAAAGATTTAGGATTGTCACCTTACACAGTCACTGATCTACATTAAACAGTAAAATGGCATGATCTGGAATGTGTATGTGCTATTATTCTAAAAGCAGGGTGGCTATCCTGTAGAGATTCAGTTGGATGGCATTAGGAAAGGAAAGGAAGAGGAGAAAGTATGAACTGTGAGAAGGAAGAGGTAGTCTGGGAGGAAGTGGAAGGTGGAGGGTATTCATATATGAAACTACCAAACACACACACACACTTCACACACACACACACACACACACTTGTGTGTGTGTGTTTGGAATAAGAACGGACCTCATAAAGCTGATCTTTGAACATTTGCTTCAGCAAGGATTAGGAGTCTTGTCCTTATTGGAGGAGGTGTGTCATTTGCTTGTGGCACATGACTTTAATCCTAGCACTCAAAAAGGCAGAGGCAGGTGGAACTCTGAGTTTGAGGCCAGCCTGGGCTACAGAGTGAGTTCCAGGACAGTCAGGACTACACAGAGAAACCCTTGGGAGGAAGGAGGAGGAGGAAGGTGAAGAGGAGGAAGAGGAAGAAGGGGAGGATGAAGAGGAGGATGAAGAGGAGGAGGAAGGGGAGGATGAAGAGGAGGATGAAGAGGAGGAAGAAGGGGAGGATGAAGAGGAGGAGGAGGAAGTGCTGCCATTTTACTCTCCCCAGTTGAAAACTTGGTGTAAATTGCCTTGGTCATGGTGTTTTATCACAGCAATAGAAAAGTCACTAAGCACATTCCAAAAACAAAAATAGTAGGCTGAAAGACCACTCAGCTAGTAAAAGCACTTGTACTGTGACAACCTGAATTCAGACCCACGGAATCCGTGGACAAGCCAGACTCAGCTTGCCTTCTAACTGACCTCCACTGAGTCTATGCCTTCACCAAGGAACATGTCAACACATGCATACAACCAACTCATGAATACATTTAAATATTTTTAATTAATAAAATGAGATTTGAGGCTGGGTGATAGTAGCGCACACCTTTAATCCCAGCACTCAGAAGGCAGAGGCAGAGAGATCACTGAGTTAGTGGCCAGCCTGGTCTACAGAGTGAGTTCCAGGACAGCCAGGGCTATACAACAACAACAACAAATTTTTAAAAAAGAGATTCGAGTGCTACTTGTGATGGCATATGCCTATATATCTCAGCACTTGGGACATGGAGGCCAGAAGACTGGGAATTCAAGGCCAGCCTTGGCTACATACCGAATTAAGTTTGAAGCTAGCCCAGGCTGCACGAGACACATTTCTTTTCTTTTCTTTTCTTTTTTTTTTTTTTTGGTTTTTCGAGACAGGGTTTCTCTGTGTAGCCCTGGCTGTCCTGGAACTCACTCTGTAGACCAGGCTGGCCTCGAACTCAGAAATCCACCTGCCTCTGCCTCTCAAGTGCTAGGATTAAAGGTGTGCACCACCACCGCCCGGCCATGAGACACATTTCAACATGACAAACAAAAAAGATTTAAGAGGTAGACATGATTCCATGGGGCCCGAAACAGGTGAGAGAGTCGTCTATAGTGGTTGTTTCTTACTTCAGAAGCCAGATATGCAGAGCCATTAAGTGAGCCACAGAACCGTTCACAGCTGCATGTTTGGGACAGCTAAGATGATCTGGAGCTAAGAAGAGCCATCATGCAGGGCTGGGAGGTAGCTCAGGGGTAAAGCCCTTGCCTGGCATGCATGAGGCTTGAAAGACAAGGAATAAGACAATAAAGTATAGGGCAAGGCCTGAACCTGCAAGTAGATAATTAGACTACACAAGCATTAATTAAGACTTGCTACTAATATCTATGTGTACAGAAAGGACCTGTTAGCAGCGTGCACTAATATATACCTGCTTGCCGATAGAAGTAAAGAGGTTAACAGTAAAATTAAGAACTAGCAACATGTAAACAAAAATATATATTTTCCCACAGTTTGTATTTTATTAAACCAGATAAGGAACAAAAAGAACAGACTAACTTCCCCCCACTAGTCTCCACTCATATATTTAAGATTTCAGTGTTTAAGTGAATAGTCTGTTTCTGACCTAGATCTGAAGTTATTTATGCTCAAAGGATGAGAAAAAAACCCTCTCATTTGCATAAGGGACAGAATGTCTCTGAGGGGGTGTGACCAAGAATCTTTTTAATTCTCCTGTAAAACACAAAGAACAGAAGATGTGTCTTTTTTTTTCCCATATTGTCAAGGAACAGAAGTGAATCAAAAAATTGTATTATACATCATCATGGTTCTGTAGTATATGCTTTATCAATTATTATCATCATTATTAGTATTAGTATTTGGGGGAAGGAGAGGAGGTTTATCTGGTAAAGGCACTTAGCACCAGGGCTGAGGAGGTGAGTTTTGTCCCTGAGACTCCTCTCAAGGTGAAAGAAGAGAATCTGTATACACACACACACACACACACACACACACACACACACCCTCAAACACACATGCACACCCACACACATACATACACAAATGAAATAGGTTTTTTTGTTTGTTTTTTATTTTTTTGGTTTTTCGAGACAGGGTTTCTCTGTGTAGTCCTGGCTGTCCTGGAACTCACTCTGTAGACCAGGCTGGCCTCGAACTCAGAAATCCGCCTTCCTCTGCCTCCCAAGTGCTGGGATTAAAGGCGTGCGCCACCACTGCCCGGCATGAAATAGTTTTTAATTGTGATAACATTTTCAACAAGCTGTTTATCAATCCTTATGTTCTCTGTGCCATTTAATTTTTTTTAATGAAGCAGAGTTGGTGTTTATTCATTACCATCAATTTTAAGCACAAGAGTTAAGAGAAAAGTGCTCCAAAGATTGACTATCCGAGAGATGGGTGTGGGCTTCTCTGAGCGAGCGCTGACATCATTTAGTTCTTGTTCTTGTTGATGTACTTACATGTTGGAAGCAGTCATCTCTCTTCCCTCTGATAGGAAATAATGAAGATGATGGCGTTGTATTTCCTATGAAATATGCAAGAAGTGAACAAATTATTTGTTTGTATGTGGATTATATTGATTTGTTTTTTCCTTAGAAAAGACTTTCACGATAAATTTAAACAAGAAAGGCAGGGCTGTGGACGGCAGGCTAGAAGAACTCACGCCACCATTGTTAGCTCCCAACCTGCAGCTGCTATGTTCCCAAGGCCGTCCCTCCCACACAAGCGCCTCGCCAGCCCAGAATGAATGGGCTCCACAGAGCTCGAATACACTGCTGCAGACGACCAAGACTCTGCTACTTAAAGAGGGGCCATCTGTCAAAATCCACATTTTCAGCTTGGTACCCAAACAAATATCTCTTTTCCTCTAAAATTTCATCCTGCGAATTACCAGTGCTCTGCAGCTCGGAGACTCATTGTATAGATCTTCCTTGCTGACAACGGAGTCTTTCTATGTAGCAAAAGACTGCCACTGTAATCTATTTCCTAGGGGTGAAAGCAAGACATTTTTGTTCCACGGGGCAATTGAGCAACAACCGCAGTCTCTGGCTGAGAGCAGTAGGGCGAGCAGCGGTTCCCACAGTCAGAAGCCCAGCTGTGGAAGGGGCTATTTACAGAACTTAGGGAACTACAGAAAACTGCAGCGGGGCTGGCATTGCAGTTGTCTGGGGATGAAAACAACATCACAAAATGGTTTCCTTTATATCAGACAACTCTCCTCTTTTTAATTTGGCATCTCAGTTATTTTTCACTTGATGTCATCCCCTCCCCCTCAAAAAAGGGGGGGGGGCGCTGGAGAAATACAAGCCCACACAAAGAGCTAATTTTTAAACTTAATTCTTTCTCCTTACATTTTCTGAATTCCGTATTAGAAAGGATGGCTCATGTCTAGGGACAAAGTAACACAGGCTCTGGGGTGAGGTAGGGTGTGGTGGGGGGGCTGGTGCGGAGGGCAATGAGAGAAAACTACTACTAAAAAAAGAAAGCTTTCTAGTAAACTATTAGGTACTGTTTTGTATATTATTTCTTTTCTTTTTCTTTTTTTTTTTTTCCTTTTTTCTTTTGGTTTTTGAGACAGGATATCACACTATATGTCCAGGCTGGGCACAGATTAGCTGCAATTCTCAGCTTCCCGATGCTGGGATTTACAGGCATAAACCACTAAGGCCAGTTATGATGACCTTGAGCTGCAAGTCTTTCTGCCTCTGATTCCCAGGTGCTGTTGAGGTCATAGGTGTGGTCTATTCGTACTGATCTTCTGAATTTTGCAATAATGATAATGATGATGATAATAATAATAATATAATAATAATAATAAATACAATAACTGTAAAACTAAACATTTAGCCACGCCCTTTCGACCATCATTCCCATATCTTCTGCTACTTTTTAAAGCAAATAAAGATATTAAATCCTGACGGAACCTAGTTAAATTTAGTGTACTATAAATGAAAAGCTGGAATTTTCCACAAAGAAATCTCAACATAAATTCTGTGATTAAGTGTTGGGGAAAACCTTAGATGATTTTAACTACCTTTAAGGCTTAGGCTACGTATAATCTTCCAACCCCAGTTTTCTTTCTTTCCTTCCCACCCCTCCCCAACTCCACCCCATAATGGATGCTCGGCTAGTTGCCTTTGCTAGGCCTTTGTCTGAAGGATGCAAAGTCTACGGATGCTAGGGGGAAGGGGTGGGGGAGAGATTACCTCATACCATGTCGCTTGCACCAATCACCACTCTCCTGTCACGGCTTCTCTGGGCAGACAGAGGGGTCTGGACCAACAGGAAAAGGCCCTGGCCCATCCCCATGGTGACCGAGCTGTATATAAGGAGCCGCATCCGCCCAAGTGCCGCAGGTTCTCTTACATCGACCGCCTAAGAGTCGCGCTGTAAGAAGCAACACCTCCTCTTCGCCTCCGCCATCCGCCCAGCAGCCGCGAAACAGCAACCATGGTGAGCAAGCTTTCCCTGATTCTCGGTGGAGGGTGGGTGTCAGTCGCCCCAGATCTGCAAGGAAACGCCCAAGGCTTTTGTCACCTCCGCGGGGAAGGGTGGTCTCCAAGTTTGGCTTAGTCCGTGAGTCCCGGCGCCGCAGTGCGGGACACGGAAACGCCCAGACCGGGAAGAACAAAGGCGGCGCCGGCGAGCGATCGCTGGCAGAGCCGGGGACTGCTGGGGACCACGGGGGACCGCCGGGAAGGGGGGTGTCGAGGGTCCGCTGCAGTAGGAGGGCAGGCGGTGGCCGAGCCCGCACTCCAGAAACACCGCCCCACTTCGCTAGGGGAAAGGGTTAGTTTGCGTCGGATCCATGGCAGCCGCTGTCAGGGAGGCGCAGGGGCGGGGTTGTTTGTCTCTTGCTTCCGTGGCGTTTTGGGAGGGGTTCGCTCTCACTAAGCCTCTCTCCCGAGCGTTTTAAAATTTTTTATTAAAAAAAAAATAAAAAAAATCTTTGCGGAAATGTATAGTCTTACGAAGATGCTTCGTTTGCAGAACTGTCAAAAATACGATTTACTTTACGGGGACATCTCGCTGAGGGGGGAGGGGAGCTGGATAGCTGGGGAATGACAAAGCCCACTTTGTGAAGCCCTGAGTAACCTGATGGTCAGAACCCAGGGAAACGCCCTTCCCCCCCACCACCCCCCCCGCAGACAATGAAAGTTGTCCCTCTACGACAGAAGTGTATCTCTATAGAATGAAATAATAGTGGTATATTATGTGGTATGTAGAGATTCATCGGTTAATTTTTTTTCTACTTTGTTATCTTTTCACTTGTTTTTTTTTTTTTAAATTGTTGGCGCTTCTTACGTGCTCTTTGTTTCTAGCTTAGCCTGCTTTAAGAATGTTTCTGTTCCATACCGTGGAAAACCTTCAAAAACAATGGATCTGCTGCTGCAAAGAAAAAAATTACAATCTGCACCCAACCATCTTTTGTTCTAATATGTGCACTAATTCAGTAATTCAGGCAAACGGTCCCAGACAGGGTTAGGAGGGAGCCTGAAAGCAGCACAAAGAGATCACATAGACAGCTGCTGGAAATAGAGCTTTCTCTGTTAAATAATGTAACAGCACAGACTAGCACCAGGCCCAGAGAACGCGGCAATGCAGAAGTCAGACTCTGTCTAGCTTGTAGCCTCGCCAGGGTATTGATGGGGTCCGCAGAAGGGTGTGGCTCCTGGCCTCAGCCGCACTGCAGATGTCCATGTTGAAATACCAGGTCCTATAAGATGAAACCTTCATCCTTACTTATCAGGAAAAGAAACAATTAATGTAATTACAGATAATTATTTCCTTTTTACAGAATCTATGCTTTGAATATTTTTCAAATATGAAAATTGTTCGATTCAAGCATGTCTATGGGAACAATGGGTTTGCACCATGTCTTAAGTAGTATGAAGGTGACATTTAGACCACACCCACTTTCTGTATTTGCAGTGGGTACTGCTCATTGTTCCTGTTACATTAGGGATATAACTCCAAATAAATTTACACAGTATTTGTATTTTTAGAAACACTTTAGAAGTCTATTAAAATCTAAAATAAAAATACAGCTTAGTATTATAACAGCTTAATTTTTTTATATTTTTCCCCCTTTCCACAGCGTGAGTGCATCTCCATCCACGTTGGCCAGGCTGGTGTCCAGATCGGCAATGCCTGCTGGGAGCTCTACTGCCTGGAACATGGCATCCAGCCTGATGGCCAGATGCCAAGTGACAAGACCATTGGGGGAGGAGATGACTCCTTCAACACCTTCTTCAGTGAGACAGGGGCTGGCAAGCATGTGCCCCGGGCAGTGTTCGTAGACCTGGAACCCACAGTTATCGGTAAGCTGACAGGGGGCTTCCCTGAGGCATTCCTTCTTGGCCACATACTCAGAATCTCTCTGCAGACCCAGAAGGGTGAGTGAGCTTGTGAGGGCCCTCGCGGTTGGTGGATGGCTGACGTCTTCTCCTTTCCAGATGAGGTTCGCACTGGCACCTACCGCCAGCTCTTCCACCCTGAGCAGCTCATCACAGGCAAGGAAGATGCTGCCAATAACTACGCCCGTGGCCACTACACCATTGGCAAGGAGATCATCGACCTTGTCTTGGACAGGATTCGCAAGCTGGTAAATGCCACATATGGATGGGTGGGTTTAAAATGGAATGGGAGGGGGTCTCGGTATCTGTCAAAATATGTCAAGCCTTTTCTCTCAGGTAGATATGGTTCCCAATCTAAAGGAATTGCAAACAGTGCTAAGAGTATGCCCTCCTAATAAAACATTACATTTCCTTTTCTTCCACAGGCTGACCAGTGCACGGGTCTCCAGGGCTTCTTGGTTTTCCACAGCTTTGGTGGGGGAACTGGCTCTGGCTTCACCTCCCTGCTGATGGAACGGCTCTCTGTAGATTACGGAAAGAAGTCCAAGCTGGAATTCTCCATCTACCCAGCCCCCCAGGTTTCCACTGCTGTGGTTGAGCCCTACAATTCCATCCTCACCACCCACACCACCCTGGAGCACTCTGATTGTGCCTTCATGGTAGACAATGAGGCCATCTATGACATCTGTCGTAGAAACCTCGACATTGAGCGCCCAACCTACACTAACCTAAACAGGTTGATAGGTCAAATTGTGTCTTCTATCACTGCTTCCCTCAGATTTGATGGGGCCCTGAATGTTGATCTGACAGAATTCCAGACCAACCTGGTACCCTACCCTCGTATCCACTTCCCTCTGGCCACCTATGCCCCTGTCATCTCTGCTGAGAAAGCCTACCATGAGCAGCTTTCTGTAGCAGAGATCACTAATGCCTGCTTTGAGCCAGCCAACCAGATGGTGAAATGTGACCCTCGCCATGGTAAATACATGGCTTGCTGCCTGCTGTACCGTGGTGATGTGGTTCCCAAAGATGTCAATGCCGCCATTGCCACCATCAAGACCAAGCGTACCATCCAGTTTGTGGACTGGTGTCCCACTGGCTTCAAGGTTGGCATTAATTACCAGCCTCCCACTGTGGTACCTGGTGGTGACCTGGCCAAGGTCCAGAGAGCTGTGTGCATGCTGAGCAACACCACAGCCATTGCTGAGGCCTGGGCCCGCCTAGATCACAAGTTTGATCTGATGTATGCCAAGCGTGCCTTTGTGCACTGGTATGTGGGTGAGGGCATGGAGGAGGGAGAGTTCTCTGAGGCCCGTGAGGACATGGCTGCCCTGGAGAAGGATTATGAGGAGGTTGGTGTGGATTCTGTGGAAGGCGAGGGTGAGGAAGAAGGAGAGGAATACTAAATTAAATGTCACAAGGTGCTGCTTTCACAGGGATGTTTATTCTGTTCCAACACAGAAAGTTGTGGTCTGATCGGTTAATTTGTATGCGGCAATGTGTGCTTTCATACAGTTACTGACTTATGCTTTAAATATGAATGATTTGTCAGAGACCCAAGCCATCCACTTCACTGATGGATTTTAAATAAAATACTCCCTGTCTTAAAAGTTGTCTTGTGTTCTGTATTTGGGTGTGTCCCAGCTTTCATGCTTTGGCTGAAATCAACACCATGACCAAAAGAGACCCGGGAGGAAAGGGTTTATTGGATCTTACTGTCCATCAAGGGGAGCTGAGGCAGGAGCTGAAAGGGGCAATGAAGGGGTGGAGCCTCCTGGCTTGCACCAAGCTGTGCTCTGTTTGCACTTTATCTGACCCAGGACCATCTGCTCAGGGGTGGTGCCACCCACTATGGACCCAGCCTTCCCAGGCCAATCATTAATCAAGAAAATTATCCCGAAGACTTAATTCCAGGCTAACGCAATGGAGGCACCTTCTCTTGCCATTTAACTGCACACTGTGTGAAGCGGACAGATCACCACTACAGGGTATAAAAAGTCAGTACCTTAAGATGAAAGAACAATGAAGCAGAGGCAGGAGGATTAAATGGTCCACCTACTATATAAGAAACTGCAGACCAGCTTGGGCTATGTGAGACCTTTTTATAAAAAACGGTTGGAAAGTAGAGTGTGTATACATAAACACACACATACATAAATGCCCAGCATGTCGGTGTATGCCTTTAATCCCAGTACTCAGCAGGCAGAGGGAGATTTCTAAGTTTGAGGCCAGCACACTCTGCATAGCAAGCAAGGTCCAGGCCATCCAGGGTTGCAAATAAGACGGGCCTTTAAATACAAATAATAGAACTATTGGTTCTAGTTGATGCATGTACTACAGTTACTTTCAAGTTATCTTAGAGTATTAAACCATATGATCCAAAATATATTTGTAAGTATCACCACAAAAGGGGGAAGGAAGGAACTAGCTAATGGGGAGTACAGGACAGTGACTGAGAAGGAAATATGGCACACCAGAATGAAAATGCATCACAGGGGCAGATCTCAGTGAGGTCAAGGCCAGCCTGGTCTACAAAGCAAGTTCCATGACCTGCAGAGCCATTATACAGAGAAACTTTGTCTCAAACAAACAAAAACAGAAAGAAAATGCCATCATAGACATTAAAGCAAAATAACATACTGGTTTTAGTATTTACATTTCACTTCATTAAAATTACTTAAAATGGGAGGTTGTTTTGTTATAACAGGCGCTCTAGATAGCACAAGCTATCCTTGAACTTTAGGTGTTGAAAGTTGCTAATTTACGGTCAGAATCTTTCAGTTAATGCTGATGGTATGCCACTGACAGAAGAAATGGTGACTTGTAAATGTGTCCTGGGGTTCTGTCAGCTGCTTGTCATGCTTCCTGGACAGCTACCTTGGCAGGTGTGTCATCCCACACGCTTCTGCTTCCGCTGTCCAAATTTCCCAAAAGATGCCTGTTCTCCAAGCAAGCGCCTCCTACGTTTGACCTAGATCGTTAATCTTTTTCCCAAACCCATCTTTAGCTGAATATCAAGTTGAAGACCTAATGAATTTAGTCAATCTAATGTGTTAATTAAATCTGAATAACTCTCTAAGGATATCCCTTTTGTAATACCGGCCAATAAACTCAAAGAAGAAAAGTAACGTGGAATATTGCAGGCAGCAGCAGATCCACTCCCAAACAGCTAGGTTTACAAAGGACTTTTATGCACTTTGTGTGTTTGGGGCTGTGAGGCACAGGTCCGAGCAGCAGTGTGGAAGGCAGAGTTCCCTTCTTTACTGTGTGGCTCCAGGGAGGGATCGTCATCTGCTGAGCTGTCACACCGATTAGAAGTAGCTTTAGATTGAGCATTTCTTTAGAAACTGAGCCCCGAGGTCAGTCCAGCTGGACAGAAGAGCCTGGTGTCTGTAACAGTCTTATATTTCTTTGCTCTTAGTGGAAACAAATTTTATTTTTTGTATCAGCTGCTCTTTTTATTTGACACTGCCAGTTAAGGGGATGTAATGGGAAATGTAGTTACTCAAATGCCCAGGTGTGGATCCACTGCCGAGTCCTGAAGCTCCAGTAAACAGCTGGCTTTTCTTCCTTCTTTCCTTTCTCTCTCTCTCTCTCTCTCTCTCTCTCTCTCTCTCTCTCTCTCTCGCTCCTCTTTTGTATATGAGTACACTGTAGCTGCCTTCAGACACAGCAGAAGGCATCAGATCCCATTACAGATGGTTGTGAGCCACCATGTGGTTGCTGGAAATTGAACTCAGGACCTCTGGAAAGCAGTCAGTGCTCTTAACCACTGAGCCATCTCTCCAGCCCCCCCCCCCCACTTTTTTTTTTTTTAAGACAGGGTCTCACTATGTAGCCCTGGCCATCTAGAGTCTCACTGTGTAGAGATCTCTGCCCTTGAGTAACTGGCATTAAAGTCTTGTGCCACCAAGGCTGGCCCAAAGGCTAGTTCTGAACTCACAGTTATAGAAATGGCCTTGGTAAAGTCAGTTGTCACAGATCAGAAGAGAGAGACATGAGTTCAAGGGCCAGTGAGATGGCTCAGCAGGTAAAGGTGTTTATCACCACATCTGACCACTTAAGTTGGTTTTTGTTGTTGTTGTTTTCAAGACAGGGTTTCTCTGTGTAGCCCTGGCTGTCCTGGAACTCATTCTGTCAACCAGGCTGGCCTCAAACTCAGAAATCCACCTGCCTCTGCCTCCCAAGTGCTGGGATTAAAGGTGTGCACCACCACTGCCCAGCACCACCTAAGTTCTATCTTCAGGATCCACATGGTGGCAGGAAAGGACTGAGTCCTGATAGTTGTCCTCTGACCTCTGCCCCCTCCGTGAACACACATACACAGAAACGAATTAAAACTAACTGTAATGAGTCTGGACATGGTGGCACTCCAGAGGCAGAGGCAGGTGGATCTCTGTGAGTCCAGGCACAGCCTGATCTACCTAGTGAATTCAGGACAGACAGGGCTATGTAGGGAAGAGACCCTGTCTCAATAAAAGAAAGCAAAAACAAAACAAAACATCAAGTGTAACAAAAACAGGCTTACCAGATGAAGGAAAGGGATTTATAGGAGCAGGATCTGCTGGGCTGGAAGGGAGGCAGATGTGAGAAGAGAGGATTAAGGTAATTAGAATGTATTATATACAAGGGTGACATTGTTAAGGACAGCTAAGTGATACTCCTCTGAGAAGCCCCCACACAAACACTCTTGGGTGTGCCTTACTTTTTCTCTCTGAGACCCTGTACTTAAAAATCTCCTTTTACTAAATTCCAGCTCTGCTTTAAAAACAAAACAATCTTAGCCAGGTGTGGTGGCATGAGCACCAGAGAGACAGAGGCAGGTCGAATTCTGTATGCTCCAGGACAGCATTGGGAGGCAGAGGCAGGCCGATTCCGTAGGTTCCAGGACAGCACTGGTTGTTACACAGAGAATCAGTATCTTGAAAAAAACAAACAAACAAACAAAAGCAAAAAATAAGAACAAACAAAAAGCAGTTTTAATTTTTTTTTGTCTTTTGCTTTGTGGTTGTTGCTTTTTTTTGAGACAGGGCTCTACTATGAAGCTTGGACCTAGCTAGCCTAGCAGCTTGACTTGAGGTGTAGACAACACTGGTTTTGAACTCCCAGAGACCCACCTGTCTCTGCCTCCTGACTCTGCCTCCTGAATGCTGGGATTAAAGGCATGTGCTATCATGACTGGTAAGAACCATTATTAATTAACAACAAGTAAATGGGTTTTGTTTGTTTGGGGTTTTGTTTGTTTGTCTTGTCTTTTTTTTTTTTTTTTTTTTTTTTTTTTTTTTTTCGGTTTTTCGAGACAGGGTTTCTCTGTAGCCCTGGCTGTCCTGGAACTCACTCTGTAGACCAGGCTGGCCTCAAACTCAGAAATCTGCCTGCCTCTGCCTCCCAAGTGCTGGAATTAAAGGCGTGCGCCACCACTGCCCGGCTGTTTGTCTTGTCTTTAAGCTGTGCATGAAGGGACACATCTTTAATCCCAGCAAAGGTGTGGCAGAGGCAGGTGAATCTCTGTGAGTTCAAGACCAGTGTAGTCTATATAACAGTTATTGGCCAGGGTTACACAGTGAGACCATCTCAAAACAAAACAAAACAAAATCAACAATGAAAATTTGGTAGTAACTGAAGTTTGAGTTTAATATGTCAACAAATGTAACATAGCATACGCTGAAGTGGAGTGTGGTAGACACGCCTATGATCTCAGCGCATGGATGTGGCAGCAGAGGGCACAGGAGGACCAGGTCATCTTCATCCACAGAGCAATCCGATTTAAGTGAGATTCTGTCTCAAAAGAACCAATCCTCAACAATTCAATGAAACACGCAAATGAGACAGAAGCCGGACTGGGGGGACAGCTCAGTGCTAGAGCGCGCACTCAGTACATCCAGCTCAGTGCTAGAGCGCGCACTCAGTACATCCAGCTCAGTGCTAGAGTGCGCACTCAGTACATCCAGCTCAGTGCTAGAGCGCGCACTCAGTACATCCAGCTCAGTGCTAGAGCGCGCACTCAGCACATAGAACTGCGCGCTCAATGCTCAGCACTGAAAAACAACGGAAAGACCAAGACAGAGCTGCAGATGAAGCTCCGTGGGTGGGGAGCTTGGCTAACGTGCAGCGAGCCCTGGGTTTGATCCCCAGCAATGATCAAGCCTGAGGAAGTGACGTGTGCCTATAATCCTAGCACTCTAAACACAGAGTTGAGAGGATCCAAAGAGTCGGAGGGTACTTTGGATACATGAAAATGTCTCAAGCAACAACACAACAGAAAACCCATGCAACCAACCAAACATACAACCAGTCAAACACACAAGCAAGCAATATGGCATTTCCTTTACAACACGAAATAGAATTCTTCTATGGTCCAGCAGCTATTGGTAGATACTCAAAGAACTATGTATGCCCTTGTCACTTGGCATTTCTGTGGAGAATACCCAATATAAGCTAAGTACTTAAAGAAAACATTTAGATCATGCTTTCAGTACACGGTCTCTGGCTCTGTCCCCCCATCCCATGTATGTAAGCAGAACATAACAGCCTTGGGAGTATGGTAGAACAACATAGCTCGCCTCATGGAGAACAGGAGGCAGAGAGAAGGGACCAGAGGATAAAGTTTACCCTTCAAGGACATATCCCTGGTAACCTACCTCCTTCAACAAGGTCTCACCTCCTAACTTCTACCATCTCCCTATAGAATCATTGAATTATGAATCCAACAACAGATTAATCCATTGATCAGGCTGGACCCCTCATTATCTAGTCACTTCCTCAAAGCCTATCAGCCAGAAACCAAACCTTTTAATACTCAAGTCTTTCAGGAACTCTTCAGATTAAAACCTCAACAAATAGTAAAGAGAAATGAGAACAAATATTTATGGGTGTAAAGCACCTGTATTCACAAAGGGCACAAGGTGGAGGGAACCCATTAAGGTAGATGAACAAAATATCATAACAAGCAGAGAAAATAACAAGACAGTGATCAATTCAAAGGAACTGGGTGAAGATATTGTTTTAAATTATCTTTTTTTTTTTCAAATTAAAACTTTTATGTGTATGTCTATGATGTGTGTATGTGGCAGGGTCGGGTCTGGGTGGGGTTGCTTAACAAAGTGTCTCACTCTGTAGCTCTGGCTGTCCTGAAACTCACTATATAAAACAGGTTGGCCTTGAACTCACAGAGACCCATCTACCTCTACCTTCCCAGGACTGGGACTAAAGGCATTTGCTACTATGCCAGGCTGTATATGTGACTCTTTTACCTTTATGTATAGACATGCATCTTGAGTGTCCTTAGTACCTAGGAGATCAGAAAATATATTGAATCCCCTGGAACTGCAGTTACAGATGGTTGTGAGCCACCATGTAGGTTCTGGGAATTGAACCCAGGTCCTCTGTAAGAGCAATGACTGTTCTTTAGCCCTTGGGCCATCATTCCAGCTCATTTAAAAAGGACAAACTATCTTATTTATATGTGGGTGTGTCTGAGTGAATGTTTATGTACCACATACATACAGGAGCCTGGAGAGGTTGGAAGAATGTATTGGCTCCCTGAAAGTGGGTTACAGACGGCTGGGAGCCACCATATATGTACCAGGAACTAAACACAGCTCTTAGAGCAGTAAATTCGAATCTGCTGAACCATCTCTCTGGCCCACTTTTGCAATTCAACTTTGATTTGTTCTGAGGTTGGTCTCATTCCATAGGTCTCGTTGACTTGGAACTCACTATGTAGTTCAGCCTAGCCTTGAGCTTGAGGCAATCCTCCTGTACCCGATGTCCTGCAATTAGCAGGCTAAATTCTTAGTAGAGCTGTGATATTTGTACCTATTTATGCAGTACAGTGTGGTATTAAAAGTCAGAAGTGGGGCTGAGAGGATGTGGATAACATGTTTGCTGTGTGAACATGAGGACTTGAAATCAGATCCCCAGCACCAACAAACAAACAACTGGGGCTGGAGAGATGGCTCAGTGGTTAAGAACACTGACTTGCTCTTCCAGAGGTTCTGAGTTCAACTCCCAGCAACCACATGGTGGCTCACAACCATCTTTAATGGGATCTGATGCCCTCTTCTGGTGTGTTTGAAGACAACAACGGTGTACTCACATACATGAAATAAATAAGTCTTAAAAAAAAAAATTAAAAAACCCACCTATGATGGTTTACTTATGCTTGGCCTAGGGAGTGGCACTATTAGAAGGTGTAGCCCTGTTGGGGGAGGTGTGGCCTTGTTGGAGCAGGTGTGTCACTGTGGGTGTGGGCTTTAAGACCCTCATCCTAGCTGCCTGGAAGCCAGCATTCTGCTAGCAGTCTTCAGATGAAGATGTAGAACTCTCAGCTCCTCCTGCACCGTGGATGCTGCCATACTCCCACCTCGATGATAATGGACTGAACCTCTAAACCTGTAAGCCAGCCCCAATTAAATGTTGTCTTTATAAGAGTTGCCTTGGTTGCCCGGCAGTGGTGGCGCACGCCTTTAATCCCAGTGAAAGATAGAAAAATCATAAGTTGATCCCCTGAACCCTACTCTTAAAAGCAAAGACATAAAAACCTGTAAGTCAAACACTGTGTTGCCTCAGTCCCAGGAAATTAGCTGAGCATTTGAACAGATGGCCCTAACTAAACAAACCCTAAGATGTATGGTGTCAGGATGCTATGGGCCCGAGATTAGCTTGGCCATGCTTTGAACTAACAGCCCTGAGACAATTGGTGCCAGGATACTAAAAGTTCGAGATTAGCCTGGCCCCCTTGAACTGGAGCTCATGATATATAGTGTGAAACTGGTTCGAAATAGCCAATTATAAAGTGACACACCATCCATCTTAAGAATTTGAGATCAAATGTATCGATGACCTAGTGACCTGTTCCCCCTCCTTCCCCCTTCCCTAACTCCACTCTCAGCCTTCCCCCTTCCCTAACTCCACCCCCACCTGGTTTGTAGATTCCACCTTAAAAGCTGTAAACTTCTTTTGTTCTTGGCTGAATTCCTCTGCCCCTGCGTGGGCTTTTGGGAAGACAGCCCTGGCTAACCAGTAAACCTCTTGCGATTGCATCAAGTTGTGTTTCTCGTGAGTGATTTGGGGTGCATCTGCAGTTTTCCACGGATCGGTGAGGTCCTTTTCATTTGGGTTTTACACCAGCACTTGGGAGGCAGAGGCAGGCGGATTTCTGAGTTCGAGGCCAGCCTGGTCTACAGAGTGAGTTCCAGGACAGCCAGGACTACACAGAGAAACCCTGTCTCAAAAAAAAAAAAAAAAAAAAAAAAAAAAAAAAAAATGAGTTGCCTTGGTCATGGTGTCTGCTCACAGCAGTAAAACCCTAAGACACCAATGAAAACCGGGTGTAGTGGCACATGGTACTTTGGCTAGGAACAACTCCCATACATTCATGTGTTTCAATGTTTGTCCCATGGGGAGTGGCAGTCTTAGGAGGTGTGGCCTTATTGGAAGAAATGTGTCACTATGGGGGAGGCTCTGAGTCTCCTATGCTCAAGCTGCACCAGGAGATACTCAGTCTCCTGCTGCCTGAGGTTCGAGGGTAGAACTCAGCTCTTTCTTCAGCACATGTCTGCCTGCGATCATGTTTCCTGCGGTGATGATAATGGACTATACTTCTGAAACTGTAAGCCAGCCCCAAGTAAGTGTTTCCCTTTTTTAGAGTGGCTGTGGTCATGGTGTCTCTTCACAGCAATAGACACCTGAAGACATGAAACATACTGTAATCTCATTGGATCCCTGGGGCTTGCTTGATGGCTAGTCAGTCTAGTTGAATCAATGAACTCCTGGTTCAGTAAGAGGCCCTATCTCAAAAACTAAGGTAAGAAATGCAAGGTGTGGTGATGCAGGCCTTTAAACCCAGCACTCTGGACTCAGAGACAGGTGGGTCGATGTAAGTTTCAGGCCAGAGTGTGTGTGTGTGTGTGTGTGTGTGTGTGTGTGTGTGTGTGTGTAGGGAAAGTTAGAGGAAGGGAGAGAACCTGAACATATATGTTTCAGTATGTATCTTCCTCACTGGCCACTCCCACATCTTGACTGTGGTCCAGGGTACACGGCTGCTGGTTTACACTGTAATTATGATTTGGAATATCCCTAAATGGTTTAGTGCCCTCGATCCATGGTATAGGGAAATAGTACTGTAATGTCAGGGAAATATTAGTGGTCCACAAAAAAACAGACAGGAGCTAATCTGTTGCAACTCACAGCAGGGTCTTTATTCTATTTGAGCTAGCTTGGAACCCTCCCCCAACACACTGCCATCATGAAGGATGGTTTTGGTGGTGGGGGAGACCGAATGTCTAACATGGCAAGACTTTATAGTAAGCAGCAAGTGGGGGTTGAGTGTGTGAGCATCTAATTGGAAAGCTACTGTGGCCTGTAACATAATATAGTCATAAACTTAATTTCTACTCCCTCTGCATTGGTGGTCTGTTGCCGCCAGCAGCAACAATGTTGAACCGGGTTCACCTGTAAGAGAGGCTGAGAATAGGGAAACAGCGGGAAGAGATGAAGCCAAGACAAAGTTCTCTGATCAAGGCTCGAGGTTTAATAATTTGCTTTCACATATAAAGGGGAAGCCCCCACCCCCACCCCCAGAGTCTCTTCTCGGTTCTGCCCAGGGGCTGGGCAAGGAGATAGCAGTCAGGAAGGTGTCAAGGCTAGCTCAGCAGGCAGTCCATTCTTCTTAGCTCAGGTAGGAGGCTCCAAGGCGCCAAGGCTGGTAATGCAATGCATCTCCTAGGTCCTACTGTTGCTTGGTCTATTGTGGTAAAAGACTTTGCAGGCCTGCTCAGGCCTGGGGGAAGGGCACAGTGGTCATTAGACAGAGGGTGGGCTTGAAACCTGGGGGTACAGGTTTGACTGGGAAATAACCTGGAGACACTGGTCTTGTTGAAGGTGTAACCTGGAGACACTGGTCTTGTTGGGGATTAGCCTAGAGACTGGAGCTAGGCTTGGGTTTTGTTGGGGGGCAACTTGGAAACTAATGCCAGGTACCAGCCTGTTAGTTTACCTGAGTTCAAACTTAGGTCAGGTTCTCTAAAAGAGTCGGAACTTACACGGTTTGGTCTAGCAGTACACACTTAACAGGTGGGGCTGAATAAGGTGTTTTTAATGTTTCATTAGTGTGTGTGTGTTGCTCTCAAAGACATAGTTCCAGGGTGAGCAGCACCACCCAGCTAGGCTCCCCTACCTGTCCCAATATGCCAACCAGAGACAAATGACAGTGAGAGAGCAGGGAAGATGCATTTAACTGACACACTGGGAAGGAACAATCTAGGCTCAACAGAGGAAGAACTGAGGCTAGGGGCGACCAGTATGAGAATTAAAGTCTTGTTGAAGGTATAGCCTCTCTATCAGCTTAGCTCCAGTCCAGGAGGGCGGCTGACAAACTGTTAATCTGCATCACTAGTTTCTACAGGACGATTGTTTCTGCTCCAGAGTGCAGCTCTGCCCTTGTTAAGTAACTCTGCGTGAGGCATGGGAGAGCAGAGGTGGTGGCCGGGTGGGGGTGGGGATGTGGTGGGGGGAGGGGCTGGCTGATGGTTTACTTTTCTGGAATCCAGCGACTGCAGGTTTAAGACAAGGACTTAGCTTCCTGCCTTCAGCTCTGTGGCTCTAGTGAGGAGCCAATAGTGTGTAACAAAGTAGCTTCTAAATAACTGTTCCAATTCCTCTCTTGTGTTTGAATACTCAATCTCGAGGGAACTGGGGTGTCTGCTGACCTGGCTTTCCAGGTTTCTTGGCCTGGTGATAAACTAATACATGAGAAGGGGATGGACTGTAATGGCTGAATGCACAAATAAAAAGTACTAATTACAGGCGGTAGAAACATCAAAAGAATTTTACTGTCCAGTTTTGTATGTTAAAAGTCTAGATGCAGCCAGGCGGTGGTGGTGCACGCCTTTAATCCCAGCACTTCAGAGCCGGAGACAGATGGATCTCTGTGTTCAAATGACCTCAGATTTGCTCAAAAGAGTCCAAAGACAAGGCCTGTTAGACAAACAGTAGATACTCAAATAGTTCAAAAGAACCCCAGAGCAAAAGAGACAGTATTTCAGGGCAAATGGCAGATGTCCAAACAGCTCCAAAGGGCCTCCAAGCTGACCTGGAATAGCAAGGACAAGCAAATTAGAAAATTTAAGTCAGTCTCTCGAGTCCACGAAGCACGGACACTTGTTCCTCTGCTTTATCAAATGAGAAAAAGCAGTAATCTTTGTCCAAGTCAAAAGAAAAGAAAAAGTCCCTATAATAAAAGTGATCCCAAGATCTCTATAGGACCATTTGATCTTTCCCATTCTTTTATGGTCACCTGTAACTAAGGACTGAGACCCGAAGGTTTGTGACTCACCCAAGTTGTAAGTGGAGTTTTAGAACAGAGGCCTCAGCTCCAGCAGCCCTAAGGAGCCAGGCTTGATAACGCACCCCAATGTAACTATCAAAGCTAGGGGTAATGGTGTGGGCCAAAGAAAGGGAAGTTCATCATTCTGGAGCCCAGTAACTCCAAGTTCATCTTCAGGTACTGATACAAGCTCAGCTTTAAGCAAAGATCTGGGGCAGGAAAAAAGATATGTTCAGAATTAAGAGTCCCAGTCAGGGACGCAGGCTGAAGAGATGGTTCAGTGGTTAAGATCATTGGCTGTTCTTCCAGAGGACCCAGGTTCAATCCCCAGCACCCCTACATGGCAGCTCACAACTGTCTGTAATTCCAGTTTCCAGGTGATCTGACACAGAGACACACAAGCAAAACACCAATACACATTAAAAAGAAAAAAAAGAAAAAAAAAAAAAAAAAAAGAGTCCTGGTCGGGGTCCTGTCCATCCCTGTCTCTGCTCCGGTCCTGCAAGACAGCTAACCAGCTGCTAGTCTCATCTTTTGTTATGAACCATTACTTCTGCACCAGGATCTGTATCACCCTTCTCTCCTCTGGTGTGTGTGTGGGATGCCCTTCCAAGGCTTCCAAGGCAGAGTTCCAAGGACCTCAAGCAACTGCAGTTTTAGGACAACAACGAATCTCGGTGCCTTCAGCCTGGTGAGTCACCGGTTTTGGAGCCAGAGCTGTGTCTAGGTGCTTGTTGCATTTGACTGTGTGCCAAATCCAGGTCAAGCCCTTTAAGACGCCTGGAGCTTTGTTCTCGTTCTTTTAAAAGCGAGCCACCATGCAAAGAAGCTCCAGCTAGATTACCAGTGGATAAAAGAATGTGCGGAGGGAAAGAAAGGTGATGTGGGAAAGAACTTCCTATCACATTCAACAGGGGACCAGAGCCCAAGCAAGGCATCTGCCACTCTAGACCTCCCAGTTGATGCCAGACGACACAAGGGATCAAGAACAATATTTTCCTTTTTATGAATAGTTGTTTTAAGTAAGTTTTGAGGGTGATTAGTTACATACACAGGACAGGTAACAGAAAAGGGCTTACACGTGTGGAGAGAAGATAAACACACTGGTATAACATATATTCCAAAAAATTAGACCCACTAATGAAAACTATCTAGAAAACATCTCTCAAACAATGCTTTATTTAATATCACGTCTGTGTTTTATTTTGAGGGTTTTTGCTTAGTTTTTGTTTTGTATAGTCTCGAGCCAGGGTGTCTGGTTAGACACCTTTAAACTTTAAGCATTTGGAAGGCAGAGACAGGTGAATTTCTGTGAGTTCAAGGCCAACCTTGTCTACACAGTGAGTTCCAAGATAGCCAGGACTATCTAAACAAAACAAAAACCCAAAATCTCACTAAGTAGTCCTGGCTGGCCTAGAACTGTGTAACCAGCCTGACCCTGAACAAATATCCATCCTCCTGCTTCTGCTTTCTCAGAAGCTGGTATGACAGGTGTGAACACAGGGACTCTACACTGGTGAATTTCCATTAGTTCCAAATCACAGAAACACACCCCACCACACCAAATTCCTAAACAAACTTTCTTCTACAATAGGAAATCCAGAGGTAGGCAGCCTGAGGCCATGCAGTATTGTAAAAATATCTCTTATATTCGAAAAGACTGGAACATTTGCTGGACCTCATAGCCAACGTTCATAATACCCCTTGAGGAGCGTTATACTGTGAACTCAGCCAGTTTAGCCTGAGAACAATGGAACAATCAAACTTTCTTTTGCCTTGGATTTCCAAAGTAATTATGTTTTACAACCTAAAACTTCTGTTGCCCCTGATCCGTGTGTGTGTGTGTGTGTGTGTGTGTTACGGTAATAAATCCTGAAAACAGCAAATAGCCAAAAAGCGACTTTATGAAACAAGTATCCACCGTAAATGCTGAAGCAGCACAGATACTGCTTGATCACCTTTGTTATCTGGGTCGGTGACTTCATTCATTGTAAGCTTCTTAAAGACTTCTATGAAGTATCCTCCATTTCTTTCCCATGTGATGCTTTCTGTGCTGGTCAATAAAAGCAAGGCCAAAGCACTTTATTAGGAAATACACAGGAGGGGCTGGAGAGATGGCTCAGTAGTTAAGAGCACTGACTGCTCTTCCAGAGGTCCTGAATTCAATTCCCAGCATCCACATGGTGGCTCACAACCATCTGTAATGGGGTCCGATGCCCTCTTCTGGTGCGTCTGAAGACAGCGACAGTGTACTCATATGTTGGGAGCTGACTCCTAGCAGAAAGCAGCAATCATCTTTGCAACCATCTCGAGCCACATACCCTGACAAGAGACTTGTTTTCAACAGCCCACAACAGCTGAGCACACTCTGATAACATCTTGTTTTGCTCACATATCTTGTTTTGTTGTTTAGTGCCCCCAGCTGCACGGTGCACATGGTATCCACGCCTGCAAGGCACGTGGCAAAGTGCCTTCAGCTGTGTTCTCCTGCGTGTCCACGGCAGCAAGGCAGGTGGTAAAGCATATAAATACCCAGGATTTCCTTTCAATAAATGAGACTTGATCAGACCTTCTGTATTGTCTCCACTCTTCGAGCCTCTTGCCCCTCCATCCCCACTCTCTCTCTTGCTAGACCTTGTTGACTAACCCGAAGACCAGAGCAGCAGTGCAGGCCGGGACACTCATATACATAAAATAAATCGGAGAAACATGTGTTAGGAACAGTTTTCTTTTTGTTCTCTGTTTTTGAGACACAGATCTACCTCCCTCTGCCTCCCTCCTAAGTGTTGGCCACCCACCTGGCCCTCAAAACTGTCAGATAAACGCCTTCCACTAAGCACTGACACAGACATGGCCAATATAGCTGCAGTGGAAACTGGAACCCTACTCCTCACAAAATTAGGGCTCTGTTATTAAGAAAGACTGAAGAACAATTAGTGTGTATATGCACACACATATGCATGTGTGTATATGTGTGTGTGTTTTGGTGCATACACGTGCATCTGTACAGGAGGTCAGAGATCTACAGAGAGGATCTTCAGTTTCTCTCTACTTTTGTCTTTTGTTCTTTCTCTCTCTCTCTCTCTCTCTCTCTCTCTCTCTCTCTCTCTGGTGAGAGTCAGGGGTGTCTTTCTACATAGCCCTGCCTGTCATGGAACTTACTCTGTAGCCCAGGCTGGCCTCTGCCTCTTGAGTGCTGGGATCAGAGGTACACACCACTCTGAACACCACTCTGACTGGCCACTACCTTTCTTTTACTTTTTAACTCTGTGTTTCTGTGAGCCTCCATGTGGGTATACGAACATGAATGTGGTGTCCTTGGAGGGAGAGGCATCAGGTCTGGAGCTGAAGCTAACAGGCAGTTGTGAGCGACCTGATAGAGTATGGAACTGAATTGGTTGAAGCTTTCTCAAGCACTGAGCCATCTCTCCAGCCCTACCACAGTACTTTCTTAGGCAGGGGTTTCTCATTGAACATAAGAGCTCATAGGTTCAGTTAGTATGGCTACACAGAGAGCACCAGGATACTTCTCCCCCAGTTCCTGCTTCCCACACTGGGGGTCTAAGATGCATACTACCAGGGCCAGCTTTGACATGGCTAGTGGACAGAGAGCTCAGGTCCTCACAGTTGAGTGACAGACACTTTGCTCACTGGGCATCTCCCAAGCCGGTATGTTTTACTTCACTGGGCTGTATTGTATTTTATATATTCTAAACACTTATTTAGAGAGTCCGTGCATGTGGAGGGGTGAACATGCAAACTGTGCAAGGGATCTCCAGGATTGCAGCTTCTGTGGGACTTTCCCTAGACTGGGGTGACCTTTTGGGAGATGCAACTGCTTCGGTACACCGATGTTTAGAGTGCCGAGCAGAAGTAGCTTGTGGCAGCCAGGAAGTAAAAGACAGGAAGAAAAGGGCCCGCACCCTAGTATCCACTTCCAAGTCATCCCACTGCCACTGACTGTGATTTCCTTCCATCAGGTCCTACCTCCTAAAAGTTCTCCTCCTACCCAGGGGTTCTGCTGGCTGGGAGTCATGCCTTCAACCCATACACATCTAAGACATTCAAGATCTAAGCCATAGTAAGCATTTCGTCAGCCCGTCCATGCTTTCCAGCTGACAGAAAGAGAGTCAGTGGTCATTCCTGGGGGATAAATTAGAGCAAACTTTCTTTCTCAACACTTGCCTTCCGCCGGGCAGTGGTGGCGCACGCCTTTAATCCCAGCACTTGGGACGCAGAGGCAGGCGGATTTCTGAGTTCAAGGCCAGCCTGGTCTACAGAGTGAGTTCCAGGACAGCCAGGGCTACATAGAGAAACCCTGTCTCGAAAAACCAAAAAACAAACAAACAAACAAACAAACAAACAAAACCCACTTGCCTTCCTAGCCTCCTCTTTCGGAACTGAACCTGGTTTTGACCAACAGGATATAAAAAAAGAAGTCATTTTAAGGAGTTTCTGATGTTTTCCCTCCCTGTTAGTGTCACCGCTGTTTATTCTGAGAAACAGGAATTTACAACACTGCTTAGGCTGGTCTTGAACTTACTATCTTCCTGCCCCAGCCTCCTAAAGTATGTATAAAGTATAAAGACATTAAAAGTATGTACCAAGCTGGGCAGTGGTGGCGCACGCCTTTAGTCCCAGCACTTGGGAGGCAGAGGCAGGTGGATTTCTGAGTTCGAGGCCAGCCTGGTCTATAGAGTGAGTTCCAGGACAGCCAAGGCAGAGGCAAGTGGATCTCCAAATTCAAGGGCAGTACGGTCTATAGAGTGAATTCTGAGACAGCCAGAGCTACATAGTGAGACCCTGTCTTTAAAAAATCCCCCAAAAAGTGTGTGCCTGTCTTAGTTAGGGTTATACTGCAGTGACCAGACACCATGACCAAGATAATTCCTATAAAGGACAACATTTAATTGGGGCTGGCTTACAGGTTCAAAGGTCAATCCATTATCAAGGCGGGAGCATGGAGGTGTCCAGGCAGGCATGAAGGGGGAGGAGCTGAGTTCTACATCTCCAGGAGACTGCCTCCCACGTGGTTAGGAGGAGGGTCTCATTGCCCACCCCCACAATGACACACTTTCTCCAAAAGGCCACACCCACTGCAATAAGGCCACACCTCCTAACAATGCAGTGTCATTCCCTGGGCCAAGCATCTTCCAACCACAGTGTCACTTTTAAGTGACTTAGAAGTGGCTGAGATCGACCTCCAATGATGAGACCTCCTGCTTGTCACAGTGGTACCCACATGACAAGGGATGACTCAGCATGACTCAGCATAAGGGAGATGGTGGTGCTTTATCACTTCTACAATATCTCTTCTATTTCACCGGTGCTCATGGTGCTGTGTCTGACTGACTCAGTAGCCTGACAAGGACATGCTCCCCGATCCTCTCAGAGAAGTGGGATTAAAACGTGCAGTTGCCATGTAGTTAGGTGTGTGTTTGTGTGCCACTCGTAAGCCTGATGTGCTTAGAGGTCAGGGGGCACCAGACCTCCTAGAACTAGAGTTACAGATAGTTGTGAGCCACCATGTGAGTACTGGGAACTGAACCTGGGTCCTCGGCAAGAGCAGCAGGTGCTCTAACCACTGAGCCACCTCTTCAGTCCCAGCAGTTTTAATTCATAATGGTGAATGTGAAAATAAAATTGTTAGCTCTTTTAGTTAAAAAATAATAGTAATCATTTAATCCCAGCACTCCGAGGTAGAGAGGGCAGATCTCCGAGTTCAAGGCCAGGCTGCTCTATAGTTGTGGCTACACAGAGAACACAGTTTCCAAAAAAACAAAAAAACAAAAAAACAAAAGTCACTTCCTAAGAGGCTGAAGATGTTCTCACTGGTGGTAGAGTGCTTGTTGCCCTAGGAAGCAGTTGAAGGCCCTGGGTTTAATTCCCAGCACAGCATAAAGGCATGGTGCTCCATACCTGTAACTCCAGTGTGGTTGGTGGTTTGAATATGCTTAGCCCAGAGAGTGACACTAATAGGAGGTGTGGCCTTGTTGGAGGAACTGTGGCACTGTGGGGGTGGCTTTCAGACTCTCCTCTTAGCTGCCTGGAAGAGTCTTCTGTTTACCTTCAGAACAAGTCATAGAAATCTCAGCTCCTTCTCCAGCACCATGCCTGCCTGGATGCTGCCGAGTTCCCGCCATGATGATAATGGACTGAACCTGTGAACCTGTAAGCCAGCCCCAGTGAAGTGTTGTCCTTTATAACAGTTGCCTTGGTCTTGGTGTCTCTTCACAGCTGTGAAATGCCAAGACATCCAGCACTAGGAAAGTGGAGGCAGGAGGATCAGCAGTTTAGTATTGTTCCCTGGCCACAGACAGAGCTAGAGACCCAATCTCCACAAATGAAAGTGAATGAAGCTGAGAATTTTTTTTTCCTCCCCTTCCCTTCCCCTTCTTGCTCCAGCCCCACTCATTCCAGTCCTGCTTGCTCTAGTCCATGGGTTTTTATTTATTTATTATGTTAGTACACTGTAGCTGTCTTCAGACATCCCATGGCATTAGATCTCATTATGGTTAGTTGTGAGACACCATGTGGTTGCCAGAATTTGAGTTCCTGACCTCCAGAAGAGCAGTCTGTTCTCTTAACCGCTGAGCCATCTCACCAGCCCCCAGAAGTTGAGAATTCTAACTCATACCTATAATCCCAATCCTTGAATGTTTGAGGTAAAGGATAGGGTTGGCCTGGGCTATACAGTGAGTTTTAGTGATAGAGTACTTGCCTAGCAGACATTAGTCATTGGGTTCAATTCATACACATACACACTCTGCCCTATACCATACCAGCCCCATGAGTGCTGGATCTCTGGGTCTCACAAGGTAGAAAGATATCTGATCCCTGCAAATTGTCCTGTGACTTCCATGTACTCCGTGGCATATACCACACACACACACACACACACACACACACACTGGCATATGCACAAACTCCCAGCCCCAGACACATACACACTCATTAAATTTTAAGTAAAAAGTTGCCAGACATGATGTCTTGAATTTCAGTGCTCAAGAGTCAGTGACAGGCAGATCTTCGAGTGTCTGAGGCCAGCCTGGTCTACATGGTGAATTCCGGGCCAGTAGGCACAACAACATAGTGAGATTCTGTTTCAAACAAAATTAAACAAGGAAAAAAGAAAGAAAGAAAGAAAGAAAGAAAGAAAGAAAGAAAGAAAGAAAGAAAGAGAGAAAGAGAGAGAGAGAGAGAGAGAAAGAAAGAAAGTTAGTTCAATGTCATTCTTGGCTAAGTTAGTTTCAGAACAAATTGGAATATTTGAAACAAAAGGAAGAAAGATCAAGAACTACCACATCAAAAATTCTTCAGCCAGGTAAACTGGTGGGTCTCCGTAATCCTAGCGTTTGGAAAGTAGAGACAGGAGGATCAGAAAGAATTCAAAGCCAACCTCTACATGAATCTGAGGTAACCTGGGTTATATGAAACACTGTCTCAAAATAAAACCAGAAACCTTTTTTGACAAGGAAATGCAATCATGTTTTCCTCTTTCTCCATGTTAATTGCAAATTACATCTTCTATTTATTTTGGTGTGTGTGTGTGTACATGGCACATAGGCGAGCAACATGTGTATGAGCATGCATGTGAAGGCCAGAGATCAACTTTAGGGTTTTTGTTTTAAATTTATCACACCAGTTTATGTTTGGCTGTGTTTCTGTCTCCCAACACCCCCTTGTTTGCTTGTTTTTGATACATGGTTTCACTGACCTGGAACTAATCCAGAAAGGCTAGTCTGGCTAGCCACTAAGCCTCTGTCTCTGCAGCACTGGCGATACAACCACGAACCACCATGACTGTCCTCCACGCCCTTTGGGTTCTGGGGAATCAAGCTCAGGTCCTAACTGGACCGTTTCCTCGGCCCCCAACCCCCCGACATGGCGGCTGCTGAAGCACTACCAGATCCCCCTCTTCTAATACCAGGCATCAGCTCCTTCTCCTAATTAACCGGCCAAGGCATTCCTTTACTGTGACTCCTGGAATTCTGTTCAGCTGCACCTGACTAAAGGCGCCTGAGGATCTGAAAGGGGGCGTTCTCAGGCTGCACAGCTGCAAAGGATCTGTGCTCCGTGCTGTCGCTGCCAGGAGGACATTTTGAATAGTTTGGTAATTACTGTGTTTCTGTGAGGACAATTTTAAAGCCACACGTTAGCCCCGATCACCTTATGAATAGTGGTTTATGGTCCTGAATATGGTCCTTATGAATAGTGGTTTACGGTAGTGTATAATCTGGTACTTAGCATAACGCCAAGCAATCCTTTTAGGAAACTTACATAGCACAAGAAATCCCTAATATTCTTCTGTGAGACATTTTCCTTCTAGGTTCGCCTCACTTGTTCAATTTAATTACTATTTGAAATGTTTCAGAAATCTTTTGAAAGAGTCCTTACTTAGGTTATTCCAGGCTAAGGACGGGACCTGGTCTGCCCTTATTTTAACAAGCTCAATATTCTGTGTTTAGCTACTACCACCCTTTGGGTGATTCAAAATGCTTCCAGTACTTGATACCCTTAGTTTTGAGAACGAGTCATTACAACGGATCAAGCATGGCTACTCGCCTTCATAAGGGACTTTCACAGCAGGTTAAGTACAGAATGCACAGCCTTTAAAGGAAGCAAGGAGCAAGGTAAAACTCACTCATCCAGTGTGGGCCTCAGGAATACAATCAACTGAGCTATCCGGACCGCACCCATATTAGGAGGCTGCTTCACCTTTAAAACTGAGGACACGCCAAGTCCCAGGCTCGCCCACAAGGAGCGATTCTCCCCCTAGTCGCCTCTGCGGCAGTACCCGCTGCCGCCCCGCATTGCAGCGGCGCGCCCCTGTCTGCAGCATGGCGCGCGCCCCGGCGGCCACCCCGCCCCGCGGGCCCACGCGGGGAGGGGACTCGGAGCCGAGCCCGCCTCTGCGGCGGTCAGGCCGGGCGCCCAATGGACACGGCTGGCCCGGGGAGGGGGCGTGAGCAGCGGCCGCGCCCGCCCCTCGCCAGCTGCTACTTAAGAAGCCCCGGCACCGGCGCCTCCGCCTCATTGCGTTACTTACCTCGACTCTTAGTTGTCGGGAACGGTAACCGGGACCCGGTGTCTGCTTCTATCACCCTCGCCTTCTATCTAACCCGTAGCTATCATGGTGAGTGTGGGTCGGTATGTGGAGGGGAGAGGGGATGGAGAGGAGGAAGGAGCTCGCCCGGGACTGCGATCGAGGGATGTGCGTGGCGGGAGAGCCTGGGGCCCATGCTGCTGGGGACGAGCCTAGTTTAGGGGAGAAGGGCGCACTCTGATCTCCCTGGAATCCGGGCTCCAGTCAACACACCCTGCACGAAACATGCAGCATGGCGCTTTCAGACTGCAGTCTTCCCGCGCGGGCCCTTCCCCCACCCTTCCCTTGCTTGCTGCTTTTCATGCGCGCGCGCAGCTTTCCCCCCCCCCCCCGCCCTTACTTCCTCTTTAGTGAGAAAAGGCGGGGGCGGGAAGGCGCCAGAGTCAAAAGACGCATGCGCAACCGTTACATTCCCGCCTGAGAGCGGCGGGAACAGCTTCCGCAGTGTGCGCGTGCGCGCTGAGCCACTGCGGGTTTAATTCCTTTAGGGTGTGTCCCCAGGTGGATCCGGGTTTTGAGCTGGTGGTCAAACATAGGATCCTCTACCATTCTAAACCAGCGGTTACTGGGTTGCAATCTCAACCGCGACCTTTCTGCTTCTAATGAAAGCAATAATATGGAGGACATTTCCTCAAGTATATTCCGCAGATCGTAGTTTTCCAAAAGCAAGAAGTCCAACTATCTCCAGTTAGAGGTTTGTGTGGGACCAGATGATGACATTAAAGCGTTTTGAAGGAACAGAAATCGGATCTGGGCAGTAGATAATCCCTTGCTGAGCCAAGGCGGATGTGGAGGAGCCGAGCTCTACCTACAAATAGAGGAGGCTGAAAACTAACAGCCTCCGGGCCGCGGGAGGTGCACGCTCTCAGCATTCCTCCTTTGTCACATTCCTCAGAGCCTTGTCCCAGCAGCCAGGCACCTCCCCTCCCTGCGCCAGCCACGTGCTTCCTGAGCCTAGAATTGTTCTGAAATCTGGACAACAGAGCAAAAGCAGAACTCAGGGTAGATTGAAGGCCTTTATATATTGGCTTTCAAGAAGAAAAAGCAGTAACTGCTCCTAGGTGTGGAATGTGGCCAAATTTGTAACATTGTGCCACTAAGAACTCCAGTTACTTCCAACATTGCTTAGGATTTTCTTTTTCTCTTCCTTCCCTTCCACAGCGTGAGTGCATCTCCATCCACGTTGGCCAGGCTGGTGTCCAGATCGGCAATGCCTGCTGGGAGCTCTACTGCCTGGAACATGGCATCCAGCCTGATGGCCAGATGCCAAGTGACAAGACCATTGGGGGAGGAGATGACTCCTTCAACACCTTCTTCAGTGAGACAGGGGCTGGCAAGCATGTGCCCCGGGCAGTGTTCGTAGACCTGGAACCCACAGTCATCGGTAAGCTGACAGGGGCCTTCCCTGAGGCATTCCTTCTTGGCCACATACTCAGAATCTCTCTGCAGACCCAGAAGGGTGAGTGAGCTTGTGAGGGCCCTCGGTTGGTGGATGGCTGACGTCTTCTCCTTTCCAGATGAGGTTCGCACTGGCACCTACCGCCAGCTCTTCCACCCTGAGCAGCTCATCACAGGCAAGGAAGATGCTGCCAATAACTACGCCCGTGGCCACTACACCATTGGCAAGGAGATCATCGACCTTGTCTTGGACAGGATTCGCAAGCTGGTAAATGCCACATATGGATGGGTGGGTTTAAAATGGAATGGGAGGGGGTCTCGGTATCTGTCAAAATATGTCAAGCCTTTTCTCTCAGGTAGATATGGTTCCCAATCTAAAGGAATTGCAAACAGTGCTAAGAGTATGCCCTCCTAATAAAACATTACATTTCCTTTTCTCCCACAGGCTGACCAGTGCACGGGTCTCCAGGGCTTCTTGGTTTTCCACAGCTTTGGTGGGGGAACTGGCTCTGGCTTCACCTCCCTGCTGATGGAACGGCTCTCTGTTGATTACGGAAAGAAGTCCAAGCTGGAATTCTCCATCTACCCAGCCCCCCAGGTTTCCACTGCTGTGGTTGAGCCCTACAATTCCATCCTCACCACCCACACCACCCTGGAGCACTCTGATTGTGCCTTCATGGTAGACAATGAGGCCATCTATGACATCTGTCGTAGAAACCTCGACATTGAGCGCCCAACCTACACTAACCTTAACCGCCTTATTAGCCAGATTGTGTCTTCCATCACTGCTTCCCTCAGATTTGATGGGGCCCTGAATGTTGATCTGACAGAATTCCAGACCAACCTGGTACCCTACCCTCGTATCCACTTCCCTCTGGCCACCTATGCTCCTGTCATCTCTGCTGAGAAAGCCTACCATGAGCAGCTTTCTGTAGCAGAGATCACTAATGCCTGCTTTGAGCCAGCCAACCAGATGGTGAAATGTGACCCTCGCCATGGTAAATACATGGCTTGCTGCCTGCTGTACCGTGGTGATGTGGTTCCCAAAGATGTCAATGCTGCCATTGCCACCATCAAGACCAAGCGCAGCATCCAGTTTGTGGACTGGTGTCCCACTGGCTTCAAGGTTGGCATTAATTACCAGCCTCCCACTGTGGTACCTGGTGGTGACCTGGCCAAGGTCCAGAGAGCTGTGTGCATGCTGAGCAACACCACAGCCATTGCTGAGGCCTGGGCCCGCCTAGATCACAAGTTTGATCTGATGTATGCCAAGCGTGCCTTTGTGCACTGGTATGTGGGTGAGGGCATGGAGGAGGGAGAGTTCTCTGAGGCCCGTGAGGACATGGCTGCCCTGGAGAAGGATTATGAGGAGGTTGGTGTGGATTCTGTGGAAGGCGAGGGTGAGGAAGAAGGAGAGGAATACTAAGTCCATTCCCCCAGCTCCAGTATCATGTCAAACTCCAGCTCTGGCATTAGCTGCAGGTATTGATGCTTCTGTGCTGTTTCCATTCTGTGATTACGTTTTCTCCATGTGTGTACCTCTCAGTTTTCCATGATGTCTCAAAGTAAAAGCTTTAAGAAAAGAGTTTTGTTTCTGTGTACTCTTTATCTCAGTTGAGCCTAGGCCTGCACCTCTGGTTTTAATCCCCCGTGATATTAATTATAGGAAACCACTCAGGGTGAGTCATAGCTTCTGTGTCCTAGGGGAGCACTAGACTAATGAAGTCTGACATGTCACCTCTGATTCCACACTACCTAAAACATTGCCAAGATAACAAATGGTCCTTAAGGCAGGTTGTGCAGTCATTCCTTTAATGCCTTCTTTGAGTCCAGGCTGGCCAGGGGCTTGGAGGGGAGCCCATGAATGTTGTGAACTGCAAACATCTTGAGGGTGGTAATGAAGGCCCTGGTTCCAGTTTGAGGATTAGGAAACCCTAATCCTGCATGAGGGGAGCTATGTTTGACCCATAGTCCACAGGGGTGATGTTTAACTGGTTATCTCCTACTAGAGAAGAGCCAAAGGAGAAACCGTCTGTGTTTACTGGTAGGGACTGAGTCCCAGGGTGTGGGAGCCATGGTAAACCTTAGTCTATTCACACCACTATGTGTGAGCATATTTGAACAAAAGGCCTCAGATGTGGCAGGAAAAGTGATGAGACTGCTGGTATACTCTTCATTTGTCTTAGTTACCTATGCTGGTCTTGTTATCCAGCCCAGGGCTGCTTTTGCCTCCCAAGTGTGGGATTAAAGCCTGGAAACAGAAGTCAGAGGGTCAGGAATACTAGGGGCCACTCTGAGCTGCAATGACCCTGTCCCAAGAAAAGCAAACAAGTATGGCAGCTTATGTTGGTGCTGAATAAGCAGACGAAGATCCCCTTGTGCTTGTAAGTCAAGCCCCACAACCCAGTGTTAAAGATTCTATCTCAAAAACCAACGTAGAGGTTAATTAATAGGTGTCCTAGCAAAGCAGAGCACAGTTCTTTTGCAGAGGACCCAAGTTCACTCAAGCACCTACAACTCTTGGCTTCTTATCTCCAGCTCCAGGGAGATCTAATCTCAGTGCCTTCTGGGACCTGCACATTATCCACATTAGTAAAAAGCCTAAAACTCCCCAAGACAAGGTGGACAGCTCCTGAGAAACGTTGAGGTTGACCTCTGGCTTCCACCCAGGATTGCGATTTTTGTATGAGGACACACACCCAAACATGCATAAAGAACATCTTCACAGGGGAGATTGTGCTGGCTGTGGTGCGAGATGCAGGGGCAGGTAAATCTCTGAATTCTGGGACCACCAGGACTACACAGACCCTGTCTCAAAGCAACAACTCTGGGGATGCAGAAGTGCATTTGTAGCTCAGTTTGGTGTAATGTTTGCCCAGCATTCATGATGCCCTGGGTTTGATCCCTAGCGACATTCATCCTGGCATGGTGGCTGAGGCCTGTAATCTCAGTACTCAAGAGGTGGAGGCAGGAGGATCAGACAGAAGTTGTTCAGGGTGCAGTGCCTGTGGCCCACAGAAGGCTGCAAAATGATTAAATCATAATTATTTCCCTCCTAAACCTGGTTTATTGTAGTTGCTGTTTTAGGGGTTTATTTGGTTTTGGTTTTCAAGACAGTGTTTCTCTGTGTAGTGCTGGCTGTCCAGCTCTGTAGACCAGGCTAGCCTCCTGCCTCTGACTAAATGCTGGTATTAAAGGCATCTGCCACTACAACCTGGCTTTCTTTTTAAATGGCAGTCCTTCTGCCTCAGCTTCCCAAATTCTAGGATTACAGGAAAGTACAAGCATACGTGGCCATCTTAAGATTTTTATTGTTTATAGTCAATGTGCATTTTAAAGGTTTATAAAATGCACACACTCTCCTTCCAGCTCCCGTTCCCTTTAAGCCCTTCTGGAGAAGGTGCATCCCAAAGGGTTAGGGGTTGAAGAGGGAGTTGGCTCTTGTTTTGTCATGAAGCCCCAGTACCTTCTGGGCCTACTTCTTCCTTTGCACTGCAGATTTCCATCATGCCTGCTCACAGGAGTTAACAGGACCCTGTTAGGCCCAGAGGCATGGCAGCAGGAGATGCTCCCATCTTCCACCATATGGACTCTGGGGATCAAACTTAGGTGGTCAAACTTGGCATCTCATAAGCCTTAACATTTGCTAAAAGCAAAGTCAAAACAACAAAGAAACAACAACAAAAACCCCACCATGCTAAAATGGGCTCAGGGCTTAGCGTTCCTCGCCTTCTACAGGAGGCCACTGTTAAAATGGGAGGACTCCAGTTACTCATCTCACAGATGACAGATTTAATTGGCAAGCAAGGAAGGAGATGACACTACAGCTTTGGGTCCTGCCTTAAATATTGCCTGTTACAAGATTAGAGCGAATATGGGTCTTTCAGCCTTAAGGAGGATCCATGCTGCGATCCAGGGCAGATATTCAGAGTAAAAGATTTCATCAAGGAAGGCAGGGAGAACGTTTTAGTCTGAGAAGGAATGAAGAATCATTTCCTCCCATTCCCATAAAACGCCTAGCAAATTCCTTAATGCCCTGCAGATGGCACCACCGACAAGGAGTTCTCTGTCCAGGAGAGCCAAGCCAAGCCTTGTGAACTCTGTCTGCCCTTGCCATCACCTTGGAGGTAAGGCTCAAAATAATGTAACAAACAGGAAGTGACCCAAGAGACATGGCTAGCTAGCATTCACCAGCTTGTCAAATTTTACTCTGACAATTACTGGAGGAAGCTGTACTTGGTGTTCCATCAGTGTGAATCAGGCAGCCACCGGCAACCTCATACCTAAGAAGTTTCTTGACCTGAGACCCAACCCTTCCACTCCTATTTCAGGACAATAGTTTTTTGGTTTTTTTCTTTTTCTGAGACAGGGTTTCTCTGTGTAGTCCTGGACTCACTCTGTAGACCAGGCTGGCCTCGAACTCAGAAATCCACCTGCCTCTGCCTCCCAAGTGCTGGGCCACTGCCCGGCAATAGTTTTGTTTTGTTTTGTTTTGTTTTTAAAAAAAAAAAAAAAAGCACAGCTTTGGGGTCAACACGTTTGGGGTCAACTCGAACTAAGGAAGAGAATGTTGCTACATTAAACTAAATTAAACTAAACTCAATACTGATACAAACAACTAATCACTGATGGTCATCTCCAGGCTGCTACTGTTAATATTATGTTGCTAAAACTAGCTTCTTCCCCTCTGCTACTCCCAACTGACAGCTTGCTGGATGCCACTGGGTTCAAATGTTCAGAGTGAGAGTTTAAATGAGGAAGGCAGAGTTGCTGGGCGGTGGTGGTGGGGTGTGCCTTTTAGGGCGTGGGAGGCAGGGGCAGGTGGATAGATCTCTGAATTCCAGGCCAGCTTGATCTATGAGTTCCAGGAGGACACCCAGGGCTACACAGAGAAACCCTGTCTTGAAAACTGAAAAAAAAAAATAAAAAAATAAAAAAATAAACAAAACAAAAAAGAAAAAAGGAAGGCAGAGTCATAGTCATCATCTTGTGTGTGTGTGTGTGAGTGTGCGTGTGTAGGTGTGTGTGTGTGTGCACATGTGTTTCCAGGGTCTTGTGCATGCAAGGCAGTCTTTCTGACAACTGAGCCACATTCCCAGCCCTTCTTTGTCTTTTTATTGACACTGAGGATGCACCTCAGGGCTTCATGCAGACCAAGCGGGCGCTCTTGCACTGAACCAAATAGGAAATGAAAATGGGTTTAATCCAAATGGAGAGTTTCTGATAACATCATTTAAAGAAAAGGAAGGGGTGTGTGCTCACGATCCTAGGCACTTAATCCTCTGAGGCAGGAGAAACAGTCTGAGAACACTGGGACAGAACAAAGCATGGGCCTTCCTTCAGTGCTCACTGGTACTTTTTTTTTTTCCATTTTTTCGAGACAATGTTTCTCTGAATAGCTCTGGCTGTCCTGGAACTCACTCTGTAGACCAAGCTGGCCTTGAACTCAGATCTGCCTGCCTCTGCCTCCCAGGTGCGGGTTTAAAGCTGTGTTCTACCACAACCACTTGGTGCTCAATGGTACTTTAGAAACTTAGAGGAGGCAGAAATCCCTTTGGGGGTCTAGAGCAAGTTATCAAATGTGGGGGTCACATCCTGTGCTCCAAGTCAGATGCCACCTGTCCTCAGTAGGCCAGTAAAAGAGCCATATTAACAGTGGGAAGCAGAGTGAGGGGATGCATTGAGTGGAGCTTTTGGCTAGTTCAGCCTACACAGGGAGAACTAGTCACAAAAGAAACCCTAAGCTATTGGGCTTTCAGAGGGTTAGGTGGCAGGTTGATGCCAGACTCAGCTACTTTTCCTAGGAGGTCTTTTAAGTTCCTTCTGTGGTAGCTTGAATCTACACTGTACAGTTCTGATCTGACTAGTTGTATTGATACATTTTGTCTTTTTCCTTTTCTTTTTCCCCAGCCCTGGCTAGCTAGAATAATTAGGTAAACCATGTCACAAAGATTGGCCTGCCTCTCCCCCCAGTGCTATGAGTAAGGGCATACAAGAGGTCACCTGACTTGCATTTTACTATTTATTTAGATACAGGGTTTCTCTGTGCAGCCCTGGCTGCCTTGGAAGTTGCTCTGTAGACCAGGCTAGCATTGAACTCGTAAAGATCCACCTGCCTCTGCCTCCTGAGTATGAGTGCTGGGATTAAAGGTGTGTGCCACCACTGCCTAGCTCTGAATTATTTATTATTATTATGATCCTTAAATTTTATTTTCATTGGGTAAGTTTGAAGCCAGCCTAGTCAACATATCCTAGGCCAGCTAGAGTCACACAGTAAAACCCTTTTTCAAAACAAACAAACAAACAAACAAACAAACAAACAAAGCATGCATGTGCCTAAGGCCAGGCCAGAAGGTCTCCTAGGACTACAGTTACAGGTAGTTGGTTGTGAGCTGCCCTGTAGGTGCTTGGAACTCAACCCAGGTCCTCTGTGAGAGCAACAAGTGCTCTGAACTGCTGAGCCATCTCTGTAATCTTAGGTATTTTGCCTTCTAAAGTTCACTTCAGGCCAGATATAGTGTTTGTTGTATTTCCATAATTCTAGCAGTAGAGTGAGAACTTGTCTCAAAAGAAATAAACAAGGTCCAATCAGTTCTCCATACTCTGTGTGGTAGATGTTAAGTTTATACTCAGATTCCATAATAATGAGTGCCTGTAAGGATCTGAGGTAGGAGGACCTCCATGAGTTTGAAGAGGATAGCCTAGACTACATAGTTCATTTCTAACCAGCCTGGGCTACAGAGTAGAGCTCTGACTCACAAAAAAGTGAGGTCTGGAGAGCTGGATCATAGCTCAGTGGTGGAGTGTTTACCTAGCATGCAGTAGGCCCTAGATTTGATCCTCAGTACAGGCTAAAACAATCTAACTATGAGATAAAGGGAAGTATTGCTCGGGACAACAGACTGGTAGACTCAGAACCCAAATCTTTTGATTACTAGTAACGCTGGCTATTTTGTTTTCTTACTATGTTTGCAAATGTTTGTCCTCAGGTAGTCACAGAAGGTTAAAAGCTAAGAAAATCACACTGTTCAAGACAAACATGATTCTTTCTCTAGAGAAGTCTATATGGGAAAAGGCCAGCGAATTAATGTAAACAAGTGAAATGTAATTATGGCAACTTCTGATAACATGGGAAAAGAGGTGGCTTGGGCTGGTGAAATACCTTAGCCTGGAAAGGTGCCAAATTTGAAGACTTGAGTGTGAGCACCAAGACCCACATAATAGGAGGAGGAGCCCATTCTCGGAAGTTGTTCTCTGACCTCCATACTTTACAGTGCCAGGAATGTGCCTGGACACATATACATAAACAATTTAAAAACGAAAAAGTAGGTTGCTTTAGATAAGGTGGTGAGGGAGAATACTCTGACTGAGCTTCAACATTTAAAGCAAGATATAAACGGGGGGGGGGGGGGGGGGGGAAGAAGCTCAGAAGTTTCAAGGCCATCCTGGGCCAGGCAGAAGTGAGCAGATAAAAGGAAACAAATCCAGAGTCCTGAGGTCAGAAAGGGCGTGGCAAGGCCCAGTAGGGACAGATAGAAGGCCAGAATGAGGACAACACTGGGTTACAGTAGAGAGGGCCTAGGTCACAGATACAAAATCTGAGCTGGCAAAATACATAGAAAATCCGGCAAGGTGTATGTGATATTGGTTGTGTACGAGAGCACACATTCCAGCCTGCCCAGAGAGCCATTGATTTGCGTTCCCTGTTCTGGTGGAGTACTGTTTTTTGTTTTTTTGAGACAGGGTTTTCTCTCTGTAGCATTGGCTATCCTGGAACTTGCTCTGTAGACCAGGCTAGCCTCTGAAGCAGATCTCTTTTTTTGTCTTTTTCTTTTCTTTTTTCTTTCTTTTTTTTCTTTTCTTTTTTTTTTTTTTTTGTTTTCAAGACAGGGTTTCTCTGTGTAGCCCTGGCTGTCCTGGAACTCACTCTGTAGACCAGGCTGGCCTCGAACTCAGAAATCCTCCTGCCTCTGCCTCCCAAGTGCTGGGATTAAAGGTGTGTACCACCACTGTCTGTGCAGTGTGGGTGACGAGAACCCAGCTCAACTGTGCAGTGTGGGTGATGAGAACCCAGCTCAACTGTGCAGTGTGGGTGATGAGAACCCAGCTCAGCTCCTTTGCAAAAGCAATGCATGCTCTTAAGCTCCCAGCTGCCTCTGCAGCCCTCTCTCTTTAAAATTAACTAATTAATTATCAATTAATTAGTGGTTACATATTAATCAATTAAGACAGAGCCTCTCTCTATATCCCTGAATGTCCTATGTAAACCAGGTTGGCCTCACACTTTCAGAGATTTGATTGTCTTGTCTCAGTAGTGCTGGGATTAGGGCTGGAGAGATGGCTCAGCAGTTAAAAGCACCGACTGTTCTTCTAGAGGTTCTGAGTTCAATTCCCAGCAACCACATAGTGGCTCACAACCATCTGGAATGGGATGTGACTCCCTCTTCTGGTGTGTCTGAAGAGAGCAATGGTGAACTCACATGCATTAAATAAATAAATAAATAATTTTTTTAAAGTGCTGGGATTAAAGGCATGTGCCCCCACACCTGACTTACTTTTATTTTTTAAAAAGACTTTATTTTTAATATTTTAAATTATGTGTATGAATGTCCCAGTTACTGTTCTATTGCTGTGACAAAACAAAAGACAAAACAACCAAAAAATGTGACCAAGGCAACTTATAAAAGAAAACATTTAATTTGGGGCTCACAGTTCCAGAAGGTTAGAGTCCGTGCCCATCATGGTGGAGAGTGCAGCAGCAGGCATGGCATTGGAGCAGTAGCTGAGAGCTTATATCTGACCCACAAGCTGGAGCCAGGGAGATAACTGGCTTGGGCTTTTGGAATCTCAAAGCCCACCCCAGTGACATATTTCCTCCAACAAGGCCATACACCGCCTAGTCTTTCCCACTTAGTTTCACTAACTATGTAGTGCAAAATATCATAATAATCCCCCCTCCCATCACGAGAATGATCTATAGTCCAGTCCAACCTCAAAAGTCCCCTTAGTTGTTCAGTTTCAACAAAGTCTCTTCTGAGACTCACAGAATCCCTTAATTATAACCTCATGTAAATAAAATACACAAGCAAAGTACATACTTCTAACATATAATGGAACAGAATATACATTATCATTCCAGAGGAGAAAAATAGAATATAATGAGGAAATACCAGACGAAAGCAAGACAGAAAACCAGCAGGGCAAACTCCAGGTCCTGTAATTCTGTCTTAAGTCCAAGGCCTCACATGGCTCCACTCTTCCAGCCTTGCAGATTACGACATGGTTTTCTCTCTTGGCTCCATTGGTTCCACTCCCTGTCTGAAGCTCTTCTTGGCAGACACCCTACAGTTCTAGCACCTCCAAGGCTTTGGGGTCTCCAGTGCAATCAGGCCCCACTTTCATAGCTTTGTGAGATGGTCTATTCTGACCTCCAGGTGGGGATTCCCTGCCACTCACCTGGCCACAGTGGTTCTCCTTTATCATGGAGGGAGATGCTACAACCCCTTTACTCCTGTAGCCTTCAAGATTCAAAAGAAAGAACCATCTGGGTGGTGGTAGGTGGTGGTGGCAGCAGCACCAGCTAGGAAGTGCAGAAGCAGGCAGGTCTCTCTCAGCTTGTGAGGCCAGCCTGATCTACAGAGTGATTTTCAGGACAGCCAGGGCTACATAGAGAAACTCTTTTTAAAAAGGGGGTGGAGGGAAAAGTGGAAGGGGCTCGAGAGAGATGGCTCAGCAGTTAAGAGCACTGACTGCTCTTCCAGAGGTCCTGAGTTCAATTCCCAGCAACCACATGGTGGCTCACAACCATCTGTAATGGAATCCGATGTCCTCTTCTGGTATGTCTGAAAAGAATGGCAGTATACTCATAAAATAAATTAATCTTTAAAAAAAAAAAAAGTCTGAAAAAGTGGGGGTGGGGAGGAAAGAAAGAAGGAACTATGTAACTGATGTTGCCACTTTAGGCTGGCTGTTTGGAACCTGGCCCCTTCCTTGAATTATATTTGCATGAGATTTGATTGGTTGCTTTCCTTCGTTGTGTAAGCTTTTCTTTTTACAAGTTGCAGACTGAGCTGAGTGGGGGCCTTGGTCTGAGGACACGACTCCCTTTGCTGTATTCTGCGTCAGGTCTGTCCTTCCTCCTTCAGCACAAGCTCTGGCTCCAACCTTACATTTCCCGATGCTTTGTCACCTCATCTGTACCTTTTGTGTTTTTTTTTGCCCCACGTGCTCTCTCTCATGGTGGAGCTGCAGAAGGGCGATCACTGATAACTAATGATTAAACGACAAGGTCAGTACGAGGCTGTCTGAAATCCCCTCTGCCAGCCAAATGCTTCAGTTTAGTCTCAGGAAGATTCTTAGGGCAAGAATGGCCTCTCGCCCAGTTGTTAATATTGTTCCTTCTGAAACCTCTGGAGCTGGGCCTCCATAGTCCACACTGCCCTCAGTACTACTGTCTGTTAAGCCCCAATTAAAGCATTCATTAAATTTTCTAGCGCAAAGTCCCAAAGTCTTCCACGGTCCCCCCAAAACCAACATTGTGAGGCCTGTCACAGTAACAACCCACTTCCTGGTACCAATTACATCTTTTAGGTTGTAATTGTGACTTCTAAGTTGCAGTGATGAGGCACTATGACCAAAGCAGCTTATAGAAAAAGAGGTTATTGGGGGCTTAGAGCTCAGAGGGTGGGTCCATGATCATAACGGTGAGGAGTGTGGGTCAGGCAGGCACTGGAGCAGGAGTTGAGAGCTCACATCTGACCCACAAGCAGGAAGCAGAGAGAGAGGGAACCGCATGGGCTTTTGAAATCTCAAAGCCCACTTCCAGTAACTTGCCTCCTCCAAGGCCACACCTCCCAGTCCTTCCCAAACTGTTCTACCATTTGGATGCCAAGTATTCAAATATAATGAGCCTAAACTCATTCTCATTCAACCTCAGTGTGTCCTTTGTGTGGGGGAATCCCCCAAGGGGCCAGGACTGCTGGAGCTCCCTAGCACTGGAGTCACACCTGCTCTGGGTGCTGGACCTCTGCTTCCTTCCTCTTCTGGAGCCGTAAGTACTTTTAACCACTGAGCCATCTCTCCAGCCCCCCACTGAGTGGTCCTTTTGGCTACAGACACATTATGTTTTTATATTTTGGGTTTTCAAGACAGGGTTTCCTCTGTGTAGCCCCAACTGTGCTGGAGCTCACTCTGTAGACCAGGCTGGACTCAAACTCAGCCATCTCCCTGCCTCTGCCTCCCAAGTGCTGGGATTAAAGGCGTGCGCCACCACATTGCATTTTTTTTAATCTTTTAAGACAGTGTTTCATGTATCTCTGGCTGGCCTTGAATTTGCCATATAGGCAAGGGTGACCTTGAACTCTGTATTCAAGTGCTGAGACTACAGATGTACACCACACCGCCTGAGCCATTTATGCATTGTTGGGGAGCAAACTCTGGGTTTTCTGGGCACTCAGCAGCACTCTGCCTACTGAACTACATCCCTGGCCTCCTCCTCACTGTTTGTCATTCCTACAGGTTCTAAGTTCTATCAGAGAGGAGCTTCATGTTTGTCTGCTCACCATGCCTAACACCTGCTTATCATGGACCTGAATCTTATGCACGACAGTTAACAGGAGTGAAATGCTCTGGTTTCAAATGCTCTTTTAGGGCTGGAGAGATGGCTCAGTGGTTAAGAGCACTGACTGCTCTTCCAGAGGTCCTGAGTTCAATTCTCAGCAACCACATGGTGGCTCATAACCATCTGCAATGGGATCTGATGTCCTCTTCTGGTGTGTCTGAAGATAGTGACAGTGTACTCACATACATATAATAGATAAATAAATTTTTAAAAATGAAATGCTCCTTTTGTGTTTTTTTTTGTTTTTTTTTTTTTTTTTTTTTTTCGAGACAGGGTTTCTTTGTGTAGCCCTGGCTGTCCTGGAACTCACTCTGTAGACCAGGCTGGCCTCGAACTCAGAAATCCACCTGCCTGTGCCTCCCAAGTGCTTGAGTTTATTTTTGTGACAAGGTCTTGTTAGGTAGTCCCAGTTAGACTGGAACTTACTAACCCAAACTGGCCAACCTACACCCTTCTGCCTCAACTTTTCCATCCTTCTGTGTGCTGGAATTACAGGCCTGTACCAACACACCTCCGCCAAACCTGATTTGCATTTCAGTACTGTCATTAAAGCACAATGATTCTCATAGTTGAAATAAGTATCTGAGGACTCTGATGGCCTTTAAAAGCATCTGTTGGCCAAGTTTGATAACCTCAGTTCAGTTGCTGGGATCCACACTGTGGAAGGAGAAAATTAACTCCCCAGAGTTGTCCTGTGACCTCCACACATGCATCTTGGTGTGAACTTGCTCTCATGTACACACACACACACACACACAGAGCATACACAGGAGAGAGAGAGAAAGAACACATGTATAAGTGTAAAACTTAAAACACTGGTGTAGAATGGAGCATGGTGGCACATGTCTATAATTCCAGCATCAGGAGGAGAGGCAGAAGGATCTCTGTGAATTTGAGGTCAGCCTTCTCTAAATATTGAATTCTAAGAAAGCCAGGACTATGTGGAGAGGGGGACCTTGTTTTAAAAACAAACGAAAAAAAACCCAATGATATAGAATTTGCATATAATGTATGCATATCGCCCAGAATATTTAGAATCAACCCTAGAGCACCTACAATCCTTAATGCAGTGCAAACGTCATGAAAATGCTTAGGGAATAATGGCAAGAACACAAAATCTGTACATGTTCAGTACAGACATAATTTTGTTCCCACGATTTTTTTTCATGGTGTTAGGGATCAAATCTAAGGTCTTGCACATGCTGAGTTCTTTACCACTGAGTTAACATTCCCAGCCCCAAATGTATTCTGCTGTTGTTTTTTTTGTGACAGGGTCTCTCACAATATCCTAGATGTGTTTTTAGACTTGGTCTCCCACTAGGACTTGGGGGTACATGAATAAGGTTTGCTGGCTAGTCAGTAAACCCTAGGGATTCTCCTGTCCTCACCTCCCCAGCCCAGCCTCAAGGTCAGGTTCACTAGCATGCACTACTAATTAATCCTGGGTGCTAGGAATAGGACTTAGCTCCTCCCCCTGCAGGGTAGCTCTTCACCAACTGAGCCATCTCCATAGCTACCCCTCCCAAATGGTTTTTGTTTTCCTTTTTTTTTGAGATTTGTTGGGCCCACAGATGTGGAACCCAACAATGCAGAGGATCAACTATGTAAACACATATGTATACACAAGGATGTACTTTTTGTTTTTTTGAGACAAGTTCTCACCATGTTACTCTGGTTGGCCTAAAACATATGTAGAGGCCAGATTGGCCTTGAATTTATAGATCCACCTGCTTCTGCCTTCTCAGTGCTGAAATAAAAGACGTGTGCCGAAATGCCCAGCTGGTTTCTAAGTCTCAGGTAGGACCGGGCCAACCTCTATTTCCTAGTTTCAAATTCTTGTTAAGACTAAAATTAGAGAAAGGCTATAAAGAAAACGGCACATAGCAGGTAGTTAGCTAATGTTTTACTCAGTCCACTCACCAATATGACATTTCCTCAGTTTTGGGATGGCCGGGCCTGGTAACACATGCCTGCTACTTAGCAATCAATTAGGAAGCTGAGGAAGATCGCCGAGAATTCAAGGCTAGCCTGGTTTGCATACCAAGACCTGTCTCAACAAAAGTTTCATGACTTTTTTTTTCTAAGTCTCCTATTCGTTTTTGTTGTTGCTTGTTTTTTAACTATTTGTTCTCTTTATACCCTAGGCCTTCCGCAAAAATAATTGAGCGAAAGCTGTCTGGAGTGGCAGGGGAACTCCAATAACAAATACACTTCTAGAAAACGCTATGGGTCCTTGGGGTTACAGGCAGCCGTCCCTTCTGAAAGCCCCGTGGTGCTTACATCTCGACGGGTTGGTCTGATCCCGACCTTATTCGTTTAAACTAAAATCCTGGCGGAATATATATACATATATATACCCTCACATCTCTACCGCAGATCATGCCGACTCTTGGTTTTGGAGCAGCTTCGACAAGCCAAAAACATCCCGCCTCCTTTCCCAGAATGTCCTATCAGCGAACCCCTAGCGATGACCGACAGTCTCCGAGGAGCCAATAAGTTCCGCTTTTCTGAAGAAACCCGCCCAGGCCTTGTGTCGTCACTGGGCATCAAGGCTGGCACTTCCGCGTAGCCGGGCGGCGGGTACTTGCGTTGAAACGTGACTGTGAGTGACCCCACCTTAAAGGGGAGGGAACCGAAGGGGACCCGAGCCCTTTAAGACTAGGCGGGCTGGGGCCTGCCCCTTTAAGGGCGGGGCGTCCGACGGCAGAATCTGAGCCCCAGATTACCTTGAGTTTCCGTCACGGACAGCGAGGAGAAGGTCTTAGTCTGGGTCCGGGTATTTGGCGGGCGGCGGCGGCCTCATCCCCGCTCGTCCTCCCCGGGCCCGGAGACACCCCCACCCCAGTCATGCTGAGCAGAGTATGGAAGCAGCTGACTACGAAGTGCTATCCGTGCGAGAGCAGCTGTTCCACGACAGGGTCCGCGAGTGCATCGTGAGTCCGGGACCTGGGCGGGAAGGGGCCGGGCCGAGGTGGGAGGGGCGCGCCGAGGTGGAGATGGGAAGTCCTGCTGCCCGAGCTCCGAGGACCTCGACCCCTGCGGGCGCCGGGGCCGGGATGGTGAGCTCTCGGGTAGAGTCTGCTGGGTCTCTGAGCCGTAAACAAAGCCGCCGGGTTTCCGTTCCTCGGCCGCTCGCCCCTCCCCCGCCCCTTCTACTCCACCCCGGTGGGCGTTCCTGGCGGTGGGTCCTCTAGTGTGGAGCGTCTGATCCTCTCGAAAAGGATGGGTTTGCTTCGGGACAAGTTGGTGTGCGTGTTCCCCTTAAAAGTAGATGAAGGGCAACCATGGCTGATGTTGGAATGAAGGGAGACCCGGTCACATTGAGCAGTTAACTAGGGAGGTGCGGTGGTGGCGCGAGGGGCAAGGGGAGAGTGGGGGCTGTAGTGGGTCCTCCCACTAAGGAAGATGGGTTGTAAGAAGTGGAGATGGAGGAACGCCGAGGTTTCCCCGCCTGTTTTCTCTCCCCTTTAGTAGTGGTTGTTTTCATTCCTTCTGTGATTGAATCCTGGGCCTCTGGCATGCAGCGTGCCAAACACAAGCCAGTACAATGACACATACCCCGCACCACTTCCGGATAATTTGTTTGACACTGTGGAAGACAGGGTTTCCAGCTTTCCACCCACTCTAGGGATTATCCTGTGTGTGTGTGTTTGTGGTGGGGCGGTGTCACAGGGGTCCCAGGTCTGCAGGGTCTGCAGTGATCCTGAGGGCATCTAGCCTGTGTTCCTTATGCCCTCAGTGTAACGTAGAATTGCAGTTGAGCCTTTGGCACAACAGTGTACTACTCTAGGATAGGAGCACGCAGTGGTACTTAGGGAAATATATCTTCCTTGGGCCTGCTTTGAATGATAATCTCTCTGCGGCTTCTCCTTCAGAGCCCTGCACATACTAAATGAAAAGGGAAGGGTTTGGAAGAGTGGAAAGAGGTCTAGTGGATAAAGGGGAGGGCCCGGATGGAGTTATTCTTCATTTTTCTCAGGCTGAGCTTTAGGCTACCCGAAGGCACACTTAGATTGAAGAAAGGGTAGAGGGAAATAGGATATACCTAGGTCTGCCCTTATCAATGAGGGCATATGAGTGTGTGGCCCCAGGTTAAGAATCAAGTAGCATCCCTTATGTGTTCCTTGGGAGAGGCACACATTGGGGATTGGGGATATCATGGAGGCACATCCAGGCCTTGTGAGATACTGACAGCCTGGAGGGATGAGCCCTCAGAAATGGCTTCGTATGTTTCTGCCTCCTAAGCCATTAGCTTAGGACATCAGCTCCAGCCAAGGGCAGGTGACAGTTTCTAGTGCTTCCTGCATGTGGCTCCCATCTAGAAACTAGAGAACTACCTACGTAGGAGGTGGTGGCCCACACCTTCAGTTCCAGCACTCGGGAGGCACAGGCAGGTTGATCTCTGAATTTGAGGCCATCGTGGTCTACAGAGTGAGTTCCAGGACATCCAGGGCTACATAGAGAAACCCTGTGTTGAAAAATGAGGGGGGCGGGGGGAGAAATGAACAGCTCAGCCTCAGCTTGTGCTGGAAGTGGGTGGGACTCCAAGCCTGACCTTTTGAGCTCTTCTACCTTCTTGACTACTATGAAAGTTCCAGACCGAAAGGGGCAGAACAGTCTGCTGTAAGAATTCAGCTGCAGTCTTAGTGGCCCCTTCTATGGGAATTCCCTAAATCAAAAACTACCACTTTATACTAGATGCAGGACTTTCTTGGTCTTTTCTTTGTCACTGTACAGATTTCCTCTAGGGTCAGTTTTACCTTGCAGACTAGAAGACACACGACCAGAGATCGATCTTGTTTGTGCCTACCTCAAATGCAATGGCATTTTTTTCTCTTTTTTTGCCTCCGACCTTGGAGTAGTATGGAGGTGTAACGATTGTACTAATTATCTGTCCAAGTTCTGTCCTGTTATTTGGAGGTCTAAGCACTCAAGGCTACGAGTGGGTCCTAAGATACCTGTCCCTGAAGTTGGAAATTACTTGTGGTAGGGTCTCAGGATTGACTACTTTTAAAGTGACAGATTACCAGCTCTGGAAATGTTGGGCCTGACCCAAGCCTTCTCTTAAGCTAAACAGGCCCTAGTTTGGAGTGGAAGTCCTGACTTGCTCTACAGATGGGATTCTTACGTAGTAGTGCCTAGAGCATACTTTCTCATGACACAACTGCAGTTGGGCAAGAGGACGTGCCAAGACAGCAAAGACATCTTTTCCTCAAGCCTGTTTCTTTCCTAGAATATTCTCAAAGTCAGTCTTTCTTGTTCTGTGGCCTGATTTAGGATGCAGGGGATGTGTGTGCGTCATAATGTATTAATTATTTCTACGAGTTTCTCTGTTAGCTTCTCAAAGTGTGCATGAAGCTTGTGTCTCCAGCACAGTACCAGGGCTGGGTTAGCATTGATTTCCCAGGGATGACCTCTGTTTGGTCCTTCTTAAAGCCCACCCTCTGTTCCCCTGTAGCTTAACTAGAGGGAAGGCATCTAAGACATGTGAGTGTAAAGCCCCACTACGTATGGCTGCCCCACCACGTGTGGCTGGAGCTTTATCTGGAGGCCTTGAGGCTGTGAAATGTGCTAGCGGTTACAGAACTTCTCATTCCAGGTTGTTTTCTTCCACAGATCTCAATACTTCTGTTTGCAACACTCTACATTCTCTGCCATATATTCCTGACCCGCTTCAAGAAGCCTGCTGAGTTCACCACAGGTACACTCACTTCCCCACTCCAGTCCTGGTTGCCATGGGGCTGGCCTCAGAGGAGGGTTCGATGGTACCTTCTGGGAGAGGACAGGGGACTGCTGGGCTTCTCTGCAGCCTCTGCCTCTGGAGCCCCTGTTCTTCACGCAGGCTGAGGGGATGGGGGTAGGAGGTCTAGGTGGGATATCTCCAAGCCTCAGGCTTCTGGCACCTTACGTAGCCTTTACTTCTCTCTCTTTTTCTTTTTTGTTACTTAGTTTAGTTGTATATGTTTTTAAGTTAGAGAACAAACTCATGTTTTATTGTGGATTTTTCAAAATCAGGTACTTCTCTCTTGGTTTTATTTTATAGAAAATATCTCCTGTAGTCCTGCCTGGCCTTGAATTTTTTTTTTTTTTTTTGGTTTTTCGAGACAGGGTTTCTCTGTATAGCCCTGGCTGTCCTGGAACTCACTCTGTAGACCAGGCTGGCCTCAAACTCAGAAATCCACCTGCCTCTGTCTCCCAAGTGCTGGGATTAAAGGCGTGCGCCACCACCGCCCGGCCTTGAATTCTTCACCACCGCCCAGCCTTGAGTTCTTTATGTATCTAAGGATGACCTTGAACTCCTGTCTCTGCCGCCCAGATCCTGGGCTCCATGGTGCAGGCTGCCACATTGCTGTCCAAGTAGTTTTCCCCTTTTTTAAAATTGTTTCTCTTTGTAGTGGAGTCTTCCTGGAACTCACTATATAGACCTGGCTGGCTTTGAGCTCACAGAGATTTGCCTGCCACTGCCCCCCAAATTCTGTGATGAAAGGCATGTGCCACTACCACCTGGCATTCATTTAACTTCTCTAGTCCTATTTCTTCCTACAAAATGGGCATCCTGAAGTCCACTTGGCACTTTATCATGGGGAGGACCAAATGAGAGCCTTCCATAAACCTTAATTAAGTAGGCGACTGCAGGGTGAATCTTGGGTGTGTGTTTTATGTTGGCTCATTTCCTAGTGCTCTCCCACTGGGACCCAATGCTTCCCAAGGTTTGGTGATGATAGTCTTTATTTGTGGAGAGCCTAAGTGTTCTCAGACTGTGGCTTTTCGTCCCATACTTCTCTGATGGGGACAGAAGACACTTGGTTTCAGAGCCTAGACCCAACTTGCACAAACACCCAGCCAAGCTGTCTCCATCAGGACTCTTCCTTTGGGGACTTTTCTCTGGGAACCTCCTTCCCCCTCCAGCATTTCTTTTCCCTCACCGGGCCCTCACAGACTGCAATGTGTTTATTGTATCTGAGCCCATATAAAGGGGAACCTGTTATGACAGTGATGGTGGGGAGGAGAGAGAGGAGCAGGGAACTCAGGGTCTGTCTATCTTCTGTATAATGGTTGAGGGCCCCTCACTACACTGCCACCTTGTTCAGAGAACAGCTGTGAGGTCTGTGGTGTAAGATCTACCAGATACTCTTGGTGAGCACTGTCTTTAGTGGCGGGCCAGGGGACAGGGTATAATACATTTGGTCCCAGAGCTGCCCTCTGATGTCTTGCTGCTTCCCCTTCCTATCTGTCTCTTGCAGTGGATGATGAAGATGCCACAGTTAACAAGATTGCGTGAGTGTCACTACCCTCAAGCCCAATTCCAGTGACTTAGGAGCTGGGATCTAGAGTCCCCTGGAGGTGGGAGAGAAGGAGCTGTCATCCATCCAATAGAGAGTTTCTGCTTCCACCCTGTTTCTGCCATCTTCTGGCTTTACCTCACCCCAGGGATGCTGGAAAGGCTGCTGTTCCTGTCTCCCTGGTTAGGCCAGGAGCTTCTAGGAGCTTTAAGATCAGGATGTTGGCTAGGGCCTGAGTCACCAGGAAATGGCTTCAGCTTGGCTTTACCTCCCAACTGTCAACGTGGGTGGGGAATGGAAGGGGGAGACAGGCTGATAGAAACACAACAGGGTTTGGTGAAGATTAAAAACTCCTGAGGGATCAGAGAAACCTTGTCTCAACCCCCTGTCCCCCTTTAAAAAAAAAAAAAAAAAAAAACCGTGAGGGCAAAGACTTTGGTTCTTAGAAGGAGAGCCTGCTGTAGGCACTAGCTGGTCAGTAGCAGCACCTAAGAGAAATATGGAGATGCCTTCTCTGTACTGACAGACCAGAAGACTCTGGTCTTCTTTTGTGAATTTGTTTCCAGCTGGTGCAGCCCTGTGAGGTTGAGCTGGCCTTTATCCTCTGTGCTAATGCCCTCTTAAAGGGCACACCATATGGAGTGTCTGAGCTCTCATCCAAAGAGGGGAGCTCAGGCCCTGGTCCCTCAGCAGAGAGAGGAGGAGCCACAGTGCTTTGTTGGCATTACTGCTGAGCCCTGTAGGATGTATGGGGGGGATCACAGTCCAGGATAGCCCAGTGACATGGCAGGCAGGCAGTCAGGTACCTATGAATGCCTGCCTGAGCTGTGCCCATCCTATGTGCCAAGGCTACCCTGTAGGTGAGGACTAGGCTGGGATAGCAGAGCCTATAGATAGCTATAGATATCTATATCTATCTATATATATAGATATATAGATATATATATCTATATATATAGATAGCTCCTTCCCATGGCTACCACTGGTTCTAAAAGCCCTGGGTGCCCTTGGGAAAGAAGTGGCCTCTCGAGGAGCAGGGATGGTGAATGCTGGGCTGACACAGCCTCTCCCTCCTAGGCTGGAGCTCTGTACCTTTACCCTGGCGGTCGCCCTGGGCGCTGTCCTACTCTTGCCGTTCTCCATCATCAGCAACGAGGTGCTTCTCTCGTTGCCACGCAACTACTACATCCAGTGGCTCAACGGCTCCCTCATCCATGGTATGTGGCTGGACCAGAGTGTGGGGTTGGGGGGCAGCGCAAGTAATTAGGAGACTGGGCAGCCTCGGGCTCGGCAGTCATGTCTCCCACCTGTTGATCAATCCTCAGTGACCAGCTCTGCTTTTCCTTTTTGGCTCTAGGTCTTTGGAACCTCGTTTTCCTCTTCTCCAATCTGTCCCTCGTCTTCCTTATGCCCTTTGCGTATTTCTTCACAGAGTCTGAAGGCTTTGCTGGCTCCAGAAAGGTAAGTACGTGAAGTGTTAGTCAACCTGAGCTAGAAGCAGAACTCTGTTCTAGTGAGCTGGCATCAGCAGATAGTTTGTAGCCTTCAGTCAGAGTTAAGGGCTGGAACAAGGAGTCTGAGGCTGTAGTAACATGAGAAGTCAGTGTTGTGGCCCATCCTTTATAGAGCCATTGAGAGTTCAAATTGAGACAGATCTCTTAGCAGGAGAGATCTTTTGTAGCTGCTCCCAGAAACCAGGAAGCATAGGAATTCCAGGCTTGTTCCACTGCCTCTGCTTCCCTGCTGATCCTTGCATTGATTGAGCAGAGAGCTCTAGTGCTATAGATGTCAGGGACCATGTCCTCCAAACAGAAGGAGGCCGAAGGTGTCAGGGGTGGGGCTTATGAGTGAATATAGAGAAGTACTCCTTCTGTCTCTGAATCCTCGGTCCCCGAGCCCAGGCACAGTTCTGGTGTCTCCTTCCTTCCTGGCGTTGACCCCCTCCTCTGCTTTCCCCTTTTCTTCCTACTGTAGGGCGTCCTGGGCCGGGTCTACGAGACAGTGGTGATGTTGATACTCCTCACTCTGCTTGTGCTGGGCATGGTGTGGGTAGCATCTGCCATTGTAGACAATGACAAGGCCAGCAGGGAGTCACTCTATGGTGAGAATTAGACTGTCTGTCACTGGTTTAAAGGGGAAAGTTTTGGCTCATGTGGCTTCAGAGATGTCAGGCTGTGCTCCTGCAGCGCTGGTCTCGGAATGTGACGAAGCCGAACCTTGGGTGCTGCCAAGCTCACAAACCATGCATGCCGAGCTCTGCGAATTGCAGTGGCCACCAGACCTTCAACAGTCAAGTGTTGGTTTGTTTGTTTTACTGTTTTATGAGACAGGGTTTCTCTGTGTAGCTCTGGATGTCCTGGAACTCACTTTGTAGACCAGGCTGGCCTTGAACTCAGAAATCCGCCTGCCTCTGCCTCCTGAGTATTGAGATTAAAGGTGTACACCACCACTGCCTAGCCAAACAGTCAAGTTTTGAAAGACCTTTTTATATCTAAACCAAAACAGGGCTCCAGCTTTTTCCTCTTCTTTAAAGCTTTACTTTTGTGTGTATGTGCGTTTTCTCTGTCTGTGAACCACATCTGTGCAGTGCCTGCAGAAACCAGAAGAGGGCATTGGATCCTCTGGAACTGGAGGTACAGGTGGTTGTGAGCTGGCTTGTGGGTGCCGGGAACTGAACCTGGGTCCTCTGGAAGAGCAGCCAGCTCTTAAGCGGTCTTAACCACTGAGCCACCCCTCTCCCCCGTCATACCTCCTAAGACTGACTCTTTAGAGCTTGTAATTGGAGCTCAGGAGACTAAGTCAGGGTAACTGCTGTGGGTTCGTGGATTTGTATGATGAGTTTGAGGCCGTCCAGGGCTATAGAGAAAGATGCTGTCTTAAAAACAAAAGAAAATGGGCTGGATAGACTGTGTATACATCTAACATACAGAGATATCCCCTTGCGTCCACACAGTGATTTAAAAGATAGGTAATCAGCCAGGCATGGTAGCACACGATTTTAATCCCAGCATTCAGGAGGCAAAGGCAGGTGAATCTCTGTGTTCCAGCCCAGCCAGGGGGCTACTAGTGAGACCTGTTTTAACCTGTTTTAAAATATGTAAATAATAGATGATAAACAGTTGTCAAGCCCTGGCTGTCCTGAAGTCTTTCCACTTGGACGTCCTGGTTCTCCTAGGATCACAGGTGTATGCTACCATACCTGGTCTCCTATCTTAGAATTGTGAAGTTTCATTGTAATATCTGCCTTGCCTAATGAGGGAGAGGATCTGGCTATACTTACCCCTGGTCACCTGCATCAGATGGCAGCTGTCCTTTTATATGAATGCGGATCCTTAGTGTACCCACTGCCCCATTTCTGGGCCAGCTGTCCTACCAGTGCTACTTGACTGTAGGTGTCTGAGATGTGTTCTTGTTAGACCCTGAGCCATGTCACCTCCTAGAGATCAGACATGAGCAAGACAAGCTGACATGCCCTTTGTTGTCCTAGACTTCTGGGAGTACTACCTCCCTTATCTCTACTCCTGTATCTCCTTCCTCGGAGTTCTGCTGCTTCTGGGTGAGTGTCAGAATCTGGGAGAGGAAGAGGGCACCTTGGGCTACAGTTAGGGTGGAAGGGGAAGGGTTGGAGAGGGGTGGGGAGGGAGTGGAAGGTCTGGCATGGGACTGACCAGCTCTTGTGCCTACAGTGTGCACTCCTCTAGGTCTCGCCCGCATGTTCTCCGTCACTGGGAAGTTGCTGGTCAAGCCCCGGGTAGGTAGCGCTCCTTGCCTCTTGCACAGGGTCAGTTTCCTACATCTGAGGTGGAACCATGAAATGGCCCTATGGTTGTGTTGTGCGCAGCTTGCAGGAGGCCACACTCTTTCCCCTACCCCACCCCCACCCCTGTCACGGAGCTGGTCAGAACACAGGTCAGAACACAGGGAATTGGAAGGCACAGGATGGTGCACAGGAGTTAGAGGAAACACTGAGATGCCGGAGAGCGGGGTGGGGGGGAGGTGGGGTGGTAGGGGGTGGGGGGGGGGTGGTCAGAGAGCCTCTGACAGTGCCTCCCTATCCACTACCCTCAGCTACTGGAAGACCTGGAAGAACAGCTGAACTGCTCAGCCTTTGAGGAGGCAGCTCTGACTCGAAGAATCTGCAGTGAGTCTAAATCCCCCACTTGCCTGGGTGGTGGCCTGGCCTTGGCAGGGGCTGAGTACTGGAGGGAAGTATGTCCTCTGCCCTCAGATCCCACCTCCTGCTGGCTGCCTCTGGACATGGAGCTGCTGCATCGACAGGTCCTGGCTCTGCAGGCACAGAGGGTCCTCTTGGGTACGTGGCCTGGTAGTTTACCAAGGAGAGTAGGTCCTTTTTCCAAGTACTTACTAACGACCTCCCACCCCTTCACAGAGAAGCGGCGGAAAGCGTCAGCCTGGCAGCGGAACCTGGGCTACCCTCTGGCCATGCTGTGCCTGCTGGTGCTGACGGTGGGTTCACTAGTTTGTGGGCACGGGAGTTAGTGGGTCCTTGGGTACTTTGGCTTCCTTAGGGAGGACAAAGATGTACGTTGACATGGTTGTCATCTGTAGTAGACGTTGCCACCAAGTGACCGACTTTATGTGCTGCCCCACGCACATCAGTCCCCACTTTGTAGACAGAAATACAACTGACTTGCCCCCAATCAACAAAGTTACTGGGAAGGTATGCAGATTTGTCTCGGAGTGAGAATAAATTAGGACTTCAGGAATAATCTTAGAGGAAAAGGTACCTTTTCCTAGGTCATCTTGTAGGGGGTTGCAGCGTGGGGGAGGCTTTGCTGGAGATTGACCCACGACTTTGCACATGTTAGTCAAGTGCTCTGCAGAGCTGCTCCTCCCCATCCCTATAGGCATGCTCTTTCTAGTTAGGCTTTTGCAGTCTGCCCATTTGGAAGCAGTTTGTTGAGTAACGTCCTCAAAGGGCTGGGATGCTAGCAGCAGGCTAGAGGGAAGCAGAGCAAACTGAGCGTGCTAAATTAAAGACAGTGTTTGTAACGCTGCTCCGAGTAGCTGTGAGAGGAGCAGGGTGATGGGCGGTGGTGACCTTCTGCACACAGGGCCTGTCTGTGCTGATTGTGGCTGTTCACATCCTGGAGCTGCTCATCGACGAGGCTGCCATGCCACGGGGCATGCAGGTATGGGCATGCAGGTATGGGCATGCAGGTATGGGCATGCAGGTATGGGCATGCAGGTATGGGCATGCAGGTATGGGCTCCCAGGGGTTCTTTCTGAAAGGGTGGGGAAGCTGGACAGTGTCTCCTGCTGTTAGCCGACCTGAAGCAGATTGATTGCCATGGGTTCCAGAATGGGCTGCATGATCAAAGGGGGAGGTTGGAGAGAGAGAGAGAGAGAGAGAGAGAGAGAGAGAGAGAGAGAGAGAGAGAGAGAGAGGAGAGAGGAGAGAGAGAGAGAGAGAGAGAGAGAGAGAGAGAGAGAGAGAGAGAGAGAGAGGAGACACAGAGGAAAGGCTGGGTGGTCCTGGTGTTCACAGTGGGGATGTCCCTCACGAGTGCCATCCCACCCATAGGATGCTGCCCTGGGCCAGGTCTCCTTCTCCAAACTGGGATCCTTCGGCGCCATCATCCAGGTCGTGTTGATCTTGTATCCTTCTGGAAACTCTGTGGCCTCTGCCCACCAAACCTGCCTCCCAGGACTCTTAATAGACCCCTGGGAGCACTGGGGAGGGAGCACCGGGGAGCAGCACCAGGGAGGCCGTACATCTTTATCTAACAGGTTGAGAAAGAAGGACTTACTTGGTCTTAAGGACCAGGGAGATAACTCAGTCGGTGAAGTACAGACAGGGAAATCCTGATACCTTGCTCAAGAGTCACTTTAGCCAAACTTGAGGGTTGAAGTACCCTGTCCCAAAGAGTAGTAAGGAGTGGGCTGGCAGGATGGCTCAGCAAGGGAGGACTCGGCTGTTCCGAGTGCCTGATGTTCTTTCAGGAGAGCCTGAGTTCACCTCACATCACCCAGGTCAAGTGGCTCAGCTGTCTCACTCCAGCTCTGGGCCCCACACTCTCTTCTGGTCTCTGCAGGTGTCCGCATCCAAATACACATACCTCTCCCTCCCCACAACTAGATGCAAGTCGTTTTAAGTAGTTTATTTTTAATGCACATTGGTGTCTTGCCTATATGTGTGTTAGGACCCCTGAAAATGGAGTTACAGACAGTTTTGAGCTGGGAATTGAACTCAGGACCTCTGGGAGAGCAGCCAGTGCTCTAACTGCTGAGCCATCTCTCCAGCCCTAGGAAGCATTGTTTTAAAAAGACAGTTCAGTGGGTAAAAGTGCCTGCTGTGGGAGAAACCTGACAACCCAGGCTCTGTCCCTGGGAACTCACAGTGGTGGGAGAGAGCGGACCCCTGAAGTGTGTGCACACGTGTGTGCAGTGGCATGCATGTACACAGGCATACAACGTAATAGCAGGTAATGGGAGAATGATAGAAGATACTCAGCCTCCACCTGTGGCCTCTGTGCACACGTGTCTACACCACACAGAAAACCTTGATCTTGAACAGGTCTGAGAGGCGGTCATTACTTTTTAGAAGCTGGCAGGTTCTTCCCTAACCCGGTGGCAGTTACCTGATGGTGTCCTCGGTGGTGGGTTTCTACAGCTCTCCACTCTTCGGAAGCCTGAGGCCTAGGTGGCACGACACATCTATGACACAGGTAGCTAGCTGGGGTGGGGCGGGAGTGCTGCATGCTGGCAGCTTTTATTTTGTTAGTCTTTTCCCTCACCTCTCTACTCCCTTTCTGCCACCCCCCCCCATACCCTCCCCCCAGCGGAGACAGGGTTTCTCTGTGTAACAGCTCTGGCTGTCCTGGGACTCACAGAGATCCTCCTGCCTCTGCCTCCCAAATGCTGGGATTAAAGGCAGGGACCACTGCACCCAGCAGCACTGGTGGTTCCTGCCACCTTCGCCTCTTCTCTGCTCTCATTCAGATCATCGGGAACTGTGTCTGCCTCCTGGTCCTCAGCTCAGCACTTCCTGTCTTCTCTAGAACCCTTGGTGAGTAGTGGGGGGTGGGGGGTAGACAGTGTGAACTTAGTAGGGAGCTTCAGGCCTCGGCTACATTAGGGAAACCCTATAACAAAAGAGAACTGTCCAGGTCTTACTAATCATCCTGTCTGAGCCTCCATAGTGCTGGGAACCATCTCTTTAAAACCTGTTTTTGAATTTTTAAAATATTTATTTTATGTGTGGGTGGGGACTGTGTCAGAGGACAGCTTCCAGGAGTTGGTTCTTCCCTTGGACCATGTGGGGAATTGAACTCAGGTTGGCAGCAAGTAGCTACCTCCCGACCCATCTCTCTTGGCCCACATTTTGTAATTTTGGATAGGAATGCTCAACACATGCTTTCTCTTCTATGACACAGGAACGTGGAGGAACTTAGGCCTACTGGTCCATCAGTTATTCCAGGATGGATGCAGTAGGAATGTATATTTAAATGGGGGTTCAGGTCTATGACTTGAGAATGTTGTAACAGGGGTTTAGAAGGAGTTAGGCATGGTGACTTACACTTACAGTCCTGGAAAGCTGGCAGCAAAAGAATGACAAGTTGTTTGTCATCCTCAGCTGCATAGTCCAGACAGGAGACTGTCTCAGGTGGGTGGTTTAATAGTGCCTGGCACAAGCAGACACAATGTCTACTGTCTTCATTATCATAGTCCATTGTTTTCTCTGTTTACATAGAAGAAACAGGTCCAGAGCAAGCGTGTAAGGAGCTTGCCAGTGTCAGCTGGCTGTCTAGAAGTGGGACTGGGATAGGAAGCAGTGTGATGACTGCACTCTGCCAGCTTGTAGCTTCCTAGTCAGGAGCCACTTAGAATCCTGGGAACCTCGAATAACCTGAGACTAGAGGCAGCCCCGCTGAAGGAAAAGATACAAACAAACAAGTCTCTGGGAGGAGGAGCAGCAGCTACTGATGCCTTGAGTAGTCCTTGGCATGGGCTTGTAAGGCCTGCACAGCAGGTGCTAGGTAACACTTGTGATGTTCAGTCATGGCCACTAGGAGGCAGCAGAAAGTTGGGCTCCTTTGAGGAGAGGGCTTGGGGGAATTTCCCCTTCTGATTTCGGACTTTGTACTTCAGGGCTGACACACTTTGACCTGCTGGGTGACTTTGGACGCTTCAACTGGCTAGGCAATTTCTACATCGTGTTCCTCTACAATGCAGCCTTTGCCGGCCTCACCACACTCTGCCTGGTGAAGACCTTCACTGCAGCTGTGAGGGCAGAGCTGATTCGAGCCTTTGGTAAGGGAGTGTGAAGCATGGGCTGGCTGGGGAGTTCCTTCTGAAGCAGGGGAGGCCCCAACAGGGAAGAGGGTATGCTACCTGTTTACCCATCTCTTTGACCCATTGTTCTGTCCTGTCTGTCACCTCCCCTCTGAGGAGCTGACCTGTGCCCCTTCTCTCTTTCAGGGCTGGACAGACTGCCACTGCCTGTCTCTGGTTTCCCCCGGGCTTCTAGGAAGAAACAGCATCAATGAGCTCTAGCTAGGGGTTGAGAAGGAGAAAACTGGGCACTACCTAGGTCTGGAGGCAAGCCCTAGGTGGCTGGGCCTCAGGACCTGGAATCTGAGAGAGTGGGTGACAGAGGGGACAGACCATCTGCACTGTTGCTTAATCTGAGCCAGAGTTTGGGACCTGACCGGCCTCCTGCCTTTTCAGATGTAGCTGTGGCCTGAGCGTCCAGTGGAGCTGGGGGACTCGCTCTAGTTCCTGGTCTCAAATACGTTTACACATCTATCTGCCTCAATTCTGTTCCAGGCCATGCCTGAAGCCATGTTTACATGATTTGATGTGCAATAGGGTGGGTGGGAGTTGGGGGGACTGGGCCAGGGGTAGGTTCTGGACACAGGTCGTCTTCCTTGCCTCTGGCCTAGAAGAGCCGAAGCACTGTGCTATCCTGTGGAGGGCTTTGGACCACTGGAGAGACCAAGGGTGCTGGGAGGGGGGGGGCTGCACCCATCAGCAATAAAGTTGATCCCAGGGTTTTCTTGGTTCTTTTGTAAAGAGCCTGTCTCTGTGTCTGTTTGAGTACCTTGTTCCAACTAGTCCTGAGTCTGTGCCATCCATTCCTTCCCCTCTGTGGACATTGTAGAGCTCTGTGGGGCTGTCGATCTGGTGTTGATCTGGTGTCAGGCCAGACAGTTCTGCAGAGGGCTGCCGTTTTCCCCACAGCTTCACTTAAAGCAGGCCACCTCTGCAGGGAGTAGCCACCCACACCTTTAACTGGGGTACCCAGGAAACAGGCAGGCAGAAAGTGTATGGTTTTGTTTTTTGAGGCCTAGTCTACATTGCAAGTTTCAGGCCTGCCGAAGTTACGTGGTGAGCCCTTGGATTCAGTACCTCTCCCCACAGAACGGTTGGCTGCTCTTCTGGACTCTGCCTTCTGCTTAGGGCTTTGTTTCTATACCTCGGGAATTAGGGTAGAAGGGCATTGCACACATCTAAGATGCCATCCCGTCCACCTGCAGCCCTGACCCACATGCAACACTTGGCTGTAAAGGGCCCTGGCTGGCAGGGTCTTATTCCTACCTCTGAGAAGAACCTGGGTCCAGTTGTGTACAGACTGTCGAATCGAATCCTTCGGTCCTCCTGTATTGAGGAAGGAACAAACCTGCAGAACACTACAGACTGTACATTGCACAACTTTAAAGAGTTATAAACTCAAAGTTGTTTATAATTACTGTTCATTTTGTTTTGTTTGACACGGGGTCTCGCTGTGTAGCCCCAAGCTGTCCCGAAACTAGTTCTGTGGATCCGGCTGGCCTGGAAATGACAAAGATCCACGTACCTCTGCCTGCTTAGTACTGGGGTTAAAGGCCATATCTGGCCCTAGAATTCTTAAAACTTTATTGAGGTTAGGGAGATCTGGTATATATGTGTAGGGTTCATAGGATAACTTTTCTTCCATTGTGTGGATCCTGGGGGGTCAAACTCCATGCCTCTGTCTGCTGAGCTAGCCCCAGCGGCCTTTGCAATTCTGGGTCGGGTGGTGTCAAATCCAGGAGCTCTGCTTGTTAGCTCGGTACCACGGAGCTGCCTTCCCATCTCCAAGACCATTTTCTCATAAATGGAAGTCAGACATCAGAGGGTTTTTCCCCCTCTGGTTTTTGTTCTAGTTCGTACAACGTCACAGAGTGCTAGCCTTGGAACTGGGCGAGGGAGGGCAAACATGGAATACAAAAAGTGTAGATTCCACAAATACTTGCCAAGTGCAGTACTGGAAGCTAGACTAGACGGCCTTGGAAATGCATGATAAACCAGCTGGTGCTGAAAGCTGCTTTGTCTGAAAGGTGCCTGATATTCTAATACCATGGTGCTGGGGCGGTCCATTGCTGCCCTACAGCGGGGCATCAGCAATGGGTTTTTAAAATTTTGTAGTGTGTGTGTGTGTGTGTGTGTGTGTGTGTGTGTGTGCGCACCCATGTCACACTGGTGTATGTGTAGAGATCAGAGAACAATTCGCTTCAGTTCTTCCTTTCACATGGAAGCAGGTTGTCGGGCTTGGTAGCAAGTGCCTTTACATACTGAACCGTGTCCCCAGCCTTGTTTTGCTTTGAGACAGTCCCATTATATATAGCCTCGGCTGGCCTGGAACTCAATATATAAACCAGACTAGGCTGGCCTCCAAATCACAGAGCTCTACCTACCTCTGTCTCTACCTCCTGATCTCTGGGATAAAAGTTTTGCAACACCATGGAAACAAACCTTTGGCTAGTTGTTGTGTGGTACATACCTTTAATATCAGCACTCAGGAGGCAGAGGCAGGTAAATCTCTGTGAATTTGAGGCTAGCCTAGTCTACATAGCCAGATCCAGGACAATCAGGGCTACAAAGACCCTGTCAAGACTTTTTTTTTTTTTTTTTTTTTTTTTTTTTTTTTTTAAGATTTGTTTTTTAAAGTCTGGAGAGATGGCTCAGAGGTTAAGAGCACTGTCTGCTTTTCCAAAGGTCCTGAGTTCGATTCCCAGCAATCACATGGTGGCTCGCAACCATAATATGATCTGATGCTGTCTTCTGGTAAACAGGTATACATGAAGATAGAGCACTCATATATGTAAAAGAAATAAAGATTTGTTTTTTCGCTTACATGTATGTCTTTGCATGAATGTTATATGTACCATGTACATGCCTGGTGCCTCCTAGGGCCCAGAAGAGGGCATCCTAGTCTTTGGAGTTGGAACCACAGAAAGTTGTGAACCACCGAAGAGCCAAATTCAGGTTTTACTGCATTAACAGCAAATGCTTCTAACGGTGGCTTTCTTTCTAGCCCTAAAGATTTAGTATTTATTCATGTATGTCCTTAAGCCAGGAACCTAGAGGAATGGCCTGAAACAGAAGCTAAGGAGGAATGCAGGCTCGCATGTATGTCCGTGTGTGTACACATGCCCATAGATACCGGAAGATGGCACTGGATCCCCTAGAGCTGAGTTAGAGTCACCTGTGAGCTGGAAGACACAGTGTGCCTGCCTTCTGTGAGAGCAGAACGAGCTCTCATTCTGGGACATCCCTTCAATCACTCGTGTTTAAATCAAATTGGCTTTAAAACTTTTGATTTAGATTTTGTTTTTATTTTATGTGTATGAGTATTTTGCCTGAATGTATGTCTGTGCACCACGTGAGTTCAGTGCCTGTGGAGGCCAGAAGAAGGTGCTGGGTCCCCTGGTATTGGAAATACAGACTAATGATCAGGTGCTGGGAATTGAACCTCGGTCCTTTGGAAAAGCAGCTGAACCATCTCTCCACCTTTACAATAGCAAAAGGGTTTGTTATTGTCATGGTTGATTTTTGGCAACTTGAAACAAACCTAGACAGATGTGGAAAAAGAGAATCTTACTTGAAAAAATACCTCCATAACATTGCTCTGCAGGCAGATCTGCAGAGCATTCTAATAACTGATGTGGGACGGCCCAGCCCACTGTGGGCGGTGCTGCTCCCAGGCAGGTGGTCCTGGGTTGCATAAGAAAACAGGTTGGGCAAGCCATGAGGAGCGAGCCTTAGCTTCTGTTTCAGGCCATTCCTCCAGGTTCCTGGCTTAAGGCTTTTACTTTGGATTTTTGTGGTTTTTATGTATGTGAGAGCTTTATGGGCATGTATGTGGTTTTTATGTATGTGAGAGCTTTATGGGCATGTATGTATATTTGCCATGTGTGTGTCTGGTCCCCCAGAAAGTCAGAAGAAGGTTGTCAGACCCCCTGGAACTGACGTTGTGGATGGTCGTTAACCACCATGTGGGAGCTGGGAACAGAACCTGGGTGCTCCAGGAAGAGCAGCCAGTGCTCTTAACTGCTGAGCCATCTCTCTAGTCCCCTTCCTGGTGCTCTGTCCTGACTTCCCTTCATGAATGGACTGTGATTGGAACCTGTGAGCTGAAATCCTTTCCTTCCCAAGTGGCCTCTGGCACCTCATGTTCTCCACTATACGCCTCCCAGAGGAACTGACTTAAATGCTAGGGGCCGGTGGGTTAAGCGTCTCTGTGATGAGGCCTGAGGGGTTTGAAGTAGATTCCATGGTCTAGAGGGAGGATGTGGAGGATGGAAGGTGAAGAGAACCGTCCTCTCCAGACCAGGGCTTTAGGTGTCCACTGTCCTTCAACAGCCTCCGAAGGACATCAGAAAATGATGTGCCAGATGAAGAGCATGCTTGAAATCCCAGCATTCAGCACAGAATGTCTGAGGCCAGCTTGGCTACATGTGACTATCTCAAGCAAAGGGAAGCGGGATATTTCTCAATAGGTAAAGTCAGTTGTGTGCTTGGCTCGCATGTCTGAAGTCCTGGTTTTTAATTTCATTTTTAATTAATTTATATACTTACTTATTTCGGTTTTTTGTTTGTTTTTATTTTTGTTTTGTTTTATTGATGTCTCTCTCTACATAGCCCTGGCTGTCCTGGAACTCACTCTGTAGACCAGGCTGGCCTTGAACTCAGAAATCTGCCTGCCTCTGCCTCCCAAGTGCTGGGATTAAAGGCGTGCGCCACCACCGCCCGGCTTGGAACTCACTTTGTAAACCACGCTGGCCTCAAACTCACAGAGATCTGCCTGCCCCTGTTCCCCAAGTGCTGAGATTAAAGCACCACCACACCAGCCCTAACGTTTTATTTTATTTGGATGGGTGTTTTGCTTGCATGTACATCTGCGCACCAACTACATGCGTCTCGCCCAGAGACCAAAAGACAGCAGTGGACCCCCATGGAAGTGGAGTTACAGAAAGAAGGTAGGGTGCTATGATTCCAACTCAGGACATCTGGAAAAGTAGCCAGTGTGTTTAACTGCTGAGATGTCACTCCAGCCCTGGAGGCCCTGGTTTGGATCCCAGCACCACATAAACCTGGTGTGGTAAAACATGATTAACTTCAGCGCTGGAAAGCTGGAGGCCAGAGGAGAAAACATTCAAGGTCAGCCTTCTCTGTGAAGTTTGAGACCAAGCCTGAGCTACTTTAGATGCTGAAAAAAAAAAAAAAAAAAAAAAAAAAAAAAAAAAAAAAAAAAAAGCCGGGCAGTGGTGGCAAACGCCTTTAATCCCCAGTACTTGGGAGGCAGAGGCAGGCGGATTTCTGAGTTCGAGGCCAGCCTGGTCTACAGAGTGAGTTCCAGGACAGCCAAGGCTACACAGAGAAACCCTGTCTCGAAAAACCAAAATAAAATAAAATAAAATAAAAAATAAATAAATAAATAAATAAATAAATTTAAAAAAAAGGAGAGGAGGGATAAAAAGTGGCCCTTGGGTATCTAGCAACCATTTGAGGGGACACAAAACTTGGAAAGCCCTGGCCTGGCAAGGTAGATCAGCAGGTAAAAGCACTTGCCACACAGCCTGATTAACCTGAGTTCAATCCCTAGAGCCCACTGTGGAAGGAGACAGCGGATTCCCAGAAGTCCTCTGACCCACAGGTCTACGATGGCATGTGCCTGCACTCACACAACATACACAGACACAGTAGTTAAAAAAAAAAAAAAAAGTTCCAAACTGGATTGTGAGTGTCCGGGCCTCTGTTCCCAGGAAGATACAAAACCACCAAGGAAAATGATCCTCTGGGGCCCCCCCGTCTTGGTTATGGACCAGTGTGGGGAGAAACCGGGGAGACTTGAGGAGGCCCACAGAGAAGGGAGGCTTTGATGGTCTGCCCAAAGGGCTTGGATGGCCTTGGAACTCAGACTTCCTGGAGGGCAGCAGAGGGTATGGCTTGCCAGGGTAGACTTTAGGAGAGCAAAGACTAGTCCCCAGGAAGATAGTTTGGTGCCTAATTTAGACTCGGAGGTAGAAGGATGCTTATCCAGGCAGCCAGGACTGTAAAGCTTCAGGGATTTCCTAAGCAGGTGCCTGCATGGTTTCCAGGATGGGACACACTTCAGTGGAGTAATGGAACAGTGGTGACCGCTAGATCCCCCGCCCGGGTGGGAGGGGGCGGGACAGCCCTGGGAGAAGGGCGGGGGGCGGGGCCAGGGACCACTTAAGGCGGAGTCAGGGCGTTTCTGGGAGCACGGGAGCCCGGCAGCAGAGACCGGCTGGGCTGGCACTCAACCTCGACCCACCTGCCCTGTAATGGTAGTCTATCCGTAGTAGATTCCAGGTTCCCCAGGGCATGTAGGCAGAGTTAGCGGCTGCCAAGTGTTCAGAGTCACAGAGCTCCAGGTACTCTGGGACCTTCTCTATCTGCGGTGCTCTTTAGCTCCTGCGGAGATGCCCAACTGACAGGAGAGCCAGTGAGGATAAGAACGCTCCCTTTCGACCCAAGTCTACTGCACCCATGGCTCTGCCGGCCAGTCTGTTGCCCCTGTGCTGCCTGGCACTTCTGGCACTGTCTGTCCAGAGCTGCGGGCCGGGCCGAGGACCGGTTGGCCGGCGGCGTTACGTGCGCAAGCAACTTGTGCCTCTGCTGTACAAGCAGTTTGTGCCTAGTATGCCTGAGCGGACCCTGGGCGCGAGTGGGCCAGCGGAGGGGAGGGTAACAAGGGGGTCGGAGCGCTTCCGGGACCTCGTACCCAACTACAACCCCGACATAATCTTCAAGGATGAGGAGAACAGCGGCGCTGACCGCCTGATGACAGAGGTAAGGAGAGTCTCTCCCCACCTGCTACTACACACCACCAGCTCCTCAATTTTCCTACCACAGCCCTGGAGGATGAACTGTCCCTTCGTCCCCAGAGACCCTAAGCTAAAATAAAATAAAGTAAGATCTCCTTTCACCACATCCTTCAAGAAAGCAAATAACCTGGTGGCTGGATAGTGGTTTGGAGGTATCCAAACCGGGAGAGAAGCTGGGATGGGGAGGGGGAGGAGGAACTGCCTAGTGAGAGTGAATCTGGGAGAGGCTGGAGGGAGGGCGGGGAAAGGAGGATGGCGGCAGGCGAGACGGGAAATGGCTGAGGCGTGGACCGGGGGTCAGTCACCGAGCCAGGCAGGAAGGGCTGGGGTGAGCTGGGGGCCAGGAGCTGGCTGGGATAGGTAGCCTACATAAGGCTTTACACTTAAGCCTGGCTCTTGGCCTGATGTCCAAAAGCTCTGTGAGCCAAAGAGAAGGGGGCCGGGAAAGAGATGGACAAGGACAGGTTACCAGACCACCGACCTGGGAATGGGGTGGTCAGGAATTGTCCTTGGTATGGAAGAGGTGTCCCTAACCAGTACAGCCTATACTAGGGTCTAAACCTCGGAACAGAGGGACACACCTGAGAATCAAGGGTTTCTGGGCCATGTAAACTCAGCTTAGCTTGAGCACTCTGCTTTGAATAAATCGTTAAGTTCAACTAGCATTCTGGAGCACAGTGCTACAGAGAGGCACGGAACCAGCCCGGTTCAGTGGACCATGGCTTGGAAGAGAAGGGGCCCAGAGCCCCTATGTCCAGTGTTGTAAAAAGAAATTCAGAAGACATATTTCTCCACCCCACCCCACCCCACCCCCTCATTTTGTATCTGAGAAGTGGGTTTCAGGAGGAAAAAGCAATTTAATCAAGGCCTCACAGCCAAATAGTAGGATTGCTGAAACTAGGTTCAGGACGCCTGGTTCTCAGTCCTATATACTTTCCATTACACCACCTAATTGTGTGTGCACTGGGGGGGGTGTCAGTGGGGGGAGTACGGATTTCCTCTGACTAACTGCCATAGTTTTCCAGGTTACATGGTTAGGAAAACCTGTACAGGGAAGAAAGTCTTTCTTTCTTTCTGTCTCTCTTTCTTTCTTTCTTTCTTTCTTTCTTTCTTTCTTTCTTTCTTTCCTTCTTTCTATCCTTCCTTCCTTCCTTCCTTCCTTCCTTCCTTCCTTCCTTCCTTCCTTCTTTCTTTCCTTATTTACTGAGACTCTGTAGCCCTGACAGTCCTAGAACTTGCTATGTTCCTCTCATAGAAATCCTCCTGCCTCTACCTCCTGATTGCTGGGATTGAAGGTGAGAACCAATCACTCCAAGCCAAGAATTCCTTCTTGTTCCAGTGATGAAGCCATCCTCTTTCCTGTAAACTGGGAAGGAGCATCCCTTCCTCACCTTGGTCATGGGTCATTGCGGTCCTTGCCTCTGGCTGAAACCTGCAGTAGAGGGATAGAACAAGCGATAGGCTTAGGAGGCCTAAAAGGGCCTGGGAAACCCCCCTAACACACACACCCAGTCTTGCCTATCTCCCACACCCTGACTGCAAAAGGACTCCATTGAGTTGGCTCTGTACTGGGCTACTGCCCCCGCAGGTCAGGGCCTTCTTAGGGGACAAAACGACACAAAGTTAGAAAGAGCTACCACTTGTCCTGTGCCTCTGCAGAGGTGAAGTTGACTAGAAAGAAGGGTAGGGGCAAATGTTCCTCTAGCAATCATGTCCAAGTTCGAGGTGAGAGACAAAAAGAGACAAAGAAAAAAGTTGTTCTCTGCCGGTCCTCCTGCGCTCTTGCTCCCGCAGTGTCCCCGGCTCTGGCGCGCCAAGGTCTCCAACTCCCAGACCGGAGCAGCCGAGATAACTGCGGCCTCCCTCCCCCGGCCGTGCAGGCCTGCGGCTGTGGCTCCTTTTCCTCCACTCCCACCCTGAGCGGGGAAGTGGGGGCAGTTCCACGCCAGGGCAGCTCCATTCTCAGGTGCTGCTGCTCCCACGCCTTTCGGGGATGATTCTGGAACAGCGGCGGGAGAGATGGGGGCTCTCAGGACCGACACAGTGGCAGGCTGGCCACGCTGGGGGAGGGGACCTGGCGGGCGGGAGCGGGGATGTAGGGCGCGGCGCTCTGCCCTTTCCTCTCCCTGAGCCGGGGCGGCTGAAAAGCGTCTTTGTAGCTGTAGCTGCTGAGTCCGCTTCTCCCGACGCGTTCCCGGCCTCGGCCCGAGATTCTCGCTTAGTTAAGTCATCCCGGAGAATGGCCATTGTACTTCGTGCGGCCCCCGCCACCCAACCCTTTTTCCAACAGCCTTGATCCCACGTGGCTCCTCTTGGGCACCTCTGTAAGGGCGCACCCAGACCACCAATGGGTTAATGCTAGAGGCTGAAAGGAGGAGGAGGAGGAAGGAAGGAAGGAAGGAAGGAAGCGATGCCCAGTGCCAGGGAAGGCAACCAAACAAAAGATGAATCAGACGGAGGGAGGGCAGCTGGGGCCCGGGGCGGGGGTCAAGCTCAAATAGGGCTCGATTCGGGGAGCCAGGCCCTCTCTAGCCAAACTTCCATTCTCCCTCTCTACTAGGGTTCTCTCATTGGGATGAGGTCATGGGGTGAGGGGCGAGCATTGAAAATGGGGGAATAACTAGGTATGTACACCCCCTCATGGTTCGGTTCTCCAAGCATGCCCAGGCAAGGGAGTACAGATTGGGGACTACACCTATTCATCAGAGCCTCTCTTCCCCGCGGCTCCCCAACGCTGGGAGGGAGTGTATCCAGAGAATAAAGATGCTTTAATGGTTTCTTCTGCCTCGCCCTTCCTCACCCTTGCCTGGCAACGATGGCAGTAGTGGGAAACCCGCTCCTCTATTCCCCCATTAGCGTTGCAAAGAGCGAGTGAATGCTCTAGCCATCGCGGTGATAAACATGTGGCCCGGAGTACGCCTACGTGTGACTGAAGGCTGGGACGAGGACGGCCACCACGCACAGGACTCACTCCACTACGAAGGCCGTGCCTTGGATATCACCACGTCTGACCGTGACCGTAATAAGTATGGTTTGTTGGCGCGCTTAGCTGTGGAAGCCGGATTCGACTGGGTCTACTACGAGTCCCGCAACCACATCCACGTGTCGGTCAAAGCCGGTACAGTAGATGCCAGATGACGGTCCATCCAAAGGGACCTCTCGGGGAAACTGAGTCTACCATAGCCTTCTTGCTAGCCTAAGGGAGACCAAACAGGCATTAGTGTTGTAAAACACTTCTATTTCCACTCACGGTGGGGCTAGATCCCTGGGAAATTAAACTGTCCCGGGGCTGGTGAGATCTGCGTTGGGCTTGACCCATATCTTCGAGACTGTACTTGCACTGGTTGATCTGGACTTAATCCTTTTTATGATTGTGGCTTGCAGATAACTCACTGGCGGTCCGAGCCGGAGGCTGTTTTCCGGGAAATGCCACAGTGCGCTTGAGGAGCGGCGAACGGAAGGGGCTGAGGGAACTCCATCGTGGTGACTGGGTACTGGCCGCTGATGCAGCGGGCCGAGTGGTACCCACGCCAGTGCTGCTCTTCCTGGACCGGGACCTGCAGCGCCGCGCCTCGTTCGTGGCTGTGGAGACCGAGCGTCCTCCGCGCAAACTGTTGCTCACACCCTGGCATCTGGTGTTCGCCGCTCGCGGACCAGCGCCTGCTCCAGGTGACTTTGCACCGGTGTTCGCGCGCCGCTTACGCGCTGGGGACTCGGTGCTGGCTCCCGGCGGGGACGCGCTCCGGCCGGCGCGTGTAGCCCGCGTGGCGCGCGAGGAAGCCGTGGGCGTGTTCGCACCGCTCACTGCGCACGGGACGCTGCTGGTCAACGACGTCCTCGCCTCCTGCTACGCGGTTCTAGAGAGTCACCAGTGGGCCCACCGCGCCTTTGCCCCTTTGCGTCTGCTGCACGCGCTGGGGGCGCTGCTCCCCGGGGGTGCAGTCCAGCCAACTGGCATGCATTGGTACTCTCGCCTCCTTTACCGTTTGGCGGAGGAGTTGATGGGCTGAGCTTCCAAGGACAGAAGTCCTTCAGACTCTGCGCAAAACCGAAGCCCCAAGACCTGCTAGCTGAGATCTGGGGATGTGGGCAGCAGGTGATGCTGATTGGGAGAGGGGTTGAGAAAGGAAGAGAAAAAGTTGAGCTGTGGTAGGAACTTCTTGGTTTAGGCAACTTCTAACTGAGAGGAGTGGTACCCGGTCCTTGATAATTGGGTTTGCAAGTAGGCACTCTTTAACGAGGGCTTTTTTGCGTCTTCCCCAGTCGTACTGGATAATTTTATTTTCTATTTATAATTTGTAATATGATGTCCAGCTTGCCCAGCCCACCAAGGTGAGGACCTGGAGCGTGGCTTTAACACTGTCTGACCCAGCCTGCCAACTTGAAGGCTCACACTCTCACTTTTCCCTGCAGGTGGGTTAATAAAGGGAAGGCTTATTGGAAACCGCCTTCACTTGGGTGATTCACCTGCAAAGAGGAGGAGAACCAGGACTAATCAGGTCCACGCCTTACTTCCAACTCACCCCTCTTCCTCAGCAGGATCTTCCAAACCCTCTTGCTGCAAAGGGTGTCCCAACCTGTCAGCAATAGACCAGCAATGTCCTGCCCTTTTTAAGGTACTGGTTCCACCCCCAGCCGGGACCAGAACTTCGATTATGATGATACATTACCAACTTGAGTGGGGTGAGATTTACTGAGGCAGCATGAAGGCTGATGCTCAACCCATTTGGAGCCTTCTATTGTTAGCTATTTGGGCCTAACCCTGTAGGATGTGGATCAGCCCAGTAATCATCCTGCCTGCTGAAGCAGTCTGATTATTTTCTGAGATTTTGGTAGGCCAACTAATGAACCATGGGTGTTCCTTACAATCCACCATAGATTTGTGGCCAAAATAAAGATCCTAGAGTGATCACAAATGGTGGTCAAATTACAGGAGTACATGCTTGTAATCCCAACTCTTTGGAGATGGAGAAAGGATAGAAGAGGAGAATCATGAATTCAAGGCTAACCTGGCCTGCATAGTAGAACACACACACATAGGCACACACAGAGACAGAGACAGAGAGAAGCTGGAGGGAATCATTTCTCATTACCTGCAGGGACCAGGTTTTGGCTTGGGTATATCTGAGGGAAAAGGCCTCCTCAGGTTCTAGTATAGCATTTTGAGTCTCCTCCTTCAGTCCAGTGGTCATACCTGCTGGTTCCCCATTCACCCTTCCTTCCCTGTCTCTTGTTACTGGCTGGGCTTTTCTGGTTTCTCTGGGTGTTTGGGGGAATTTTTGAACTCTAAACATTGCAGACCATTGAAATGCAGGCAGATTGATGTCTTTGAGCTAGGGATGGGCATATAGGACTGCCCTGGAAGTGGGTATGTAGCATCTGAGGGAGAGTCAAGGGTGGGTGGTACTTCCAGGAACTGGGCCCAAGCCTGCTACACTGCAAGGAAGATTGGCTCTGCTCTGAGCTTCCAAGACAACACAGTCCGTGCTGTAGACACGTTGCCCTCTGGTGGCATTGGAGAGAATTCTAAGCCTGGGGACATGAGGTTTCTTTTGGTTCCAACTGCGCATGCTGCACCAGGCTTACTCACAGGAACTTATCCAGGGGCAGAATTAATGCATGTGACTTGCGTTAACCTTTAGCATGGGGCCACGGTGTCCGGAGATGGTAAGGAACCTGCATGGTTCCCTCTCAATCCTTGGCATTTTTTACAGCTCTTGTGCCTAGTTCAGCTCTGGGGCTCTGGGAAACTCGAAGTTTATGTAATGGTACAGAAAATCCCTCACTCTGGTGACCCTCAAACCGTGTGGTCAGAAGATAACAGTAGATAGAACTTCAAATGCTTCCCGACAAAGGCCTTCTCCTCACCGATGTCCATGTCTGCAGACACCAAATACCCGATGCCACCCTGCCCTCTCCCTGCCTCAGAGACACATCTCAAACAACTGGCCTTTCCTATTTTCTTACCCTACTCTTACCTGCATCTCTTAAATCCTGAAACCTTTCTTTTATCACCCAGGTGATGAACAATCTGATAAGCTAATTAGTCTTTCTGTGCTCCTGGACAATCTGTGTTTACTACCTTCCCTAAGTACTGCTTGTATCTAAACTGCTGAAACTAAGGCCTTTAACCAGAAAACCATAATGGCTGGCTGAGAACATAGCTCAAATAATACAGCATTAGCCCAGTGTGCCCAGAGCCCCAATTTCAATCTCCAGTACTACTCAAATGGCTATGTAATATATTTGGGGAGAAGAATTCGTTGGTTTTCATTAAATCACTTCCTATAGGTTACTTTCCGGGTTTGAGGCTCACCTCTCTCTCCAACTTTATCCCTTGAGGACCCTCATTCTGTCCTCTCGAGGCCCCCTCCCTTCATTCTGTCCCCTTGAGGCCCCTCCTCTTATTCTTATCCCCCTCGAGGCCCCTCCCCTCATTCAGTCCCCTCGAGGCCCCTCCCCTCATTCTGTTCTCTTGAGGCCCTCCTCTTATTCTTATCCCCTCGAGGCCCCTCCCCTCATTCTGTCCTCTTGAGGCCCCTCCTCTTATTCTTATCACCTCGAGGCCCCTCCCCTCATTCAGTCCCCTTGAGGCCCCTCCCCTCATTCTGTTCTCTTGAGGCCCCTCCTCTTATTCTTATCCCCTCGAGGCCCCTCCCTTTATTCTTGTCCTCCTGAGGTCCCTCCCAGCTTTGTAAAAAACACACTTTGCCTACAAGCAGGTAAGCGCACCGTGTGCTTGTGGCAGGTGGGCACACTAATTTGGCCGCTGGTCGAGCACCTTCCAGTAGCAACTCTTTTCAACGCAGGAGCTGAGCAAATGTCATCTAGGCTTTGTGTTCCCCTCTCGCTGCCGTTGTTGCCCTGTGCTGTCTACTCCTGTCTGCTACTCCACTAAAAGTATTGCCAGCGTACGCTTTTCAGGGCTGAGTTTTGTTTTGTTTTTCAAGCTGGGTACGGAAAGGAGAATTGTCTTGAGTTCAAGGGCAGCCTGGGCTACTTAGTAAGGCCCTGCCATAAATAAATCTTATTATTTAAAATCAGACACAATGTGACATATTTGGATGTATTTATTTATGTTTGTTAATTTATTTATTTTGAGATTCAGTTTGCCCTTGAGCTCATAACATTCCTGCTTCTGTTTCCAGAACATTGGGGTTGGGTTTATTTCAGGATAAAAGAAAAATTTTGAGGGGCAGTGGTGGCTCACGCCTGTAATTCCTGCACTTGGGAGGCAAAGGCAGGCAAATCCCTCAGTTCCAGGTCAGCCTGATCTACAGAGTGAGTTCCAGGACAGGCAGGGCTACAGAGAAACCCTGTCTCAAAAAGCCGCATTAAAAAAGAGAAAAAAGAGAAAGAGTGCTGGAGAGATGGCTCAGTAGTTAAGAGCACTGACAGTTCTTCCAGAGGACCTGAGTTCAGTTCCCAGCAACCACATGGTGGCTCATAGCCATCTGTAAATAGATCTGATGCCCTCTTCTGGCCTGAAGATGTACATACAGACAGGATGCTGTATACATGATAAATAAATCTTTAAGAGAGAGAGAGAGAGAGAGAGAGAGAGAGAGAGAGAGAGAGAGAGAGAGAACAAATACAAGGAACTGTGATTGGGTGCTGTGGCTTGGTGGTGCCCACTTTTAATCCCCACACTTGGGAAGCAGAGGCAGCTGCTGTCTGTGAATCTGAGACTGGTCTAATCTATAGAGCACTCCAGGCCAGCCAGGGCTAAACAGAGAGACTGAGTGTCAGAAACAACCTTGCAAACAAAGATATAAAACAAAAAAACAAACAAATAAACAAATGACTTTTGGCTAAAGAGACAGGCCAGAAGTTAAGAACAGAATCTAACACTCTTCTGAGAATTTCAGAACATTTTGTGATAGTGTTGACAAGACTTCTGCATACAGGGTCATTAGAATTAGAGCCACTACCTAAAGGTTCAGGTAACTTTAAATCCATCCTTTTTTTCCAAGCAAGAATAGTATAACATCATACACAAAACATCAAGAAACTATATTCTTGGAAAAGTAGCCATTAATGTATAAATACATAGGCTTACTAAAGCAATGTTATTACCTAGGAAGAATCCAATCGGCAGTATGTGCCATATCAGTACAGGGAGAGACTTCTGAACAGGGAAGAGCTGAAATAGGGTTGTTGACTGGTATATAGGTGGGCAAGGCTGGAAAGGGCATCTCAGGCAAGAGTTTGGCGTCTGGGAGGATATGTAGTCATTGACCATAGAGACACTGTTTGGTGAGGTGTGTTGCTGGAGAGGTGGCTCAGTGGTTAAGAGCACTGGCTGCTCTTCCAGAGAACCCGGGTTCAATTCCCAGCATGGCAGCTCACAATGTCTGTAACTCCAGTTCCAGGAATCTAACACCCTCACACAGATGTACATGCAGACAAGAGACTAATACATATAAACGTAAGTTATATATATATATATTTTTTTTTTTAAAACAGAGCTACTTGGAAGGGTAACAATACATTGCTTATATTTACTGAGGACTCAGTACATGCTAGGCCCTGTTCTCTAACAGGTGTGGGAATTCTCACTGAAGTCTCATTGGATTCTTACAGCATCACAATAAAAGTAATTTAACTGCTGTTCTCTTAACACCAAGTCATCTCTCCAGCCCCCTTATTTCTTATTTTCATTTTGTCTCTTTTTCTTCTACATTAAATGGCTTGCCTCCTTAATTAAAATTACGTTGCCATTCAGTTAAAGAAATACATATTGTTTAGGTTCCTGGCAGGCTGGTAAGCCAGTGAAGAGGAGAGTAAGAGAGACTCAATGGTAGAGCACGTGCCTAGCGTGGGCCAAGCTCTGGGTTCGAGTCCCAGCAGTACATAGCTCTGGGATATAGCTCTGCAATGTGTGGGAACATACAGGGCTTCAAAAAAGGTAATTAAGGTTAACTACTGAGATGGGTTAGTGGCTCACAGCTGCTATCAGCATTCAGCAAGTTGAGAAAGGAGATAGCTTGCTGGTCAAGAGCAGTCTGATTACATAGTGAGTTCTAGGCCACTCCTGGCCTTTAGAATGAGACTCTGTTTCAAATGTTAAAAAGTTGGTCATGAGACCACTATCAGACAGAACAATGTGAGTTCAAGGCCAGCCTGGTCTACATAGTGAAGTCAAGGACAGCAGGGCAACATAGTAAGACAGAAGATCTTGTCTTAAAAAAAAAAAAAAAAAAAGTCCAGGAGTAGTAGTGAGAGGCCATCCTGGCCTACATGATACCATGTCTGAAAACAAAACAAAACAAACAAACAAAAAATCAAGCAAACATCAAACCAAAAGGTTAAGTGAGGTTAGAAGTGTGGGCAGTGTCCAGATGCTATAGGACTAGCCCACTTAAAACAAAAAATATCAAAACATCCTGCTTCTTATACATCTCTTAAACGTTTGTTATTTTTATTTATTTTTTATTTTTAGTTTATGTGCATGAGTGTTTTGACTGCATGTGTGTAAGCGTACCAAGTGAGTGTAGTTCTTCTATAGGCCAGAAGAGAGCATTATTCCCTTTAAACTGAAGTTACGGACAGTTGAGAGCTGTTGTGTTGGTCTGGGAACCAAACCCAGGACCTCTGTAAAAGCAGAAATACCCTTAGCCACTGAGCCAGCCCTCTGTCCCTCCCCAGACTTGAGGAAAAACCACATGTGAGAATATATGGGAAGGCTCTGTCTAGAATGATTACCAGGAACTTGACCCCCAACCTCTAGTATTATAACAAAATAATGATATATTGTACATTATTACTATTAACTATTACTATTACTAATATGGAGGGTCCCATTCTGTAGCCCAGGCTGGCCTGGTGCTCACTTTGTAAACCAGGCGGACATCAATTACAGTGGTGCCTCTTTAGTGTTAGGAATACAGACATGAGCTAGCACATGTCTTTGATGATTGAGTATGGAGGGAAAAGAAGAAATAGAGGCTTCCAATCTTGAGGAAGAGACCAGAGCCAAGGCAAAGACTTTACTTAATAAAAACAATCCTCTCTTTTGCTGGGCATCGTGTCCTGTACCTGTAATCCTGCACTCAGAACACAGAAGCTGTAAGATCAGAGCTCTGGGGTAGCTCTGGGTCAGTTTTAGAGTAACCTCTGACCTCAGCACTCACTATTCTTGCAGAGGACCAGAGTTTGATTTTCAGAAACCATGTAGGAGCTGCTAACAATTATTTGGAACTCCAGCTTCAGGGGATCCAAATGTCCAGTGCCCTCTTCTGGCCTCTGTAGGCACTGCATCCATGCACACACACACACACACACACACACACACACACACACACACACAAAATTATAAACTTAAAACCTTAACACAGAAAATGTTCATGAAAATTATCTTTCTTTTATATAATTTATTTGTATTTTATTTTACTTAGTTCACTGGTGTTTTGCCTGCATGTATGTCTCCCTGGAAGAGGAGTTACAGACAGTTGTGAGCCACCATGTGGATGCTGGGAACTGAGCCCTGATCCCCTGGAAGAGCAGGGTGCTCTTAACCTCTGAGCCATCTCTCCAGACCCTCCAAATCATCAAAACAAAAGAAAAGGAAATAACTAGGGCTGGAGAGATGGCTCAGTGGTTAAGAGCACTGACTGCTCTTGCAGAGGTCCTGAGTTCAATTTCCAGCAACCACATGGTGGCTCATAACCATCTGTAATGGGATCTGGCGCCCTCTTCTGGTGTATCTGAAGACAGCTATAATTGTACTTATATACATAAAATAAATAAATAAATCTTTAAAAAGAAAAGGAACCCCTCCACCCCAAAAAGGGCAAACAAAAGGAGAAAGAAAAAGAAAAAAAAAAAGCATTTTTGACTAAGAATCCTAACTTTTTTTTTTTGTCCAGATCTCTAACTATATTTTTGTGAACTGTTCTTAGTAGAGGAGCTTTCATCTCAGGTGGGGAAACTAAGACAGCTGTCTATGGAAAAAAGACCATGAGCCAGATGTGGTGGCACATACCCTTAATCCAGGACAGCCAGGCTACACAGAAAAACCAAGTCTCAAAAAACAATGAGAAAACGGGCTGGAGAGATGGCTCAGTGGCTAACAGAATTTGTTGCTTTTGTAGAGGACTCAGCCTGATTCCCAGCATCCACACAGTGCCACACAAACACCTGTAAGTTTAGTTCTCGGGGACCTGACAGCTTCTGGTCCCCACCAGGCATGCAAGTGGACATACTTACAGACAAAACACCCATTAAATTAAACTAGAAACTGGAATCAGACAGGGCTGTTAGGTGGTCTTCATCTCTAGATCTCTAGATAGATTTTCTCATCTGAATGTCTGAGTTTCCTTGCTGGAGCTTCAGCCACGTGTAGGAAATGTTCCCACTCTCATGCAGTGTGCTATGAGAACAGGTGGTCGGACACTGCAGGGGAGTGACACAGGCTGGGCTGAGAACACAGCAGGCTTTGCTTCTTTGGAAACCCAAACTGTCTCTTAACCTATCTCCATTGGGCCCCATAACCTAAGTATGTAGCTGTGCAAATAGAACTCTTGAGAAGTGGGGACACTTTCTCTGCGGCTCTCTGTTCCTTTCAAGGGGTTCTATGAGGAGAGCCTAGGCTTCCTTGGAGCTGATGTCTACCAGGTAAGACAGAGCTGCCCCCCTAACAGCCAGGCCTGAGCTGAAGACTGCAGCTGTCTGGGGAACAGCTGGTTAAGCCCCCAGCAGCTGCAACAGCTGAGATTAATCTCATGGCCCCCATACAGCACACATCCCTTTCTTGTTATGTTCCTTGGCTAGACTACCTGATCTCAGAGACTTTGTTTTCTTGAAATAGGGTCTCTTTACAAAGCCCTGCTGTCCTGGAACTCACTATATAGACCAGCCTGGCCTTGAACTGACAGATATCCTCCTGCCTCTGCTGGGATTGAAAGAGTACATCACCATGCCAGGCTTAAGATCATCTAAAATCTTTTAGAGTGGGTATTATGAATTTTTTTAAAACTAAATGACCTAAGTTTCCTATGTACTTCTCCCTGGTGCTGCTGGCCCAACCCTCCTTGGATCTCGGTAGGAAGTGTTGCATGAGTCTGAGTCTTACACACAGCCTCCCCTTCCCTCCCTTAAGAACAGAGTAGTTCAGCCTATGGAGTAAGAATGGAGAATGGTTTTCAGTGACAAAGTTGTTAGGGGTGAAGACTCCTGTCTGGTAGGATGAGAAGGTTGATTGGGTTTCTGTTTCCTTCAAAGACCATGCTAAGTCCTAGGAATTCTTGGCAGTGTCTTGGGAAGAATGGCTGTCATGCTGGAGGGCCTTATTTTTAAACTGGTTACTTTTCCTGGGATGGAGATTATGCATCTAAATACATAGAACTGTATGTACTTTTATACTTTTAGGTTCTTGGTTTGTTTGTTTGTTTTTGTTTTGAGACAATGTTTTTCTGTGTAGCCTGAGATCTGTCTGCCTCTGCCTGGTGAGTGCTGAGATTAAGGCATGCACCACTAAGGGCTGCCTCCTCTATCACCTCTACCCTGCGTATGTATGTTTGTATGTATGTATGTATGTATGTATGTATGTATGTATATGTATGCATGTATGTATCTATGTAACTATATATGTATGTATTTATGTATCTCTGTATGTATGTATGTATCTATGTATGCATCTATGAATGTATGTATGCATGTATCTATGTAACTATGTATGTATCTATGTATGTATCTCTGTATGTATGTATCTCTGTATGTATGTATGTATGTATTTATTCTGTACTTTTAGGCTCTTATTCAACAGTTGTGTCCTTAAGGATATTACTTTGTCTGGGGGTGCCGGAGGATATGGTGAGGCACTGCTGCCAGGAGGCTGGAAAACAGGTGCTATAAGATTTAAACAATTAAACAATTTACTGTCTCGAAAAAACAAAACAAAAAACAAAAAAAAATAAACAATTTAAACCAAAAAGGTGAATTAACACACAGGAAGAGATCAGATCCAGAGACTTCCCTCTCCTTGCTCCAAATGCTTATCAAGCCCTGACATCACAGGTAGGTTTTATGCTGTACTAAGGACATCCTCCTGTCCACTTTTCTGGTTGATGATGTCTTGCTGTCTCGCCAGCCTTGAGCATCTCACTCCACCTGTGCATCAGTGCAACACCCCAGCCTCAACTCCAATAGCTGAGACTACAAGTGTCTGCCCCCATACTCGGGAGATTTTCAAAATGAAGTTATCCGAGTAGGTACACACAATTAAGGTTTTTTTTTTTGGGGGGGTGGGGGGAGTATGATCAAACTTGAGCTTTAAAAGGTCCCAAGTTTTGTTTGAGTCCCAGCATGGTAGCATGCCTTCTCTCTCTCTCTGCTGTCAAAGAGCCAGGTGTAGTAGCAGTTCATGACCCTGCTCAGAGGTTGAATCCAGGGAATCATGGGTCAGGCAACTTGGGGCTGTAAGTTCAAAGCCAGCCTGGCTAACCTAGTATGACCCTGTTTCAAATCATAAATTTAAAGATTTATTATTTTACTTTTATGTGTATGAGTGTTCTGTCCGGATGCGTGTGTGTACAGCATGTGGGTGCCTGATGCAAGCAGGGGCCAAAGGACCACATCAGATCCCATGGTACTGCAGTTATGGATGGTTGTCTGCTGCATGTGGGTGCTAGAAACTGAACTAGAGTCCTCTTGAAGACCAGAAATGCATTTAACTGCTGGGCCATGTTAGCAAGCCCCTTGAAATATAAATTTAAAAAATGAGGCCGGGTGGTGGTGTCACACGCCTTTAATCCCAGCACTTGGGAGGCAGAGGCAGGTGGATTTCTGAGTTCGAGGCCAGCCTGGTCTACAGAGTGAGTTCCAGGACAGCCAGGACTACACAGAGAAACCCTGTCTCGAAAAAAACCAACCAACCAACCAACCAAACAAACAAACAAAAAAAGGACAGGGACATAGCTCAGCCTCAGTAGCACAGAGATGCCTAGACTGTGTGGGTCCTGCATACAATTCCCAGGACTACCACCACCACTATATATATATGTGTGTGTGTGTGTGTGTGTGTGTGTGTGTGTGTGTATGCATGTATGTATATATGTATATAGCATTATATATTTTTATATATACATATATGATTGCATTTTAATTGTTTGAGAACTGGTTTTAAACTCTGGATCCTCTGCCTCCCAAGTGCTATGGTTACAAGTGTGTACTTGGGTCTCTCTCTCTCTCTCTCTCTCTCTCTCTCTCTCTCTCACACACACACACACACACACACACACACACACACACACACACACATTTTAGCTATCTGTTTTGCCTTGTATGAGACAGGATCTCTCTATGTAGTTCTGTCCATCCTGGAACTCAATATATAGACCAGGCTGGCCTCAAACTCACAGAGACCCTTCTGCCTCTGTCTCCCAAATCGCAGGGACTAAAGGCATGTGCCACTACATCCAGCCAATATTTAATTTAATTTTTAGTTATATGTATTTATTTGTGTCCCTGTATATATAGGCCATGAGTGTTTGGGTACCAAGAAGGCCAGAAAAGGCCATATGGACTTGGAGTCCCAGGAGGTTATAAGGGACCTTACATGGTGTTAGGAATGTACCTCAGATCCTCTGGAAGAACAGAATGCATCTGAGCCATCTCTACCACCTCCACCCCTCAAAAAAAAAAAAAAAAAAAAAAAAGAAATAAATGAGTAATTTAACAAGAATCATCTGCAGGCTGATCTCCCAACACTCAGGAGGCAGATGCAGACAGATCTCTGTGAGGTCAAAGCTAGTTCTAGGATAGCCAGGTGTACATAGAGAACCCCTGTCTCAAAAAGCTTAAAAAAATCACTTGATGCCCAGTGTGGTGGCTTAAGACTCTAATCTTAGCAACTGAGAGCCTGAGACAAGAGGATTTTTAGTTTGCAGCCAGCATCCACTATGAGGTAAAACAATTTCAAAAATAAATAAATAAATAAATAAACTGTATCAGCTGCCAATAAACTGTAATGCTGTCAAAATTAAATCTGAGGCTAACTTGGCCAGAAGAGACCTGTTGCCTCTTTGTAAAACCAAATAGCCAAGTGTGGTGCCATAGGATTTTAATCCCAGCACTTGGGAAGCAGAGGCCGGAGGATCTCTTGAGTTTGTGGTCAGCCTGGTCTACAGAGTGAGTTCCAGGACAGCCAGGACTACACAGAGAAACCCTGTCCTGGAGAAGAAAAAAATCCCTGGAACTGAATGGAGACTTGCTTGGGAGAGAGCTAAGTCGTGAGTGGAGAGAAAGGAGAAAGGGTTGAGCTGCAGGTAAGACACCGGGCAGCAATGGAGATGGAAGGAAAACCAGAAAACAACAGTCATGAATATGGATTGGTGATAGCTCAATTGATAGCGAGCTTAAAGCCCAGGATTCAGTCAGTCATTAACAGCACAGATCCTCCCAGCTCTCTGGAGTCAGAGGCAGGAGGATTCCAAGTTCAATAGGTTTATTTCCCTGCACCCACGTGGCAGCTCACAACTGTGAATCTGAAACTAGTTCCAGGAGATCATATGTAGGTAGCACACCCATACACATTAAAAAAAATAATAACTAAATAAAAGTTCAGGCTCATCCTGGAGCAGTCGAGGCTGGGGATCCCAAGCTAGTCCTTGTTTTTGTGAAGCAGGGTCTTGTTACATAGCTCAGGTAGGTTGGGGACTTGTGTTAATTTATAAGTTGTGGCTGTGGCCCCTGGATTGGCACTTTCCTTAGGAGGAATCAAGTACTTGCCACTTTCAGGGTCCAAAGCTCAAAAGGCCCTTGCCTTCCTATAGCTTCTGCCTCTCTGCCTCCCTGTAGGAAAGCTCAGGGCTTGATCACTTATTGATGAAAGACACTGGAAGGGAGTGGGGGGTTGGGGAGAGACAGAGACAGAGAGTCTGACTCAGCCAATAGTCAGCACACAGATATTCAAGGTCCTTCTGGACTTTCTACATCCGTTGAGACTTCAACCTCGGGAACAAATACACGACAGGAAACAAGAGAGCTGCTAATTCAGCCCACAGATCCCTGAGAAAGAATACACTGTTTTTCTGGGCCAGCAGTTGGAAGGAGAGGCAGGTGCATCTCTGGGTGTTCGAGGCTAGTTAGGGTCCATGACAAAGAGTGCTCTAGGCCAGCCAGGGCTATATCATAGTGAAAAAAAAAAAAAAAAAAAAAAAAAAAAAAAAAAAAAAAAAAAAAAAGCAAGAAAGCCAATCTTGTGGCACGAACCTTTATCCTAACTCCTAGAACAGGGAGGCAAAGGCAGGCAGAGCTCTGTGATTTCAAGGCCAACGTATTCCAGGAAAAGTCAGAGCTATGTAGAGAGATCCTGTCTCGAAAAACCCAAAGCCAATCCAAACAACAACAAAATACAAAAACAATAAAAATCTCCCCAAACTTCATATTGTTTTAAGCTGTAGTCACTAAGTAATAGTGTTGTTTATTATTATTGGCTTTTTGAGACAGGGTTTCTGTGTAGCCCTGGCTGGCCTGGAACTCGCTCAGTAGACCAGGCTGGCCTTGAATTCACAGATCTGCCTGCCTCTGCCTCATGAGTCCCGAAATTAAAGGTGTGCCCACCACTGCCAGTGCTATTTATGACAATAATGATACTTACTATACACCAAGAAGGAGGTGAATTCTTAGCTGTGGAAAACAAAGAAGTCCAGGGGAGCGTAGTGTTAAGTCGGAATTTTGTATTGCCGTGGCCAAATAACTGAGAACAGCACACTTCAAGGAGAGAGAGGTTCCTTTTTGGCTCAGAATTTCATATGGTTAGTCTGTAATCACTTGGCTCTACGCTCGTGTCCGTTGTGACACAGTCTCATGGATAGTGGGAGCATGCGGGGGAGCTTTTTCATGGTGGACAGCAAACAGAAGCAGAGAGAGAGGAAAGGCCCAGAGCTTCACAAACACCCTCCACCAGTGACTGACTTCCTAGGTTCTACCCCAAATGGATGAAACCACTGATTAATTTGAAGCTGTCCATGACATACTTGTCTCCCTAAGGTTTTGTACATGTTTGTGTGTTCTGGGGACCGAAAACAAGGCTGGCCTCATGCAACTCCAAACTCTGAATAAATTTAAACGCCAGGAAAACAGATGTCATGTTTATCTCTTTTAGCAAGGCTGCATCGGTGTCTTGTTCAGAGTATGTAGAACGCATGCGACAGCCTTTTTGCTTTTTCTAAGACAAGGTCTCTTGGGCTCACACTATGTAGCTGAGGCCATAATGAGTTTGAACTCCCGACCTTCCTGTCTTCGACTCTTAAATCCTTCGATTATAGACCTAGGCTTTTCTTTTCCTTTTTTTCCGGACAAGGTCTTGATTGGCTTGATCTTGTATAGCCCAGGCTGGCCTCAAACTCACAGCATCTTCCTGCCTCAAGTCAGTATTTGTTGAATACATGAGTGCCCCGGGTATGATAAGGAAACCTGAGACTGCACACACACCGAAGCAATTTCCCCAGAACAAGAACTCCAATTCTGTGAAAACAGAGGTCTAACCCCCTCCCCTCTCCACCACCACCCAAATTGGTTTCTCTGTGTAGCCCTGGCTGTCCTGAAACTTACTCTGTTGGATCAGGCTGGCCTCAGACTCTGAGATATGCCTGTCTCTGCCTCTAGAGTGCTGGAATTAAACCCGTGCTTCAGAGACCTAGAATCTTTTCAACAAAGCCTCCAGCCCAAAGCCACATGTAGTAGTGTACCCCTTTGATCCAGTACTGGGGAAGAGGAAGCGGCAAGTGAATCCCTGTGAGTTTGAAGCCAGCATGGTCTATATACAGAGAGCTGTAATCCGGCCAGGTTAGACCAGTAAGACCCTGTCTCAAAAACAAACGCTCCAGCCCAACCACAACAGATATTTTCCTTTTTGTTTTGTATTTTCACAACAGGTGTTTTCCATCTGAGATTCACAGCTTCTTTGGCTAGGCAGCAAGTACCTCTAGGACCCCGAGTTTCTTTCTCTTTCTTTATGAATGAACAGGCTCAGGTCTACGCATGTGCAGCTCCCAAAGATCCCGCTCCACGTGAGGCCCACCCTTCCCTCCTGTGGGTGACTCCGCCCTCCTCTAGTCTAATAGACCAATGAGGGGCAGCATGTGGGGCGGAGCCGGGAGCCGCCCGGCTAGGTATCCCGCTCCTCTTGTTCCCCTCCCCTGCCCCTCGCGCCAGGCTCCCTTGCGTACAGTCGCTGTGTTGTGATCACGTGGGCTGCCCGGGGCGCACGGCTTGTTTTGGTTTTCCTTGGGCTTTCCCTGCGTAGCTTCTGTGAGCCACTGTCCTTCCCTGGGTCCACCTCGGCCCGCACCTCGGCTGATCTTCGGGCTCCTTCGGCCCACACTCTTACGAGCCCCGCGGGGCGGCTTCCTGTCATGCCTCTGGTGCGCTACAGGAAGGTGGCCATCCTGGGGTACCGCTCCGTAGGTGAGTCCCCGCCCTCCCGAGAGCACCATTGCTTTGTGGCCAGAAGAGGCGCGCTGTGGCGGAAATGTGACACGAGGACCCAATGTGGCCTGGGAAGAAGTCGGGTTTGCTACCAGGAGACGGAAGGGTGGAGGGATTGCTGGAAGAGGACCGCGCAAGGGTTAAAGTGTACTGGGCTGTGGTTGCACCAGTCGTCCCCGCGTTGCTCTGGGAGCGGGGGTGGGATCAGTATTTGAAGGCGTGGTGATCTGCGTGGGGTAGACAGTCACAAGTGTCCTAGCCTGGTGCACTAGATCCTGGGGAATCTTTCCCAAAGGGTGAGATGGAGTGGGGCCGGGAAGGGCATCCTGCGGCGTCACTGAATGCATTCAGTAGCCAAAACGCTGCGGAGTCTATACGTAAGGATGGTGGTAATAAAAGACCAAGGGAAGGCATTGTTTTGGGGCTCCCACAGACTGGGAAGCTGATTAGGAGTGTCCTTTGGTCCTGGCCACAGTCCTAAAGGACAAAAGGTGTGAATATGGATGGATGATTGTATTACAACAATCTCTGGTCCTTAAAGGGAAGACATCTTTGGCACATCAATTTGTGGAAGGCGAGTTCCTGGAAGGCTACGATCCTACAGTGGAGAATAGTGAGTAGTAGCCCCTTCCCCCCTGTTTTTTTGGAGACAGGGTTTCTTTGTGTAGCCTTGGCTACCCTAGAACTAGCTCTGTAGACCAGGTTGGCTTCGAATTCAGAGATTCACCTGCTTCTGCCTGTGGAATACTGGAACTAAAGGCATGTGCCACTACTGCCTGGCTTGAGTAATTTTCTTTCATGTGGAGATGGAGCCTAGATAGGCTGGGTGCCCTCTCTAACTCTACAATTTGAGATTTCTTTGTTGCCAAGAGGCTGATTTATTTCTATGTTCCTCTAATCAGTTCTGGGAATCCTGTTCTGTGTCTAGAGAGTAGAGTTTGCAAGGTTCTGGTCCAGGATAGTGTAGATCAGTGGTTCCCAATATGTGGGTTGAGACCCCATTTGCAACCCTGTACCTCCAAAAATATGTACATTATGATTCACAACGATGGCAAAATCATAGTTACGAAGTAGCAACAAAAGTAATTTTATGGTTGAAGGTCACCACAACACAAGGAAGTGCTTTAAAGGGTCGTAGTATTAGGAAGGTTGAGAACCACAGGTGTTGATGAAGACAGTAAGTCTGTGTGTGTCCCTCCTGGGGTCAGGAATATATAGGAACACACAGCACTGCCACTACCAAGCACCTTACAGTCAAGAAGCTTTTTGTTTGTTTGTTTTTTTCCAGCTTACAGCAAGACAGTGACTCTTGGCAAAGATGAGTTTCACCTACATCTAGTGGACACAGCAGGGCAGGTACCAGTTGTGGTAGGGTGTTCAAATGTTACAGTTCAGCCCTATATAAAGTCTGTGTGCATGGTTCGTGTGGGGTGTAGTATGAAAAGGAAAGCATTTAGTTGTTAGCAGTGTGCAAGGCTCAGTGGAGCTACTTTGTAAAAACTTGTTTAGGGGCTGGTGAGATGGCTCAGTGGTTAAGATCACTGACTGCTCTTCTGGAGGTCCTGGGTTCAATTCCCAGCAATCACATGGTGGCTCACAACCATCCATAATGAGATTTGATGCCCTCTTATGGGATGTCTGAAGACAGCTACAGTGTACTTACATCTAATAAAAGTAAATTAAAAAAAAAAAAAAAAAAAAAACTTGTTTAATGGAAGAGACTGGGGCAGGAAATGTCCCAGGGAGAGTCATTCTTATGCTATGCTACCAGCATATGCCGTTTGAAGGCATGGGAGTAAAAACACGTGTTTTTGTTTGCTGCTAGGATGAGTACAGTATTCTGCCCTATTCGCTCATCATCGGGGTCCATGGTTACACGCTTGTATACTCGGTCACCTCTCTGCACAGGTATGTAGCTGAGATTTTGAGTGGGGGCTTGTCAAGACTGAACAGTTATCCTAGAACTAAAACCATAGCTCTGTTTCTTATGTCTGAAGCTTCCAAGTCGTTAAGAACCTGTACCAAAAGCTACACGAAGGCCATGGTAAAACTCGGTAAGTGGCCCTAGGACATAGTGACATGAGGGTGTGGAAGAGAGCAGAAGGGTGAACTCTTCAAGGAGGCTAGAGGTAGATGGTGGCTGGCTTGTTTGGGGAGTCATCTGGCCTTGATGGAGTTGGAGTAGTTGGGGTCCATGGAGGATGGGGACAGGAATCTGACAAGCACAACTGCAGTAACTGCTTTTTCATCCCAGGCTGCCGGTGCTACTTGTGGGGAATAAGGCAGATCTCTCTCCAGAGAGGTGGGTAAGATTCTGCTGCTTAGGTAAAGGAAAGTGGCTTGTACCAGGGAACAACCAAGCTACAGTCCTTCCCAGCTCTGCTGTTTGACCGAAGCAATGTTACATCTTGATTTTTTTGAGACAGGATCTTTACCACGTAGCCCAGGCTGTCCTTTAGCTCCTGATCTTCTAGCTTTCTAACTAGTGCTTGCTGAGAATGTAGTGGTGGGTCACCACGCCTAGCTGGGTTTCCCTTGCTTTTCATCCTTACTTTGAAGGTCACTTAAGGATAATCCTATCATAATCTATATTTCAGTCTTACATATCATGCTTTTGTTTACATATATTTTCTCTTTTTTCATTCACCTCCTCAAACCTTGGGGTATGGGGTGTGAATCATCAGAAGGAGTCCAAACCCTAGGGATCTTTCAGAGAACTTGCTGACGTTTCTGTCCGTTGTCTATCTTTATACATTCCAAATCTGCTTCCAGAGAGGTGCAGGCAGTAGAAGGGAAGAAGCTAGCAGAGTCCTGGGGTGCAACGTTTATGGAGTCATCTGCTCGGGATAATCAGGTGCTGAACATAAAGCTTAGACTCAGTGGCGTGGCCAGCTGTGTCTTCCTTACATGCTGCTTGGTGGTGGAGACAGTTGAGAATGCGCTATGTTTGCCTCGGGGACCGCTCTGAACCAGCTGATTGACGGCTGATCTTATTCTTTGTAGCTAGCTCAAGAGATCTTCATCAAAGTCATCCAGGAGATTACCCGTGTGGAGAATTCTTATGGACGACAAGACCGCCGATGCTATCTCATGTGAACTCTTGGCATGGAATAACTGCCCTGTTTCTGCCATAGGCATTGCCCAGCCTGCAGCGGTGGGGCAGACCCTCAGGACTTAACTGCTACAGTTGCCAACTATGTCCATTGTCCACTGGGCACATAGTATGGCATCCTCATTTTTGCACACTCATCCCAGGTTCTGGTAGCCTGGATGTTAATGTTTACAAAGGAACAAGAGGTCTCAGGGACACTTCTAACTCCTTGTTTTTCTAAATGAGTTTTCAGTCTATGCAGTTGGGATATGAGTCTTGGGCATTGATTACCCAGGACTCCTGGGTAGATTTTGGGCGTTGGTTGGGAAAGGGTGTTGGTTGCTTGGCAGTTCTGAAGTAGAGCTGTCTGCTGGGGTAACAATGTATATTTCCAAATAAACTGAGAAATCTTTTGTTGTTGACTTTTTTGTGTCTGGGGAGAGCTGAGGACTGGTGGCTTCACTATGTAGTATGGACTTGTCTTACTCCTTCCTCACTAAGGACCCTGCCCTAAGACTTAACTGCTCTCTTTTTTCATCTATTTTTTTTAAGTTCTGTTGGGCTACCCCACCCATCTAAGTTTGTGGGTTCTGAGGATCCCTTAACTGCAGATATACCGCCCTCTAGTGGCCAGTTTCCATATGCTGACTAGCTGCCATATACTGACTAGCTGTTGTCCTGGGACCATGACATTAGCTGTGTCCCCTCGTTTCTAATGACATTAAGGAGAGTAGAGGCGGAGACTAGAAATGTGTGCTAACCTAAGAAAACGGAGAAAAAAAAAGAATGTGCTTGGTGCACATGTGCTCTGGCAACCCGGACATCCCTAAACCCCCTCTTTCTTCCCCCCTGCCCACTCCCCACCCCTCTGTGGAGTTTCTCTGTGTAGTCCTGGCTATCCTGGAACTCAAAGCGAGCCTCACGCACTGCTTACTAAGAGCCTTGTCCCTTTTGAGCAGACATTTTTTCCCCCTTTATCCATCTGGCCATGTTTTGTGCCTTGCACACCTTAGGAATTGTGCTATAGTTTTTAGGTGTTACAGATTTGTTTTTGTTCTTTCAGAGTCTGCCACAGTAGGATGGCTGTTTGCTAGTAAGGGGTAGGTCTTTACTTTTTAAATTATGTGTTTGCATGTGAATACAGGTACCTGAGGAAGCCAGAGGCATCAGATTCCTTAAAGGTGTAGGTACAGGTGGTTGTAAGTCACTGAACATAGGTACTGGACACTGTACATGGGTCCTAGGCACAAGCAGTGTGTACTCTTCGTTGCTGAACCGTCTTCCCAGCCCTCCACCGTCTGCCTTGTCTACTCACCAATTCATCCTCAAAGAGAGTTGTAAGGGTGACCTAAGAGCCTCTGTAACATAGTAGAGGACAAAGACCTCCTCTGCCGACTGGGAGAAGCCGAAGTGTCCAATCAGCCTCAGTTCCCACTTGTGAAGTATGGTTGAATAGGCTTCAGAAGCTGGGTGTTGTGGTACACACACACACACACACACACACACACACACACACACACACCCTGTTATCCTAGGGTTTGAAGGCTAAGGCAGGAGGTCATCCTGAGCTGCATATAAAGAGGCTACACGCTAGCCAAATATTCTACCACTGAGCTGTAGCTCCAGTCCTTTTGTAAAAATGTGCGTGTTCACACGAGTGTGTGTGTTTGTGTGTGTGTGTGTGAGAGAGAGAGAGAGAGAGAGAGAGAGAGAATATGCAAATGGAAATTAGAAGGCAACTTGCAAGAGTTGATTCTCTCCTACACTGTGGGCCTGGGGCTCAGACTCAGATCTTCAGGTCTGACAAAAAGTGTCTTTTATTCATTGAGCCATCTTGTCAGCCATTTAGAGACTTCTTTTTGATTTTTTTTTTTTTTTTTTAAGATTTATTTATTTAATGTATATGAGTACATTGTAGCTGATGGTTGTGAGCCACCCTGGTGGTTGCTGGGAATTGAACTCAGGACCTCTGGATGAGCAGTCAGTGCTCTTAACCGTTGAACCATCTCTCTAGCTCTAGACTTACTAATTTTTTTATCTTTGAGTGTTTTGCCTGCATGCTTGTCTGCAGCACGGGTAGGCCTTGTGCCTCTAGAGTCCTTTATCCATTTGATCATCTTTGTGCCTTGCACACCTTTGGAATTGTGCTATATTTTTTAGGTGTTAAAGAAGAAGAAATCAGAAGAGGGCATCAGATCCTTTGGAACTAGAGATATAGGTAGTTGAGAACCACCACGTGGGTGCAGGGAATGAAACCAGCCAGGTGGCACACGCCTTTAATCCCAGCACTTGGGAGGCAGAGGCAGGCCGATTTCTGAGTTCGAGGCCAGCCTGGTCTACAGAGTGAGTTCTAGGACAGCCAGGGCTAAACAGAGAAAACCTGTCTTGAATAAACAAAATAAATATTTTTTTTCTGGGAATGGGTATTTTGCCTACCATACATCTAAGCAGCATACGTAAGCAGTGTCCTCCGAGGCCAGAGGAGGGTATCAGAGCTCTTGGAAATGGGGTTAGGGATGGTTGTGAACCACCAAGTAGGTTCTGGGAACCAAACCTAGGTCTGGTGGAAGATCAGCCAGGGAGTGCTCTTAGCCACTGAACAATCACCCCAGCCTCTGAATGTACTGAAATAGGGTCTCCCTAAGTTACCGAGGCAGGCCTTGAGTCTGCTAATCCTGCTTTCTCCTTCCCAGTAGCTGGAAGCATTACAGATTCCAGATTGTGGATCACAGATTGTGAAAAGACAAGCGTTTCTTTTGAAAATTTTTGTTGTTCTTTTGATGTGTGTGTGTGTGTGTGTGTGTGAGACAGAGAGAGAGAGAGAGAGAGAGAGAGAGAGAGAGAGAGAGAGAGAGAGAGAAGAGAAGAGAAACAGGTGTGCTGTGGTGCAGGTGTGGAGGCCAGAGGACAACTTTCAGGAATTGGTTCTCTATATTCACTTAGTGGGCCCTGGGGGTCAAACTCATGAGTTGTGGTAGCAAACTACCTACGGGAGCTACCTCAGCTCAGAGGGGGCTTTGAAGTCCTCATCATCCTTTGGCCTTCACATACCAAGTGCTAGGTCACAGGACTGCAGTGCCAAACTTGGCTTAAGAGGTTGTATTTAAAAAGATTCTTTTTGAGGCCAGCCTGGTCTACAGAGTTCCAGGACAGCCAGGGATATACAGAGAAACCCTGTCTCGAAAAACAAAAACAACAACAACAAAAAAAAAACCATTCTTGGAGTTCAGTGGTTAATGTGGGGGCTGGAGAGATGGCTCAGTGTTTAAGAGAGCTGGCTGTTCTTCTTGAGGTCCTGAGTTCAATTCCCAGCAACCACACGGCAGCTCACAACCATCTGTAATGGGATCTGATGTCCTCTTCTGGCACGTAGTATACATGCAGAGAGAACATCATGTACACAAAATAAATAAAATCTTAAAAGAAAAGAGTAATGTTTTTGAGGAGAACCGAGGTTTGGTTCCCAGCATCCACATAGTGGCTCACAACCACCTGTAACTCCAGTTCTAAGGGCTCTGATGCCCTATTCTGACATCTGGAGGTTCTTGCATCTATATAGTACATATAAGTTCACAGAGCTACACAGAAATACACATCTATTATAAACAAAACGTTTAAGTCTGTCTAAAAAGGATTAAAGTGGGAAATGAGGGGCCAGCTGTGGTACATGTCTTTAATTCCAGCTCTCAGGAGGGAGAGGAGACATAGATTTTCTCTTGAGTTGAGAGGTAGCCTTGTCTACATGTCAGATTACTGGTCAGTGTTACATAAGACCATGCAGCCGCCCCTCCCCCATGAGAATTGACGTAATATACCTAATGATAAGGATAGTCCATCACAGATTAATTAGTATTATCTTCTAGTGGGGTTCTGCTTTTCATTTTTGGGTACTGGCAGTGAGGGGGCACCTTCCACTTTTCAATTCCAAGTTAAACTTGTACTATAGCTGAGATAGTTGTGGGATCACCTAAAATCTCTTTTTTAGAAATTTTGTTGAAATTGGCTTCAGTGATGAGACTACAAACCTCCATGCTATGTATGGATAGCAGGACATGTTTACTGTTGGTCTCTTGTGCAACCATGGCCAGATCTACACTGTCCAATCTGGAAGGTCACACATGATTAGGTCTAACATTGTTATAACTAAGTTACTGAGTTGCACCACCTACATTTCAAAGTACTCAATAGCTGCATGTATCTAATGGCTATGATCCTGTGGATACAGCACATTTCCAACAGAATGAACCGCACATGCTGTACTTTCCCCAGGATAGTAGCCTCAGATCTAACTTGCCAGCTTCTTTCCACTCTTTTCTCTTATTTATTTTTTTTTTTAAATTACATTTATTTTATCGTGTGCGTTTGTGTGCAGGGGCATCCTGGACCTGTGAAGGTCAGAGAATAACTTAGATTCAGTTCTCTCCTTCCACCATGTGGGCCAGAGGGATGGAACCCAGGTCTTAAGGCTTGCCAGTAAGTGCCTTTTACTCTCCAGGCCATCTTGATAGACCCTTAAATCTGCCCTTTTCTTTTTTTTAATCTATGAGGAAAATGTTCCCTTTGGTTTGCATTATGGGCTAACGTCTCAGAGTGATTCCTTGGGCGATTTCCTCGTTAGCCTCATCCTTTTCACGCGTAATATGGAAATAATTCCGCAATGTTGATGAAGAAAAAAAGGGGGATATAAAATATCGAATACACGGTTAATTTGTCTCAACCTGCCTGCTTACTCCATGTATAGTCTATGCAGAAAGGTAATTCTAGTCTTCCTTTCTTCCAGACTTGGAGTGTGGGAGCTTGACAGGGTCTTATTCAGATTAATAATATCCCAACCAAGTAGCAGAGTATTTAGCTTAGTTGGAGGAGGAGGAGGAGGAGGAGGAGGAGGAGGAGGAGGAGGAGGAGGAGGAGGAGGAGGAGGAGGAGGAGGAGGAGACGACAGGTTTTAGATTTTCGGGAAAATTAAATATGGGGTGGGGACACTCTACATAGATGTTTTGGTAGGGAAGTGGTTGTTTGGGGATCGTGAGGACACGGACATTACTTCTGCACCAAAGGGTCTTGGAGTTACAAGATCTGAGAGTCGTCCAGCTTTCTTCCGGCCCCCAAACGTGGCAAGAACCCACCCTTTGCAGCGGCAGGCACCGTGCCTCACTTTCTCCATTTGCGGACTCCAGTTCCCAGGATGCAGAGCTGCGGCCAATCTCCGGGCTCTCTTTTCACCCCCCACCCCCCCTTGGCAAAGACTGTCCCCAGCTAAAGCAAGGAGTTCCAAGGGTCAGTGACTTTAGGAAACAGGATTAAAAAGTGGCCAGAATCCTAGCTTTACCACTCAGAAGGTAAAGGAGGCAGCTCCTGGGCCGCGGCGAAGAAGAGGGGGGCTTTATTCCCACGTGTCTGCCCGGCGGCCAGCCTGGCGCAGTCGGGGTTAATCTGCAGCGGAGGGATCCCGGAGCGTGTGCGTAGAACTGCAGAGTCACAGCCTTTCCTCCAAGAGGGCTGTACCCCTCCGCCGCCCCGCTCCAACACAAAATAGGGCCTCCTCTTCTCCTTTCTCCCCTTCTTGAGTGGGGTTCCCCAGGCAAAAGGCCCCCCTGGATCTCGCGCCGGACGCTCCACGAGTCTCTACGACCGCTGCCCAGATCCCAGGCAACGACAGAGCCTCTTCGCAGGAACCACCCTACCGGCCGAGCAGGAGGCGGAGGGGGGGAGGCGGAGCGGCGCCGCGCTGCACTACTTTCCTCTCCGGTTGCAAATGGCTGCCTCGTTCCCCACTTTCCGCTCAGTTTCCTGACCCCCCGGCGCCGGGAGCCGGGGTTGGACCATGCACCTCTAGACCCCCCGCGATCAGAGGCTGCCGGGGGTCTAAGGGGTGCTGCGGACCACAGCCGGCCAGGCCGGGGGCGGGGCAGCTCCCGAGGCCAGAGGGGAAGGGAGGCGAGCGCTGGGCCTGGAGCGGCCGGAGGGGAGCGGGCAGAGGGCTCGCACCGCCCGCCCCTTCCTCTTCCTCGCCCACCAACCCTCCTCCCTTCCCCGGGGGGAGCAGAAGGTGGGGGGCTCGAAGCCGCCGAGGGGGGACGCTCGGGGTCGCGGAGCCCGGCGCTGGGTGTGTGTCAGGTTCGGCCCCGCCGGCTCCGCGTCGCCGTAGCTCGCGCGGCCCCGGGGCGCCGGCCGGGCGGGGAGAGGGGCTCGGCGCGGCTGCGAGGGGCTCACGTTCCATCCGGGCCCGGCGCGCGGCGCGGCGCGGCGCGGCATTCCTTCCGGGCTGCTGGGGAGGCGCCTCGACGTTCCATCTGGAGAGCCTCGACGTTCCGCCCGAGCCCGGCGCGGGCGGCCGGGGCGCTGGCCGGGCCCTAGGACTGAGAGGCCGCCCCGCGACGCGGATGCGGAGCCTGCTCGCCCAAGATCAAAGCCACCGGTGCTCTCTTTGTGTCCGCTCGGGATTCGCCGCCCTGGGGCTGTTCATGGAAACCTAAACTGCTGGAACCTGAGGCAGAGAACCCCTCTTGGATTCTTGCTTTTTTTTTTTTTTTTTTCCCCGGGGGAAGGGTGACCACTCCGACCTGGATTTACCGTTCTTGGCCTCCCTAAGCCCCCCCGAGTGGGGGGCGGCTGTGCTCGCTCTGGCGGTTGGAGGTCGGGGAGCGGCCCGGGCTCTGGCCATGTTCTCGGATGAGGATTTCTGGATCGCCCTGTGAAGAGGTGAGTGAAGTCCGCCCGGCCTGGGCCCAGAAAGGGTTGGACTGGGGGCACAGCCAGATGGACTATCTTGGCCGGTGCTGGCCTTTAGGTTGGAGAAAGGGGTGCCAGAGCTGGGAAGGGTTCCTTTGGCAGGGTCTGTCAAGGGAATCTGAGCCAGTTGCCACGGCAGAACGGAGGCCTGGTTTCTTGGGGTGTGCCTCTTTAAAGATTGGGGGTTCAGGGAACTACAGGAGTTTGGGAACATGTCCAGATAGCCTCTCTGCCTGTTTATTTTTGTGTTGAGGGAGTTCGACCAAACTAAGACCCAGGCCCTGATGCCAACACCAATCCCAGGCTGCTGTCCCCCACCCCCACCCCCAGGGTTCCTTGGGACAGAGCAACTTGGTGGGGGTGGGGGGGTGCCACTGCCAGGTCGGACTTACTGCCAGATTGGACTTTAATGTTTTTCCTACTTACCCGGGCACCCAAAACAATCTGTGGGAAACTCAAGGAGCCCTGGGTCCTTCATCAGGGGGAGGGTGGGTGGAAACTGGTTACAAGAGAGGAGCTGGGGCAAGAGGGAGGTGGGGCTGTTGCACCTCTGCCCCTGCTGTTCAACTTAACTACCTCTGCCTGGCAAAGTGACCCCAGCAAGGCCTAGTGGTGTCTTAGCCTGCTTTGCTTCCCCTCCTCTTGGGATGGACATAATCTCCGGGGGATTATAGAGGAGGCCGTTGAGATCCGTTCTCTACGAATGTGGGCTGCAAAAAAATGGCTTTTGTCTCTCGCTTTCTCTGGGCCTAGTGTAGAGTTAGCTGCCCATGAGCCCCTGGCCAATCCCGAAAGCCCCCGCAAGACCTCTACGATGCTTTCCTGGCTACGAAATGGTAAATAGTTCTCAGGTGCTTCCCCAGCCCTGTCGAATAGAGTAGCTGGTACCTCTTTGATGGAGAAATGACTTTATTTGTGCTCTTTTCTGCTGGAAGCCAGTGTTTCCAGCCCTGGTAGGAGGTGCTGGGGAGAAGGGGTGTGTGTGTACAGCAGACAGGGTGCAGCATGAGCCTCCCGCCTCAGCCTCTGGGCCCTGGGCTGGGACAGCCTCTCTCACACCTGTCATGTTGCCCAGCAGGGATTTGGCTAGTGTGTTTTTCTCCCTGATTCCACCCCCTTCAAAATACATTTGCTAGGTCTCCTTGAGTCTTGTCTCAGAAAGGGGAAGGTAGGGGGTTTGCCCTTGAAAGATTTCTGGGAGGTGGCATTGGAGTGTTGGAGTAAGGTGAGCTGTCATCTGCGGTCTCTGCCTCTCTTGTCTGCTCTTAGAGAACATGCTTAGGTGGGACTGTACCTTGTTAGCTCTGGCTGCCCCCTAGGCTACCCAGGGACTATGTGTTACCATTTGGATCCTTCCTAGAGGGCTGACCAAAAATGGGGGTGGAGAGAGGTGTGGTTTGATTCTCTAGCTGGGAACCAGGAAGTCCCACTGAAGAGCTGTTCACTCAAGGGCCTGCTCCAGTCTTTCACCCCTCCAAGCCTCCATTTCCTCCCTTGCAGAGAAAATGGAGTGAAGTCTGTTGGTCTAGGGTGAACAGAGGAAGGAGAGTGGTTGGGGTAAATCTCTGCCACCTTTCTTGCTGTTTTGGGAGTTTTAGATGTAAGACTCTGGGGTGTCAGCTCCCTCCCTAGTTTAGAGCAAGCCTGGCCCAGGTATTAGCCTAGTTTCGATCCAGGGAAAACCCCCGTGGGATATATGTGTGTCTCTGTTTACTGGCTGTGAATGATGGGACGGGGGAACCTTTGCCTGTATTTGCTCAAATGCCTCCAGGGACTTGATTGCTATGGCACTTGATATTTTGGTATAGATGCTGGGCTGAAAGCTGGAGTAGTTAGGGGCTAAGGTTTCAGGCTTCTTGGAGATGTCCCTGGATTCTTTATGATACACAGAAAGGACAGTTTGCAGCTCAGTCTTGGGCCTTCCATGGCTCTGTAAGTGGGGTGCTTCCTTTGCTGATGTTTCTACTCTGATCCTCAAGGCTAGATGAAGAAGGTAGTTTCTGTAACTTCTTGGGCAGTGCTAGCTTTAGCAGCCAGAGAGAGAGCTGTGCTTGGGGGAGGGCCCAGGAATGTGTCCCTCTGGCCTTGTGTCAGGCGGCCCTCCTACCCACTGTATTATCGCCGCTGCCTTCTATTTGTTGCTGTTTGTGGCTCCCTTGGCCGAAACTCTGAGAACAAAGTTGGTGGAGGATCTGTTAGGAAGATATGGTTAGATGCAAACATTTAGAAAACTTTAAAGTTCTTTTGGACATTTGGTGCGACCAGGCCTTGAATGATTGAATGGGAAGAGGTCCTGGCTTGAGCCTTGACCTCCAATCCCCTCTTCCCACAGGTGGCTTGTAAGGGCCGCTTCAAGTTCAGAGCATGCTCTGTAAACTGGCCAGGTAAGCATCCTGCTTTCCTGCAAGTGGATTGTTTCGGACGAGGCTTTGGGAAGAGCTAGTTTGGGAACGGCAGTAATAGGTGTCAGGTGATGCTGGTGCTCCTACCCTGGCAGGTTCAGAGCATTAGGAGGAGAGGAAAGTGGCATTTTGACTTCCACGTGGCTTGAGGGGGATTGACAGCATTTGGAAATGAAAGTGTGAGATTAGGGAAGGATACTGAGACTGTGGTGGCTGGGAATTGATTTACTGATCATTGGGCACTTTGAGGGTTCCCTTGTTATTCAGCCCCAAGCGATCGACTGGGGTATTTGCCTTCCAGTTTTAGAGGACAGGATTATCTGTACCCAGGTTGGTGTGATCACTGACTAAACAAGGGGAGTGGAAAACATGGGAGATGGATTTCCCAGACCGTTATCATTTACAGTTGTTTTTAAGGGAGTCTTCTTGCCTCACACCACCTTTGGAAGCACTAGACACTGGTTGGGAAGGCCCACCCTTCTCACCAACAGCTGCAGGCACTAATCCTTCTCAGCTTTCTTATGTGGGGTTTCTTTTCTATTCGTAATCTTGGGAATTCTTGTCTGTTTAAACAGTTTTACTGTGGAGCTCTGGTTGGCCTGGAACTCTCGATGTAGACCAGACTGGTCTCCAACTTGCCTTTGATCCCTCTGCTTCTGTCTTCCAAGTAATGGTGTTGTCGGTATCTGCCACCAGCCCTGGCATCTCTGTAATTCTTCCTCTTGACTCCTCTCAGCCTTTGTACTCCAGTGTGCTGCCTTGGAGGTCAGAGAAAATACACCCAGTGTTGTGTGAGTCTTCAGCTTTCAGATGTAGCTTTAGCATGTTTCATTTGGTTTTGAGATACACTGGACTATATGAAAAAGGAAAGAGGGACCGTTAACTCTTCGAGTATTTGGAAACCCAGTTTGACTTAAGAGGAAGGAAACTATTCTGCTCTGTTAAGTCCTGCCCCATTTAGCCCTCCTCCAAGTAGCAGTGTGCTTCCTGAGACTACAACTCCCAGCATGCTTAGCCCCAGGCCTGCTTACACATGCTCAGTAACTCTTAAGGCCCACTTCTGTTAACTACTAGGAGCATCTAAGGAAGAAGGGCAGTTGGCGTTGCTAAGGGCAACAAACCTGAGGCCTTCATGCTAGGTGAGACCCAGGGCTCATTTAGGGCTGGGGTCAGTGGTGGTCCTGAGTTTCATATGCCTGGCAATTGAGGTTCCTCCTGTTGTATTTGGGGTATCCCTGTTAAAAGCAGTGGAGATTCATTCACAGTTGTCCTTTAGTGTTATGTTAAATCTCTTGCAGCACACTAGGATTCTACTTTTTGCGAGAGGGATTTTGACACGACTAAGACTTCTGGGTCAAGTGGGTTGCTACTTTCAGGCCTGTGGGATGCTGGTGGACCTGCCACCTAAGAATGAAGGCCAAGGGATAGATAGGCCAAGGAGTTAAGATGAGACAATGGACGTAGTTTTAGTTGGAATGATTGCCCTAGGAGCTGTGACTGAGGAAGGTGGACGTGAGAAAATGGAATAGATACCTGAGAATCCAGGATGAGAGAAGGAGGCGTGAGTTTGGAGAAGTGGGTAGTAGGGTAAGAGTCAGAAAATTAATTCCCTAGTCACTACGACAGAGATTTGTAGACAAGGTTTGTCTCTGATGTCTAAAGGGTCTGCTTACCATTAACTGACTTCTTATAATGGGAAAAGGGCTCACTGGGGAAGCTTTGTGGGCACACAGGTATCTTTTGGCACCAACAGGTCTCCCCGAGAGGGCCCTGCCCAGTCGGAGAGAGGGATGGACAGCCAGAAGCTGCCTGCTGAAGATAAAGATTCAGACCCGGCAGGTGAGTGGAACATATTTCCCAGTTTGCTGACAGCTTTTGGCTCCTCAGGGGTAGCCCTTTATTTCTGGTCCTGGCACAAGTCCTGGCTCGGTCTGCAATACACAGGTAATTGAAGAACTTTGTTCTTGGAGACAAAAGTTTAAATGCCATCTCCTGTCTGTTCATTCAGCTGATGGACTTGCAGCCCCTGAGAAGCCAGGTGCCTCTGAGCCAGACCTTCCCATCCTGTGTATCGGGGAGGTCTCTGTACCCAGTTCCGGGAGTTTCAGGCTTCAGAAGCCTCATGACTGCAGGTAACTTGTTTGTGGAAAAACATGGCTTTATTGGCATATGGGGATTTGATTGGAGAGGTGAGGGCTTTTCAGAGGCGTGAGTAAGATACACGGGTATGCCAAATCGCAGGGTTATGAGGGTGGGGGTGCTGGCCGCCATGGTACTGATGCCTGTGTCTCCACAGTAGGGGTCCAGCTCGGCGTTGTGCTCTATGTAACTGTGGGGAGCCCAGTCTGCATGGGCAGAGGGAGCTGCAGCGCTTTGAATTGCCATCTGACTGGCCCGGGTTTCCGGTGGTATCCTCTGGGGGAAGCTCAGGTCCCTGTGAGGCAGTGCTGCCCAATGAGGACCCATCACAAATTGGTTTCCCTGAGGGTCTTACGCCTGCCCACCTAGGAGAGCCTGGAGGTAAGTTGGTTTGGAAGCGGGGTAGAGTCTGGGCTGTCCTGAGCTACTTACTGGTCATACAGCATTAACCTGTTCCTCTCTGTTTACCTCATCTCATCTATCAAGGGCACTGCTGGGCACATCACTGGTGTGCAGCATGGTCAGCAGGTGTGTGGGGGCAGGACGGCCCAGAACTATGTGGTGTGGACAAGGCCATCTTCTCAGGGATCTCACAGGTAGGGTTAAGATCAGATGATCGCATAGGTGAAGGTAGGGCTGGTGGGCTTCTGGGAGTCAAAGCAGAGTGGGCAGGACTGGGGACGGGCTAACCTTTGTGGAGAGAGCTGGCCAGCTCTGAGGCTCCACCCATCCTTGCAGCGCTGCTCCCACTGCACCAGGTTTGGTGCCTCCGTTCCCTGCCGCTCACCTGGATGTTCACGGCTTTACCACTTTCCCTGTGCGACTGCCAGTGGTTCCTTCTTATCCATGACAACACTGCAGCTGTTCTGCCCAGAGCACAGTGATGGAGCTGCACATTTGGGTGAGAAGAGAAAATGAGGGGCCAAGTGTGCCTTTGATTTTGGTACTCTGCAGTCTAAAATTACAGTCATTCTGTTCCAGTCAAATAGGTGCGAACTTTGTGAGAACAGGGCCTCTGCTTGTGTGTGCCTGTACGCAGATACTCTGCCTGTACACGGATACTCTGCCTGTATGCAGATACTGTGCCTGTACGCAGATACTCTGCCTGTACACGGATACTCTGCCTGTATGCAGATACTGTGCCTGTACGCAGATACTCTGCCTGTACACGGATACTCTGCCTGTATGCAGATACTCTGGTATCTGCAGAGCCTAGAATAGTATATCTGTTAGCTCTGCATCACTGTGTTCAGTAGTATGAGCTCTCCACAGCTGACCTGCACTTTGTTTCCCTTCTTCCTGCAGAGGAGGCTCGCTGTGCAGTATGTGAGGGGCCAGGGGAGCTGTGTGACTTGTTCTTCTGTACCAGCTGTGGGCATCACTATCATGGAGCCTGTCTGGACACTGCTCTGACTGCCCGCAAGCGTGCCGGTTGGCAGTGCCCTGAGTGCAAAGTGTGCCAAGCCTGCAGGTAAGAGTGTGAGGGATGAAGTGTAGCCATTTGCAAAGTTTGGGCAGAAAATGAGGCTAGGAAGGATCCTACAGTGTGTCCTCTGCCCTTTAGGAAACCTGGGAATGATTCTAAAATGTTGGTCTGTGAGACGTGTGACAAAGGATATCATACCTTCTGCTTAAAACCCCCCATTGAGGACCTGCCTGCTCACTCATGGAAATGCAAAGTGAGTGTCTTCTGATGCCACCTCCATCAGCATCTCCTCAGTTGTCTTGAGCTTATGAATCACATGCCTGCCTCTGTCTCCAGCTGTGGTTTGACTAGTGCCTGTCTTGCCCTCTCCTTCCCTAGACATGCCGGATATGTCGGGCCTGTGGGGCCGGCTCAGCAGAATTGAATCCCAACTCTGAGTGGTTTGAGAACTATTCACTCTGTCACCGCTGTCATAAAGCCCAGGGAAGCCAGCCTGTCATTTCTGTTGCTGAACAGCACCCAGCTGTCTGTAGCAGGTAAGTAGTGTCGACTGAGATTGGGACGGGGCATCGGGAGGGGCGAGACTGGAGGGACCATGTTGAACAGTGGTCAGTCAGCAGTGCAGCCCACCTCATTGACGCCTCGTCCCAGTAGGCTCTTTAGGAGTTGTTAGCTGCAGAGAGCCACAGTGCCTGCTCCCCTGTATCCTCTGCAGGTTTTCACCCCCAGAGCCTGGTGAGATCCCCACTGATGCGCCTGATGCTCTGTACGTCGCATGCCAAGGGCAGCCAAAGGGGGGGCACGTGACCTCTATGCAACCCAAGGAACCGGGGCCCCTGCAATGTGAAGCCAAACCACTAGGTGAGTAGGGCTTAAAGATCCCTGAAATTAATCCTTTGTTCTGTGGCAAGAGATACTTTTTGCTTTACCTCAGACCCTGCACTTTTTATGGAGTTAGATCTGAACTAGGTAGGAAGATGATATGTTGTGTCTACAGGGAGAGCAGGGACCCAACTTGAAGGCCAGTTGGAGGCTCCCCTAAATGAGGAGATGCCACTGCTGCCCCCGCCTGAGGAGTCACCTCTGTCTCCACCACCTGAAGAATCACCCACATCTCCACCACCTGAGGCCTCTCGCCTGTCCCCACCAACTGAAGAGTCACCCCTTTCTCCACCACCTGAGTCATCACCTTTTTCTCCACTGGAGGGGTCTCCCCCATGTCCTGCACTAGACACACCCCTGTCTCCACCGCCTGAAGCCTCACCCCTATCTCCACCATTTGAGGAGTCTCCTCTCTCCCCCCCACCAGAGGAATTGCCCTCTTCTCCGCCACCTGAAGCGTCTCGCCTATCTCCTCCACCAGAAGAGTCGCCCATGTCCCCTCCACCAGAAGAGTCACCTATGTCCCCTCCACCTGAGGCATCTCGTCTTTTTCCACCATTTGAAGAGTCTCCCCTATCTCCTCCACCTGAGGACTCTCCTCTGTCCCCACCTCCAGAGGCATCACGGCTGTCCCCACCCCCTGAGGACTCCCCCATGTCTCCCCCACCTGAAGACTCCCCTATGTCCCCCCCACCTGAGGTATCACGCTTCTTGCCCATGCCTGTCCTGTCACATCTGTCGCCTCTGCCTGAGGTATCACGACTCTCCCCACCACCTGAGGAATCTCCCCTGTCCCCACCACCCGAAGACTCTCCCACTTCACCTCCACCTGAAGCTTCCCGAGTGTCCCCACCACCTGAGGACTCTCCCGCCTCACCTCCACCTGAAGCTTCTCGACTATCCCCTCCCCGTGAAGACTCACCTGCTTCACCTCCACCTGAGGACTCACTCATGTCCCTTCCGATGGAAGAGTCACCCTTGTCGCCACTGCCTGAGGAGCTGAGACTCTGCCCTCAGCCTGAGGAACCGTACCTGTCTCCTAAGCCTGAAGAGCCTCGACTCTGTCCCCAGCCTGGGGAGCTACTGCTGTCCCCACAGTCTGAGGAGCCATGCCTGTCCCCTGTGCTTGCAGAGCCACACCCATCTTCTCAGCCTGAGGAGCTACGCTTGTCCCCTGTGCCTCGGGAACCACCCCTGTCCCCTCCGCCTGAGGAACCACTCCTGTCCCCTCAGCCTAAGCAGATGCACCTGTCTCCCCAATCTGAGGAGCCCTGCCTGTCCCCCATGCCTGAGGAGCCATGCCTGTCCCCCATGCCCGAGGAGCTACATCAATCTCCTCCGCCTGAGCCTCCTGAGGAACCAAGCCAGTGCCCTGCACCTAAGGAGCTGTCCTTGTTTCCCCCATGTGGGGAACCACCTTTATCCCCCATGCTTGGAGAGCCAGCCCTGTCTGAGCCTGGGGAACCACCTCTGTCCCCACTTCCTGAGGAACTGCCCTTGTCCCTGTCGGAGCCAGTCTTGTCACCTCAGCTGATGCCACCAGGTATTAAAGTCCCATTACTCTGGGGCCAGTCTTAACACTTTATGGCATGTCTAATCTAAGAGCCTCTTTTTCTTTTCTCCCCCAGATCCTCTTCCTCCTCCGCTCTCACCCATTATCCCAGCTGCAGCCCCTCCAGCCTTGTCTCCTTTGGGGGAGTTAGAGTACCCCTTTGGTGCCAAAGGGGACAGTGACCCCGAGTCACCATTGGCTGCCCCCATCCTCGAGACACCTATCAGCCCTCCACCGGAAGCCAACTGCACTGACCCTGAGCCTGTACCCCCAATGATTCTCCCCCCATCTCCAGGCTCCCCTATGGGACCTGCTTCTCCGATCCTGATGGAGCCCCTCCCTCCGCCCTGCTCTCCGCTCCTTCAGCACTCCTTACCTCCTCCAACCCCTCCTCCTTCCCACTGCTCACCTCCTGCTCTGCCGCTCGCTGTTCCCTCCCCACTGAGTCCTGTGCAGAAGGCAGTGGATGTCTCTGATGAAGCTGAGCTGCAGGAGATGGACACTGAAAAAGGTTCAGAACCTGAGTGCCCAGCCTTGGAACCCAGGGCCACCAGTCCTCTGCCATCCCCTATGGGGGACCTTTCTTGCCCTGCCCCCAGCCCTGCCCCAGCCCTGGATGACTTCTCTGGCTTGGGAGAAGACACAGCCCCTCTAGATGGGACTGATGCTAATCCTTCACAGTCACGGACTGGACAGATCTCTGGCAGTTTGGCTAGTGAACTTAAAGGTTCTCCTGTGCTCCTGGACCCCGAGGAGCTGATCCCTGTGACCCCTATGGAGGTCTATGGCCCAGAATGCAAGCAGGCAGGGCAGGGCTCACCCTGTGAAGAGCAGGAGGAGCCTGGTGCACCAATGGCCGCCATGCCCCCCACTCTCATCAAATCTGATATTGTCAATGAGATCTCTAATCTGAGCCAGGGTGATGCCAGTGCCAGTTTCCCTGGTTCAGAGCCCCTGCTGGGTTCACCTGACCCTGAGGGGGGTGGCTCCCTGTCCATGGAGCTGGGAGTATCTACGGATGTTAGTCCAGCTCGAGATGAGGGCTCCCTGCGCCTCTGCACTGACTCGCTGCCAGAGACTGATGACTCCCTGCTGTGTGACACTGGCACAGCAACCAGTGGAGGCAAAGCTGAGGGGGACAAAGGGCGGCGGCGCAGTTCGCCTGCCAGGTCCCGAATCAAACAGGTAAGAGGCTCTCGTGGCCCTGAATGTGCTCAAACTCGAGCTGCCATCTGTCACAGCCCGTGCTACCTTTGTACTTGACTTTGTGCAGTCTAAGCTATAGATCCTTTAGTCCAGCTCTGCCTTGCTGACCACTATGCATAGAGCAGTAAATGATTTACCCAGGTTCACGGTCACTCAGAAGTACAATTACAACCAAAAACTTGGTACTCTGAAGTTATTTCTTGTTGCCTTTGTCTTCCTGTGGTGGCCGTTCTTGGAAGGCGAGGTTGGTTTGGTCATTACTCACTTAGTACTTGTCAATACTTGGAAACTTGACTTCTTTTCTGTTCTCTGAGTGGGACACCTGGGCCGTTTTTAAAAAGCTGTTAGGCTCTTCATTTGTTGTCTTTCCCCCCAGTCCTGTAACAGCCTCTTCCTTCACTTAGGGTCGGAGCAGCAGTTTCCCAGGGCGACGCCGGCCTCGTGGAGGAGCAGCACACGGAGGACGAGGGAGAGGACGGGCTCGGCTGAAGTCAACCACTTCTTCCATTGAGACACTGGTAGTAAGGACAGGCTTTGCACCCCCAGGCATGCCTCACATGCTCCGTAAAGGTTAAGCACACGTAGAACCCTGTTAGGCTGTAGCTTGCTAGCAAGGGCCTGACAACTTGCTTCTGAGGATTCTTGAAACCTCTGCCGTTGGGCCCCAGCAGGGGGATCTGAGTGCTGTGCAGCTTAGGCCTGCAGCTTAGCCAAGCAGTCACACCTCTTCTGAGTGTGGGAAAAGAGGGCAACTTAGCTGAGGCAGACTTTTCTTTACTTCCTACAACTTTCTGCTTATTAAAGGTGGCTGATATTGATAGTTCTCCTAGCAAGGAGGAGGAGGAGGAAGACGACGACACCATGCAAAATACTGTGGTTCTCTTCTCTAACACAGACAAATTTGTTCTAATGCAGGTACTGTATAGAGCTGGGATGGCCCAGCTTTAGCAGTGAGAGAAGGCATGCTGAGAGCACTCTTGCTCCCCCTCGTGTGTGTGTGTGTGTGTGTGTGTGTGTGTGTGCACGCGCGCGTGCTCGCACACTCATGAGCTTACTTTGCAGAGAAGGTAGATGGGATAAATCAGGGACCCAGTTTGCTTGTTGAGATAGCTAGCTAATGAGGTGATGGATTGTGATGGCTGTGTGGTGAAAAGGGCAGAAATGTAGCCCAGGAGCCAATGTCCGTCATAGCCCAGGGATCCTGTGTCCATCATAGTCCAGGGAGCCCATATAGTTGCCCCCAGATAATCTTGAGCCTACTTTCTTTGTTGTCACATACAGCTCTTACTGGACAAGTGTACCCTAGCTGGTCTTCCTGTAACAACTTAAACTGATGCTAGGCTCCATCTCTAGTTACTCAGACCAGGAAGGTTTCCTAGGGAGCCCAGCTTCTCTTAATTCGGAGAGAGATGCAAGGGACCCCTGTTGACCTAGTGACTATCTTAATACTGTGGGATGGGCTTATGATTAATTCCCTGGTCTTTGCCTGGGACTAGGGACAACAAACACATCTGCAGGGCTGGATAGATGGCTGTGGAGTAATGGTTGCTCTGCAAGCAAGAGGACCTGAGTTCAAACCCCTAGGACCTATTTAAAAGTTGGCTATGGCCACACACGCCTGTACCTGTGTTGGGGAGGGGACAGGTCCGTCCCAGGAGCTTGTTGGCCAACCAGCTTAGTTGGAATTGTGAACTTTGGGTTCAGTGAGAGACTGTGCCTCAAAAAAAAAAGGGGTGGAATATAATAGAGGAAGACCTTTGACTCTCTCCGTACACTGTCGTCACCTCCACCCCAAGACAGACAAACGGATGGAGACACAGACAGAAGAGAGAGAGGCAGAGGCATGTTTGCACATTGTGTCTTTTTTTCCTCTGCAGGACATGTGTGTGGTGTGTGGCAGCTTTGGCCGGGGTGCCGAGGGCCACCTCTTGGCCTGTTCTCAGTGTTCTCAGTGCTATCACCCGTACTGTGTCAACAGCAAGGTGAGCTTGGCCTGGAATGTGTGGGTGGTGGGTAGAGTCATTTCTCCATTACTCTAGTCCCCCCACACTGTTTATTTTTATTATTTTACTACATTGGTCTGGTGTATAATTGTTGAGGTCAGAGGACAACTTGTGGGATCATCCCTCTCCTTCCACTATGTAGATTCCAGGAATTACGCTCAGGTCACCAGGCTTGGTGGCCATCTCACAGCCTGACATTCCGTTCCTTAAAGTGGCTCTCAGAAGTCTTTGATCAGTTGTCAGTCCTGTCAAACTCAGGGAAAGGTGCTTTGGAATTTATAGCAGACATTGTAGTTTCTTTCCATAGGCCAAACTTGCAGTGTAAACGCAGAACGATGTACTAGTAGAAGCCACGCTCTATGGCCAGGAGTGGTGGCATGCACCTTTAATCCCAGGCAGAGTCAGGTAGATCTTTGTGAGTTTGAGGTCAGCCTGGTCTACAGAGTGAGCTCCAAGTCAGGCAGAGCTACACAGGGAGGCTCTGTCTCAAACAAACTAAACAGATAATGAAACCAAACTATGGTACAGCGTGGAAGTAGATCAGAGAGTCAGAACTGGAGCTCCGCCTGGGCAGATGATGGCATTGTCTTTACCTAAGGTATAATCAGTCCTCTGGGTTTCTCTAAAAACCATCAATTTATTAATTGATGCACTAGTAATATTTATTAGCTTGTTTTAGTAACAGGTTCTAAAAAGTGAGGAAAAATTGAGGGAAATAAACCTTGTTCTGTCATCAGTTTGGTGCCTCTTAATGACATGTGCTGTTCACTCAGTGGGGCTGTGCTTGGAGGTTCTCTGTTCAGCACAGCTTCTGGAAGCCTCTGGAGAGGCACTTTTTTGGTACAAACCCCTCTGTGCTCAGACGTCTGCCTAGCCATAGAAGCTCTACATGTCACTGTCTGACAGATAGCTGAGGGTCTCCTTTTCCTGACCAGATCACCAGGGTGATGCTGCTGAAGGGCTGGCGTTGTGTGGAGTGTATTGTGTGTGAGGTATGCGGCCAGGCCTCCGACCCTTCACGCCTGCTGCTCTGTGATGACTGTGACATTAGCTACCACACATACTGCCTGGATCCCCCGCTGCTCACCGTGCCCAAGGGTGGCTGGAAGTGCAAGTGGTAAGGAGACGCAGCCTGGGATCTGACAGGAGCTGCTGAATGGGCCTGAGACACAGTTAGAGCAGAAACAACACTGAATGCATGACACCATTCATTAAAGAGACCAGCCTGCTGGGCTTGTTCTCAGTGGGGACGCCTCTGGGATCCTAGGTTGGATGCTGAAGGTCTTTCTGCTTCTACTAGGTGTGTGTCGTGTATGCAGTGTGGGGCCGCCTCCCCTGGCTTCCACTGTGAATGGCAGAATAGTTACACACATTGCGGGCCATGTGCCAGCCTGGTGACCTGTCCTATTTGTCACGCTCCCTATGTGGAGGAAGACCTGCTAATCCAGTGTCGCCACTGTGAACGGTAAGGGCATCCCTTTGTCCTCGTGTCAGCTCCATGTGCTGCTGTCAGCAGCTGTGCCTGTGCTCACCCTGTCTTCCTTCTCCCCAGGTGGATGCATGCTGGCTGTGAGAGTCTCTTCACAGAAGATGAAGTGGAGCAGGCTGCCGATGAGGGCTTTGACTGTGTCTCCTGCCAGCCCTACGTGGTAAAGCCTGTGGGTGAGTATCGGGTTGGAGGAAGCACAGAGGACATGAGTGTCTTACTTTAGACAGTGTCCTAAGCTGCCATTGGTTTGTCCTCCTTCCTGCAGTACCTGTTGCCCCACCAGAGTTGGTACCTATGAAGGTAAAAGAGCCAGGTAAGCCACAGACATTTTGAATACCCAAACCAGCTAAGACCATAGACCATCTCCTGCTCCAACCTCCAAACTTAAGACTCAGGGTAAACGGCCAAGTCAGTGGCAAAGTTATGATTAGAACCAAGGTTTTCCTGTTCCCAGACATGGTTCCTTTCACCAGGGACATGGTTCCTTTCACCAGGCAAATCAGCTTCTTTACTACAAGAATCTCATTCAAGAGAGCACAGCTTTCTTCTCACAGAAGGGACGAGGCCATCTTTTCTGCCACAGTGTGGGCACCGCTCTTAGGAAGTCTGCCGGACTTCAGCAAGTCAGTTCTTCCTGTCTCTTGGCAGCTAGAGAATCCATGTGATGAACCTGTAGTCGATGGGTGCTGGACATAGCTAGGCTTCTGCAACAGCAGACTCATTTCAGGATCCCTCAGTCACTGGTAGAGCCTTCAGTGGCCTGCTGTCTCAGCCCTTAGAAACCAACAGGACTTGTCTGTTACTGCTTGTGTCTCAGTTGGGAACATGGGTTGACATGTGGAGTTTTGGTTTCCCTGGGGCCTCTGTCCAGGGGTCATATGTTCTTCCCTGTTGTCCAGAGCCCCAGTTCTTTCGCTTCGAGGGTGTGTGGCTGACAGAAACTGGCATGGCGGTGCTGCGTAACCTGACCATGTCACCACTGCACAAGCGGCGCCAGCGGCGAGGACGGCTAGGCCTCCCAGGCGAGGCAGGGCTGGAGGGTTCTGAGCCCTCAGATGCCCTTGGCCCTGATGACAAGAAGGATGGGGACCTGGACACTGACGAGCTGCTCAAGGGTGAAGGTTGGGCTGGGGAATCTTAGAGAAAGGCAGATAGCGGGAGAAACAGCCCATATGAGTTGGGATGTTGGGTAGGGGCTACAGAGCCACTACTGGTCTTCCGCTAGCACTTCGTCTTGCTCAGGTGGCATTGTGGCAGGTTACTGGGTTCCCTCTTGCAGTGTGACAAGGATAAAAGGGTCCATTTCTCTGATCTGCCTGTCTTCTTCTGTTATGTGCAGGTGGTGTTGAGCAAATGGAGTGTGAAATTAAGCTAGAAGGCCCCGCCAGCCCTGATGTAGAACTTGGCAAAGAAGAGACAGAGGAAAGCAAAAAGCGCAAGCGCAAACCCTATCGGCCGGGTGAGGCGCTGGAGTGGGGTTGTGGGGCAGTAAGGGGCAACTCACAGGTTCTAGTGGCTTCTCATTCTTAATTCTGCTTTCTCACAGGCATTGGTGGTTTCATGGTACGACAGCGCAAGTCTCATAGCCGTGTGAAAAGGGGGCCTGCTGCACAGGCGGAGGTGTTGAGTGGGGATGGGCAGCCCGACGAGGGTGAGACGGGTGAGGGCTCCCGTGGGGCCTGGGAGGAAGGTGGGGTCACAGTCGGGTCACAGCATGTGGGCAGTGCCAGGGAGGCCAGGATGTGCACTCACAGTGAGAAAGCAAATGGAGGTCTAGTTGGTGGGTAATGGAGACATAGGTAGAAAGAGTTTCCAGCAGAGTTGAAGCATGCCTGGTGTCTCCAGAAAGCCAGAGCCCTTCTCTTTTGTCTGTAGTGATGCCTGCTGACCTGCCTGCCGAGGGCTCTGTGGAACAGAGCCTTGTTGAGGGGGACGAAAAGAAGAAGCAACAGCGACGAGCGCGCAAAAAGAGCAAGCTGGAGGACATGTTCCCTGCTTACCTGCAGGTAGGTTTCAGACTCCCTGGGGTGAGGGAAGGGACTGTTTGTCTGCAAGCATAAAGAAATCATTACTCTTGACTCCTCCTGCAGGAAGCCTTCTTTGGAAAGGAACTGCTGGACCTGAGTCGGAAGGCCCTGTTTGCAGTTGGGGTGGGCCGGCCAGGCCTCGGGCTGGGAACCTCAAAACCCCGGGGGGATGGAGGTTCAGATAGGAAGGAACTTATGACAGCCTTGCACAAAGGTTAGTAAGATGAAGTATTCTAGGGTGGCCAGCCTACCTTCTGCCTCGTAGCTGGCAAAGGTGTCTGGAGGAGGGGGTGGCGTGGGGCATTAACTAAGAGTGGGCCAAGGGCCATTCTGGGCATCAGGCATCACTAGTCTCTGATTGGAGTGGGGCTATTGCTCATAGGAGATGATGGTCCAGATGTTGCAGACGAGGAGTCCCATGGGCCTGAGGGCACAGCTGATGTACCAGGTGAGGGCAGCTGGGGGATTGGGCCCATCTTGGTCTTGCTTGTTATCAGTTGCCTCTGCCCCTGAGCACTGCCAGAGTTGGGTCCTGGACCCCATTCCATGTCTCTTGTGGTCTGTATTGGTCCGAGGGGTGTGTCATGTCTGTATCCCGCTGACAGTAGCTTTCTTTTGGTATTATAGGGCTTGAGGATGGGCGTGTAAAGACATCCCCAGTGCCCAGTGACCCTGAGAAGCCAGGCACCCCAGGGGAAGGAGTGCTTAGCTCTGACTTAGACAGGATTCCCACAGAAGGTGAGGCCTGCATGGTGTCTTCTGTGTTTAAGGGTCCTCCATGAAAGAAGAAGGCCCCATCTGGAATAGATCTGTACTGCTGGTGGGAGAGTCCTGATTACCCTCCTTGGTCATGACCAAGGAGGTAGATCTGTGGTGTTGTGTGAGCCTCTCTTCTCAGCTCAGAGTGTGTGTACCTTGTCATTCTCCCACAGAACTGCCCAAAATGGAGTCCAAGGACCTGCAGCAGCTTTTTAAGGATGTCCTGGGCTCAGAACGAGAACAGCATTTGGGTTGTGGCACTCCTGGCCTAGAAGGCAGCCGTACACCACTGCAGAGGCCCTTTCTCCAAGGTACTTACGGAGGGGCGGTGGTTCCAAGTCTGTTGTCGCCAGCCTTGTTACCTGAGTAGGTCAGTGGCTTCCTCTGCTCTGATCCTGTTGTTCTTGCAGGTGGACTCGCTTTGGGCAGTCTCCCCTCCAGTAGCCCGATGGATTCCTACCCAGGCCTCTGCCAGTCCCCTTTCTTGGATTCTAGGTTGGTATCTGTGCTTAACTGTCTTGGGTGATCCCTTTTGTCCTTTCCTTCCATGTGGGTGCCTGCCTTGCCTCCTTTGACTTTGAGCCACTAAAGAGATGACTCTCTGGTTTGCCCTGCCTTCCTTAAGGGGACCAGAGCCGGGGCTTGGGTTTCCTGCACACTTTGTCTGGGGTGAGTCTTGAAATCCCTGCCCTATGTGACTCTCTGCCCCTGCGCCCCAGGGAGCGCGGGGGCTTCTTTAGCCCAGAACCCGGTGAGCCAGACAGCCCTTGGACAGGCTCAGGGGGCACCACACCCTCTACCCCGACCACGCCTACCACAGAGGGCGAGGGCGACGGGCTGTCCTATAACCAGCGGAGTCTACAGCGTTGGGAAAAAGATGAGGAACTGGGCCAGCTCTCCACTATTTCACCTGTACTCTATGCCAACATTAACTTTCCTAATCTCAAGCAAGACTACCCAGGTATCTCTGGGTGAGGGCAAGGGAAACAGCCTGGCAGGTGGAGGGCTCTCCTCTGACTTGACTTTCTGTTCCCCAGACTGGTCTAGCCGATGTAAACAAATCATGAAGCTCTGGAGAAAGGTTCCAGCCACCGACAAAGCCCCCTACCTGGTAAGACAGCATGGGCCATCTTGAGGCCTGAAGTAGAAGCAGTTTCAGTGGCTTACCTCAGTCCTTATCCTTCTGTCATCTCCTAAGCAGCTGGGTGAGGAGGGACTGATCTCTGGGGGAGGCAGTTTGATTGGAGGGATGGGAGCTGGGCTTGAGGTTGAGCATGAAGCCCTGTATTGTTTCCTGTGTCCCTCAGCAAAAGGCCAAAGATAACCGGGCTGCTCACCGCATCAACAAGGTGCAAAAGGTGAGTGGGTGGCCTTTCTAGGACGGGGGGTGGTGGGGGTGACATGGATCACACCGTCAGTCAGCAGCCTGACAGCTCCACTTGGTCTCCCTGCAGCAGGCTGAGAGCCAGATCAGCAAGCAAGCCAAGATGGGCGACATAGCCCGTAAGACTGATCGACCAGCCCTCCATCTCCGCATTCCCTCCCAGCCAGGGGCATTGGGCAGTCCGCCCCCTGCCGCGGCCCCCACCATTTTCCTTGGCAGCCCCACCACCCCTGCTGGCTTGTCTACCTCTGCGGACGGGTTCTTGAAGCCACCAGCGGGCACAGTACCCGGCCCTGACTCACCTGGTGAGCTCTTCCTCAAGCTCCCGCCCCAGGTGCCCGCCCAAGTGCCTTCGCAGGACCCCTTTGGACTGGCCCCTGCCTACGCCCCGGAGCCCCGCTTCTCTGCGGCACCACCCACTTATCCTCCTTACCCAAGCCCTACTGGAGCCCCTGTCCAGCCTCCCGTGCTGGGTACCACAACTCGACCTGGGACTGGCCAGCCAGGGGAATTTCATACTACTCCACCGGGTACCCCCAGACACCAGCCTTCTACGCCTGACCCCTTCCTCAAACCTCGCTGCCCCTCATTGGACAACCTGGCTGTGCCTGAGAGCCCAGGGGTAGTAGGAGGCAAGGCTTCCGAGCCTCTGCTCTCACCCCAACCTTTTGGGGAGTCCCGAAAGTCCCTGGAAGTGAAGAAGGAAGAGCTTGGGGCATCCTCTCCTGGCTATGGTCCCCCAAACCTGGGCTGTGTTGACTCACCCTCTTCAGGCCCCCACCTGGGTGGCCTGGAGTTAAAGGCACCTGATGTCTTCAAAGCTCCCCTAACCCCTCGGGCATCTCAGGTAGAGCCCCAGAGCCCGGGCCTGGGCCTACGGGCCCAGGAGCCACCCCCTGCCCAGGCTTTGGCCCCTTCTCCTCCCAGCCACCCAGATGTCTTTCGTCCAGGCCCATACCCCGACCCCTATGCCCAGCCCCCATTGACTCCTCGGCCCCAGCCACCACCCCCTGAGAGCTGCTGTGCCCCACCTCCCCGATCACTGCCCTCTGATCCTTTCTCCAGAGTGCCCGCTAGTCCCCAGTCCCAGTCCAGTTCTCAGTCCCCACTGACCCCACGTCCTCTGTCGGCTGAGGCGTTCTGTCCATCCCCTGTTACCCCTCGCTTCCAGTCTCCTGACCCTTATTCTCGTCCACCCTCACGCCCTCAGTCCCGTGATCCCTTTGCCCCGTTGCATAAGCCACCCCGGCCCCAGCCCCCTGAAGTTGCCTTTAAGGCTGGGCCCCTAGCCCACACTCCGCTGGGAGCTGGGGGCTTCCCAGCGGCCCTGCCCTCTGGCCCAGCAGGTGAGCTCCATGCCAAGGTCCCAAGTGGGCAGCCCACTAATTTTGCCCGTTCTCCTGGGACGGGCGCATTTGTGGGCACCCCATCTCCCATGCGGTTCACTTTCCCACAGGGGGTAGGGGAGCCTTCCCTAAAACCCCCTGTCCCTCAGCCTGGTCTCCCTTCACCCCATGGGATCAACAGCCATTTTGGGCCTGGCCCCACTTTGGGCAAGCCTCAAAGCACAAACTACACCGTAGCCACGGGGAACTTTCACCCATCAGGCAGTCCTCTGGGGCCCAGCAGTGGGCCCACAGGGGAGGGCTATGGGCTGTCCCCACTACGCCCCGCATCAGTTCTGCCACCTCCCACACCTGATGGATCCCTCCCCTACTTGTCGCATGGAGCCTCACAAAGGGTAGGCATCACCTCTCCAGTGGAAAAGAGAGAAGACCCAGGAGCCACAGTGAGTAGTAGCTCTTTGGCGACAGCTGAACTCTCAAGTGCCCAGGATGCAGGCATGTCTAGCCTCAGCCAGACAGAGCTGGAGAAGCAACGGCAGGTGAGTGGATAGCCCACAGCTGGTCACACCTTGTTTATATTCTCTCCACCAGCCCTGTGATTAGAGTGGATGGACTGACTTCTCTGTTTTCTGGACAGCGCCAGCGACTACGGGAACTGCTGATTCGGCAGCAGATCCAGCGGAACACCCTGCGGCAGGAGAAGGAAACAGCTGCAGCAGCTGCAGGTGCAGTCGGGCCTCCAGGCAACTGGGGTGCTGAACCCAGCAGCCCTGCCTTTGAACAGCTGAGCCGAGGCCAGCCCCCTCTTACTGGGCCTCAGGTAGGTGGATTGGCAAGGGCTGGTGGGGCCGGTGTCGTGACGGTGGCTACACCTCATCTGCTTCTTGTCTTCTAGGATAGGAGCAGCATTGTGGGGCTGCCCTCAAGCAAGCTTGGTGGTCCTGTGCTGGGACCAGGGGCCTTCTCCAGCGATGATCGACTCTCCCGGCCGCTTCCACCAGCCACTCCTTCCATGGACATAAACAGCAGGTGAGGTTCCAGGATGTGTGTGTGTGTGTGTGTGTGTGTGTGAATGAGAGACAGACTTAGCTTACCATCACTGTATTCTGCCTCAGATCTTTTCCCTATCACTGATCCTTCTGTTATGACTTCCTCTCCCTTTTTTTCCCCCTCACTATTTGTTTTGTCTTTCCTCACTAACGTAAACCTCTGTTCTTGCCCTCCATGCTGATTGATTCTCATAGATTACTGCATATTTTTCCAGGCAACTTGTTGGAGGCTCCCAGGCCTTCTATCAGCGAACACCCTATCCTGGGTCCCTGCCCTTACAGCAGCAGCAGCAACAACTGTGGCAGCAGCAGCAGCAGCAGCAGCAGCAGCAGCAGCAGCAGCAGCAGCAGCAGGTGGCAGCAGCAGCAACCTCCATGAGACTTGCCATGTCTGCTCGATTCTCATCAACTCCTGGACCTGAACTTGGCCGCCAAGCACTCGGTTCCCCCTTGGCAGGAATTCCCACCCGCCTTCCAGGCCCTGCCGAGCCAGTTCCTGGTTCAGCTGGTCCTGCTCAGTTCATTGAGTTGCGACATAATGTACAGAAAGGACTTGGACCTGGGGTATCTCCGTTTCCTGGTCAAGGTCCCCTTCAGAGGCCCCGTTTTTACCCAGTAAGCGAGGAACCCCATCGACTGGCTCCTGAAGGTCTTCGGGGCCTGGCTGTTTCAGGCCTTCCCCCACAAAAGCCCTCAGCTCCGCCAGCCCCTGAGTTGAACAACAGCCTCCATCAGACACCCCATACCAAGGGTCCTGCCTTACCAGCTGGCTTGGAGCTGGTCAGTCGTCCACCATCAAGCACTGAACTTAGTCGTCCCCCTCTGGCCTTGGAGGCTGGGAAGTTGCCTTGTGAGGATCCTGAGCTGGACGATGACTTTGATGCCCACAAGGCCCTAGAGGATGATGAAGAGCTTGCTCACTTGGGTCTGGGTGTGGATGTGGCCAAGGGCGATGATGAGTTGGGTACCCTGGGAAACCTGGAGACAAACGATCCCCACCTGGATGACCTCCTCAATGGAGATGAATTTGACCTGCTAGCGTATACTGACCCTGAGCTTGATACTGGGGATAAGAAGGACATCTTTAATGAGCACCTAAGGCTGGTGGAGTCAGCAAATGAGAAGGCTGAGCGAGAAGCCCTGCTGCGGGGGGTGGAGCCAGCATCCTTGGGCCCTGAGGACCGTCCTCCACCTGCCCCAGATAACTCAGAGCCTCGCTTAACATCTGTGCTCCCTGAGGTGAAGCCCAAAGTGGAGGAGGGAGGACGCCATCCTTCCCCTTGCCAGTTCACCATGAATACCCCCAAGGTGGAGCCAGCTCCTCCTGCCACTCCCCTAACCCTGGGTCTGAAGCCAGGGCAGACTGTGATGGGCGGCCGGGACACTCGAGGAGGAGTAGGTACAGGACCGTTCCCTAGCAGTGGGCACACAGCTGAGAAGGGCCCATTTGGGGCCACAGGAGGAACACCAGCACACTTGCTGAACCCCAGCTCACTGAGTGGCTCAGCTGGATCTTCTCTTCTGGAAAAGTTTGAGCTAGAAAGTGGGGCCCTAACCTTACCCAGTGGCCATGCAGCCCCTGGGGATGAGCTGGACAAGATGGAGAGCTCATTGGTAGCCAGCGAACTGCCGCTGCTCATTGAGGACCTACTAGAGCACGAGAAGAAGGAACTGCAGAAGAAACAGCAGCTTTCAGCACAGACTGCGCTGCCAGCCCAGCAACAACAGCAACAGCAGCAGCAGCAGCAGCACTCCCTCCTTCCCACACCGGGCCCTGCCCAGCCACTGCCTTTGCCACATGAGCCTGGACCGCCCCAGCAGCTTGCTCTGGGTCTTGGGAGTACCCGACAGCCAGGCTTGGGCCCGTCAGTGATGCCGGCCCAGTCACCAGCTCATGCCCTTCAGCAGCGTCTGGCTATGGTGTCTAACCAAGGGCATATGCTAAGTGGGCAGCCAGCTGGGCAGACAGGCCTGGTGCCCCAGCAGAGCTCACAGCCAGTGTTAGCACAGAAGCCCATGAACTCCATGCCAGCGTCCATGTGCATGAAGCCCCAGCAGCTGGCGATGCAGCAGCAGCAGCTGGCTAACAGTTTCTTCCCAGACACAGGTAACTTCACATTGGCATATAAGTGTGTGATGCTGTTTGTTACCAAGTGCCACTTACTCTAGTTAAGGGCGGTGGGACACCAGGGATGTTGGCGAAACAGCAGAGCGCTATAGGCAGAAAGTCGGAGCTTTTGAGAGGATGGAGGGATGGAGCCTGATTAGCAGGGCCTTTATGTCTGGTTAAATTTGGAATTTGGAGAGAAGTAGTACAAGGATATGCTATCCAGGTGCCTGAAAGATTAAATACAGCTGTGGAGAGTGGTGACTGGTGCCGCAGAGCAGGCACTGCTCTGGTTTCAGTGGCTCCTAGTGAGGAGTGAGTAGTCACTGTGTCAGGTGCTGTTTGCCACTAAGTGCTCGATTTCATCATAACAGACTCATGAAATGGGTCTAGTTGGTTTTGATTATAGAAGAGGAAACTGAGGCATAAAAGCTAAGTAACTTGTCTGAGATTATACAAGTAGGAGAGCTGAATCTGGACTCAATGGCATTAAAATTTCATGAGATGAGACTAATTAGTCTTTTACAAAGCTGAGAGTCAGTTTTCTGAGCAGGAGAGATATATAACAGTGTAAGCTAGGCCTGGTGCTGCATGCCACAGTACTCGAGAGACAGGCAGGAGGATCTCAGAGAGTTCAAGGCCAGCCTACTCTACATAGTGAGTTCCAGGAGAGCCAGAGACAAATAGGGAGATCCTTTCCCAAATAGACAATTAAACAAAAGCACCCTAAGAGTAGAAACCAAAGTGTAGGGTTTTAGATGTTTTTTCTGCTTGCTTTATGGTCTTGTTTGTTTGTTTGTTTGTTTGTTTGTAGGGGAGGGCATAAGAGTGGGATGGGAGGTGAGATAGGATCTCATGTACCCCAGGCTAACATCAGACTTACTCTGTATGATGATGATGTTAAATTTATGATTCTCCTGTCTCACTCATCAAGCGCTGGAATTATAATAAGCATGTGTCACCATACCTGGTTTATTCTAGTTTGTTTTATCTTTTAAGGCAGAGCCTCACTATATAGCACAGGCTGGCCTTAAATTTAGACTCTTCTATGGTAGCCTCTGTGTGCTGGAATTACAGATGTGCATGACTGTGCCGTTAGTTTTTTGTTTTTGTTTCCTCAGTCCTAGGCTAGCAGGACAGTGGCTGTTGGATGATATTTTTGTGTCAGAGACAACTGCTGTCTAAGGCTTTGCCACAGTGCCTCCACCTTGGGTGACTGGGCTCTGTTGGGCTGTAGAATACTATTTCAAGAGTTTTGTCTGGCATGCTTAGAACGCATGCTCAGAACGCATGCCTTTACTGCCACATTGTCCTCTCTAGCACCAGGAGGTGGGCAATCTTTGTCTCTTATCAAGTGAGGGAAACTGAGGCTTAAACAGTAGAGTGGCGCCATTTTCTTACAGTGTACAAACACAAGGACCATGTTTCAGGAGCATTAGTGCTGCATCACCAAGTTCCTGGCTTAGCTGAGTGGACTTGCCACATCATTGTTCTTTATACAGAGGTCAGGGCATTGGGGAAACAGCCATCATGCTTTGGAGCCCTGACTGTCAAACCCAGCTCATTTATCTCCTCCTTCCTCAGACCTGGACAAATTTGCTGCAGAAGACATCATTGATCCTATTGCAAAGGCCAAGATGGTAGCTTTGAAAGGCATCAAGAAAGTGATGGCTCAGGGCAGCATTGGGGTGGCACCTGGTATAAACAGGTGAGACTCGGGACTTGGGTGGGGCTGACTTTCCTATGACATCTGCTGTCCTGGTTCCCTCCCAACATGCCCATTGCTTTGTGTGTGACCGGTGCCCTCACTGACACCAGAATTCCCTATGCTTTATAAACTGTAGGCAGCAAGTGTCACTGCTGGCTCAGAGGCTCTCCGGGGGGTCTGGCAGTGATCTTCAGAACCATGTGGCACCTGGGAGTGGCCAGGTAAGGGGAAAGTAGGAACCTACGACTATCTCACTGGGCTGCTTTTCTTAGGGCCTGCCATGGAGCAGTGACCGTCTAGAAATCTCTCTTACCACAGGAACGGAATGCTAGTGACCCTTCCCAGCCTCGTCCCAACCCACCCACTTTTGCCCAGGGAGTGATCAGTGAGTATGGGCAAAGAAGGAGGGCGCGGAGCAGTGGTTAGGGGTCTGGGAGAAGGTCACCGTTTTGTGGGTCTTACCATACAAGGTCTGTTTCCAGATGAGGCTGACCAGCGGCAGTATGAAGAATGGCTGTTCCACACCCAGCAGCTCCTACAGATGCAGCTGAAGGTGCTAGAAGAGCAGATCGGTGTGCACCGCAAGTCTCGGAAGGCTCTGTGTGCCAAGCAGCGCACTGCCAAAAAGGCCGGCCGCGAGTTCCCAGAAGCCGATGCTGAGAAGCTCAAGCTGGTCACAGAGCAGCAGAGCAAGATCCAGAAGCAGCTGGACCAGGTGAGGAGAGAAAAGTTCAGCTTAGAACCCAGAGACCAGGGAAAAGGGACAGCAGGGTGGGCAGTCTCCAGGCTGACCCCTCCATCCCTCCTATGTTAGGTCCGGAAACAGCAGAAAGAGCACACAAATCTCATGGCAGAATATCGGAACAAACAGCAGCAACAGCAGCAGCAGCAGCAGCAGCACTCAGCTGTACTGGCTGTCAGCTCTTCTCAGAATCCTCGGGTCCTCACCAAGCTCCCTGGCCATGGGTTACAGCCACCACAGGCACCTCCGGGTGGGCAAGCTGGAGGGCTTCGTCTGCCTCCAGGGGGTATGGTACTACCCGGACAGTCTGGTGGTCCATTCCTCAATACTGCCTTGGCCCAGCAGCAGCAGCAGCAGCAGCAGCAGCAGCAGCAGCAGCAGCAGCAGCAGCAGCAGCAGCAGCAGCAGCAGCAGCAGCAGCAGCAGCATTCTGGTGTGGCTGGATCCTTGACTGGCCCCTCAGGGAGCTTCTTCCCTGGCAATCTTGCTCTCCGAAGCCTTGGACCTGACTCGAGGCTTTTACAGGAAAGGCAGCAACAGCTGCAGCAGCAACGAATGCAGCTGGCTCAGAAACTGCAGCAGCAGCAGCAGCAGCAGCAGCAGCAGCACCTCTTAGGGCAGGTGGCAATCCAACAACAACAACAGGGTCCCGGAGTACAGAACCAGGCTCTGGGTCCTAAGCCTCAGGGCCTTCTGCCTCCCAGCAACCACCAGGGCCTCCTGGTTCAACAGTTGTCCCCCCAGCAATCACAGGGGCCCCAGGGCATGCTGGGTCCTGCCCAGGTGGCAGTGCAGCAGCAGCACTCTGGAGCTTTGGGTCCTCAGGGCCCTCACAGACAGGTGCTCATGACTCAGTCCAGGGTGCTGAGCTCCCCTCAGCTGGCACAGCAGGGTCACAGCCTTATGGGACACCGGCTGCTCACAGCCCAGCAGCAGCAGCAACAACAGCAGCAGCAGCAGCAGCAGCAGCAGCAGCAGCAGGGATCTATGACGGGGCTTTCCCAACTTCAGCAAGGAATGATGTCACATAGTGGACAGCCCAAAATGAGTGCTCAGGCCTTGGGTTCTTTACAACAGCAGCAGCAGCAACAGATGCAACAGCAACAGATACAACAGCAACAGATGCAACAGCAACAGATGCAACAGCAACAGATGCAACAGCAACAGATGCAACAGCTGCAGCAGCAGCAACAACAGCAACAGCTGCTACAGCAGCAACAGCTGCACTTGCAGCAGCAGCTGCACCAGCAACAACAGCTGCAGCAGCAGCAGCTGGGCCTCTTGAACCAGAATCGAACTTTATTATCTCCGCAGCAGCAGCAGCAGCAGCAGCAGCAGCAGCAGCAGCAGCAGCAGCAGCAGCAGCAGCAGCAGCAGCAAGTGACACTTGGCCCTGGCATGCCAGTCAAGCCTCTTCAACACTTTTCTAGCCCTGGAGCCCTAGGCCCAACCTCCCTCCTGGCAGGCAAGGAGCAAAACATTGCAGAGACAGCGCTTCCTTCAGAGGTCACTGAGGGACCCTCAACACATCAAGGAGGGCCACCAGCAGTGGGCACTACACCTGAGCCAATGTCTGTTGACCCAGGGGAGGTAAAGCCCTCTGTTTCTGGAGACTCACAACTCCTACTTGTCCAGTCCCAGGCCCAACCTCAGCCCACCTCAGTGCAGCTCCAGCCGCCGCTCAGGCTCCCAGGACAGCCCCAGCAGCAGGTGAACTTGCTTCCCATGGCAGGTGGAGGAAGCCATGGGCAGCAGCTAGGGAGTGGATCCTCCTCTGAGGCCCCATCTGTACCCCACCTGCTGGCCCAACCCTCTGTTGCCTTGGGGGAGCAGCCTGGACCTATGGCCCAGAATCTTCTGGGCTCCCAACAGCCCCTTGGGCTAGATCGACCCATTCAGAATAACACAGGGTCACAGCCTTCCAAATCGGGACCTACTCCTCAGTCTGGACAGGGTCCTCCTGGAGTTGGAGTCATGCCTACAGTGGGTCAACTTCGAGCACAGCTCCAAGGAGTCCTGGCCAAAAACCCGCAGCTACGGCACCTGAGCCCACAGCAGCAGCAGCAGCTACAGGCACTCCTCATGCAACGGCAGCTGCAGCAGAGTCAGGCAGTACGCCAGACTCCACCGTTCCAGGAACTGGGGACCCAACCCTCTCCCCTCCAGGGCCTCCTAGGCTGTCAACCTCAACCTGGGGGTTTTTCTGCATCTCAGACAGGACCCCTCCAGGAGCTAGGGGCAGGGTCTCGACCTCAGGGCCCACCCCGGCTCCCTGTCCCACAAGGAGCCTTATCTACAGGACCAGTGCTTGGCCCTGTCCATCCCACACCTCCACCTTCCAGTCCCCAAGAGCCAAAGAGACCTTCACAATTACCTTCCCCCAGTGCCCAGCTAACCCCAACCCATCCAGGGACTCCAAAGCCCCAGGGGCCAGCCTTGGAGCTGCCTCCTGGGAGGGTCTCACCTGCTGCTGCCCAGCTTGCAGATACTTTCTTTGGCAAGGGGCTAGGACCTTGGGACCCCTCAGACAACGTTACAGAAGCCCAGAAGCCAGAGCAGAGCAGCCTGGTACCCGGGCATCTGGAGCAGGTGAACGGACAGGTGGTACATGAGCCATCTCAACTCAGCATCAAACAGGAGCCTCGGGAAGAGCCATGTGTCCTGGGTGCACAGACAGTGAAAAGGGAGGCCAATGGGGAGCCAACTGGGGCACCAGGCACCAGCAACCACCTCCTGCTAGCAGGCTCCCGCTCAGAGGCTGGGCATCTGCTCTTGCAGAAGCTTCTACGGGCAAAGAATGTGCAACTTGGTGCTGGGCGGGGTCCTGAGGGCCTTCGAGCTGAGATCAATGGACACATTGACAGCAAACTGTCAGGGCTGGAGCAGAAGCTACAGGGTACTTCCAGCAACAAAGAGGTGAGTCCTTTAGATAGAGTGTTGTGGCAGTGGAGGTCAGATGAACAGGGCTGGGTCAGAATAGGGAAGGGCAGTGGCCTTCACAGCGCTTCTGTGGTTTAGGACGCAGCCGCGAGAAAGCCTCTGCCAGTGAAGCCCAAGCGGGTGCAGAAGACAAGTGACAGATTGGCGAGCTCCCGGAAGAAGCTGCGGAAAGAAGATGGCGTCAGGGCCAATGAGGCATTATTGAAACAGCTAAAACAGGTGATCCCCAGGAGCCAGTCCCATGACCTCCCTCAGGATAGGAGGATGGGTCGCCTGTCCCCCGAGGTCTGGAGGGCAGCTGTGGATGCTGCATCTTTTCAGAATTGTCATCTTGCCCCTCCTAGGAACTGTCCCAGCTGCCGCTGACGGAGCCTACCATCACCGCCAATTTTAGCCTCTTTGCTCCCTTTGGCAGTGGCTGCCTAGTCAGTGGGCAGAGCCAGCTCAGGGGGGCCTTTGGAAGTGGGGCTCTGCACACCAGCCCTGACTACTATTCTCAGCTGCTCACCAAGGTCAGAAAAATGGCAATACTTTTTGGGAATAATAAGATTCTTGGGGTTGGAGGTGGGGATGAAAGACTGGAGGAACATGCTGGTGTGATGTGGGGCCAGGAGATTATTCCAGTCTCCCTATGCCGTCTTGCACACAACACCCACCCCACCCCCCAGAATAACCTGAGTAACCCGCCGACACCACCCTCGTCGCTGCCCCCCACCCCACCCCCATCGGTGCAGCAGAAGATGGTGAATGGTGTTACTCCCTCTGACGAGCTGGGGGAGCACCCCAAGGATGCAGCCTCTGCCCAGGACAGTGAAGGAACACTGAGAGGTAAGTGAGAAGCTGGTCTCTCTTGGGACTTGATGAGTTCCAGACATGCAGTGGTGTCCTGCCACTCGGTATCAGAAGACGAAAGGGTTGCATACTGCCCTGTGCACTTGCACCGAGACATTTGGTGGGAAGGGACTGTTTGGAAATGTGGCCTTCTGGAGGCTTGCAAAGCAATGGTGAATCTGAGGGAAGTTCCAGTGTTTGTGGCTATGGAACCCTGTCTGATGTACATCTGAACTCTAGTGCATGAGTGTGTTTAGCTGTGATGCGTGGAGTAGGTAGAGTGATTGACTTGTTTGAGCCATGATGTCCTCCTTATAGACTGGACACTGTAAAACTCGCCTCAGTTGGTAAAGATGTAAAGATGTAAGTACAGAGTGGTGCTGTGACCCGGGCTAGGATCCTGCTTGACACTGAAGAATAAAGACAACAGGGATCATGAGTTTGAAGTCAGCTAGCCTGTGCTACATAAGTGCACACAAACAAAGGCTCAATGTGTATAGTTTTCCTGCCTCAGACTGTTAGTTGAGTAGATAGTTGATCACAATGTATGGTTGAACCTGAGGACGTCTCTCCACACACACTCACCTGACTCCTCCCTCCCACCCCAGATACTGCAGAAGTGAAGAGTTTAGACCTGCTGGCCGCTCTGCCTACACCCCCTCACAATCAGACTGAGGATGTCAGGTAGGGAAGAGGGAGGAGGGTTTCAGTTATGGCCACACCTCCTGGTCTCTAGCTCTGAGCAGGAGAATCAGGAGGCTGGGTCAACACTGTTTGCATCCAACCTGCAGGATGGAGAGTGATGAGGACAGCGATTCTCCTGACAGCATTGTGCCAGCTTCTTCCCCTGAGAGCATCCTTGGGGAAGAGGCCCCGCGTTTCCCTCAGCTGGGCTCTGGCCGGTGGGAGCAGGACAGCCGGGCCCTGTCTCCTGTCATCCCCATCATCCCTCGAACCAGCATCCCTGGTGTGTGCTGCTCACTGCGTGGGCCAGCACAGTGCGGCTGGGGAGTCGGGCTAGGGTGATGATGGAAAGTGACTGACTACATAGTTCTCTCTCTGTCCAGTCTTCCCAGATACCAAACCTTATGGGGTCCTTGACCTGGAGGTCCCTGGAAAGCTGCCTGCTACAGCGTGGGAGAAGGGCAAGGGGAGTGAGGTGTCAGTCATGCTCACAGTCTCTGCTGCTGCCGCCAAGGTGTGTCCCATGGGTGCCGTGAGGCCATGGAGAACTTAGGTCAGAGGGCAGTCTTCACAGCTTGTCTGGATAAAAAAGTTACAACTGTCTAAATATTTGTCCTGAGTACCTGCCTTTTTTTTTTTTTTTTTTTTTTTTTTTTTTTTTTTTTTTAAATAAAGGGTGGGCTAAGAACTGGGCTCAGTGAGGGAAGTGGGGTCCCTCCTAGGGCTCGTGATCCACAGATAAAAAGGAGGCAGTCAGCCAACAGACTGTCAAGTGACAGGTGTATAAGACCTGACCCTCCAGTCACAGTCGTTGGAGCCTCGCACAGGGTTCTATGGTCAAAGAAAGCAGCCAAACAGTTAAAACAACAGTCGCAGTTTGTTTGCAGTCGGCATTCCCATTCTGTGAAGCTGTGACCTGCCACAGGTTAGGAAAGGCTGCGTGCGTGAGGAGAGCTCAGTGAACAGGGAGCTCTGAGCACCCTGCAGGCAGTGGCTTTGCCGTGTCCTTGTGGTCTGTACAGGCAGTGCTCACTGTGGACACTGCTGCCTGCTGGCTCTGCTCACATCTCTCTTCTGCCCCTGCAGAACCTAAATGGCGTGATGGTGGCAGTGGCTGAGCTGCTAAGCATGAAGATCCCCAACTCCTATGAGGTGCTGTTCCCAGACGGCCCTGCCCGGGCTGGCCTCGAACCCAAGAAGGGGGAAGCTGAGGGTTCTGGTAAGTAGAGCAGGAGATCACCTTCGGGTCAGAGAGGAGTTCTGGTGGAAGACTGACCCTTTTCCTTTCTCTAGGTGGGAAAGAAAAAGGTTTGAGTGGCAAGGGCCCAGACACTGGACCTGATTGGCTGAAGCAGTTTGATGCAGTGCTGCCTGGCTATACCCTCAAGAGCCAGTTAGACATCTTGAGCCTCTTGAAGCAGGTGGGTTTGGGGGAGAAGGGTCTGCTTCAGGAAGAAGGTACTTCTTAGGGTCTTTTGAGGGAGTGGAGTCTACTGGAGAGGAGGAAGGGGTTGGTTGGCTGAAGAATTGGCACTAACATTCAGGGGTGTTCCCGCAGGAGAGCCCTGCCCCAGAGCCATCCACCCAGCACACGTACACCTACAATGTCTCTAACCTGGATGTGAGGCAGCTCTCCGCCCCACCTCCTGAGGAACCTTCCCCACCTCCATCCCCTTTGGCACCTTCTCCTGCTAGTCCTCCCGCTGAGCCCATGGTTGAACTTCAGGCTGAACTGCCTGCTGAGCCACCCATCCCTTCACCTCTACCACTGGCTTCATCCCCTGAATCTGCCCGCCCCAAACCCCGAGCCCGGCCCCCTGAAGAGAGCGAAGATTCCCGTCCCCCACGCCTCAAAAAGTGGAAAGGGGTACGCTGGAAGCGGCTGCGGCTCCTGCTGACCATTCAGAAGGGCAGTTGTCGTCAAGAGGATGAACGGGAGGTGGCAGAGTTTATGGAGCAGTTTGGTACAGCTTTGAGACCAAGCAAGGTGCCTCGAGACAATCGCAGATGCTGCTTCTGTCACGAAGAGGGAGACGGGGCCACTGACGGCCCCGCCCGCCTGCTCAACCTTGACTTGGACCTCTGGGTGCACCTCAATTGTGCCCTGTGGTCCACGGAAGTATATGAGACCCAGGGTGGGGCACTGATGAATGTGGAGGTTGCCTTGCACCGAGGATTGCTAACCAAGTGCTCTCTGTGCCAGCGAACTGGTGCCACTAGCAGCTGCAACCGCATGCGTTGCCCCAGCGTCTACCATTTTGCCTGTGCCATCCGCGCTAAGTGCATGTTCTTCAAGGACAAGACCATGCTGTGTCCAATGCACAAGATCAAGGGCCCCTGTGAGCAGGAGCTAAGCTCCTTCGCTGTCTTCCGGAGGGTCTACATTGAACGGGATGAGGTGAAGCAGATTGCCAGCATCATCCAGCGGGGAGAGCGGCTGCACATGTTCCGAGTAGGAGGGCTTGTGTTTCATGCCATTGGACAGCTGCTCCCACACCAGATGGCTGACTTCCACAGTGCCACTGCCCTCTATCCTGTGGGCTACGAGGCCACTCGCATCTACTGGAGTCTTCGTACTAACAATCGTCGCTGCTGCTACCGCTGTTCCATCAGTGAGAATAATGGACGGCCTGAGTTTGTGATCAAAGTCATCGAACAGGGTTTAGAGGATCTGGTCTTCACCGATGCATCTCCCCAAGGTGAGCACTGCAGTGGGCCTGGGCAGGTTATTCCAGGAGTCACTTTACAGAGAAAGAAAGAAGCTATTTGTACAGCTCTTATAGAGTGGCCTGCCCCTACCTCAAGCCACACAGTATCTTAAAAACCCCAAATAATGGGATTCAGCCTTTCTCAGTCACTTTAAATACCTTTGCAGTTGAAAATATTTGCTTAGCTTACTCCTTCATGCCTATAATCCCAGTACTTGGAAGATTAAGGTTGGAAGATCTGAATTCCAGGTTGTCCTCAACTATCTAGAAGCCAGCCTGGGAGACCTTTTCTCAAAAAAAAAAAAAAAAAAAAAAAAAAGAAAGAAAGAAAAAAAGAAAAGAAAAAGAAAAACGTTTCAGGGCCGGGCGGTGGTGGCGCACGCCTTTAATCCCAGCACTTGGGAGGCAGAGACAGGCGGATTTCTGAGTTCGAGGCCAGCCTGGTCTACAGAGTGAGTTCCAGGACAGCCAGGGCTACACAGAGAAACCCTGTCTCAAAAAACCAAAAAAAAAAAAAAAAAAAAAAACGTTTCATATTTTAGCTTTTTTCCCCATGACCTTTGTAGATTAAATGATATGTGTGTATGTGCACATGAAAGTGAAATTGCATGCCCATGCAAATATGTGTGTGAATGTGTATACATGTGTGTGTATGTATGTGTGTGCGTGGTTGTGTTTATGCATGTGTGTGTGGTTGTGTTTTTTCTGTTTGTTTTTTTCGAGATAGGGTTTCTCTGTGTAGCCCTGGCTGTTCTGGAACTCACTCTGTAGACCAGGCTGGCCTCGAACTTAGAGATCCTCCTGCCAGGCATGTACCACCAGTGCCTGCCTTTTTAAAATTTTATGTGTATTGTTGTTTTTTCATGCATATGTACCACATGTATGTTGCAGTCTGTGAGTTGCCATGTGGGTGCTGGGAATTGAACCTGGGTCCTCTGGAAGAGCAGTCAGTGCTCTCAACTATCAGGCCATCTCTCCTAGACTAAAATTTTTTGTTTTTGTTTATCTGAGACAGGTTATTTCTGTGTAGCCCTGGCTGTCCTGGAACTTGGTCTGTGACCAACCTGGCCCTGAACTCACAGAGATCCACCTGCCTCTGCCTCTGCCTCTGCCTCTGCCTCCCAAGTGTTGAGATTAAAAGCTTGTTCTACACTGTCCAGTTGAATGGTGATATTTTAAGATCCTATTGTCTATTATACACAATTTTAAATTCCTTTATTTCCACATATAAAATTTTGTGGGTTGTTTTTTTTTTGTTTGTTTGTTTGTTTTGTTTGTTTGTTTTTTTGTTTTGTTTTGTTTTTTGGTTTTTTGGGTTTTTTTTTGGTACAGGGAATGGAATCCAGGAATCTGGACATGCTAGGCAAACTTACACCACTGAGTTACAGCCCCACCTCACTCCCATAAAAATTTCTTAGTTTTGTTTTTCAAGACAGGGTTTCTCTGTGTGACAACCCAGGCTGTCCTGAAACTAGTTTTGTAGATCAGGCTGGCCTTGAATTCAGAGCTCCACTTGCCTCTGCTTCCCGAGTGCTGGGATTAGAGGTGTGTACTACCATGGCTGGCTATTTATTTGTTTGTTTATGTGTGGGTATGTGGGTGTTTTTCTGCACATATGTCTGTGTATTTGGTACATTTAGTGCCCTCGGAGGCCAGAAGTAGGTGTGTTGGATTCCCTGGGAGTAGAGTTAAAAGATGGTTTCTGGGAACTGAACCTGGATCCTTCAGAAGAGCAGCCATTGTTCTTAACTGCTGAGCCATTGCTTTTCATCCTTGTTTCTGTACTGACTAAGGCAGCAGGAAGTAGGTTTTAGTGAACATGTGCTGTGTGTCTCAGTTGAGCTAGTAGAGTGCTTCATGCAGGTTGTTCTGCCCACTGTGACCCAGGAGGTGAGCCTTGTCATTCTATGAGTGTAGACACACAGTGACCGAGTCTCTGGAGACTTGGCTGGCTTAAATCCCGTTGACATTACTCAGACTTCAACTCCACAGTGTCCGTCTATTCAGTAATTGCTGTGGCTTCTGCTAGGTCTCTGGGGCCTGCTTGTCTCTCATTATCACAGGCTCTGTCATCCCTCACACTGACGCTTCTCTAGGAAACAAGGAGATCCTGAAGAACCACAGGGAAGTGGTGGCCATGTGGTGGGAAGTAGAACTTAGGGAGACAGTTAGGCTGGAGATCAGTAAGCAGATGTTACCCTAAAGGTACTGTCTGTCTCACTCACGTCTAGCTGTGTGGAACCGCATCATTGAGCCTGTGGCTGCCATGAGAAAAGAGGCCGACATGCTGAGACTCTTCCCTGAGTACCTGAAAGGCGAAGAGCTCTTTGGGCTGACGGTACATGCTGTGCTCCGCATAGCTGAGTCGGTAAGCAAGCAGAGGAGCAGGAGGCAAGGTGGGAGTGTTGGTCCTGTCTCAGAGGACTAAGGCAGCAATCGATCGATCCCTGTGTCCGCAGCTCCCTGGGGTGGAGAGCTGTCAGAACTATTTATTCCGCTATGGGCGCCACCCCTTGATGGAACTACCACTCATGATCAACCCCACCGGCTGTGCCAGATCAGAACCGAAAATCCTCACACACTACAAACGGTGAGCTTGTGTGGCTGAGCCCTGGGCTGTAGGTATGGATGTGGGTAGGACCATCTGGCCACGTTCTGAGGGTTTGAGATGCAGATCAGAGTTGTTTCCAAGAACCTGGGGAGTCACCCTTAGACCTGACTAGAGGTACACAAATCTTCTGGGGTATCCCTTTCCTCTTCCCTAATCAGCTCAGGTCCGCTGGGTTGACCAGGGAAACAGGACAGAGGACTCTTGGGTACCCCAGGAGTGGCGGATGGGAGGTTCTTGGTGGCCAGTGGTGGAATGCATTTGGGAGCTGGTCACTTCTCTCTTCTTTGGTTTTGTTTCCAGAGGGGCTGGTGATACTCCCAAACTTCAGACACCCTTTGAGTGACTAGGGCACATTCCCGTTCCAAAGCTGAGTTTGTTTAGAAATAAGTAACTAGAAGTTACAACTAACTAGAAGTTATAACTAACTAGAAGTATTGTAGAAAAGCACTGCGACCTTCATTTGTATAGCACTTTATACTTTTTTTTTCAAAGCGTTTTCACATCCATTATCTCATTTGATCCTCACAACAACCTTATGAGGTAGGTAGGGCAGGTGGTATGATCCCCATTTTATAGCTGAGAAAACTGAGTCCCAGAAAGACTGCGTGACTAGATAAAGGTCACACAGCTGGGACTAGGCCCTCCTCTTAACTTGTGGGTTGCTGGTCTTTCTGTGTACCACAGTAGCCTAACCTTGGTCCTCGGGTAGAGGGAGGCAGAACCCATGGTAGCAGGCTTTCCATGAAGGCCTTTGGTGCTTGAAGGCTGTCGTAGAATGTCAAACACTCTACCCTTAGCTAGCCCTAGACCTTGATGCTCTACAACAGTGGTTTTCAAACTCTAAGCACATTGTTCCCAAAGCCCCAGAACACAGAAGCCAGTGGGCAGACTTGCCCTGTGTGTGTAACTATACCTTCTTAAGATTGGACTTAGCCAGAGGAACTCTGTTTTCACCTGTGGATTGGAGTTACAGTCAACATTTTGCTGAAGAAAAGAATCCGCTAAATAAAACAGAAACACACCCGAGTGTTTGAAAACCACTGCTCAGGGCAAGACCTTCCTAGGGTGGTGAAGGTCTCCTGCCAGGCAGCAGCCTTTCCCCTGCACTGAGCCGTCTGCACAGAGCCCAATGCTGTGCTGCAGAGCGGGATGGCCTGAAGAGAGGCAACGATGGCGTCTTCAGGCTGTGAAGTCACAGCCACTTAAAAATCAGATCAAGCCACTGGGGTACAGATGGCCCCCATTTTCAGGGCTTACAGCATATGCAAGAGGTAGGACTCATCTGATTAAAGAAACCATCAGCTTAAATTCTGGGCCTTGGTGAAGCCCTCCAAGAGTGTGGCATTCAGCATGGTTTGGCAGGAGGGTGGTAGACAGTTTGAAGTGGGCTCAGTGTAGGGGAATTGGTGCCTCTTCCCTCTCTGTACCTGCTCCCTGTCCTGGGTGGTTTCTGCTACCCAGGGTGTCCAGAAGGGTCCCAATAGGGAGTTGCTGCCTCTTCCAATCTGAGACCCAGGTGTTTCCACTCCACTTTCACTCCACTTCACTCCACTTCCACTCCACTTCCACAGCGGCAGGCACTTGTACTAGTTGCTGATAGCACGTTCCCAGGGAGGAGGTGGGCAAGGTCTGCTCGGTCTGTCATGTCATGGACTGTATCACCTCCCAGGCCCCATACCTTGAACAGCACCAGCATGTCTAAGGCGTATCAGAGCACCTTCACAGGCGAGACCAACACCCCGTACAGCAAGCAGTTTGTGCACTCCAAGTCGTCTCAGTACCGGCGCCTGCGCACTGAGTGGAAGAACAATGTTTACCTGGCTCGCTCACGGATCCAGGGCCTAGGGCTCTATGCAGCCAAGGACCTAGAGAAGCACACGATGGTCATCGAGTACATTGGCACCATCATTCGCAATGAGGTGGCCAATCGGCGGGAGAAGATCTACGAGGAGCAGGTACTGCCGTGCAGCGGGGCTGGTGTGCTGGGCCGTCCACCCTCTGCCAGGAGCACAGGGCTGGCTCGAACCAGGAGAAGTTCAGTCATGTCAGCTAAGCCTGGTGCCGGGTGTGCTTGCTAACACTCCTGCTCCTCCTGCTTGCCTTTCTAGAACCGAGGCATTTACATGTTTCGGATAAACAATGAGCATGTGATTGACGCCACGCTGACCGGAGGCCCTGCCAGGTGAGAGGAGAAGGATTTAAGTGTCCCTGGCAGCCATGTTATGAGTGCTGCCTGGTATCTCTGACACTGACTCTGTCCTGCCATCCAGGTACATTAACCACTCCTGTGCCCCTAACTGTGTAGCAGAGGTGGTGACATTTGACAAGGAGGACAAGATCATCATCATCTCCAGCCGGCGAATCCCTAAAGGAGAAGAGGTGAGAGGAGAGACTCGGCCCCGCGGCTCCCAGGACCATCGTGGCCCCCTTGCCCGCATCCTCATCAGGCTTGCTGTGACTCTGTCCCTCTTTTCTTTCCAGCTGACCTATGACTATCAGTTTGATTTTGAGGACGATCAGCACAAGATCCCCTGTCACTGTGGAGCCTGGAACTGTAGGAAATGGATGAACTAAGAAGCTTTGAGGCTACCAGGCAGGGGAGTTCCCCCCACTCCCGCCTCCTCCCTGAAAGGGATGAGGGGGAAGAGAGGTAGCAGCCAGAGCCAGGACCCAGGGCTGGGGCTGCCGGCTGACCGGAGCCCCTGGAGCAGGAGGCTTGGGTGGAGGACCCTAGGCCAAGCCTACCCTGGGCACCAGGGACAACCTTCTTCCCTGCCACCGGCCCTTAGGCTGGCATCTGCCCCCAGTTCCAGGAGGGGACAGGCAGAAGCAGCCGCTGGGCATCTCAGGTTTGAGGGGGCTATATGGGCCGGGACTACCCAGAAGTGTCAGGGAGCAGGGAGGGGTGTGCGGCGGGCCTCAGCCCTGCTGCCTCCACTGACCTCGCTGGCCCAACTCAAGGCTGCAAAGAGACTTGACTAAGCTTGACAATCCCAAAGGCCGGGTCCCACACCTGGCCCTGCCTGCCGGGTCCTGCCCCTACCCTCACCCCCATCCCCTTCCTCTCTATCTGTCTCTGTCTCCCTCTTTTCCTCTGTGTTTCTGTCTCTCTATGGGTTGTGTTTCCTTGTTTTCCACTCTGACAAATGCAACATGACGGGAAAGAGGCATCCAGATGCCCAGGAGGGCAAGCCGGGCACTCCGGGCACGCCGGGCAAGGAGACCCCGCACCCACACCTACCTCATTTAAGTGTTGGATTTTTTGCTGTTTTGAAATGTGAGACCCTCTCCGAGCCCCCTACTGCCCCGACTCTCTCCCCCACCTCACTGCCCTCATCTAGTGGGTGGAAGGGGGGTAGGAGAAGGACAACAACAACAATAACAACAACAAAAATCCATCTTTGTTTTTAATTATGGGCGTGGGATGGCGGCTGAGGTGAATGGTGATGAAGACTGGGCTGACTGGTCCCTAGTTGCTCTAAGACCTCCTTCTCCATCTGGACATGGAGGCTGGAGGGGTGTGCTAAATCTAGGACCAGGATCTCGCTCTCCTGTTTTCCCAGCCTCATCCTGAGCCCATCTGCCCTCCAGCCCCTGGACGGGGTGTGGGGGGTAGGGTGAGGGCTATCCCTGAGTGGCATGCCTGTACCCCATGAGGCAGGGTGTGGCCCAGAGCTCTCACTTGCCCTCAGTCACCAAACTGCTGCTGGTCTGGTGGGAATGGGTGGTGATGTGGGGGTGGGGAGCTTAGTGTCAGCGCGGGGAGGGTGGGGGGTATTTATCTATTTATACATGGGATTGTACATAGTCTTGTGGGGCATGGGGGAGCCGGCCGGAGGTGAGAACCCTCCCCTCTCCCCCTACCCCCGGGGAGAGAAAATGTAAAACTACTAATTTTTGTGCTTTATATATTCTATATAAATATATCTATTTTCTTTTTACAAAACCAGTTTATAAATGGTAGGGGGGTGTGGGGCGGACACATGGAGCTCCCCTTGTGGGGGGGCCCCCTCCACTACCCAACCTACCGCCCTTTCCTCCCCCCTCCCCACCCCCTGGCTGTGACTGCTGTAAGGTGGGGGTATAGAGAGAAGCTGGGTGATCTTTCCCCGGGGTGTAGAGTTGGACTATGTTATAACGCACAAAGTAAGCTGGCCCCAGGGGGCGCCAGAGGGTGACGGTCCCCTATCTTCCATTTCCCTTCCTTTCTGCCCAAGCTTGTGCTGCAGTTGAACCTCTTCCTGCGGGTGGGGGTAGGGTAGAGGGTGTGTGAGGCCTCAGACCCCTTCTCTGGTCGGGAGCCGAGGGGTGAAATGAAGCTTGTACACAGTTCTCTCCTAGGGGCTGTGGGCAAAGGGCGTTCTGTAATTAATATTTTCAAGAATCAGATTATCTGGATTGTAGATGGGCTGGACTGTGGCAATGGGCAGGCCTGCTGGAGGGCGAGAGCGGTTGCTGTTGGGATTTTAGGTTTTTGTTTTGTTTTGAATTTAGGGGATTGTGGATCGATGGGGGTAGGGAGATTTTTTTCTTTTTTATTTTTCCCCGGCCTTTTTTTTTTTTTTTTTTTTTTTTTTTAAAGCTGCTTCCTCAACTGTTTCAAGCTGCAAATGTTTATGAGAATAACAACTCCCCCCCACACACACACTTCCACAGAAACCATTGTAATAAGATCGGACAGTGGGAAAACTGGGCTTGCTGTCCCCAAAGCCACAGAGCTGAAAGGTGTAGGCATTAGGTGGGGGGAGATTGTCTCCTGTGAGTCGGGCTCTGGTTGGGGCTTGGGCCCTGGAACTGGGAAAGGAGAAGGGGCAGACTTTGTAAGCATATGCTAGGTATCCAGTAGTCCTGTAGAATTTAGTGAAGAAACCTTATACAGTTTTTAATTTTTATATAAACTATAACTCAGACCCACGCTACAAGGTTGGAATTTTGGTTGTTGTTGGTTTTTTTAAGTACCCCGCCTGTATAATTGCACCAAAATCCCACCCCCAACCCCGCCCCCTGTGTTTGTATTTTGGGTTGGTTTACACTTGCACATACTCAATTTTTCAGTTTCTCCCTTTTACCTTCTACCCTCACCTCCAGGACCCTCCCCCTTTTTAAAAAAATAAATCGCTGACAAGTGTGAATCCAGTGAAGAACTTTATTTTGTGTTGTGTGTATCCTGTACAGCAAGGTTGGTCCTTCGTAACAACGGATGAAATGGTTCCCTTTTTTAAAGCGCTCTCTCTTCCTCCACCCCCAGCGCCCCTGTCCTTGGCATGTTTTGTATCAGCGATCATTCTGAACTGTACATAATTTATGTTGCAAGAGGCAAAGGGCAAGTTTTGGATTTTGCTTCTTCAAAGTTTGTTTTTAAACGATAAATAAAAAAAGAGAACATTTTAAATACAAGCGCCTCTGTCCCATGACCCTCGCCGTTAGCTAGATCTTAAGGTCCTGGAGAGCTGGGGGAGGAAGGTTATCCAAGCCAGGCTCAGCCACCGCCGGAAGGGTGGGTTCCCCACCTTCCGCTCTGGGGCCGGGGTGTGACGTAGGCGGAAGTGGTGCGCGGCACCGGATGTGGGGCGGGGTCTACAGCAAGGGAGCTTTCCAAGCTGAGGAACTGGCGGGCGCTAGCAATGGAGTCGGTGAGTGGCACAGGAGGGCGGCGGGGGGCGCTGTGGAGCCGGAGACCCCCGCAGGAGCCGGGGAGGGCCGGCCCGGCTTGGCGCTGGAGTCCCGGACTCCCCTCCTCTGCCTCGGTGGGCGCCTCTCCCAGGTCTGGGCCACACCCGTGCCCGCCTGAGGTCCGGCGGTACCTACCCTAAGAGACCGGGAGCGGGCTGTGAGCTTGGAGCCCGCGAGCACCGTGATGATCTATCTTGGTTGGCCCCTTGCTTGAGTGCCTCAAGTACTTTCAGAAGTTTGCATGAGAGCGGGATTGTGATCCCGCTTATTACGTGAGCGAACCCGGCTTGCAAAAAGCTCCAGGACCCCTTTGGTGCGACTGCTTTAAGCAATTTTTGGCGTGGACATCTGAAAGACTATACTGCATCCAGCGAGGTTCCATTCCTTTAATAAGCCCGAGAATTGAGTTTTCCGTGAAGGAAGGAATCCAGGAGGCCACTGTGTCCCTTGGACAAGTTTAGGTCGTGTCCTGATCAGTGAGTGACGCTATGCATGCGTGTTGATAGCTCGTTCTTGGCGAGCAGCGTTGACCAGTGGTGGCAGATCCCAGTCATCTACAGATGCTGTAGGTTATCTGCTACTTGTTTGACCTACCTCATTCTCAGGAGCCTTTCTCTGCCACTCCGAAGGTCCCCCATTGATTTCCTGCTCTGTAGTTTTAAACCAAGTATCTTCTGTAGGCAGCTTGAGGTTTGTCTACTCCCACTGTATAGCTTGGTAACACTTGCAGGTTCGCGCTTCTTAGAATTCCCCCCCCCCCCCATTTTCTTTGAGTCAGTTACTTGTCCTGGAGTAAAATTTTCCCCCAGCACCTTTGTCTGCAGAGGAATAGTGTAACTTAACTTATAAAGAAGGAAAGATAACAGTTGTAAAAATGGTATGCAAGTGGTCATTCAGGCAAGCATTTCATTTTCTTTTTTTGTTTGTTTTTTAAAAAGAATTATTTGTTTATTTTATGTATATTAGTACACTGTAGGTGTCTTCAGACACCAGAAGAGGGCGTCAGATCCCATTACAGATGGTTGTGAGCCACCATGTGGTTGCTGGGAGTTGAACTCAGGACCTCTGGAAGAGCAGTCAGTGCTCTTAACCACTGAGCCATCTCTCCAGCCTCAAGTATTTCATTTTCTACAAGAGAAAGCATTTTCAGCAAAAGATTACATTAAATTTAAAACAATACTTTTTTTTCAGCCTGTAAATGTATTATTTACATTATAAGTATAAGTGACAAACTGTGAGCATGTGGTTTAAAAGCAACTTTTCTGTATGTTTCCGAATTTAGCCCTTTGCTTTATATATACTGGATTACGGAGAGATGGAGATGAAAGGTACGGGGAAGGCTGTTAGTTGGGGTAGACTGTAGTAAGTACTATCTTCACAGTACAGACACCTGAATAAAGGAAGGAGAAGTTGCAGTGAGTCTAGAGAAGAGTACAGGCCCATGGCTTGGTGGTGTTGAAACTGGATTTTGGTCATGGTGTAAGAAAAGTTGGCTAAGACCAAATTGGAAATATTATGCACACACAGAGACTTTTTTTTTTTTTTCCTGAGACAGGGTCTTAGTAGGTAGCTCAGATCTTCTGAGCAGTGTGGTCATGAGCCATCACTCCCAGCTTGGGCTTTTGTACTAAGGGGACCAACCGGTGGGAGATGTATGAGTATGGCAGGGGATGTGCTTTTAAGAATATTCTTAACAGCTTTCTGTAAACAGACTAAACCACTTCAGAAAGTAAGTTTTGTTCTGTTTGATTTTTTTTTTGAAGTGTGTGTGTGTGTGTGTGTGTGTGAGAGTGAGAGAGAGAGAGAGAGAGTGGTGTGGGGGAAGGCATCTGTGTGTGTGCGTGTGAGAGAGTGGTGTGGGGGAAGGCATCTGTGTGTGTGCCTGTGAGAGAGTGGTGTGGGGGAAGGCATCTGTGTGTGTGTGAGTGAGAGAGAGAGAGAGTGGTGTGGGGGAAGGCATCTGTGTGTGTGCGCGTGAGAGAGTGGTGTGGGGGAAGGCATCTGTGTGTGTGCGCGTGAGAGAGTGGTGTGGGGAAGGCATCTGTGTGTCATGGAACGAATGTGGAGGCAAAGGACAGTTTCTTGTAGTTGCTTTTCTCTTACAACCGTAACGTAGGTTTGGGGATCTGACACAGGTCATCCGGCTTACGGAGTAAGCTCTTTTATTCTCTGAACCATCTCACCAGCCTTGGGAAGTGTTTTCTCCAAATGAGCTACTTTGGCTAGAGAACCTGATCAAAGTGTAAAGCAGGGAGGCTATAGATGTGGGCCAGGGACACTCAGAGAGAGGGTGCTGGGCAACTGGAGGTGCAGCCTAGCGGAGGAAAGCTTCCTGGTGTGCAGAGTAAGAAGCAGAGCCCAAGGCAGGGCTGTGAAAACAAACGGAGATGGTTTGGGGCATTTCTGACCTCGAGAACCTGTCTTACATGTAAGGAAAGCAGAACTACAATCCCAGACACTGGAAAGATGGTAGAGTAGCGCTGAGAAAATCAAACAAAAACGGAAAATCACAGGCTAAGAACAGGCTCGAAGGACAGATATTCTGTATTAAAGTATTACGAATAGTCTTTGTAACATGTGTTGAAACACAACTGGAAATGCAGATCAGAAGTCTGGAAAGCAGTTTGTCTTAGTGTCAGATCTAGCCTGTCTCTGTAATAATACTTTACGTGTGTGTACAGTGATATGTTTTTGGTTCTCTAAGATGGTTTGTTTTGGGTATTTTGTTACTGTTTTGAGTCAGGGTCTAATGTAGCACAGACTAACCTTGAATTCACTCTGTAGCTGAGGTTGCTCTCGATCTCCTGAGCACTGGGAATACAGTTGTACGCCACTATTCAGAGTTCTCAGCCCTGTCTTAATAAAGGAAGAGGGGAGTGTCCAGAAGAGGGGAGTGTTTCTCCCACTTGTGGAAAAACAGGTAGGAAGGATGAAGTCCTGCTTAATTGTTTCTGTGGTGGTTGTTTAATTTTGTCTGACTGTTAGTTTTGTCAACTTGATACAACCTGGAATTACCTGGGAGGAAAGTCTCAATGAGGGGTTATCTGTCTACATTGGGTTGTCCTGTGGGCATGTCTGTGGAGTGTTGTCTTAGCTAACTGCTGTGGGAAGACCTAGCCCACTGTGAGCGGCACCATCTCTAGGTAAACAGTCCAAAGTGGAGAAATGAAACAGCCCAGCAAGCCAAGGCCAGTTTGCCCATTCATTCCTCTCTGCTCTTGACTGCATATGATTTAGCCTGAGGTTCTGCTGCTGTGACCTTCCACAGTGATGTGCTGTATCCTACAACTGCCCTCCCCTAAATCACTAATTGCTTTTTGTGTGCGTGTGTGGTTTTTCAAGACAGGGTTTCTCTGTGTAGCCCTGGCTGTCCTGGAACTCACTCTGTAGACCAGGCTGGCCTCGAACTCAGAAATCCGCCTGCCTCTGCCTCCCAAGTGCTGGGATTAAAGGCGTGCGCCACCACCGCCTGGCTACAAATTGCTTTTTATCAGGGTGTTTTACCACAGCAACAGAAAAAAAAACTAGCACTGTGGCAGACTCTTATATCGATATCTGTATCTCTATCTGGGTATCTCCTTTATCTCTCAGTTAGGTTTCTGTTCATATCTGTTTACCACCATTATTAGAGATTTTTTTAAACTGTAAATTATGTACAATGCCTCATGCTAGGGAAGTCAGAGATAAAGCACAAGACAGTTGAACGCCTCTGGGATTTATAATCTGTTTCCATGGATAATGCACAAAGTAAACTGTAGCACAGCGTCCTGAGTGCGGAGATGGACGCCATCACTTTCAGAAGTAGCTGCTTCTGTGCCTTTCTGTCGAACACGAGAGCTGCTGTCGAGTGTGAATCTTTACTGTGGAAGAGCCCTCTCCAATTTTAAACAATGAGGCTGTTGTCATCTGATAACCTTGCCAAAACTGCCAGAGCAGGCTAATAGTTTTATCAAGCCCAGAGAAAAGAGAGAATTAGCCATCTACTTAGTACACTGGAGGGAGACTTAGGGCTGTCTGGCCCCTGGACCTTGTTTCCCAAGCATCTCTTTAGGTTCAACCCCAGGCTTTTTACTTCATGTCTCTACACAAACTGTAACAGTGAAGTAATGTTTAAGTTTATGTAGGGCACATTACCCAGAGCAGATGGAGGCAAAGTGTGGGACAGTAGACACTTTGATGATCCCTTGGTTCCTGATAAGTATCAGTATGGTTTCTGAGTGTTCCATTCAAGAGATCTCTTGTTTGTAAAATTGCCTTAATCTCAGACTTTCTCAGGAAAGGAAACTTGAAAACTCTGTATCTATCCCTTCGATTCCCAAGGGTGCTGAGAGAACTCCGGCCCCCAATTGCAGATTCAAGTTTTGTTTGTTTGGGTGGGATGGTCTGCTGCTTGGATCTCCCCAGACATGTTCCTCTGGAAGTAGTAAGGGGCGTGGCCGCAGTTCTAGTGTGCAGCTATGTTTGTATTTGGGAAAGCTGTTATCTAGGCCATTTATGTGGGTTTGAGGCTTGCCTCAAGCTCATATCATAGCCCAGACTGGCCTCAAATTTGTAATCCTCTGCTTCTGCCCTCCTAGTGCTGGGTTAGAGGTGTGTGATACCACGCCGGAAAAAGTAGATCTGTGAGAACCTTTTGGCACCAACCTTAAGGTCGGATATTTTAGCCTTAACTCTGGTTTTGCTTTAGGATTTTTTGAGACTGTCTTACTGTTGTAGCCCTGGCTAGCCTGTGCAGATCAGGCCGATCTCACCCTCCTGTATCAGCCTCCAGAGCACAAGAGCGCATGCTCTGCCACAGCTGCTTTAGACCCTGTGTTTTGGTTTCATTGTAATGCACATCTGTAATCCTGCCGAATTACATGATAAGGCAAGAGGAACTTAAGTATAAATTCAGTTGAAACACTGCTTTAAATAACCAGCCAACCAACCAACCAAGACCTAATACTTTTTTTTTTCTTTTTTTTTTCCCCCCCCATTTTTTGAGACAGGGTTTCTCTGTGTAGCCATGGCTGTCCTGGAACTCATTCTGTAGACCAGGCTGGCCTCCAACTCAGAAATCCCCCCCGACTCTGCCTCCCAAGTGCTGGGATTAAAGGCGTGTACCACCACTGCCCAGCCCTAATATTTCATTAGCAGTGTGTTGTATAAGGACAGTGTGTTGTATAAGGATAGATCCTTATAAGGACAGGTCCTGACTACCTCACCTTTTCACAGCCCTGTGAGCCTGGACAGGACTTACTGACTATTGAGTCTCATCTTTCTACTGTTAATAACATTGTTTACTTAAGGCTTGTTGGAAAAAAAACTAAATGAGATAATATTTTTCCTCTCTTCTTTCAAAGGGATGTTGAGATAGACTCTCATGTAGCCCAGGCTAACCCTCAAACCTGGTGTGTAGCCAAGGCTTGTTTCAAACCTGATCCTCTCTTCCTCACCCTCCCAAGTGCCAAGTGCCACCATCCTCAACTGAACTAGTATTTCTTGAAGAGTCTCGCAGTGCTTTCTAAAGGAAATCATTAGTTCACCATCCACTACTCTGTCTCCCTAAGCCATACCAGCTTTGCCTGTCTGTCTGTCTGCCTGCCTGTCTTCCTTCCTTCCTTCCTTCCTTTTTTGCTTTTCTTTTCTCTTCTTTTCTTTCTTTAATCTTTTTGAGATGGAGTTTTGCTTATATAGCCCAAACTGGCCTGGCTTCAAATTCATGATCATGTACCCATCTAAGTCTTCCAAATAGCCTTTTCTTAATGTGGTGCTAAGATGGAGTCTCAGTCAAAGTGACTGCGTTTCTCTTGTCTTCCAGGTTGCTGTTGAGAGCTCCCCAGCTCTAGAGAATGAACACTTTCAAGGTATGTTTACCATGAAACCATCTGAGTAAAGGAAACTGAAGTGAGAGCCAAAGCCCAGCCTTGTCCTCCTTGGCATTCCGAGTCTCTTTCTTCTAGGGACAGAGGCAGGATTTCTGGGGATGTAGTTTAGCGGTCAAGCATTGCCTGCCTCGCACATGTGAGGCCTTAGTTCACACCCCAGTCCACAAATGAGTGAAGGGATCAGTTTGCTGCCTCTCTGGGGAAGGATTTTGCCCAGGAGCACCCTCCTCTTCCTGAGACATCATATCATCTTTATTGTATTAAGACATGCATTTTGGGGCTGGAGAGATGGCTCAGAGGCTGAGAGCACTGACTGCTCTTCCAGAGGTCCTGAGTTCAATTCTCAGAAATCACATGGTGGCTCACAACCATCTGTAATAGGATCTGTTGCTGTCTTCTGGCGTGCAGGCATATATGTAGGCAGAACAGTGCATACATAATAAATAAATAAATTTTGAAAAGACATATTTTTCTGAAAAGATTAAAATAGAGACTGAGTAGAAATTTCTAAAGGTGGTTCAGGCCGGGCGGTGGTGGTGCACGCCTTTAATCCCAGCACTTGGGAGGCAGAGGCAGGCGGATTTCTGAGTTTGAGGCCAGCCTGGTCTACAGAGTGAGTTCCAGGACAGCCAGGGCTACACAGAGAAACCCTGTCTCGAAAAAAATCAAAATAAATAAATAAATAAAGGTGGTTCAGAGTTTTAAGCACTTCCTGTGCAGTTGTGAGAACTGGAAATGGGATCCCATAAGCCTATGACAAGCCAGGTGTCCCTCTCCTCCTACATCCCAAACTCGGAGGGGACAGAGACAGAAGGCTTGCTGGCTGCAGAGGAAACATGAGCTCCAGCTTCAGGGAGAGACTCTGCCTGCAAGAAACAGGTGGACAGGGACAGTGGATACCTGGCACCCTCCTTCTGGTCGCCACACCCCATCAGCCCATGATTGTGTCCTTGGGGATGACAGTTTTCAGATCTGTGACTCATTATTTAGACTCTGGACCTCCTCCACGGAGCCTTCCGGGTATCTTAAGATTTTATTTTATTTTTCTCTTATAGCCTCCCGCGGCCACAAGTCAACTGGGTTCACCTGAAAGGGGGCTGGGAATGAAAGGGACGGAGGGCAAGAAGAGATGAAGCCAAGACAAAGTTCTCTGATCAAGGCTCAAAGCTTTAATGTTCAGTTCTCAATTTAAAGGGGAAGGCCCAACCCACAACCCCTCCTGGTTTCAGCCAGAGATGGGTGGGATAATCCATAATCGTTCTAGGTCACGGCCAGAGATGTCTCAAGGCAAGCCCAGGGGCAGTTCTGCTTCTGTGTTCTGTGCAGCCAAGGTGGGTAACTCCACCTAGATCCTATCTCTTGGTCTGTTGTGGTAAACAAGGTCTCTCAGGCCTGCTCAAGGCTGGTGGGGAAGGGCACATTCTCTTCTGTAGACCAGGCCAGGCTTAGCTTAAATTTGACTTGTAGCAGTGTTCTCTACTCTTGTGTCAACTTGACACTAGCTAGAGTCATCTTAGAGGAGAGCCTCAATTGAGAAAATGTTTCCATATGGTCAGGCTGTCAGCAGGCCTGTAGGGCATTTTCTTAATTAGTGATTGATGGGGAAGGGCCCAGGTCATTGTGTGTGGTCCCTCCCTTGGCTTGGTGGTCACAGGTTGTATAAGAAAGCAAGCTGTTGCTGGGCAGTGGTGGTGCACGCCTTTAATCCCAGCACTTGGGAGGCAGAGTCGGGCGGATTTCTGAGTTGGAGGCCAGCCTGGTCTACAGAGTGAGTTCCAGGACAGCCAGGGCTACACAGAGAAACCTTGTCTCAAAAAAAAAAAAAAACCAAAAACAAACAAACAAAACAACAACAACAACAAAAAAAAAAAACAAAAAAAAGAAAGCAAGCTGTAGGGGTTGGGGATTTAGCTCAGTGGTAGAGCTCTTGCCTAGCAAAGCGCAAGGCCCTTGGGTTCCGTCCTCAGCTCTCCAAAAAAAAAAAAAAAAAAAGCAAGCTGAGCAAGCCAGTAAGCAGCTCCTCCATGGCATCTAGGTTCCCTCCCTGTTTGAGTTCTGCCTTGGTTTTCTTCAGAATACTGTGATTCAGGATATGTAAGCCAGATGAGCCATTTCCTACCCAGGTTGCTTTGGTCACGGTGTTTCATCAGTGACAGTAACCCTAGGATGGTAGCTGGGATTTGAACCCAGGGATTTGTGCATATTAGGCAAATATCCTAACAACTGAGCAACACTGGAGGATCCCCTTTATACATTTAAAAAACATTTTGTTTATTTATGTGTGTGGGTGTTTTGTCTGCGTGTATGTCTGTACACCACATCCGTGCCTCCTCACTGTGGAGGCTAGAAGAGGTTGTTGGATCCCTTGAGACTAGAGTTAACATGCAGGCACTTGTAAACCACCATGTAAACGCTGGGAAGTGAACCCAGGTCCTCTAGAAGAGCAGTTAGTGTTCTGAGTCATCTCTCCGGCCCCCAAATTCCCTTTTAAAAACAACATAGGTTTTCTTTCTACCTGATTTCCTTATGACGTGTCCTTCACGTGAGTACATGACCTTGTTATTAAGGTTTGCTTCTGTACATGGACCCCCTCTGTTGTCCTTTTCTGTTTCTTTCCTTGTACTGTATTTGCTATGGGGGACGGTTTGGAACACTTTGTTTCTGAATACAAAGTTTCTCTGTGAAGCCCTGCTGTCCCATAACTCACTCTGTAGACCAGGCTGGCCTTGAACTCACAGAGATCTGTTGGGGTTGGTTTTGTGCACTGTGTATTCAGATAGGATTTCTGTGCCCAGAGATCTGGTTGCCGTCTGAGCATTGGCAGTGTCATATTTAGAGGAGGTGCTCGGTGATGTGTAGAAGTTCGTTTCCATTGACGGGTTAATAAGGAGCTGATTCCCCCAACAGACCTCCCTTCCTCTGCCTCCTGAGGGCCATATCACTTTTTTTATACTTTAAAAGTTTTTTTTTTACACGTGTGAGTGTTTTGTCTGTATGTATGTCTGTGCACCATGTATGTGATGGTGCCTGTGGGGGTCAGAAGAGGGCATTGGATCCTCTAGACTGGAATTTTAAGATAGTTGTGAGTCACCATGTGGATAGTGGGAACAGAGCTAAGGTCTTGTATAAGAACAAGAAAGTCTCTTAACCACTAAGCCATCTCTTTCTTTAAAAAGCCTACACTTTCTTTAGGTGCTTGCTGATCCTTGGTTTAAAATCGGATTCAGTGGAAAAGCTCTTACTTCAAAAGTATGAGGACTGGAGTTTGAACTTCCAGAACTCACATGAAAGTAGATTAGGCATGGCTGATAATCCCAACACTCAGGAGGCAAAGATGAGGATCCCCAGAGCAAAGTGTTTGTGCAGACAGGTCAGAACAAGTGAGAGGTCCTACTGTGTGACAGGTCAGAACAAGTGAGAGGTCCTACTGTGTGACAGGTCAGAACAAGTGAGAGGTCCTACTGTGTGACAGGTCAGAACTAGTGAGAGGTCCTACTGTGTGACAGGTCAGAACTAGTGAGAGGTCCTACTGTGTGACAGGTCAGAACTAGTGAGAGGTCCTACTGTGTGACAGGTCAGAACTAGTGAGAGGTCCTACTGTGTGACAGGTCAGAACTAGTGAGAGGTCCTACTGTGTGACAGGTCAGAACTAGTGAGAGGTCCTACTGTGTGACAGGTCAGAACAAGTGAGAGGTCCTACTGTGTGACAGGTCAGAACTAGTGAGAGGTCCTACTCAGTAACTGAGGTGGAAGGCGAGCAGCCCATCAAGGAAGACACTCACCATCATTTGAATTTCTTTCTACAAGCACATGCATGTACACATACATTCACATACATACACAGGAAAAACAGGATTCAAATATCCACTCCAATGCACAGAAACACAAAATTAAAAACAAAAAAACCCCAAAAAACATAGTCTAGTATCTAAAAATTCCAAGGATGTGTTATTAGGACTTGTATGAGTTTTTGACAAGAAATTTAAATTATTCTGCTTTAGTGGTCTTAAAAAAAATCATAGTGGCACATGCCTTTAATCCCAGCACTTGGGAGGCAGAGGTAGAGGCAGAAACATCTCTGAGTTCCAGGTCAGCCAGGGCTACACAGAGAAACCCTGTGTCTTAGCTAGGGTTTCTTCTGCTGTGAAGGGACACCATGACTGTGCCAACTTTTTTTTTTTCCCCTTCCCTTCTCCCTCTTGCTCCAGCCCACTCGATCCAGGCATTAGATCTTCATTATGGATGGTTGTGAGCTACCATGTGGTTGTTGGGATTTGAACTCATGACCTCTGGAAGAGCAGTCAGTGCTCTTAACCAATGAGCCATCTCACCAGCCAACTTTTATAAAGGAAAATATTTAATTGGGGTTCGCTTACAGTTCAGAGGTTTAGTCTATTATTGTCATGGTGAGAAACATGGTGATATACAGGTAGACTTGGTACTGGAGAAGGAGCTGAGAGTTCTGTTCTCTGATGGCCGGGTGGAGGGTAGAGTGGCTTGAGCATTTGAAACCCTGAAGCCTGCCCCCAGCAACCCACTCCGTCCAACAAGGCCACACCTACTCCAACCGTAGGACATTAATATAATGCCACTCCCTAAGCATTGAAATATGACTCTATGGGGGCCATTTTTATTCAAACTATCACATCCTGTCTTGAAGAACAAACAAACAAAATCAATGCTATCATGTTATATGGTATAAAGTCAGATGACTTTATAATGGAGTACTGCACATGGACTCCATGCCTATTGTATGTTTCTGACTATATCTAAGGCGGGTGGCAGAGCCTCAGCCTGTCTATGTGGATCCTTGTAGATAAGGTGGAGCAACCTCGACAACTTAACAACATATACGTCTCCTTATAAGGAGACAGCTACTATCTGTAGCTACTCAATTAAGACCTATTTTTGCCAGATCTCATTTTTGTAAAGAAGCTGAGAATTTGGATTTTTATGTAAATCTGTAGAGTTTTTAAATTTGGAATCTGATTTAAATTATTTTTAAAACTGGGAAATCCAAATTCATTATGTGTGTGGGCTTCTGGCTTAACATGATAGCATCTAACTCAGTGTAGTGCATCTTCATCTGGTATCTAAAGCCATGTCTTGGTATCCGTGAGTTCTGTTTTCATGTTTGAAACCCATGCAAGTCTTCCAGTTAACATGGTAGATTCAGTGCCTCCATCCACCTTCAGCCCTTCTTTGAAAAACAAAACAAGGGGCTCAGAGATGGTTCACCCATTTAGAGCACCGGCTGCGATTTCTGAGTTCGAGGCCATCCTGATCTATGGAGTGAGTTCCAGGACAGCCAGGGCTACACAGAGAAACCCTGTCTCGAAAAACAAACAAACAAACAAACAAACAAACAGACAAACAGACAGAACTGGATTTTGGAGGCTGTGAAGCATGTGGAAGATAGTGAAATGACTTAGCTGATTCGAGTCTAGCAGTAACGAAAGTTTAAAGCATGAGAAGCCAGCGCCCAAGACTGAATGTCTCACTGCACACTGCTGAACTATGGTGACTCTCCACCCAGGCCAAGGCTGGGTCGTGTGCAGCAGGGCTTACCTACTGCACTGAAAACCAGAGCCTGAATCACAGTGTGCTGGACACTGAGCCCTCCCGCCTGTCCTCCAAATTCAGCTTCCAGAAAGAATACTAGCAGAGAAGACTCCAGTCTTCCAGTCTCAGAATCAGAGTCATTAGACTGTCCTCGAGGGGAAAAGCACAAATGCAAGTATTGGATGATCCCGCAGTAGCTCACAGGCAGAAGACTTGTTTACACATTTAGAGATCCAGCCAGCATTCAAGTGTTCGAACTGAAGATACATTCTAGATAAAATGAGCACAAATAGAATTTGAATTCTGTTTCTCCCTGTGAGTTCCAGGGAAGTATGTGCTAGCATGTGGGGGCCCGAACTTGATGACAGGTCTCCCTCAGTCTGTATCCCTTCCTTCCCCTGTACTGACTGAGCCAGGGTCTCCCTAAACCTAGGGCTCAATAGTTCTGTCTAGTTGGCTTGCCTGCCCTGCAGTCCTCTGTCTGGGCTAGGACTTGACCAGGCTTCCACACAAGCTCTGACACTTGAGGTAAGCCCTTCACCACCACCCCAGCCTCTGAATCCTTTTTAAATCAAGGATTAGCAGACATCTGAAGAAAGTCTTTAAAAGGTGATTTAAATGGCTTTCTGTGCCACAAGGAAACAAACAGAAAGGGGAACAAAAGATTTGAGGATGGGGCTGGAGAGATGGCTCAGTGATGAAGAGCACTGACTGCTCTTCCAGAGGTCCTGAGTTCAATTCCCAGCAACCATATGGTGGCTCACAACCATCTGTCATGGGGTCTTATCCTCTTCTGGAGTGTCTGAAAACAGCTGCAGTGTATTCACATACATATAATAAATTTTATAAAAGCTACACATTCAAGAGTAAGAGCATGCTGAGCCCTGTATAGTGAGTGCTCACCTTTAACCCCAGCACCTGGGAGGCAGAGGCAAGTGGATCTCTGTGAGTTTGAAGTCAGCCTGGTCTACATAGCAAGTTCCAAGACAGCCAGCCTACACAGAGAGACCTTGTCTCAAAAAAGAAAAACGGAGTCCCAGCAGACCTGAGAGGCTCGTTGTGGAAATCCCAGTGTCTAAATCCTACATCACAGAAAGAGAAAAAACAGCCGGACAAAGGGAAGGGTGGAGTCACGACAATGGTGACAGCATCCCAGAACTGAAAAACACCAGCACTTAGTAGCCAACCAAATTATAAATCAACAGATGAGGGTACAACAGAGGTATCTACAGGTCCCACACACTTCCTTTATACGAGTACCTTCCCCAGGGAGTTACTGGAGACATCTCCATCAAAACAAAGGAGCAGTAGTAAAGTGTGCAAAGAAGGGGCACACAGAACGAGAGTTCAAACAGGGGGTGTGAACACAGAACGAGAGTTCAAACAGGAGGGTGTGAAATGCCCCTGGGCAGTGGGGACGGAGACCCCAAGTAGCAGGTCAGAAGAGACACCTTCCAATATTCCAAATTCTGAATTTTCTGAGATTCTGGGGATTGAATCAGTTGTGAATGATACATGAATTTAAACAAAAGAATAAGGCCATTGTTAACTCCAGGGATGATAGAGCTTGCCAAAGAAAAATGTTTCTTTCCTAAGCTTATTTTTTATTACTTCCAATTGTGAGTGTGTGTGTGTGTATGCAAGCACACACATGAGAGTACAGGTGTCCACAGAGGCTAGAGATGCCTGATGCCCCTGGAGATGGAGTCCCGGGTGCTTGCGAGCCATCTGATGTAGGTACTAGGACTGGAACTTGGAGCTTCCAGATGAGCAATATGTGACGTTAACCACTGAGCCATCTCTTCAGCTCCAAGGAAAAGGTTCTTCTTTCACTTAGCTCGGATGTATTTATTCAGAAGGGCTGAGGTGGGAAACGGCATTAGCTTTGCTCCTGGAAGGAGGGAGCTTCAAAGTGGGAGGTGCTTGTTGATGTTGATGTTGGCTTAGTGAGAATTGAAACTGCTTGTCTTTGTCAGGAAAGTAATGACTGAAAGGAAAATCAAGTCAGAAAACACCAATGCAAGCGTGTCACCCAAGACACAGGAATAAGGAGAGTCTGGGTGTGGGAACACACACCCGTGGTCCGAGCACTCAGAGGCTGATGCAGGAGAGTTTGAGACTAGCATGGTCTACATAGCAAGACCCTGACTTAAAACAAGGGGCTGGAGAGGTGGCTCAGTGGTTAAGAGCGCTGACTGCTCTTCCAGAGGACCCAGGCTCAAGACCCAGCACCCATGTGGCGGCTCACAAGCATCTGTCTAACTCCAGTCCCAGGGGATCTGATACTCTCTTTTGGCCTCTGAGGGCACCAGGCATTGCTTGTGATATTGAGACTTACATGCAGGTAAAACATCCATATAAAAAATAAATAATAATGTAAAAATGTTAGGGGAAAAAAAAAAGCACCATTAAAGTCCCCCCAAGAAATACTCCCTCAGTTGGATGGGTGTGTTATTACATACATGTGGGAGAGAGCAGTAGGAAGGCCAGGACAAGGCTGTTGTTGCTACATATGAGTTTGATAAAACTGACAGGAGCCATGTGTGGTGGTGTTTGCATGTAATCCCATCACTAGAGAGGTCAAAATGGGCCTGGGCTTCCTATTCAGTTCATAACTAGCCTGAGCAAACATCTAAAATATTAGAAATCATATTTTGTTTGTTTGTGTTTTTGAGGAAGGGTTTCTCTGTGTAGCCCTGGCTGTCCTGGAACTGGCTCTGTAGAATAGGCTGGCCTCAAACTTAGAGATCCACCTGTCTCTGCCTCCTGAACGCTGGGACTGAAGACATGCACCACCACTGCCAGCTAGATATTGGGGTTTTGCTTTTTAGTCAGCTGGGGTGCTGGGAGTATATTACGGAATTAGTCAGGACTCAAAGTATTTCTTCCCTCTAACTCAGTGATATGACCTTGAACAGTTCATTTAACTGGTCTGCATGTTTTTCCATTTAAAACACGAGGATAATACTTCATAGACAAGTAAGAATTCAGAGATTCGGGGTGAATACAGGGTGGTAGATACCTTTAATCTCAGCACTTGGGAGGCAGAGGCAGGTGAGTCTCTGAATTCAAGGCCAGCCCAGCATGGTCTCCATAGAGAGTTCCAGAACAGCCAGGCCTGCATAGAGACATTTTTCTGTCTTGAAAAATGGGAAAAAGAGTGTGTTTGAGGGGTAGAGGGGAATTAACTGATGCATTATTTTAAAGTACAAAGTAAAGTATATTGAACATCTAGAATGTTTTTTTGGAGGGTTGCCTTTTCAGTTTAGAGCAAGCAGATAAAAACACAAGACTGTCAAGCATGGTGTTGCATGCCTATAATCCCAGCACTCGGGAGTTAGGCAGTAAGATCACTACAAGCTTGAGGCCAAGCTGGGCTATAGCAAGATTCTATCTCAGGTAAATGAAGGGGCTGGAGAGCTGGCTCAGCATAGGAACACTGCTGTTCTTCCAGAGGATGACCGGTCAGCTCCCAGCACCTGCATGGCAGCTCACAGCTGTCAGTAATTCCCAGGGCCTCAGCAGGCACCAGGCACACATGTGTACACGAGCACACAAGCAAAGCACCATTCACAAAACAATCCCACCAAAAAAAACCCAAGGTTTTTTTTTTTAAACTTACAATTATTTAAAAAACAAAAACAAACAAACAAACAAAAAACACCCAAAATGCATAAATTCAGAAGACTGGAGAGAAACCCGGCCAGACTCTGCTGTTTGGATTTCTGACTCGCAGCGTCCTCCGTTCTTTGGCCAAGTTGACTGAGCACTTAGGATTGTTAGAAATGGCCTTGCCTAAACCATGAGTTCTCCACCTGCAAGTCTCCAACAGATCTAAAGGTGTTTGCTTGACATTTTATCCTCATTGAGAATAAAGCAAAAGAAAATGTGCTCAACAGGGAGAAGAAACACTCTAATGAAAAAAAGCAGGCGGTGGTGAGAGCAGACAAAAGCTCTTAATAAAATCTCTCACTCCCTTGCCTCCTGTCCCCTCCCCCTCTTCTCTCTCCACGTGGTCATGGCGGCCTCTACTTCTCCACTCCTGCTTCTCTGCCTGTCTCTCTCTCTCTCTCTCTCTCTCTCTCTCTCTCTCTCTCTCTCTCTCTCCCTCTCTCTCTCTCTCTTTCTCTGCCTCTATTACCCTCCTGGCTCCCCTCCCCATGCCCTCAATAAACTCTATTCTATACTTAAAAAAAAAAAAAAAAAAAGAGTTGAGAAACTAAAAGCCATTTTTGGTTTCTCTCTTCTGATTGTGAGTTCTTACATAAAAGACGCATCAACTTCTCCACCCTGTGCAGAGACCCCAGAATCGAACAGCAGTGTGTATACCTCCTTCATGAAATCTCATCGCTGCTATGACCTGATTCCCACAAGCTCCAAGCTGGTCGTATTTGACACTTCGCTGCAGGTGGGTAGAGCCCTCCCCTCTTCTGCTGGTCCAAGGCCTATCACCATGCGTCAAACTTCCCCACACACCAGCCCCGTTCTCGTTCTTCTCAGAGCTGTGCCTTGTGTGGATTCCCCTTAGGATATTTCTCTCTTGGCTATAGGTAAAGAAAGCCTTCTTTGCCCTGGTGACTAACGGTGTTCGCGCTGCCCCTTTGTGGGACAGTAAGAAGCAGAGTTTTGTGGGTAAGCAGAAGTTTCTGGAATACAGTTATTGGCATCTTTTGCCAGCCAGAGAGAAAAGCTTTGGGCTGTGCTGAGGGCTCTTGTCTTGGCTTGTAGGCATGCTGACCATCACTGACTTCATCAATATTCTGCACCGATACTATAAGTCAGCCCTGGTAAGGATCCTAAGTCTCCAAACCAAAACCACAGCCCCTGCTGTGGGTCCACTGTGCCTGCTTTTTTCCCCTCCAAAAGCAAAGCTCCGTGAGTTAATGAGGAGGAGAGAACGAGTCTCAGGTCTGCTGCTTCTGCTTCTAGGTGCAGATCTATGAACTGGAGGAGCACAAGATAGAGACTTGGAGAGGTATGAACAGGTTATGGCAGACGAGGGATGGAGGGTATCTTGGGAAACTTAGGTGGCAGTGTTTTGTGAACTATCCCTGTTCTCTTCAGAGGTGTACCTGCAGGACTCCTTTAAGCCACTTGTCTGCATTTCTCCAAATGCCAGGTAAGTTCTGGTTTTGTGTTTATCCCTAAACACCTGAAGACCCAGAGGGAAGGGACATGAGAGAAGAAAGACTCCTCCTGGTGCACTGCCATGTGTTTGTTTGTTTATTTGTTAGTGAAAAAGAAAGTCTCATACACAGCCTTGATCTTCCTATAGTGTTCAGGCTGTCCTGAACTTGTGATTCTTCTGTGTGTCCTAGTGCAGGCATTACAAGGACATCACCACGGCGCCACGCACATGCACACACACACACACACAGAGCACTCTAGGTATGTTGGAGCACTCACCATGAGTGTTTTCTGACTGTAGGCACACTCCGAGGGCTGGCAGCCTGGCTCTAGCCCTGTGGAAGAAGAAACCTCACTATGCCCCCCGCCCCCCCACTCCTCTCTTCACAGCTTGTTTGACGCTGTCTCTTCATTAATCCGAAATAAGATCCATAGGCTCCCAGTCATCGACCCGGAGTCAGGCAACACCTTGTACATCCTCACTCACAAGCGGATCCTCAAGTTCCTCAAGTTGTTTGTGAGTACGCCTCACCCTCTCCTCTGCTGAGGTGGAGACATAGGCACAGCAGTTTGGGGGCCTTAAAACTCCAATTGACAGGTCAGTGGTTTTGGTGCTGAGGATTGAACCTAGCACCTCACGCTCCACCAGGAAAGCCCCTGAAAGCTGACAACTCTTTCCTCAGATCACCGAGTTCCCCAAGCCGGAATTCATGTCTAAGTCTCTGGAAGAGCTACAGATTGGCACCTATGCCAATATTGCCATGGTCCGCACTACCACGCCCGTCTACGTGGCTCTGGGCATCTTTGTACAGCACCGAGTCTCCGCCTTGCCTGTGGTCGATGAGAAAGGTGAGGTATTGGGCAAGAAGAGGGAGGCTGCCTGGGTCAGGTCACTCTCCCCTCAACCCAGCCTGGAAGGGGATCCCGTGTGGAGCGGGAGCTTTGGCTACTGCATTCTGTTTTGTTTTACTGAGCTGCCTGTCTCCCCAGGGCGTGTGGTGGACATCTACTCCAAGTTTGATGTGATCGTGAGTGGGGTGGAGGGGCTGGGAGGTAGGGAAGGGGAGGGTGTGTTGGATGTAGAGAGGGAGCAGAAGGGGGTCTCCTCTGCCTTGGGCGCCTCTGAATCCTATCTGAACAAGGTGACAGAACTGATTACGGCTAGTGAGCAGAGCTAAGGAGTACCCTCAGTCTCAGTCCCTCTGGTGAGGCTGGGTGGGTCCAGGGTTTGGGAACTGACTCCCTTTCAAGCCCCCCCCACAACACACACTTCCAGAATTTGGCAGCAGAAAAGACCTACAACAACCTAGATGTGTCTGTGACAAAAGCCCTACAACATCGGTCACACTACTTCGAGGGTGTTCTCAAGTGCTACCTGCATGAGACTCTGGAAGCCATCATCAATAGGCTGGTGGAAGCAGAGGTAGGAAGCGGCCACCTCAAGCAACCGGTGGGAGTGGGCCTGAGAGGGTAGGGACTGAGGCAGTTACCCGAACTGAGGCTGCCACTCACACTTGTTACTGCTCCCCTGTGCCAGGTTCACCGTCTGGTGGTGGTGGATGAGCATGACGTGGTCAAGGGCATTGTTTCGCTGTCTGACATCTTGCAGGCTCTGGTGCTCACGGGTGGAGAGAAGAGACCCTGAGCACGGGGAGGAGCGGGCAGTGCCTGGGGACATGGCCCCTCACTGCCTGCCTGCAGGAAGCACCAGGAATCAGATGGAATCCAGGGAGAACTGAGTCTTCCCTCAGGAGCTCCATGCCCACTGTCTAGAACTAGAGAAGAGAAAGGAGGAGGACTGTTACACTGAGAGAATGTCAGCCTAGCCAGTCCCATCCCCTGACACAGCCCCCTCTGGGTGAGCCACTGGCTTTGTGCTCCTCAGGCAGACCCTGGTCTCTAAGAGATCCCTAGGCCTCACCACACCCCACCTCCGCCCCACCTCCGTCCCTGCCCTTACCCCACCTGAGATGATAGCTCAGAAGTCTTGGTAAAGTATTTTTATTCATCTTGCTTCACTGTGTGGAGGAGGCTGGGCCTGTTTGCTGTCAGTCCTTCCCATGAGTCTTGGGAGGCGCGTCCGGGTTCCTGTACCGCACAGATGAAGGCAGATGGCCATGTGGAGGAGGGGGGGGGTAGGGAGCCAGGATTAATGCTTTTTGTGGCGAATCTAATTAAATGACAAGGTTTCATCATGGTACTGCAGTGTTTGATTTCTGCATTTGATAGACACTATTTCACCAACCTCCCTACCTCATAAACTCATTAATAACAGCAGTAATCACACACACACACACGTACCAGATATTCCCACTTTACCCACACAGGCCATGCAGCCTTTAACCAAAATATATGGGATTCTGAGGTTTATGGTTTGAGGAGAATTTATGATTTTTTTTTTTTTTTTGAAACAAGACTTTGTACCATATATAGATCAGGCTTTCCTCAGATTTGTAGCAATGCTCCTGCCTCAGCTTCCCAAGTACTGGGATTTTACTCATGTGCTCACCCAGGGTCAGACTTTATTATTTTTAATTAAATTAAAAAATATATGAGCTGGAGAGATGGCTCAGCGGTTAAGAGCACTGACTGTTCTTCCAGAGGTCCTGAGTTCAATTCCCAGCACCCACATGGTGCCTCACAATCATCTGTAATGAGATACATGTACTCATATACATAAAGTAAATAAATCTTTTTTTAAAAAGGAAAAATATATATACACACACATTTGTGTGTCTGTGTGTGTGTGTGTGTGTGTGTAGGCATATGGAGTCTGGAGGACAAACCTTGGGGTGACAAACAATACTCTACTTCTGCCTTGTTTGAGACAGGCTTTTGTTTCTTTTTTTCTTTTGCAAGACAGGGCTCCTCTGTGTAGTCCTGGCTGTCCTGGAACTTGCTTTGTAGACCAGGCTGGCCTTGACCGCCAAGATCCGCCTGCCTCTGCCTCCCAAGCACAGAGATTAAAGGTGTGCACCACCACTGCCTGACTGTACAACAGTTTTTTGAGACAGAATCTCTAGTATGTAACCCTAGCTGGCTGAAACTCATTATGTAGACCAGGCTAACCTCAAACTCCGAGATCACTGTGCCTCTTTCACCTAAGTGCAGGGATTAATAACAAATACCACCACACTCAGCCTATGAATTTTTTTTAGGTTTGTTTTTAAGTATGCATGTGAGTGTAGTTGCTCAAGAAGGCCAGAGGCACCAGATCTGAAGCAGGAGTTACAGGCATTTGCGAACTACCTGACTACTGGGATTGAGCCAGGGTCCTCTGAGAGAACAATACACACTCCTAACATTTATACCATTCCCCAAGATCCTAAATGTAATTTATTTTTAACTGTGTGCTCAGATGTTTTGTCTGCACATATGTCCGTGTACTATGTATGTGCCTGGTGCCCATGAATGCATTGGATATCTAGGCCCTGTTGTCAACTGTCAAGTGAGTGAGAGATCTGAACTCAAATTCTTAGGAAGAGCAACCAGTGCTCTTAATTGCTAAGCCATCCTCCCCACCCCGGCCCCACCCCATTTAAAACATTCTATGCATTCCAGTTTGTGAGAATGGATTTGTGTGCACAGGTGTGTAAGTCAGAGGGTTTCACCACATAGACAAGGTTGGCCGGCCAATAGGCTCCAAGGGGTGTGGGGTTAAAAGAGCATGTGTGGTTTTTTACGGTTTTTTACGTGGGTTCTAAGGCTTGGACTCAGTTCCTCAAGCTTTCAAGTGTTTTACCAACCGATCCGTCTCCCCAGCACCTTTTCCAGTTTTAGGAGAATTTTTCTAAAAACTGAAGCACAGAGACTTGGTGTGGCCCAGAGCCACACTGCTAGTGAAAAGCAAAGCTAACTGGTAAAGTCACTTGCCGTGCAAGCTTAGTTGCCCGAGTTTAGTTCCTAGATCCCATTAAAAGGTGGAAAGAGAAAACAAACTCCACAGTTGGCCTCTGTGTGCACATGGCATGTGCACCAACACACACATACACATGAACAAAACGTTTTTAAGGCAAAACTGGTAGGCAAGCATGGAGGGATATGCCTTTAGTTCCAGCATTTGGAAGGTAGAGGCAGACAGAGCTCTTGAATTTGAAACGAGCCTGGTTTACATACAAAGCAAGTTCCAGGAACTACATAGTGAAATCTTATCTTTAAAAAAAAAAAAAAAAGCCATTCGGTGGTGCCACACACCTTTAATCCCAGCACTTTGGAGGCAGAGGCAGGTGGAGCTCTGAGTTCAAGGCCAGCTAGTAATATAAAGAGAAACCCTGTCTTGAAAAGACCAAACTAAAAAAAAAAAAAAAAAAATTTTTAAAGATTTATTTATTTATTTCATGCATGTGAGTACACTGTCACTGTCTTCAGACACACCCAGAAGAGGGCATCATATCCCATAACAGATGGTTGTGAGCCACCATGTGGTTGCTGGGAATTGAACTCAGGACCTCTGGAAGAACAGTCAGTGCTCTTAACGGCCGAGCCATCTCTCCAGCCCCAAACTAAAAATTTTAAAAACTAGCATTTAAACTTAAACTATCTGGTTCCTGGTTTTATGCCTTCCTACCTTCACACTAGACCTATAACCTCTGCTGACTGCTCCCACCTTATTTCCCGTAGTTACTCTCCCTTACTTCCCCATCTTGAATCATAGTTTCCTAAGGCCCATGCAAAATTCCCTAACATGTCAGGTCTCTGGAAAGTAGCAAACTGATTGGGGTCTTTGGGCAGAGAGATGCTCACACCCAATGAAGGTTGACGAAGGAAGGTTGAATTGTTTGGATATTGCTGAGCTGATACTCTGTTTGAACCCATAATTCCCTTGCCTTTCCTCTAAGGCAGAGAATACATTATGGGGAATAGCAAAGCTGGTGTCAACCCACCAGCCCCATCATCTGTGTTGAGAGGGACATCAAACACCTCGAGGACTGAGGACCACCAGGCTCTGTTCCTTGCTACCATAGCTCTGCTGATAGGACGGTTAGCATCCAAGCAGGGAGTGGGTTCTGTGTAGTTCCCTGGCTCTCCCTTCTTTTGCCAAGCCTTCAGAGGAACCTGGGCCGCACTATCCCTGTTTTCACAAAGCAGGCTTCCTGATGGGACACAGGGAACACATCACAACTCTCCTTAGAGGTCAGCCCTCAGTGCTGGAGCCCCTGTGTCCACATCTTTGCTCTCAGCACATTCCCAAGCCTGGGGGAGGGAGGCCTCCAAATGGTTATAATTAGAGTGAGTGTGTTTGTATGTGTGGAGGGGTGGGAAGGACAAATGTCTCCTTGTGTCACATTCCTTCATCAAGGAGGATTTGTCCAGGGAGGAGGCAAGGCTTTAAAAGCTGTGGGGCTCTGTTGGGACCTGGTAGAAAACAGTGCCTGCGGACCATCTTCAGGGCAGCTGGTAGGTACATGTATCATGGGTCGGTGGGGGTGGGGGACAGCAGGACAGGTCAGGTTCTACTTTGCTGTTTCTCAATGAGTGTGCCCCATAACAACTCTTTTGGTCCCCTCCCCCTTAAAAAGAAGGCTCTGTATCCAAATGTCCCGTGTATTTTTGTGAAATAACAAATTGGGATGGTTTGTCTCTCCCATTTACACCCTAAGAGCCCCACTGAGTCTCAGCCCGAGGAAGACAGGGTTTACAATTTGGAAGCCCACGGGCTTCTGTTCTTAAAGTCAGGAGCAGCAAATGGTCCCTTCTTCCTCAGGAGCCATTGCCACCCTCTCATCCCGCTCCCTACACCCCTCCCCTCCGCTGAGCTGCTGCTTTGGTTGCCAGGCATGGTTGCTAAGTCTCTGCATGGAAGGGTTGGCGTGGGCTGTGCTGCCACTAACATTACCATGGTGAATCAGGGGACACCTGGTACAGGCTTAGGGGGAGGGATCCTGAGGATGCAAGCAGCACCCCCCTCACACACCTCCCCCCAAGAATATGATGAGTCCAAAAGGTGAGCTACACATCGGGACTGTCAAGTGAACTAGGCGTGGTGACAGTCATGAGTGAAAGCCCCAACCTAGGAAAGAAAGGCCACTTTTATCTTTTTTTGTTGCTAGGGGGTTTGGCTGTGCCACAGGAACAAACTAGTCCATCCCCCTGTTAGGGTACAAGTGTATATCTGCACCCCACATAAGGCTTGGCAGAGCTGTGTGGGCACAGAACTGTGTAACCCCAGAATCCTGGCTTCTGGGTTAGGGGAGCTAGCCTGCTGCTCATGGAAGGCTCTGTGGGTGCCCAAGGACACCCATATCTAGAGCAGGAGTTGTCCTGCTGTTTGGTAGCTAGGATAGACTGAGTTCTGCCTCAGCAGAGAAAGCTGAGTCGTACAGGTGCAGGAGCCACCTTTCTGAGGTCTGGGGTTGGGTGGAGAGTAGCTCTCTCCTCCAGAGTCACACAAAAGCTTCCTGAAAGCGGCACCTCTTCTCTGCACTGCTTAGGAACTGGTTACTCATCTCAGCTGCACCCGAATGCCACTGACACTAAAAATAGCCCGCTCCCCCCAGCTGTGGGCCAGCCTCTCTTGCACCCCAACCCCATGGAAACCAGCAGTGAGTGGCAGGCAGAGACCTTGAGTTCTGTTCTCACCGCTCCCTGTCAGAGAAAGGAGTCAGGGCAAGCAGGCGGGGCGGGCAGGGATAGAGAGAGCACTGGTGGTCAGGCAACCTGACAAGCTGGAAAACAAAAGGTTAAAACTTCGGGAAGGATGGAGAAATGGGGGCTGGAGAAGAGGGCACCGTAAGCTTGGCAAGAATCAGAAGTCTCTCCCCGCCCACACGTGGGTACCCTTAGGCTTGGGGGACCTGAGCAGTGAGTGGGAAGGGGCGTCCAATCCTAGGCCCCAGGGGGCGGCCGTGCACATGGGGGAGGAAGCAGCGCCGAGCGGTCCACGGCGGCGTGTCACATGCGCGCGCGCTCGCGCGCTCGCACACACACTCACACACACACAGACAGGCACACACGTGTGCCCGGGTATATATAGTTGCCAGTCCCTGGGCCTGCCGCTCTGCAGTGGGCGCCGGCTCCCTGGGTTGGGAGGGGGCTCACGGGGCGGGTGGGAGGGTGGGGGGCCGGGGTGGGGTGGGGCAGGATGCTGGATGGCCCGTTATTCTCCGAGGGGCCCGACAGCCCCCGGGAGCTCCAGGATGAGGAGTCCGGCAGCTGCCTCTGGGTGCAGAAGTCCAAGCTGTTGGTGATTGAAGTGAAGACTATTTCCTGTCATTATAGTCGTCGCGCTTCTTCTCGACAGTCCATGGACATCCAGGCCAGCTACTGGGCCCGTGGGCCCCAGAGCCGCACGTGAGTGAAGGAGGGGTGAGGGGCAGCAAGTGGTGGGGCGGGAAGTGGGGTCCAGACCTCCCCGCTGGCACCAGCGATTGCTGCTGGGCCCTTCTCTTTCCCGCGCCTCCCTCCCCCACTCGTCGAGGGCTGGGGCCTGAATCACTGAGCTCCGTTCAGGGGGACAGGAGTGCTAGTGGCAGGCGATGAGATGGGGCAGTCGCTGTTAAAGTGTGCATGGAGAGATGGCGAGGAGTCTCATTTCGACTTCAGCCCTAACACATACGCACGTGCACTCGCTCAGACACTCACACGAATCCTCCCACATGGCCGCCCCAAGTGCTCTCTAGTGCTCCCAGCTCCCCGGACCTCGGCTCTCTGTCCCCGCCAACTGCTCACCTGGGTTCCTGCTCATTGTCCCAGGTGTAGGCTGCGCCCGGGATCCCCTGAGCCGCCACCCCGCCGACCCTGGGCCTCCAGGGTGCTGCAGGAGGCGACCAACTGGCGGGCGGGGCCCCCCGCCGAGGTCCGAGCCCGGGAACAGGAGAAAAGAAAGGCGGCGTCGCAGGAGCGGGAGGCCAAGGAGACCGAGAGAAAAAGGCGCAAGGCTGCTGGGGCCCGACGGAGTCCCCTAGGTCAGCCCCGCCCAGAGCCCCGGAACGCCCTTCGGGCGGCCCAACCTACAGGGTTTCCAGTTTTCTCCAGACCAGAGCGCTTCGGGCAGGTGGGGCGAGCGCCCCGACCATCCGCGCTCCCGCAGGGTGACCCAGGGATGGCATGGGCGGGGCCATGGGGAGGCAGGAGGCCAGGGCCCCCTAGCTACGAGGCTCACCTGCTGCTGAGAGGCGCTGCAGGCACAGCCCCAAGACGCCGCTGGGACCGGCCGCCACCCTATGTGGCTCCACCTTCTTACGAAGGTCCCCACAGGACCCTGGGGACTAAGCGAGGCCCGGAGCTCTCCCGGGCGCCCACCTCACCAGCCCCAGTTCCAGCCACCACCAGGACAGAGGGAGGGCGCACGAAGAAGAGGCTGGATCCTCGAATCTACCGGGATGTTCTAGGAGCTTGGGGTCTCAGACAGGGACGGGGACTCTTAGGAGGAGCTCCAGGTTGTGCGGCAGCCAGAGCTAGGCCAGAGTCTTGCAAAGGGGCCATAGAGAAAAGCTCAGGCCTAGCTGCTGCTGGTCCGAACAGTGGTGGCCATGGTCATTCCCAAACCAAAACTACTGGCAATCCAGGCTCGGAGGGAGCTCTCTCTGGGTCCACGAGCAGCAGCCCACCACGTCCCGTTCCCAGGTCCAGGCAGCACCTCAGGGGGTCAAGGAAAGGGGAAGCAGGAAGTGAGCAGATCTGGGCTCCCACGTGTTGGCTTTCCTCTCCTAAAAAGCCTCCCGTTAGGCATAGCCAGACTCTCCCCAGACCCTGGGCCCCTGGAGGCACCGGGTGGAAAGAGTCCCTGGGTCTAAGAGAGGGGGCAGAACATGAGACCCTGGAAGTTTGGAAGGTGATCCGCCGTGCCCATACCCTGCCCCGCACTTCCCGAGGTCCCGCTGGTAGAGAAGGCATCTTTGTCATTGACGCCACATGCGTGGTGATAAAGTCCCAGTACGTTCCGACCCCTCGAACCCAGCAGATGCAGCTCGTGCCCTCTGGGGAGTCAAGCGTTGTGAGCGACAGCCTCAGGCAACCCAAGCCCTGCCAGGAGGAGGAGGAGGAGGAGGGCGAAGGGGCCGCTGCCAACCCTTCAGTTTGCCAAAAGCGACTGTCGAGCAGTCGAGTCTTAAACCAACCGAGCGGGGGTCGCGAGTTTGAGGCTGAGGGCGGACGGCAGGGGGATTCTTCATTGGAGGAGCGCTCCTCCAGCGGTTTGGGGTTCCCTGTCGGTGAAGCGAACCCTCGAGACGCCCACACGCAGCCAGGTAGCCCAGAGCACCCGACCTTAGGCCCAGCGGCTCCGGGATGCGCGGGCAGCGTGAAGGGTTCAGAAGCAGCTGGGGTCCCGCGGCGCCCGGGCGGGGGCTGGGCGCGGACTCCAGGGCCCTATGCCGGGGCGTTGCGGGAAGCCGTGTCCCGCATCCGCCGCCACACCGCCCCAGATTCGGACTCAGACGAAGCCGAGGATCTCAGCGTCCATAGTGGCTCCTCTGACGGAAGCGACACAGACGCCCCAGGCGCCTCCTGGCGGAATGAGAGGACCCTGCCTGCTCTTGGGAACACCCGGCCCAGGGAAGCCGGGAAGACAGCCGAGAAGAGCGACAGTATCCGGGAGATTCTAGATGTCATCGGTCAAACCGAGGAAGGCCTCGTTCGAGAGGACACCAGGAAAACGCCACAGGGAAATAGAGAGAGGGAGTGAGCGATGCTCCTCTTTGATCTCGTGTCGCTCAGCCCATCCTTGGGCTCACCCGCTCCCTTTCTCTCTCCAGGCTTCGTTTGCTTCCTTTTCTCCTTTCCCACCTACACCTGTTCCCACACTTGAAGCAGAGGAGAGGGGAGGAAAGAGGGAAGGTAGCATTCGCCTGCTCAAGGGTTAGTTTCAGGGAAAGTGAGGGTGGGATCCCACGCCTGCTACATTTGGTGTGGAACTGTTCAGAGAGACAAAGCGAAGGGGCAGGGATGGTGGCCCGCGATGGTCAGGGCAGGGTCCCTGACAGGAGAGAAAAAGTAGTGGAGAGGCTTTGAACCTAGTGAGTGAGTGGAGGAGACGGAGGGACTTTTGGCAGAGAAGAAATGAATGCATACACACAACCAGCAAACTGACGAGAGGGCTTTCTCTTTGATGTTACAACTCAAGTTTCAATTCCAACTCTGCCACTGACCTTAGCTGGTGGACCTCAGAGTAACTATTTTTTGCGCCCGGGCATCCCGGACTTGTGTAAATGTAAAAAATGAGCGCTTTCTGCTTCCCATTCTTCTGTCCCTAGGATTTTGTGAATAAGCGAGTAGAATCTGAGCATCCTCAGACTGTCAAGGCTTTCAGATTTAAACGGACAAAGGGCTTCTATTCCAATTTCCCCAGTTTAGGTGAGAGCTCCCCAAAGCAGAGCAGGATGAAGGCCCTATCACTGCTTCTGGCCTGCTGTGGTCCAAGCTGGAGAGGGAAGGTAGCCAATGAATCAGCTTGGGACACTTTTAGGCCTTCCCCTTTTCCTCCATCTCCGTGTCCTTAGTGATGCTCTGAAGTGTTACCGGGATTTTCCACGCAGACGGTATCGCCCACCGGATAGGACCCTGAGAGTTTCTGTGTCTCTCCTGGAAAAACAGCCAGGCAAGGAGGCAGGTTGATCTTCAGCAGACGGTGTGGGGTGTGATACTCGCTGTGGCCACTACGGGGCGCGCGCAGGTCGCGGATTCCCCCGGTTGCTGGTGCTCGAGTGCCCCTACACCAGCACTGCCAGTCTCTGGATCCCTAGTTACCGGGCGCCGGTTTCCCGCCTTGACACCTCCAAACTGCGCGCGGGGCCGGGAGCAGGCCTCCGGCCTCCCAGACTGCTGGGGCGCGCCGAGCCCTTCTTTGTATTAATCCACGCCAACCGGTTTGAGACTGACATTTAAGCCTTTTTTCTTCTTCTTTTTCTTTTTCTTTCTTTCTTTCTTTCCAACCCTGGGCACTTCCTCTGTGTCTGCCATTTACTAGCCATGTGACCTTGGCCAAATCACTTCACCTCCCTGAGCCTCAGTTTCCTCATCTGTCAAATGGGGGTTTATAAACACCTACCTCGCAGGGTTGTTGTGAGGATTTAATGAGGTAATGTATATAAGGCGTCTTGCACAGTGCCTGGCACATAGTAGGCGCCCAATAAATCTACTCGTCCCTTTATGCAGTTCTGGAGTCTTCTTTCGCTGACCTAGCCTCACTGTGTCCCTCCCTCAGGGCTTCTTGACTTCTTCCCGCTCCTTGTGAGGGGGAGGAGGACTCCTCTCTGGTGGAAACTTCTAGTCCACCCTGTTCCCTGGCTGGGACTCTCCCTTCCTTGCCCCCCGCCCCACCCCTGCCGGCTCTTCCCTCTGCCCTGGTGCACTCCCCCCCACCCCTCATTCCGGGCAAGGGCTGAGTCAGTCTAGGTAAATTTAGCCGCTGGCTGGGCAGGAGCGGGGGCTTCGCCCAGACTCAGTCGCCAGGTCGAACCCGTCCCCGGCCCCACCTCTGTCCCTACTCCCGCTAACCCTAACTCCCGCAACTCCTTAGACCTCTCTCAGACCACTCAGGTTTTTAGTCTCCAATTAGCTCGACATCACACCCAGAGAGACTCAAAGGCAGGACGCAGAGGGGGCAGGGCTCCCAGACCTCAGCCATGGCTAGCCTTGATTCGGCGATGAGGGTCTCCTGTCCGGGTTTTCCAGCTCTAGGGGCGTTCACTGGTCGGAGCTCCGCAGGAATATTCATTCACCTGCGGTCCTGTCTGTAACCTACACATTTCCTGTTGCTCTTGGGGGAGGAGGCCAAGGAAGCCGGGTCACCCTGGGCAAAGATCAAAGATACCAAAGGTCTTACCACGTCCAGTGCAGTCCTTACTGCTGCTAAGTGAAACCTAGCATTTACTGAGTGCTTCCTAGAGACTCTGGGTTGGGCTCAAGCCTGCCTGACACTGAGGGTGATTGTGTTAAGTTCTGGAAAGAGTCAAGCAAGGGAGATCCTAACTTTAGGAGATCCAAGGAGAGTTCACAGAGGAGGAGGTGACATTTAGATAAAAATTAGTGAAAGAAGCCCAGTTGGTGGCGCTCGCCTTTAATCTCAGCACTCAGAAGGCAGAGGTTGGTGGGTCTCTGGGTGTTCAAGGCCAGCCTGGTGTACATAATGACTTGTGTGCCATCCAGGCAAAAAATAAAACGTGTGTGTGTGTGTGTGTGTGTGTGTGTGTGTGAGAGAGAGAGAGAGAGAGAGAGAGAGAGAGAGAGGGAGAGGGAGAGGGAGAGGGAGAGGGAGAGGGAGAGGGAGAGGGAGAGAGAGAGAGAGAGAGAGAGAGAGAGAGAGAGAGAGAGAGAATATGAAGCCAGGCACTTTCCTGTAAACTAGAGTCAGAGGTAGGATGATGGTTACAAGTTTGAGCCCAGCCTGGTTGACATAGCAAATTCCAGCCCATCCCAGTTCAGCCCAGCAAGAATTCATCTTCAAAAAAGAAAAAGAAGGGGGGGAGGGGAGTGCAATCCCTTGGGAATGGGGTTGGGGCGGTGGCTCAGTGGTAGTAGTATGCTTGACGCTTGACTAGAATGTACACAGTCCTGAGTTTGATCCTCAGCATTGAAAAAGACACATGCTAGTTAGATAATAAGCACCCCTTTTGTGGGGGGGAACATTTGGGTATTTAGGGTGTCAGGTCTTCCAGAGCTTGCCAAGGATAGAGTCAGAGCCAGCTGCCAAAGTTCTGGGAGAGAAGGAGAGAGAGACTGCAGGTTTCAGGGCCAGACCCTGGTAAGTAGTATCTTAGGCCCCATGGGGCCGTGTGGGTGGCAGGTTAGTGACACCCTGCTGTGAAAATGACTTCTAAATGTAGCTGCGTCTGCCAGCCATCCAGCCTTCTGAAGGAGGGCACAACCACCCCTTCCCTGGAACCTCTCCCTTGATCAGGAGAAAAGACAGCAGGTAAGGAGGGTTGCTCTGTTGGGGGCAACAGATCTTAGGTTAACAAGGGACCCCATGACTCTCCCAACAGCCAAATTCTTCCTGGAAGCATTGTGTGCCCCAGAGTTCTGTTGTGCTTGTGTTTGATAAAGCATTAGGGGAGCCAGAAGCCCTGCCCCTTACAGACTTGGGAGAGCTCTGTGGTGTCCTGAGGCCCCCTACAAGTGGGTGAGGAACCCAAGGCACAAGCTGTAACTGGGACATTAAAGAGATGAGTGACTTGGGAGGCAGAGGCAGGCAGATTTCTGAGTTCGAGGCCAGCCTGGTCTACAGAGTGAGTTCCAGGACAGCCAGGGCTACACAGAGAAACCCTGTCTCAAAAAACCAAAAAAAAAAAAAAAAAAAAAGAGAGATGAGTGATATGGATGTGCTTGCAAGAGGGGAGCTGCTCGATGCAGGGTCCTGGGGTGTGTGCGTGGAATATCCATTGAGGACAGGGTAGTGTTCTCTGGGTAAATCCTCATTTGTCCATTTGTCAATTAACTGTGTGTGCCAGGGACATGGAGGAGACTCAGGCATGCCTTCTACCCTTGGGGAGCTCACATGTGCACTGAATTTGGAGCAGCAGAGGGAAGATTAGCATGGTGCCTGTGCAAGGACATTCAGATTTGTGAGCCCTTCCATATTTTATGAAAAGAAGTTGGAGGAGGGCAGGACAGCACAGAGAGGACACCTCCTTGACTTGGACATACAGGGAGTGGAATATATCCACGAATGCCTCTGGGAGACAAGTCTTCAAGGGTGCACATATAGAGGAAATTTTAAGCTAGGGGTGTTCCTGCCTCTGCATGGCATGCCATGGGGTAGGCTCCCTTCATTGAAACTTGCCTTGTATTAACTAGGATATGCAAAGTTATCTTGCAGATGGATGCTCCATCCATCCAGTCATCCATCTATCCATCCATTCATCCATCCAATCATCCATCTATCTATCTACCCACCCATCTATCCATCCATCCACCAATCCGTTCATCTGTCCATCCATCCATCCAATCATCCATCTATCCATCCACCCACCCATCTATCCACACATCCACCAATCCATTCATCCACCCACCTATCCACACATCCACCAATCCATTCATCCACCCACCTATCCACCCATCCATCCAGTCATCCATTCAATCATTCATCTATCTATCCACCCACCCATCCACCAATCCATCATCTGTTCATTCATCCACCCACCCATCCATTTATCTATCCATCCACCAGTTATCCAGTCATCCAGTCATCTATCCATCCATTCAATCCATCTATCCATCCACCCACCCACCTATCCATCCACCCACCCACCTACCCATCCATCTAATCATCCATCTATTACCCACCCACCCATTTATACATCCATCCTTCCACCAATCCATCCCTCTGTCCACCCATCCATCCATCCATCCATCCACTCATCCGTCCATCCACTCATCCATCCATCCATCCATCCAATCATCCATCTATCCATCCACCCACCCACCTATCCATCCACCCATCCATCCATCCAGTCATCCATCCATCCAATCATCCATCCACTCACCCATCCATCCATCCACTCACTTACCCACCCATCTATCCACCCACCCACCCATCCATCTAATCATCCATCTATTACCCACCCACCCATTTATACATCCATCCTTCCACCAATCCATCCCTCTGTCCATCCATCCATCCAACCATCCATCCAATCATCCAACCATCCATTCACTCATCCATCCATCCATCCATCCATCCATCCATCCATCCAATCATCCATCTATCCATTCACCCATCTATCCACCCATCCATCAATCCGTTCATCCACCCACCCACCCATCTATCCAGTCATCCATTCAATCATCCATCCACTCACCCACCCATCCACCCACTTACCCATCCATTTATCTAATCATCCATCCATCCAGTCATCCATCCATCCATCCATCCATCCATCCATCCACTCACCCACCCATCCATCCATCTACCCACTTACCCACCCATCTATCCATCCATCCATCTATCCATTCATCCATCCACCCATCCACCCACTCACCCATCCATTTATCTAATCATCTATCCATCCACCCACCCATTCATCTGTCTGCTTGTCCATCCACCCACCCATCCATCTGTCCTTCCTATGCATGCCTCTATCCATGCACCCTACCTATGCACTTACTGATCTACCCACAACTCATCCATCATTCATCTGAGTGCCTCTCCATATCCATCTATCCATGCATCTATTTCTTCATCCATGAATCCACTTAGTCATCATTTGATGAGGGCATATAACGTCCCTATCCAGTGCTGGAAAGGATGGCAAAACGAAAGCCCCTGGCCTGTGTCCTCGGGCAGGTGAAAGCCTAGTCTACTGCAGACACAGATAGCCAGCAAAGCATTTCAAGAGCTCAGACAGACAAGGTCACTCTGCCAAGGGAAAGCTGAAGAGGGATGTTTGAGGTAGTTCTCACCAAGACAATGAGGAAAGATAACGTGAGAAGACATGTTCCACAGGGAACAAGGCCCTGGAGAAGAAAGAGGAACTGGTCACGAAGGATAAAATATTTGACCTGGAACTGGTTACTGAAGGATAAAATATTTGACCTTCACTAGGGGCAGAAACACACACCCGTAGTCTCAGTTACATGGGGGGGGGGGGCGGTGAGGAGCTGCAGGTGGGGAATCCCATGAGCCCAGGAATTCCAAGCTAACATGGGCAAAGCAATGAGGCTCTGCCTCTGGCTGAAGAAACACAGGGGCTTTCGTGAGAGAAACTGAAAGAGTGATGACAGATAGTTTTGAACTGGGAGTATCTTATTGTATTTCAGTGCCAAATACTTTCTTGATTCTCCATCACGACCTTTGTTGTGTTTTCCTTTTTTTGGTTGGATTGGGTTGGTTTGATAGTGATGGTGGAACTGTATCGGAGACAGGGTCTCACTGCATAGCCTTCACTCACCTGGAACCCTCTATTTAAACCAAACTGCCCTCGAGCTCCACCCACCTCTGCTCCCCAAATGCTGTGAGGAAAGAAGGCGCGTCCCACCACGCCTGACATCTTTGTTGATTACCGTTTGTAATTTGCTACTAGAAGGATCATGTTTGACTCTGTAGCTGCTAAATCTTGGTATGGAACTCGTCCTCCAAAAAAGATTGTGTAAGAAATGGGAAGTGAGGCAGGGGGATGTAACTCAGTTGATAGAGTACTCTCACATTCACAAAGCCTCACAGTTGGTCCTCAGAACTCTATAAACTGGACATGGTAGCCCCATAAGTCCTAGTCCTCAGGGTGCAGGCAAAAGGACCGGGTATTCACCGTTATCTTCAGCACATGGGAAACTTGAGGACAGCCTGGGATGCATGATACATTACTTCAAAAGATGGAGGGATAACTTAAAGGCTGTGAAGAAAACGGGGCCATGAAGGCGGGGCCTGCTGCCCTGCCTGAGCCCCTGAAGCTGCTGGCTCTGTCTTCTTAGCAAGTGTCTCCAGAAGCTCTCCCAAGATTTACCACGAGGTGGCGCTGTTTGAACTTTACCCCGAGCTCTACCAGGATCGTTAGATGGGTCAGTTGCCCATCCAGGACTGTCCAGGAATGCTCTAGACATCTCTCTCTCTCTCTCTCTCTCTTTTTTTTTTTTATCAAGAACTAGGTAAATGAAGAGGGACTTAGGGCAGATGTTTAAGAGAAGATCTGACAGACCGCAACGTCTTTGCAAATACAGACCTTATCTATCCTGTCATTCGAGGCATAATATTAGGATCTTGTAAAACTAACAGTGACCAAAACATACTTTTTGCTGCCAAGGATCTCAAAATCAAGTCTCGGGCTGGTGAGATGGCTCAGTGGTTAAGAGCACTGACTTCTCTTCCAGAGGTCCTGAGTTCGAATCCCGGCAACCACATGGTGGCTCACAACTATCTGTAATAGAATCTAATGCACTCTTCTGGTGTGTCTGAAGACAGCTACAGATTTCTCACACAAATAAAATAAAATAAAACTTAAAAAAAATCAAGTCTTATCCAAATCTACCCTTCTTTATTATATCTTAAACACACACACATACACATAGATCACACAAGCACATAAGCACACACACATGAATTCACACGCATACATGTCTACAGAACACATGCGCACACACCACATACACACACACTCCACATACATATATACACACACATGTCCATACACATGAGTTTGCACACATACATGTACACATAACACACACCACATGCATACACCACATTCACACACACTCCATACACACACACACACACACACACACACACACCCCACACACACACACACACACACACATTTGCTCCCCAGGACTATTCCCCTGACCCAGAAGGCCATCTTCATATGACATCTCCTCTTTCAGACTACTCACATGTCTAAATTGGGTTTTTCTCGAGCTTGTTGCATGGCACTAATTAATGGTCATGTTAGTGTGGCCCCTGGGGAATGTTCTGACTCTGGATTGCTTCTTCCCAGGATGCTTCTACACCTTGCCCTTCTGCCCTGACACACCCGTTCCTGTTCTTTCTAACTTTCTCCAGCCGCTCTGTCAACTCTGGTAGTTTCCGCTTCCAGAACCTCTTCAGAGAGCATCCAGTGGGGAATAGTGTACGCTCCCTAACTCCAAAGGCCTGTAACTTACAGACTCATGTGAAACGTCCTGCAGACCTTGGTGCCATTTACCCAGAAATGAAGTGAACCAGCCTGTCTATGGCTCAAGGATTCTGTGTCTTCTTCTCTCGCCAACTGTAGGAACTGTAAGAGAAGCGGGTTTCTCCTCAACACAGCTCCATAGTGGTGGTGGCTTTGGGAGACACTGCTTGAAGGTGGAACATTGTGGAACATTGTCCACTTTCCCAACATGCTCTAGGGCCCATCTTGGCTCTTGGCGCGTTTTGGAGAGGAAGGGAGGGAGGGTTGGTGCCGAGAGTGGGAGCCAGGCCCATCGAGGTCCCGGGAGTGAATGCGGCATTGTTGGCCAGGCCAGAGTCACAGATAATTACCTCAATTAGTGACAATGGGAGAGTAATAAATACAGGCTTAGTGTCTCCTACCCCACCAGGGCTCCGAAGATTAATCCAGGCTGACGGGCGGGCCCTGAAAGGCGTGATGGACAATTCATTAAACTCCCCAAATGCCGCACAACCTGGGCGTGAAGGCTGAGTTAGCCCCCTGGGGGCTGCGCCTTTGTCCTGATTGTGTGTCTCCGCCACAGCAGAGCCTAGCAGCCCCTAGAGAGCCGGGAGGTGAGTGGGGCTCCCTGAGCCGGGCCAGGCGGAGGGGGGATTAGGCCTCGGTCTGGCCCTGGTTGCCCTGGCACACTGGCCCGGCCTGACTGGAATGTCCGTCGGGGGGAGCGGACCGAGCGGAGGGGCGGGGCCGACAAGGTGGAGTAAGGGGGGCACACAAAACCAGGGGCAGGAGGAGTTAATTAGACGCCAGCCGAGGAGGGCGAGGGGCCACAATAGGGCTGAAGGGCCGCCAGGGACGGCCCCTTCACTTCCGAGGATTAATAGGGAGAAGGGAGAAGGGAGGGGTTCATCCCTGGAAGAGGAGGGCTGCCCCTCTTGCTTAGATGGGCACCTACTTAGCAAGTCTGGGAGGCAGGACACTCTAGTAGCCTGGTCCATACCCTCGGCATCCTACAGAATGGTTGTTCCTTCCTACGTGTTGGTTCACAGCAGTCACACAGAGGATGGTTGGGATGAGAGGAAGAGAAAGATCTTAGTCATCAGGAAAAGCAAAGGAGGCAGCATATTCAGGGGTCTTGTTCTCAGCCCTCTTCTCTAGCCCCTCATATAACTACTGTGACACAGTGCTTGTGCTGGATAGTACCCTTCCCTTCTCTTCAGAGGTTGCCAGGTCCCATCGAGCAAGCTAGCGCAGAGGCCTGAGCTGATGTCACCCAGGAATAGGGTGTGTGCACTGAAGTGACTACTACACCCGCTCAGTGAATGGATGAACAAACCAGCTACTTCTTAAGGAAGTAGCCCAGTGACTTGCCTGGCATTGAGCCCTTTCAAGATGGACATATGGCCATATACCAGGGAGGGTGTGGAATCCTATGCCTAAGGTAGACAGGGCACACGTCTAAGGTGGCACATTCGCCTGGGAAAGGTTAAAAAAAAATCAATAGATATTTCAGTATCTGGTTGGAAGCTCCACTTCCTCCTGGGCCTTCCTCCTGGGCCTTCCTCCTGGGCCTCAGGGAATAGGGCAGCCCTGGCTCCTCCCTAGGTGCCACCCCACCCTACCCCCTCCCAGGGGATGACAGGGGAAGAGTTGGCGGCAGTTCCCTGGGGCATATTTATAACCTGCTGCTCTCTCACCAACCCAGTGTGTCTGCTTTTAGCCCAGACGGGGGAGGGGGCCAGGGGGTGGTCTGTCTCATGCCTGGCCCTGGCTTGGTGTGGAAAGTGTGAGTAAGGGTGAGCGGTGGGCAGCCCTGCACGGATATTCCTGCTCATGCCACAGCCAAACAGCTTATTTTCTCCTCGTTTTTGTTATTTTCTTCCCTGGAGCAGAGGACTGAGCCTGCCTGGGGCCGTAGGGAAGGGGGGCTGGACCCTCGGGTATTTGCAGTTACCACTGACAGGGTTTTTCCGAGGTGCTAGTGTCAGGGTGTTTGGGGAGTCAGCCTGCTGACCCCCCAGGGACCATGCAGCCCTCTGGCTGTCTCGGTCCTCTCAGCTTTTCCGCCACCCCTGGGATATTTCAGGACTCCGGCTCACTCGTCCACGCAGCTTTGACTGAGGTCAGCTCCGTGACCAGGGTCCCTGCCCCCTGGGTCCCTGCCCCCTGCTGTGTAATTGCAATTGCGTGGCACCTGAAGATCGGGAGTGGGTGGAAGCTTCAGGAAGGTGCGTCAGGAGTATTTCTGACGACATTACCTTATGGTCATCGCCCTGTGTTTTGAGCCCTGAGACTCTTTCGAGGTACGCCTCCCCCTCCCACTTACTGATCTACTGATCCAGCGAAGACAACACAGGTAATCATGACAAGAGACTCCTCCACTACTAGGCGACATTTGTAGATCCCACAGCCCCTTCACCCCACTGCCACCCCATCCTTGGGGATCAAACTCACCCCATCCTTGAGTCACACATTTTCAGCACTTTTACCTGAAGTGTTTCCTTTTATTTGTGAGTGCCATATTGGGGCCTGGCCTTATTCTGCATTTTCCCACAGCTGCACCCTTCTTCCAAGTTCCAGGCCCTGGAAGAAAAAAAAGGCCCATTACGAAGGCTTTTCTGTGCACACAGAGGCCTTTCCCTGTGTGCCTGTTAGGTTGACTGTGTTTGTTGGTGTGGTTGATTCCTTGGCTGGACCTCTGGCTTGTAGCTCACTGTGCTGCCAGTGATTGACATAAGGATGGTACAGAAAAGGTGTCACCAGTAGGTGTCCACACAACCCAAACTGTCACAGACACTATGTCATTTGGAGCCTATCACCTCCTTAAAGGACAATGACAAATATTTGAATACTCTCAATATAGGGTCAAAGCAAAGGAGACAGAAGACAAGAGATGAATACCCAGTTAGGGACAAAAGGGGGTTGGGGGAGAGCTCTTTTTCCAAGTCCTGCAAAGTCACCTCCGCTCAACAGTTTCCAGGCCCATAACTTTACTTCCTGGGGTAGGATTTGGGTGAGGTTGGTTGGAGGTGGCTTGGGTTGCTTCATTCTGTTATTTCTTCCTAATACTGGGCATCAAGCAGCAATGGCCCAAGCTTACACACTCTCACACATGCATACTCGTGCACACACAGAGATACACGTGCACACACACGTGTACACGCACGTGCACACATGCATGCTCACACACACGTTTGTGCCCTGGGACAGCCCAATAACTTCTTACTTTGGGAGAGCTGGGGAGCTAATAGCTCAGCTTGGGTTAGGACTGACTAGTCTCTGCTGGATGGTCTTCACTGGAGACCCAGAGCTTCTTCGATGTCTGATAGATATCCCAAGTTGGATCCGCTCATCAAAAGTGAGCCGGTACTAACTTTGCCAATGGAGAGAAAGGGAAAGAAATGTTACTGCAGGCTTGAGTAGGCCTTGAATCTGCTTCTCTACCCACTCACCAAGTCCAAAAAGGGGTCAGACCAACAGGGGTCAGAGTTCATGCCGCCCCCCCCCCACCAGAGTTGATAGCCTACAGTGACAGCAAAGGGTTCTGGGAAGAAGAAGAAACTCTCAGGTTGATTGAGACCAGTTATGGCTCTTGCAAAGGTGGGGGTCTTCTTCAGGTTTTCAGGTCCTCTCTTGTGGGGAAGGGGCTATGATGAAAGTCAGATACTGGGGTTTAGGAAGGGTTAGTGTTCCCTGAGGCTGGACAAGGAAGGAAGGAGAAAATGACCAGCATCAGGCTCAGTCCTGTGAGCAGGATTCTTATCCTACTAACTGGTGACTGCAAGGACAGAGGTGGCCAACAGGTAGTTCATAAAGGGATCCTCATTCTGTTTCCTTGTGGGTGTGGCTAGCTTACTGATTCGGTTGTGGACCAATTACTCTCAGGGTTCCTTTTGATTGAGCTCTAGGTCTCACTCCTGTCTGGATGCTTAGGTTTCTGCTCCTTTCTTCTTTCCTTTGAGCATCTTTAAGCTTTCTGGTCCAGGTCTAGGGCCCACTGTTAACCCATGACTTTAAAAAAAAATATTATGTATACAGCATTCAGCCTCCATGCATGCCTGAAGGCCAGAAGAACACACCAGATCTCACTATAGATGGTTGTGAGCCACCATGTGGTTGCTGGGAATTGAACTCAGGACCTCTGGAAGAGCAGCCAGTGCTCATAACCTCTGAGCCATCTTTCCAGCTCCAACCCATGACTTGTTATCTGGATGTCCCTTACCTCTAGGCTGGGGTTCGGGTGCTAATAAAGTATTTCCAAGTCTTGTAGGAGAGAATGGGAGATGGGCCTTCCCATTGCTCAAAGCTCAGACTCCAGTAGAGGAGGATGACCATCCCAGGGGTGATGATACCCTTTCTGCTTGGGCTTTTTTTTTTTTTTTTTTTTTTTTTTTCCTCCTTCAGGACATGGTCACAGCTATCATTTCACTGTAGCTATCTCCCCAACTCTTGTACCAGGAGAACTAGACTCTTGGTGTGGTGAGTCCCCATCAGGTCAGCATGCTTGTCTTCATCACTTAACTGATAGAATAAGAGAAAGAACCCTGCAGGAGCTCCTGAGCAGGCCTTTCTCTCAGGAGACCTGGATCCCCAGTCGGCCTCATTTAGGGTCATCCAAGGGTCAGGATCTCAGGGTCCTCTTGCAGGCCCAGGAAAAGAGTTCTTCAGCAACTATATCTCTTCTGTTTGGTTACTGGAAACCATGTTGTGTTCTGGATTCAAGGACCAGAGTCATTGATAAAAATAGATATTTTATTCCTCAGAGGAAGATACTACAGTGGTGGGGGCGAAGAGCCACTAATAGCTACAGTGGAAGGAAATACTGATCCGGTGGGCAAGGGTGTCTTTGAGAAACTGAATGAAAGAGAAAAGATCGAATAACAAAAAGGCTGGCAAGCCGAACAGAGGAGTGAGGTGGGGTGAGGGTGGTCTCTGCAACCCAGGCTGGAACCCAGCACAATAAATAGTTTTATTTACATAACCGAACGCGTGGCTCTGCGGCCACGTTTTCGTGCAAATTATTTACACTCTGATGAGGAGGCAGGACAGGAAGGGGTGGGAGGTGCTGACGGAGGCATGGTTCACAGCTGTTCAATGGCTCCAGGACAGAGGCTAGGAGAATGTAGGTTTTTTCCGCTGGGTCCCCCAACCTCATTTCCCACGTCGTTACAGCTTTCCTTGCCCTTTCACCTCGGAAACTCTTCAGCTACAGGTGGGAGGGGAAAGGCCTTGAAGCCCAGAGGTGTTGGTTAGAGAACGTAAGAGACCTACATGGACCCGGAGACAATCAGAAGGTGATACACACACAGAAGTCACCAGGCACAATACATCAGGGACCGCAACACCTTCACGAGCTCACCCCCCCCAACCTCCACCCTCACCCCAGAAGAAGAATCCTCCTCTCACCCTCTGGTCAAATTGGGGGGCAGTGCAAAACGGGTCTCCCGCAAAGAGGGAGGGAGGTAGGCTGAGGCAGGGCCCTCGGGATGGCAAAAGGGTTAGAGCTGCCTCAGGCAAGTGGTTTTAGGAGTCCCCAGGTAGGAGGTGGGAGAGATTGATCGCTATGAACCCCGGGACTGTGGCTGGACGCGCTAGGGTGGGCGAGCATCAGGGCCAGCGAGTTTGTCTGAGGAGAACTGGAAGGGAGCGCTCCCGGAGGCGCAGCGCCTCATAGACACTCGTGCAGTACGCGCGTGTGCGTGCAGTTGCGGCAGCTGACGTGGCAGCACCAGTGGAAGGTGCAGTTGCAGCGCTCTGTGACGCGCTGCGTGCGCGTGCGGTGGCCCCGGCCGCAGCACAGCAGCTCACAGCCGTCCAGCGCGGGAGACGAGCTGTTGCAAGCTCGCCCAGCGGTGCCAGCTGTGCCCAGGCGGCCACTGTACGTGCAGAAGTTGGGCGATTTCTCGAAGTAGACGAGGTCGTGAGGGGAGGGCGGCTTGTGCGCGGGGTCTTCGGGCTCCAGGCGCAGCAGCTCCGCCCGCGATGCGCGGTTGCTGCCTCGGTTGCCGTAAAGGACGCGGGAGGCGCCGTCGAAGCGGTCGCGCAGCACGTCGCCCACGGCGCGCAGCGTGGGCAGCCGCATCCAACACGTGCGCACTGTGCAGGAGCCGGACATCCCGTGGCATTTGCACTCTTGGCGCATCTCAGAGAACACCGTCTGGGGGAGGAGGAGACACGGAGGGAGGGAAGGAAAGGTCAAAGCCAACATCCCACGAACCACCACCCAGACCTCCCCACCCCCACCCTAGTCCGGTCATGTGGATGCTGTGGAAACGTCAGCCAAGGTCCAGGTGTAACTAAGCTCGGGAGAGAGGGGAACTGCAAAATGGCCCGCCGAGATAGGGACATTCGGCCAGACTGCTCCAGCGAGTCACTTTTGATCTTTCAAAAGTGTGCAGTGGAGCCATAGCAATACATCCCATGTATTGATAGCCTGCTAACCTCTTCTATGCGACATCAGCTCAGGAATCCCTTTGCCCTCAGCCACCGCCTCTTCTCTGTCTTCCCTCCTAGAGTCCCACTCCCCCAGGAAGCCCCCTTCCCTGTGCCTCTGTCATTGTGGACCGTTACTTCTCCCCTGCCACCGGCTCCCGACACACCGACGTACCGTGCGCCCTGCCTCGTTGTTGTGAAGGTTCATGAGGAAGCGGAGGTCCCGCCCCTTCTCCCCAGAGTCCACGAACTCTCGTCCGAAGAGGCGCCCGAAATCGATGTTGTCGCTGCAGCCCCCCCAGTGCCAGTCGGGGCCCCCAGGACCGCGCCGACGATAGTCGCAGGTACAGGACTCGATGGAACCTTCCGAGCAGGAGCGTGCCACCGAATGTGTGACCCCGGCGGAGGTGATCGCGAAGATAAACGCTGTTTCTCGGCAGCCTGTGGGTGAAGCGACCCCGCACCAGTTGAGAGGACGCGTGGGGCCAAGTCAGCACCCTCTTCGGAAGGCTTGGTACCCTACAGTCCCACGCCCTTGGAGTCCTGACAACTCGGGAAGTGCTGAAAAGCTGGACTCCAGGTCTCTCAGAGAAAGCAGGTGCGCGTGCGCGAACCCTGAATCCGGTCTCCTCGCCACACTTTCCTGAGACTCTAGAGCCTTGGCGGGACAGCTCCAAGAGGAGATCCCAAGTAGACCGACTCTGCAAAGCCAAGATCGCTCTACCGGACCAAACTAGTATTTATTGGCCGTGCAAACTTTGCTGGGTGCGAAGCACAACCCTGGAGGCCCTCAGAGATCCGCTTCCCAGGCACCTCTGAGGAAGGCTAGGAAGAGAGGCAGCTGTCGCCTGGCGCCCACGATCCGGAGTTCCCTTTCTGTGGGTCAGCGGCTCAGGAACCTTAAAGATCATGCTCAAGACGTATGGCTGGAAAGAACCTGGTGCTGACCTTTGTTAGCGCCCGGCACCAGGGGACCCGCAGGTTGATCACCCTGGGACGTCTTCCCTGCCTTCGCCCGCCCATGCCCTGGAGCTGACCCTGCTTTTCCCTTAATCCCGGAAGCGTCGCTTTCCTGGGCACCCACCTCGGTTGACGATCTTGCCGAAGAGGTGGGGCCCTGGGGCAGTGGGGCAGTTCCAGCGGCGGTTTCGGAATTGCCACTTGCACTCTCGCACTGCACTCTGCAACCCTCCGCTCACGCTGTGCAGGATCCCGGGGTTCTGTCGGATCAGTCGTCGCTGCTTGCGGCTCAGGAGCTGTAGACTGGGCTCTAGGACCAGCTGCAGACTCTTGGAATCCGTCAGCAGGTTCGTGGAAGAAGCTATGTTCACGATGCCCCTGGTAGGACGCATAAGGGGTTCAGTCCGGGACAGGAAGCTTGCGTCCTAACCATACAGGCTGTACCACCCTGTCCTTGCCTGGCCCTACGGCCTAGAGAGAGCAGCAGAGGATCAATAATAACGCTCCAGAGTCTGGTAGAACTGAGCGGCAGGAGCCCTGAGTCTAGTGAGTGGTCAGAAAAGGCATGACCACCTTAGCTCTTCCGTTTTTCTTCAAGTCAGCTCTTGAGGAGAAACCCCACCTGCAGCCTTGCCCGCCTTGAAATACTCAGGAATTCCACTCCCTTCTCACTTCTTTTCAAAGCTAATATCTGTTTTTTTTTGTTGTTTGTTTATTTTCTGGTTTTTTTTTTTTTGGTTTTGTTTTTTGGTTCAAGACCCGAGGGACACCTGAGTACCCACCACAACAGGCTGGGACCTGTTGCTCAGCGGAAACGGGGTTGTATTAAGTGTGGATGCTCTCTGAGCCTGGTGTATCTGGGCTTCTGCATGCAAAGGATGCGCCCCACTTCAGGAGAGCTAGTTCTAGGTGAGAGCACCCTGGATGTGAAGTTACAGTGCAGGAGGGAGACTGTAGATTGGTGATGCCCACAGCGTGGGAGCTGGGTAGGGCCGGTTCCTGGCTCTTTGCCCCAGGACAAGTGGCGGACCCCGTACTCGCTCACTTACCACCATCGGCCACTACTGTTGGCAGCCAGGGCTGCGGGCAGAGCGGTCAGTGCCAGTAGCAACGTAGCAGAAACCCAGCTGAGCAGCAGCGCCCAGAGCCCCATGGCCTGCCTGGCCTTGCTGGTTCTCTGCTGCGGTTCTGGCGACTTTGGTTGCTGCTCGCGACGGTGGGACTGGACACAGCAGCGAGGGCAGTGGTGAGAGTTCTCAGGCCGGCTCTAGTAAGTCTGGAGGCGGGCCGCAGGCAGCATGGCTCGCTGTCCTGGCTGGTGGGCTGAAGCAGCCACTGTGGGAGGCACCGCCTCTTATAGTTGCGGCTCTGACTGCGTTGAAAAGAGGCTGCCCCTCCAGGCCGCACTAAAAGCACCAGGGCACACTGGCCAGGGCCACAGACAATGAGTAGCGAGTGAAGCTGTGGCTGTAGCCGATCTGAGCAAAGAGCTGACAGGCTAACCGTCGGGGCTCACCCCCGCCCCCTGCCTGGTGGCCCCCGCCTCCAGGTCTGCACTGGCCGTCGACCCCTCCCCTTGGGATGGCCTCCCACGCGCGCCGGCCTCACTCTTCTGCGCGTCCGGAGCACGTCGGGGACTAGCATCCGCCAGGGGGCGCGGAGACAATGTACTGGGGACAACCTGTTTGCAGCCTGGATTGCCTCCCCCCACGCGCCGGTGGGGCTGTCCTCTCGATGTCCGTCCGTCCCCTCCGCCCCCCACGCTGTGGTCCCTTCTCTTCTCTATCCTGAATGGCAGGATGAAGGTTGTGGTTCTAGCCAGCGACTCTGTGGAGACGCTTCCTCACCCAGGAACCCCGACGGCTGGACAGAGAAGGAAAAGAAGGAGACAGAGCATGGGTGGAGCTGTGGTCAGGGATTCCCGGGCGTGGGGTGTAGGGGTAGGCTGAGCAAACCGAGCTAGTGGCAGAGAGAAACTCAGAAGCACGCAGCAGTTTGCCTATGTGGGTTAGGGGAGTGTAAGCATCGGTGTGTCAGGTCATCGGTGTGAGATGAAGTGAAAGTGTACATGTGTTCTGAGGGTGCGTGCTCCTGTGTACGGGTGTATCCAAAAACTTCTAAAGAAGGACGTTTTGAGCCCTTTCCAAATAATTGTGTAATTTGGCCCAGGACAGGGAGAGCATGAAGTCATTTTGTTACAGTCACCACTTAAAGCAGTGTATCAGGAAGGAGGTGGGGGCTATGGCAGGAGAGGTCCAGAAGACTGAAATTGTGTTTGCAGGTGGGTGCATGGCTGTGTGTGTGATTAACTATGTGCACCCAGAGGTGTCATTCTGTCACTCTGGGTACCTTTGTCACTCTATGGCATGTTGAGTCAACCTGTGCTTGCCATTAATGGAGGGAGTCGTGAAGACAATGATGAAGAAGAAGATGAAGCCCTGTTTCTCTGGCAACTAGGCTCAGAAAGGATGGGACAGCCCAGTAAGTGTCAGATAGGGTTGAAGACCCGAAGAATGCTCACGGGAAGAAGCTGGTCTGTTTTGGTTTTGATGCTGTTGCTGGGTTTTGTGATTGGATCTTGTGTGACTATACCTAACAAAGATTTAGTGTGTAGGGGCTGGAGAGATGGCTCAGGGGTTAAGAGCACTGGCTGCTCTTCCAGAGATCCTGAGTTCAATTCCCAGCAACCACATGGTGGCTCACAACCATCTGTAACTGGATTCAATGCCTTCTTCACATAAAATAAATAAATAAATCTTAAAAAAAAAAAAAAAGATTTAATGTGTAGAACCCTTAATGGTCACCCGACTGCTGGGATTACAGACCTATGCCACCATCATACCTACCCAGCTCAAGATGAACAAAATTGGGGGTACAGAGAGATGGCTCAGTGGCTAAGAGCACTGGCTGCTTGCTCTTCCAGAGGTCCCTGGCTCTGTTCTCAGCACCATGTAGTTGCTTACAGCCACCTGTAACCTTCAGGTTGTAAGTTCCAGGCAATCAGGAGCCTTCTGAAGCCCACTGACACCAAGCATGTACAGGTGCACACATATATCCAAGGAAAACACTCACACATGCATCAAATACATCTAAAAAAGACTTTTGAAAAGATGAACACATTCGTGCCTCCGTGTGTTCTCTGATTTTTGTTGGATTTTTTTCCTCCCAGGTTTCTGCAGTGTCCCCAACACCCCATTTCCCCCCCCCAAGAGCCTCAACTCTTCCACTGTGAATTCTTCTTTCCTCCTGATTCCGATTATCTTCAGGGCCAAAGCAGCCTTGGATTATGTGGGATACAGAGGGTACTGCCAGCCTGGTTATCATGCACCACTACCTCACAGAGAAGGGTCCCTCCCCCACTAGCACACAGAGAAGTGCCCCTCCCCCAGGAGCTTAATATTTCTCCTCTCTTCCATTTCAGGGAGGAAACACTTGGTAAGGCAGTGCCTCCAGATTCCAGGTTCCAGCTAATAAATGAACCAATGTCAAAGCCACATCTCCAGACGGGGTAGAGTGTTTGCCTCGCATGCATAAAACCCTGGTCTGGATCCTCAGCATTGCAAAAGCCAGGAATTGGTGGCATATGGCTGTAACTCCAGCACTTAGGAGGCAGAAAGATCAGAAGTTCAAGGTTATCCTCTACCTCCTGACATTCTGGAGAGACTCTCAAAAACCAAAAGCAAGACCTGAGGTGGTGCACACCTATAATCCCAGCACCTGGAAGGCAGAGGCAAATGGATCTCTGTGAGTTTGAGGCTAGCCTGGTCTACATTGAGAGTTCCAGGGCAGCCAGGGCTACATAGAGAGTCCCTGACTAAGGGGAAGAGGGAGTAGGTAAATGCACTTGCTGCCAAGCCTGAGGATCTGAATCCCTGAGCCCCATTGGATAGAAGGAGAGAAGTCTGACCTCTGACCTCCACAGGTATACAGTGTCCAATGTGCATGCAGACATAGGGACAAAGTAAATCAGAAAAAAAATTAAATGTAGGCTGGACAGAGAGATAGTTCATTGGCCAAGAGGACTGACTGCTCTTCCTGAGGACCTGGGTTCACTAATTCCCAGTACCCAGGTCAGGCAGGTTCTCACTGCCTGTAATTCCTGCTCCAGCTTCCTCCAAGGGCATTCACATGAAATGTGAATACACATATGAACATAAATAAAAAGCTATAAAGTAAACCTTAAAACAAATTTTTTTTAATGTGGGTCTGGAGAGTTGGCTCAGCAGTTAAGAGCACTGACTGTTCTTCCAGAGGTCCTGAGTTCAATTCCCAGCAACCACATGGTGGCTCACCACCATCTGTAATGGGATCTGATGCCCTCTTCTGGTGTGTCTGAAGACAGTGTACTCATAAAACAAACAAATAATTCTTAAAAAAAAAATTTTTTTTAATGTGTGAACAAAACAACAGCAACAAACCAAAACAAAAGGCCTCCCCCAAACAAAGAAGGCCCAGCAGCTGAAAGGGTTTGCTGGCAAGCCAGGGGACTTGAGTTCCATCCCTGGGACCCACTTGATGAAAGCAGAGAGCTGACTCTAAACAGTTGTCTTTTAATCTTGGCAAGCTTGCACGTGCACGTGCGCACACACACATACACACACAGGTGCATGCATGCATGCTCACACACGCACATGAGCACACACACACACACACACACACACACACACCAAGAAGATTGCTCCAAATGTGAGACGACCCTGAGGTATGTAGCAAGATCTCAAACAACAACAAAGTAATAATTAATGAAAATACAATAAATAATCCCCAGACCAACTCTGTGTGGGGGTACATGCTTGCTAGTTCCAGAACTTGGAAGACACCAGGCTTGGTGGCACCTGTTTTTAATCCAGCACTTGGGAGTTAAGAGACAAGTGAGTCATAGCTGTGAGTACAGCCTGAGGTATGTAGTAAAATCCTATCTCAAACCCAAACTCAAGCTCAGTTTTTTTTTTTTAATTTATTTTTTTATTTTTTTGTGTGTGTGTGGTTTTTTTTTTTTTTTTTTTTTTTTTTTTTTTTTTTTTTTTTTTTTTTTTTTTTTTTGTCTTTTTTTACTTTTTTGCTTTGGGGGGCAGAGGGATCTTACTGTTTTTTGTTTTTGTTTGGTTTTCTAATCCAGAGTAGCCCTGGCTGTCCTGGAACTTGCTTTGTAGACCAGGCTTGCCTCAAACTCAGACATCTGCCTGCTTCTGTCTCTAGTGCTAGAATTAAAGGCGTGCCCCACCATAGTTAGACTTAATTTTTGTTTTCAGTATTTTGTCTGCCTGAATGTATCATGTACATGCAGTTCTGCCTTATGTATGTGCATGCAGTTCCTGCAGTGACCAGAAGAGGGCTTCAGATTCCCTGGAACTGGAGTAACAGGTACGTGTGTGCAGGCAGGCACTCTTAAATGTTGAGCCATCTTTCTAGCCTCTGCTTGGTTTTGTTGTTTGTTTGTTGATATAAGGTCTTACATAGCCTAGGATGGTCTCAAATTCAAGATATGGTCTTAGCTAACCTTGAACTTCTGACCTCTCTGCCTCCACCTCTCCAGTGGAGATTAGAGGCATGCTCCCCCGGACCTGACAGCCCCTTTAAACTCAAAGCCCGTGTACACTCTTTCTACATTCTTAGTGGCTCAGTGGCTGCCAGGTATGCAACAGAGCAAGCTGGGGTCCCTTTTCAGAGTTGACACAGAGAGAAAATGATTTGTTAGGTCTGGCCTGCCACCTCTTTGGGACCTCTCGTTTCTGTATCTTCTGCTTTTTAAGTATGATTTCGCCGGGCGGTGGTGGCGCACGCCTTTAATCCCAGCACTTGGGAGGCAGAGGCAGGCAGATTTCTGGGTTCGAGGCCAGCCTGGTCTACAGAGTGAGGTCCAGGACAGCCAGGGCTACACAGAGAAACCCTGTCTCGAAAAACCAAAAAAAAAAAAAAAAAGTATGATTTCTGACTAAACTACCCAGGTCTGATGCTAAGGAGCTTGACTCTCAAATCAACCTTTCCCTCTAAGAAAGAAGTGACTGATAGATTTAGTTCCTGGGGCACTTGTGGTGAATTTAACATTTTAATCACTCGAAAAAAAAAAACAAAACCAAAAAAAAAATTTTAATCACAGTGTGTGTGTGTGTGTGTGTGTGTGTGTGTGAGAGAGAGAGAGAGAGAGAGAGAGAGAGAGAGAGAGAGAGAGAGAGAGAGAGGAGTGTATAAGTGAATGAGAGAGAAAGCTATAGAATACATAATCAGAGAACAGCTTGGAAGAACTGATTCTCTCTCCTTCCAGTACAAAGTTTCCAGTGATGGAACCCAGGTCTTTAAACTTGGTGGCCAGTCCCATAGCTCCCTGAGTCATCTCAGTAGCTGTGAATATGTTTTATACGAGATGTACATCAACCCAAATGAAGCTGGGTGGAGTTGGTTTTTTGTTGTTGTTGTTTTTCGAGACAGGGTTTCTCTGTGTAGCCCTGGCTGTCCTGGAACTCACTCTGTAGACCAGGCTGGCCTCGAGCTCAGAAATCCTCCTGCCTCTGCCTCCCAAGTGCTGGGTGGAGTTTTAAAAATTATTTATTTTCAGTTCATGTGTTTTGCCTACATGTATATCTGTGTGGGAGTGCTGCATTCCTTGGAACTGAGTTATAGATGGCTGTGAACTGCTATGTGGGTGCTGGGAAACGAACCCAGGTCCTCTGGAAGTGCCCTTAACTACTGAGCCATGTCTCTAGCCACTGAAATTTTATTATTTATTTATTTATTTATTTATTTATTTATGGAAATGTCCTTCCCAGGCTCTCTCTTAGCCTAGTATACCTGCTTCCTCCAAAGATTAATTCCTGAGGTATAATATGGAATGGTCCAGCATCCCACACAGGTGTATAAGCCAGGGGTTTCTGTAAATGGTACCTCGCACAGATGGCTCAAGGGAATGGGCAATATAGATGAGTAGCCTGACTCTGTTCCTGAGAAATTCTTCACCACCGAGGCCTGGGAAATTGTGATGATTTGAATATGCTTGGCCCAGGGAGTAGCTCTATTAGGAGGTGTGGCTTTGTTGGAGTGGGTGTGGCCTTGTTGGAAGAAGTGTGTCATTGTGGGTGTGGGCTTTAAGACCCTTATCCTACCTCCCTGGAAGCCAGCACTGTCCAGTTTGCTTTCAGAACAAGAGGAAGAACTCTCAGATCTTCCTGCACCATGCCTGCCTGGATGCTGCCATGCTCCTGCCTTGATAATAGTGGATAGAACCTCTGAACCCGTAAGCCAGGCCCAGTTAAATGTTGCTCTTTGGGCTGGAGAGATGATTCAGTGGTTAAGAGCTCTGACTGCTCTTCCAGAGGTTTTGAGTTCAATTCCCAGCAACCACATGGTGGGATGCGATCTACAATGTCACCATCTATAATGGTATCTGATGCCCTCTTCTGGTGTGTCTGGAGACAGCTACAGTGTATTCACATACATAAAATAAATAAATAAGTCTTTCAAAAAAAAATGTCCTTATAAGAGTTGCCTTGGTCATGCTGTCTGTTCACAGCAGTACAACCCTGACTAAGACAGTCACACGTACCGTTCTTGATCTCTGGGGGTGGAATGCAGGCTGGAAGATGGGAAACCCTGTCATCTGTGGGCACCAGTGCTCAAGTGGGAACAGGGAGGAGAGAGTGGCTGTCACCATGGTGCACACTCAACAACCCTCACACTAATGATAAATAAAATAAAAATTGAAAATAAGATTAAAAAATACATACAGTAGAGAGAAACGGAGGAAGACATCCCACCTTGACCTCTGGCCTTTGCGTGTGCACACATGTATGTATACATGCAGACAGAGAGACACACACAGATGACTTACCTAGCATATATGAAGTCCTAAGCTTGGTACCAATGAAGAAAGGATAAAGCCATGTACACTGATGTGCACTGATGTACACTGATGTGCACTGACACACAACTGTAATCCTTCCACCTGAGAAGCAGAGGTCGGAGTTCAAAGTCATATTTAACTACATATTGTAGTTATATTTAACTACATATTGTAGTTATATTTAACTACATATTGTAGTTATATTTAACTACATATTGTAGTCATATTTAACTACATATTGAGTTTGTAGCTAGGGCTAGTCACATGTAGCCTGGACTACATGTGACTCAACAACAAGAAAACAAAAGGAAGAAAAGAAAGAGGAGGAGAAGAAAGAGGAGGAGGAGGAAGAGGAGGAAGAAGAGGAGGAGGAAGAGGAGGAAGAAGAGGAGGAGGAAGAGGAGGAGGAGGAAGAAGAAGAGGAGGGAGAGGAGGAGGAGGAAGAGGAGGAGAAGAGGAGGCTAAAGTACGCCCAATTTAAGGTGGTCGTCTTGGCCTAGTCAAACTCACTTGGCAAACTATATGGCTTCATGCTTCCTATTTTACTTATTTAATGTATATGGGTGTGTGTCCATGAACCACTTGAGTGCCTGCTGCCCATGGAGTCCAGAGGACGACATTAGATCCCCTGGGACTGGAGTTACAGACGGTCTTAAGCACCAGGTGGTTGCTGGGAAGGAATTGAACCTTGGTCCCCTGGAAGAACAGTCAGTGCTCCTAACCACTGAGCCATCTCTCCAGCCCTCTTGCTTCCTAACAATGACTTTGGGTATAAACTCTTGTTGTATACCTAACACTTAAGTTTCCCAAAGCTCACACACCCACCACTAAAGTCTCAGTCTCTCCACTGCTTAGTTTGATCTCTTCCACCATTTTCATCCAGTGGATGACAGCTCTGCCTTCAGCTTCATGGCAAAACTGTTGGGCTCCGGAGTAGTCTCTGCAGGCACCAGGCACACATGTGGCACACAGGCATATACAGGTAAAATACATAGAGATATAGTTGATTTTTTTGAGACAGGGTTTCTATGTGTACCTTGGCTGTCCTGGAACTCATTCTGTAGACCAGGTTGGCCTCAAACTCACAGAGATTGCTGCCTCTGCTTCCCCAGACCTGTGATTAAAGGCATGCACCACCACTTGTTTATATTTATATTATATAATATATGTAATAAGATAATATATATCTTTTTTTTTCTGAGACAGGGTTTCTCTGTGTAGCCCTGGCTGTCCTGGAACTCACTCTGTAGACCAGGCTGGCCTCGAACTCAGAAATCCGCCTGCCTCTGCCTCCCAAGTGCTGGGATTATAGGCGTGTGCCAACACAGCCCGGCGATAATATATATCTTAATTTTAAATTTTGTATCAACCTTGGCTTACCTGTTTTATTCCTCATGTTAGGCTATCCGAAAACCGTGAACCTCAGTCTGTAAAGTAGACATCTCCAGCCTTTCCCTCCCACCCCACAGCCTTCTCTCCAACTGCAGTCCGGACCTTCCTTTCTAAAAATGAAGCTGGGCTGGAGAGATGGCACAGGGTTTAAGAGCATATACTGCTCTTGCAGAAGACCTGAGTTCGAGTCCCTGCTCCCACTTCAGGTAACTCACAACTACTTTGTAACTCCAACACCCCTGGCCTCCCAACACAGAAACGAACACACACGATTTTAAAAGTAAATAAATAAAAATGAATTTCCCTGATCAAATCTTTCCAATAATTCCTTATCTCACTCAAAAACCCAAAATATTTACAGTGACCTACCAGGCCTCTCTAAGTCTGACCCCATTCCTTCTTAGGCCTTCAGTTTCACAACCAACCAGCTTTTCCCTTGTGAATTACTCCTGCATAACAGCCCTGATTTTTCTGACCCTTTGAACACACCAAGCGTGCTCCTTTGTCAAGGTCTATGTACATTTCTGTCTTTTGGAATGCTCCTCCTTTAGACATCTTGGGGTTTTGCTGTTGTTGCTTTGAGGCAGTCTTATAATACAGTCCTGGCTGGCCTGGAATTCACTATGTGTACTAGGCTAGCCTCATAACCTGGAAGTCCCAGAGATCTGCTTGCTTTTGCCCTTCCTGTATTCAAACTAAAAGCATGGCCCATGAGCTGCCACTCCTAGCTCTGGCCTCAAATTATTGTTTTAAATTATTTATTAGATTTATTTATTTTTCTCTGTAGTTTGAATCGTTTGTCTGCTTGTATATTCACCCTCCATACTCATGCCTGTTGGATCCCAAAGAGCTAGGGTTCTGAATGGTTGTGAGCCGCCCTGTGGGCGCTGGAGAATTGAACCTAAGTCTTCTGCAAGAGCAACAAGTGCTTTTCACTGCTGATCTGTCCCTCTGCTAACCTGGAGTTCTTGATCTTTCTGCCTCAACTCCCTTATTCTAGGTATATGGGACCTGGGCTGTCACGTTTGGCTCCAGCTAACTAAAGGACTGAAGTAGAAACTCTGTAGCAAAACGCATGCCTTTGGTGGGAATAGTTCTAGGAGAGGTGGTTGGGTGGGTGAAAGCTTGGCTTAGACCTTGGAATCTAGAGAGAGAACATGGGAGCAGAGCTCAGAGTTCTTGGGCAAGCCTTTGAAGCACGGGCAGGCAGCAGGCGCTACGCCCTCAGGCTGGGAGGGTGTAACTCATCCATCAATCTCTAGAAGACAAGGGGGTAAAATTCTGTCTAGGGTGATCTAGAAGACTTGTTGGGGCTAACTACTGAACGCGGGGGGGGGGGGGGCTCCTCTGGAGTCAGTAGTTCGTCTGCAACATCTCTGGCGCCTCTGGGTGGTGGCCTTCGGTGCTGCAGTGGAAGACCGGTGAGGTGGAGGGAGGCGCACAGCTGAGCTCACCGCCGCAGGCGCATCCATCCCTCCAGGGCCTATAATTTGGGTTCCCTGGGCTGGCCGCCCCTATCAGCGGCTTAGCAACAGATGAGTCACCCAAGACCCCAGCCAAGGCAAACATCAGGGGAGGGGGAGGAGGAGGAGATTCCCGAGTGTAGCCGGGCTTTAGCCACCGCCTCAGTTGCTTGATTTCCCCATCTCCAGAGGTCCCCACTCTTTTATTTGACACTCCCCGCCCTTCAGGGCCTCCATGTTCTTCCCACAGTGTTTTATCACACCCCTATCTCCGTGAGGGCCAGAGGACCCTTCTTCCACTTTTCTCATCAAAAGGAAGATGGACCAGTTAGCTCCCACTTTCTCCCTGCAGTGATGGCAGCCCCCTTTTCTTCCCCCTCTCGTCTGGGTCCCAACCCTTGTCAAGGTCTCTCTTGTTCCTGCCCCTCCTCTTTCTTGGAGCTGGCTGCGTGCTTGGGGTATTAGGCAATGGGTGTGCACCCACAGCCCTCTCCAGGCCCCGCCTGTCCCACCGCCCTCTAGCTGCCTGTGGGTCAGTGCTCAGGCCAGACGGTCGGCAGGAGGGCACCCGCGGCCAACTCAGGCCACCCACTGCCTGCCTGTGGCCTCTTATCAAAGAGCAAGACTTCAGGGAGGAGAGAGAACAGCGGTTTGAGTTCTTAGGTTTGGGACAGTTCAACCTGGGGAGCCCCCAGGCCACTAAGAAGTTGAACCTCTGGGCGCTAATTTTCCTCAACCCCTTCATCATCATCATCATCATCATCATCATCATCATCACCACCACCACCATCATCACCATCACCATCATCATCATCACCACCATCATCGTGTTTTTGAGATAGGGTCTCTTTACATAGCCTGGCTGTCCCGGAATTCACTATGCAGACCAGGCTGACCTTGAATTTACAGAAATTCACCTGTCTCTGCCTCTCAAGTGCTGGGAGTAAAGGCATGAACCACCACGCAGCTTTCCTTAGCCCCTTCTTGACATCTGACTGAATGATAGATCTAGGCATCAGAGAGGGGACAAATAGGAACAAGACAAAATCCAACGTGTGAGAAACATGAATGTTCTTGAGACGCTGGTGAAGAGTCTGTTAAATACCCTTCCGGGGGGCCTGGGTGAATCCCAGGCTGACAGGCGGGAAAGAGGATGGGGCGCTGGTGAGGCTCCTCGGTTCTGGAGTAGGGTAGAAGTTACTGAGACAGCGCTGGTCCATCTCAGAAGTCATACTCGGCTTGGCCTTCTTTCCCTAAAGGGGAAGGAGTTCTTGGGGAGAATCAGAAAGAGCACCCCGCTGTGGGTCTAGCCTAGGGCTTCAGCACCCTTACCTACCCCAGCACTCAGTAGTAACCCCCAGATATCTAACTTCCGCTGTACTAGACACCTAGCCAGGGATGCCCCTTCAGCACAAGGCAAGAATGTAGACCAGGGGCTGGCTCCTCAGCATTGCAGCTACCACCACCAATGAAGAGGTGGTTGTGGCTGTGGGTACCAGCCCTGTGCTTCTGTTTCCTGGGGGGTCGGCCCTGAGTCGATGTGCCTTGGGTGCGCAGGGCCAGCCATGCTGTGCTTGGGGCTGCGGTCTGGCAGGGGCTGGGGGTGGTTGGGAAGCCTTGAGGCCCCTCTCTGGCAAAAATAGTCCGCAGTGGTTAGAGTTAGGAGGGTGAGTCAGGCGGGAGTGCGGTGGCGCCTAACCCCTTCACTGCCGCCGGAGCTCTGACCTGCCTTCGCCTGGGCTCACCCAGGCCAGGTTCTTTTTCCCCCTCCGCTGCCCTGAAGTTGGGCTCACTTTGGCATCCTAAGGCCTTCCTCAGCTCTTGTGCAGCAAACGTGCGATCGTGGAGCCTGCATTTGGATTATCTCAAACATTCATCTAGGAATTCCGAATAGGAGACCCCTGGAGAAGATGCCTACTAGAGCCGGGAAGCGTAGGGGCTGACAAGAGGTCTTAGGGGCTACCCGAGCTTTTGACCAAGGCCAAATTCTGAGGCCAAACTTGAGCCCTCCCAAGGGGCAGGCGTAAGGCTCCGAGGTGGGCGGGAGCCAAGCCACACGGCGGCTCCTCACTTGCCGGCTCAGAGTGCCCTGGTGCGCACACACTCGTGGGCTCTACAAGACAGTCAGAAACCTGAAGGTCGGCCAGCTCCGCCTTCAGAGCGTCAAAGGAGCACTTCAGTCACCCATTCTCAGTGGACAAACGGAGGCAAAGGAAAACGATGAAAGATACTGTCATTGGAACCAGGTCCTGGTCCCTTAGTCAGGGTCATTGCACTCTGCCTACAGCCTCGGGACACCCCAGAGCAGGTGAGTGGAGCTCCGACCCCTGGCCCCTGGAATGGGGCTAATAGTGATCCCGGGTGTTGGGTTGTGTGTGTGTGTGTGTGTGTGTGTGTGTGTGTGTGTGTGTGTGTGTGTACATGCTTTGGGGGGAGCGGCTGCGTTCTCCTGGTCAAGTCAGGGGGTGGGGTGCGGGTGGGGTGGGGATGCCCCGGGCTCTGGGAGGGGCCGCAACTCCGTCAGCTCCAGCAGAACCACCCGTGAGTTAGGTCGAGAAGAGCCGAAGCCCCCGGTGCTTTGTCGCGGGTTCGCTCGCTAGCTATCTCGATCACTCCCTCCCTTCTACCCTCCCTTCCTCCCGGCGACCGCGGCGACGACGCTGGGGGAAGCGGCAAAGAGGAGTGGCCCGGCGCTGGAAGAATGCTGTTCCGCCGAGGGAGCTGAGCAGTTACCCAAGGGTTTAAGCCCCACGAGCCGAGCCCGAGTGACTCAACCGCGAGTGTTGTGGATCCTGCACCTGAACCGCTGGAGGTAATGAAGCAGGAGGGAACAGGGAAGGCAGAGACTAGACAGGCACGCGGACCGACGTGCAGACAGACAGACAGACAAGCGTCCCCCCCTTAAGAGCACAGACACGCTGAGAAAGCCAGATCTAGAGATACCTACAAAATAAAGAAGAAAGCCTCTGGATTCAGAGGGCAATGGAGGGTGGGGTGGGAATTAGGGTCGGACCCTTGGGGAATAGACGCTGTCGCACTGCAGAGGGAGCCTGTAGTTAGGAAAGGGGCGGGGGTAGATGGGGAATCTGTGGCGTTGGCTCAGGGCACCTGGTTTCCCTCGGAGCCTTAGCAGCCCACTTTCCCCCTGGTGGGCGCGGAGGTCGGAGAGTGGTTTGGGAGCCTGGCCTCGGCCCCTTCTAACCTAGCTTGCCAGCTATTGCCAGCACGAGGAGGCGACACCCCTCCAGGTGGTGGGGAACCCCCTTCTAATCCCTCCCCCTAACCCTGTCAGGGCGGGCGGATCAGTCGTGGGGCCCTTAGAGGGGGAGCGGTTGGTGAGGACGGAGCGAGGGTCTGAAGAAAGGCTCTCAAGTGGGCATGTGAGTGTCTCAGGACCTTGCGTCGTGTCTCACTGGGTCGGACTCCAGGGGTGCCCCGGGGGGGAGACCTCGAGCTGCTCCGACCCTTCCTCTTTGACGGGTTCCAAAACGCAGACACTGGAAGTCAAGGGGTGACTGGTATGGTCCAGTTTGGGGAGGGGTGAGAAAAGCCAGTGGGGCCTCATTGGTGGCATAAGGAGCTGAAGCAGAGCATCCTTTGGCTCCAGGGAGCCGATCTAGTCCTCATCAAATGTCCCTGTCCTCGCAGGCGCTGACTGACTCGCCCACCGGAGCCTCCGGGCTTCGACATGCTGGAGGAGCCCCGGTCTCGGCCTCCGCCCTTAGGCCTCGCGGGTCTCCTGTTCTTGGCCTTGTTGAGTCGGTGAGCGTTTTTCCAGTTACGGGGCGTGGGGGAAAGCAGCGATCTGGGTTAGGGGGGCGTTGGAGGGGGCGTGCGACTAGACCCCAGACCCTTGTCGCTTGTCCTCAGGGCTCTAAGCAATGAGATTCTGGGCCTAAAACTTCCCGGTGAGCCGCCGCTGACGGCCAACACCGTGTGCCTGACCCTGTCCGGCCTGAGTAAGCGACAGCTGGGGCTGTGCCTGCGCAGCCCCGACGTGACAGCGTCGGCGCTCCAGGGGCTGCACATCGCCGTCCACGAGTGTCAGCACCAGCTGCGCGATCAGCGCTGGAACTGCTCGGCGCTGGAGGGCGGCGGCCGGCTGCCGCACCACAGTGCCATCCTCAAGCGCGGTGAGCCTGACGGGCGGCTGTCTGTGCTGCTGCCCAGGCGCGCGGGGGTGGGGGGTGGGGGGGGCAGGCCGAGGCGCGCGGAGGCGGGAAGGGACCGGCTCACGGCATCGGGAGGGGCCTCTCCGGGAATTTCCCCGGGAGCCGAGCTCAGCTGGGTCTGGTCACCCGGCTGGGCCTCTGCCTGCCTGCCTGGCTACCACCTGCGTCGCTGGCTCTGGCGAGGCAGCTGGGTCCCTGCTCCCCCTACCCCAGGGCCTCCCTTTTCTGCCTCTACCCAGCTCGGATCTGGGATGCACCTGTGAACAAGAGATGCCCCCCAACCCAAGAAGCTTCAAACACCCCCCCCCCTTCAAACCCCTATTTTTCTCTTCCCTCCCTCTCCACCCAGACAAGTCCAGGCTGGTGTCCCCAGAGTCTCAGCGGGGGTGGGGTGACGCCCCCAACCGTTTAAGGGTTAAACCTGCTCCCCTAATTGCTGGGGTTCCCAGGAGCCAAAGCTGGGAACAAAGACCCTGATGGCTTTGAAGCTGAGGAGTAGCCCCCTCCTCTGTGCTGTGAGGGCCCCAGGTGTCCCTCATCTGAACAGGTGAGGGATGGCTGCAGGGCCACAAAACAGGTCACTGCTGGCCTGGTCTAGAAGGAATGGTCTGGGAGGCTCCATTGCCTTTCCCTGTACTCAAGTGAAGTTTACTCCTAGAGGAATAATGATGGGGGGGGCCAGGCAGGGGGCAGTCCAGGGGTAGGGTAGTGCTTTGGGGACTATGGGGTTAACAGGCAGCTGCCATCTGCAGGGGAATTCCCAAGACGTGTGCAAACAGCTTCACCCTTGGATGGTTGGGGGATCTTGGGGCTGGCCCTGGAGCCCTAGATTCCCTGGTAAGAGGGGCCTGGCCTCCAAGCCAACTGTCTTTCATCTTCTCAGTACTCAGTACTTGCAAGTGCCCTTGCTTAAAATGAAATGAGGGACACCCCCCCTCCTTCTCTGCAGGGCCCTGATATAGTGGAAGGTTTTGACACCCAGATGGTGAGGGTGTCTCTGTAAGCCTGGGAAAGATTTGTCATCCCAAGCCTCCTCCTCCTCAATGACCCCCCAAAACATAACAGAGAGGCCAACCTTTTAAAAGGGCCTTGGGGAAAATCACTCCTGGCTTTCTCCTCCTCCCAGTATTTTATAAGGTAATAGCAGGATAGAATAAACATGAAGAGCAAATATAAAACTAGAACCTGGGAAGGGGTGGGCAGCTCCGGCATGTTAGTGTTGTTGCTGCAGTGGTAGGTGGTAGCTTGGTTTACAGACTCATTTAATAAGGTGGGGGAAGAACCCCCAAGGCCAAAGGTGTCCCCCAAGCTCCTTGTAGAGATGGGGGAATTTCTAAGGCTTTTAGATGCAGAACTTCTGGAAACACACCTTCAGAAATCTTCAGGACTCTTTCTGAATTATCTCAGATCCAGAGGTCTCTTTAGGTTCTCAACCTCTCTGGAGGGCTGAGAGGATATTCGACCCCTGAGGGGTGATCCTGAGGGGTCAAGTGTCAGATAGCCTACATATCAAATATTTACTTTATGATTCATAGCAAAATTACAGATATGAAGCAGCAATAAAATTATTTTATGGTTGGGTCACCACAGCACGAAGGAGCTTATATTAAAGGGTCACGGAGTTAGGAAGGTTGAGAACCACTGTCCTAGGCTCTCTCTTGCTTTCACACCCCGAAATGACAGATTTACAGAGGTTTGGCTTTAGTGGCGTCTTGATCCCATGGGTCTCTTCAAAGCTGAGGGATCTGAGGCCTGGTGTTATTTCTTGTCTCAGGATGCTGTCCCAAATCACTCAGCTGATAAATAACAGAGCCAGGATTCAGTTAGAAATTTCTGGCATTGGTTGCTGAGGCTGGTGGTGGCTCACACCTATAATCCTAGCATTTGGAAAGCTGAGGCAGAAGGATTATCATGAGTTCAAGGCCAGCTTGGGCTACATAGCAGGCCCTATCTCAAAAAAAAAAAAAAAAAAAAAATGCTATTGAAGGGTAGCTGGTGTCTCTTTCCCCACACCTGCCTTCTCCCCTCAGCTGTCTGTCAACCTCAAGTTCATCCATTTCCTCCCCAGGTTTCCGAGAGAGTGCGTTCTCCTTCTCCATGTTGGCAGCTGGGGTCATGCACGCAGTTGCTACAGCCTGCAGCCTGGGCAAGCTGGTGGGCTGCGGCTGCGGCTGGAAGGGTAGTGGTGAGCAGGACCGGCTTCGGGCCAAACTGCTGCAGCTTCAGGCACTGTCTCGGGGCAAGACTTTCCCTCATTCCCAGCCCAGCCCTGTTCCTGGCTCAGTCCCCAGCCCTGGCCCCCAGGACACGTGGGAATGGGGTGGCTGTAACCACGACATGGACTTTGGAGAGAAGTTCTCTAGGGATTTCTTGGATTCCAGGGAAGCTCCCCGGGACATCCAGGCGAGAATGCGGATCCACAACAACAGGGTGGGACGCCAGGTGCGTGTGCTTACATCGTCCTGGGTCTCCCTCGCTGTTCTGAGACAGTCTTGCTGTATAGTTCAGGCTAGCCTCAGATTTGGAATCCTTCCAGTCTGAGTGCTGTGACTGTAGGTGTGGCCACCCAGGCTGCCTTTTCTCAGTCTCTCTCTGTCCCTCCCTCCCTTCTGAGGGGCCCCACAGAGTAATGGGGTATGATGAGTGATCTTGTTACTAGCAAGCTTATCGCTAGCAGTCACCCCAAAATATGTTTAGAATCTATAGGAAGCTGCCTGATGGCATTTACCATATGTTAAAGCTGAGCTAGCATATAGTATCTTGTATTTATTTATTTGTTTATTTATTAATTTATTAATTAATTAATTTATTTATTTATTTATTTATTTATTTATTTATTTATTTATTTAAGGTGTATCAGTGTCTTGCTTTCATGTATAGGTCTGTGCACCATTTGTGTGTCTGGTGCCCTCAGAGGCCAAGAGAGGGATTTGGATTATCTGGAACTGGGGTTATAGTCGTGTCATCATGTGGGCTCTGGGAATTGAACCCAGATCCTCTGGGAGAGCAGCAGCCAGTGCTCATAACTATCCAGCCACATCTCTAACTCCAATATGCTGTATTCTATACATGCCTAGGACTTAGCTCACTGCATAGACACTGTTGCAACAGCTGCCTTCCCCCACAGACATTAGGGTTATTCTGGCCTACAGTCACCATTTTATTAGTGTTTATTCTGGAAAGAGCTCTGTTGTCTCCCTGTGAGCTAGTGATCAAAGATGGGTAAATCCTTCCTTTCCATTCCCTTCCTTGCTCTGATCATTTGCGTCCCCTCATCCCTTCCCTCTTTGTCACTCTGATGTTGTAGGTGGTCACCGAAAACCTGAAGCGGAAGTGCAAATGCCATGGCACATCAGGCAGCTGCCAGTTCAAGACATGTTGGAGGGCAGCCCCAGAGTTCCGGGCTATCGGGGCAGCACTGAGGGAGCGGTTGGGCAGAGCCATCTTCATCGATACCCATAACCGCAATTCCGGAGCGTTCCAGCCCCGCCTACGCCCGCGTCGTCTCTCAGGAGAGCTGGTTTACTTTGAGAAGTCTCCTGACTTCTGTGAGCGAGACCCCACTTTGGGCTCCCCAGGCACAAGAGGCCGGGCTTGCAACAAGACCAGCCGCCTATTGGATGGCTGTGGCAGTCTGTGCTGTGGCCGTGGGCACAACGTGCTCCGGCAGACACGAGTGGAGCGCTGCCACTGTCGTTTCCACTGGTGCTGTTATGTGCTGTGTGATGAGTGTAAAGTCACGGAGTGGGTCAATGTGTGTAAGTGAAGGTGAACTCGCTGAGGGATGAGGAGGAGCACTGTGTGAGAGGCTACTGTCTTTCAGCTCGGATTTCTGTCTAGGGTTCACCGTGGCTCCTGGAAGCTCAAAGCATCTACCTGAGAACAGCTCTGGGGGCTTAGGGTCAGGTGAAATCTGCCAAGAGCAGCCTTTTGTGGGGGAAGTGGCCACCACATTCTGTTCTTAAACACCCGAATAGACTAAGACGGAATGCACTGTATTGTTTCGCATCTTCTCTACCTGTAGGGTCCCTCGGGCCCAGATTCCTACTCCTTTGCATAGGGAGTCTCTTTAGCCACTCCTCTTCCTGGAAGGATAACACCAGGCACTGTGTGGAGTCATTAACACCCGAATATTTAAAGAGACCACCTCTTCCTATTTGTGGCTCTCAAACTCCTCCACTACAACCCAGAACCTCCTCTTATGGGGCCTCGGGGGACAATAATGAGAGGTTTTCGGTTGGAAAAGGACAGAGTACCGCAGGGAACCCTCAGACAGCTGTCTTGTTAGGGCTTAGGGAGGCTTCTCCTTCCGTTCAGTTGTTGAAAGGGTCCCTCCAAGGGAAAGGTTTTAGCCATAACTCGGAAGCTCTTTCCCTTCTTCAGCAGGAAGGGTGGGGATGGATAATTTATTGTACTGAGACATGTTCTTGGTTCCTGTTTGAAACTAAAATAAATTAAGTTACTGGACTACTGGACTGGCGGATGCAGATGGTGGTATGTCTAGCCACACTGGGGTAGCAGCCTGCGTTTCTCTCTCTCTCTCTCTCTCTCTCTCTCTCTCTCTCTCTCTCTCTCAGTAAAGTCTATACTCCTGTACTCAGTGACTTTTTATGTAAATCCTGCTGACTTCCACAAAGGATTGGAAATATCGCACAATGAGTTTAGGTTTTTAGTCTGTGAAACCAAGGTGAAGTTTGGGTTTGCAGGACTTTTACATCCAAATGTACATAGACCCTGTTCATCCTGAGCCCTCAGCTCCAGGGTCACCTTCATCATTTCTCAGAACCAAAGCTGGAGATTGTTTTCCCCCTGTAAAGGGCTAGCTGGTAAACATACCAGGCTATTTATATTGTGGTCTTTAAGTCAACGACCCACCTCTACCACAGCGACTCAACTCTGTTGTTATAGACCCAAAGTAGTTATGGGCAGAGGACGGACAAAGGCAGACAGGGGACTACACGTAAGTAGATGGGGATAGCGGTATTTAACAAACCTCAGAGCTGGTGTACAGGGCCAGACCTGGTTCTCTGGCTGTCATTTGCTGAGCCCTTTGCTGTACTACAAGGTCACATCTGCAATGGGAGTTTCAGGTCTTAAATGTATCTTAAAAATTAAGTGGACTTGCCAGGCAGTTGTGGCACATGCCTTTAATCCCAGCACTTGGGAGGCAGAGGCAGGCAGATTTCTGGTCTAGCCTGGTCTACCGAGTGAGTTCCAGGACAGCCAAGGCTATACAGAGAAACCCTGTCTCAAAAAAAAAAAATTAAGTGGACTTAAAGGAACAGGTACTGTGGCCTCTGAGTCCAAACCAGAGGACTGGGGGAGGGGGGTGGACATCAAGGGTGATGGGAAAATATGAGAGGATTCCTATGCTCAAAATGCAAAATGTGTTGTTTGTTGAGAAAGGGTCTCACTGTGTACCCCAAGCTAGCTAGTCAGGACGTCAGTATGTACCCTAGGATGACTTTCTGTCGTACTGGGATTGCAGGTGGACCTTACCAGACTGGACTTAAATTAGCTATTTCTAGCAAAACTAGCATTCTCTGCCATTGAATTATTTGCATACATATATTTGTCCTTTATTCAATGTTCTTTTGTAATTAATCTGAGTAAAATGATTTCTTTATCTTTTAAATTTTTCTACATTTATTTGTGTGTTCACACACACATGCGAGTGGATGCAGGCATACCATGGAACTCATACAGAAATTATGGGACAACTTGCAGAAGCCAGTTCTTGCCTTTTACCACTTGGGTTCCAGGGACTGAGTTTAGGTCTTTAGACTTGGTGGAAGCATACTAACCTGCTGGCCCCTCCCTGGTCTTTTCAGATATAAGTAGAGAGATATAACTAGAATTTCTTCTACAACATCTCCAATTCCTAGCCTAATGTCTTTGAGAAGAAACACGTTTTAAGATGCAACGTGGAGGGGCTGGGAAGGTGGCTCAGTGGTAAAGAGCAGTTCTCCCAGAGGATTCAGGTTCAATTCCCAGCACCCACATGGCGGTTGGCAAGTGTCTGTAACTCCAGTTCCAGGGGATCTGACACCTTTACACAGACATACAGGCAAAACCACCAGTGCACATACAATAAGCAAACTCACTGGACTGGAAGCAGGGTTAGGCGGATCCCTAGGAGTGTGAGGTCAGCCTGGTCTATAAAGTGAGTTCAGAACACCTGCATATTAAGGGCCTATAAGATGTTCCTGAAGAGGTTGGAGATGGCACCTGCTGTTTTTGCAGAGGACATGGATTCAGTTCCCAGCACCCACTTGGTGGCTCACAACCATCTGTGACTCCAGCTGGGGGGATCTGATGCCCTCCTCTGGCCTCAGCAGGCTCTTGCACACCCATGGCACAGAGACATAAGAGAGCAAAACACTCATTCAGAAAATAAAAATATATATTAAAAAAAAAAAAACAAAAAGATGCTGCGAGAGAGTGTGGAGATGGCTCCCTCACTTCTCCAAGGAGTGTGGAGATGGCTCCCTCACTTCTCCAGGTGATAGGTTATCTGGTGAGACAGCACCAGGGGGACCCAGAGAGTCTGGGGACTGTTGGATCATGGCAGTGGTGACAGTGCACCTTTTTAGTTTGGGAGACCAGGTGTCACAGCACTCAGAAGGCAGAGATAGATCTCTGTGAGTTCAAGGCCAGCCTGTTCTATAAAGTAAGTTCCAGGACAGCCAGGGCTCTATAGAGATACCCTATCTCAAAAAACAAACAAACAAACTAATTTGGGGGTGGGTGGGAAATGGCTTCTTGGTTTCAAGCACTTGTTGCTCTTGCAGGAGACCCAGGTTTGATTTCTAGCTCCCACGTGGCAGTTCATCACCGTCTTTAACTCCAGTTCCAAGGGCTCCAGCACCCTATGCTGACGTCCAACGGCACCAGGCATGCACATGGTGCACAGACATGTGTCTGGGCAAAACACTCATAAACACAAATAACTCTTAATAAACATTTAAAAATATATGTGCATATGTGATGTATGAGTATCCAGAAGAGAGTCTTGAATCCCCTGGAACTGAGGTGTTAAGAGTGTTGCCAGCTGCCTGGAATGGGAGCTGGGGACTGAACTCAGGTCCTCCTCCTCTCCATGGCAACAGCTTATCAGGAGATGGCAGACACCTGCTACCCTAATGTGTGAATGAGGAGACAAAAAGAATAACAGGGAACATCCAGCCTGGAGATGCCCGCCCTCCAGGAGGAAGCACTCTCCAGTGAGTCTGTCTAACTTTCCCTCTTCTTCCTTTGCCTCCCTCTCTCTCCTAGCTTTTCTTTTCATCACACACTCTGTGGCAAACTTAAGCCCCAAACCACAACCTTGACAAATTCCAATTGGATTTGGTCAGCAAGGCCAACGCCCCCCTCTCCCTCCCGGCAGGCACATGTACTGGGCTCCGGCCCAGGACTGGGGTCAGTGATGGGGTGGGAGTATGCAGCCCACAGAATTGGTGGCTACAGTTTCAGCTTTTACTGGGCTCGGGTGGCAGCTAGAAGGAGGGAAGAGGCCAATGGACAGTAAGTCAGGCTGCTGGGCCTCCCCACACTCTGGGTGAGCTCTTCCTCCTCTGTCTTGACCAAATGGCTAGGGGAGCTTAGAGTGGCAGGGAACAGCTGGTTCCAGGGGAGTAACACTTCTATCCACCTCTGCTTGTGTCAGGCCAACCTCGCCTGACCCTTGCCCCTCCACACATCAGAGAATGAAGGACAGAAGACCTGAGGGGGTCTCCAGTCATGCCCGTCATCTCCAAGTCAAACAGTGGTTCCTACTGAGCCATAGGAAGCTGTCCACCATTTTCAGCTTCCTTTCACGACTCAAAGTCTTCATCAGCAGGTTTCCTCTCCTTGTTGGGGTTCCACAACTAGTGCTGTGGAGGCACTAGGGAGCTGGGCGAGCGGTTGAAAAGCATATGGAAGCGAGTGCGAGGATATAGAACCCGGTGGAGTGCTGTTTCTAAGTTTTAGGAGAGAAATGGAGAGGTCAATAATCACACTGAAGGCATGTCAGAGCACTGACCGCATGAATGTATAACTGTCTAAGGTTTCTATTGCTGAGATAAACATTGTGACCAAAAGCAAGCTGAGGAGGAAAGGGTTAACTTCACCACACAGATTCTACAGAGACTGAGGATAGGGCAGTATTCAGGGCAGGAGCCTGGAGGCCATGGAGGCCTGCTATCTAGAGGTTATGTTCCCCATGGCTTTTTTTCTTTTTCTTTTTTTTTCTTTTTGGAGACAGGGTTTCTCTGTGTAGCCCTGGCTGTCCTGGAACTCACTCTGTAGACCAGGCTGGCCTCAAACTCAGAAATCCACCTGCCTCTGCCTCCCAAGTGCTGGGATTAAAGGCATGTGCCACCCCTGCCTGGCAACAGGGTTTCTTCTATGAAAACCTGGCTGTTCTAGAACTTGCTGTGTAGACCAGGCTGGCCTCAGCCTCAAAGAGATCCACCTGCCTCTGCCTTCTGAGTGCTGGGGCCAATGATATGCACCACCACAGCTGGCTCAGCTTGCTTTCCTGATTTTTTTCCCCCTAAAATTTGAACTTATTTTTATGTGCATGAGTGTTTTGCCTACATGTATGTCTGTGTGCTGTGTGCACACAGTGACCGTAGAGGCCAGAATAGGGCCTGGGACTAGAGTCACAGATGGTTGCTTGCCACCATATGGTTTTGGCAAATCAAACCAGGTCCTTGGGAAAAGCTGGCTGTGCCCTTAACCTGTGAGTGTTTAGCCAGTTCTCACCTACTTTGTAAAATTCAATGGTGGCACTGCCCACAGTGACCTGGGCCCTCCCCTGCCAATCATCAATGGAGAGAAACGCCCTGCAGGTTTGCTCATACTCTGCTGAGGTCCTTTCTTGACTGGGGTTTCCTCTTCCCAAATGATTGTTAACTTGTATCAAGTTGACATCAACTAGCCAGTACAGCTGACTCCTTGTCAGTATGACACACAGATACATCACTATTCAACTAGATAGAACCTTTCCTTTCTCAGTTACCCACAACCTGGCATGTTAGACTGACATAAAACATCCCAATGTTGAAGTTTCCCATAGTTGTTAAAAATTCAGACATTTAAAGAAATGCAGTCTCTTTAGAAACATCCAAAGTCTCTTTTAAAGTTCGATGTTCTTCTAAAATATTCAAAATCTCTGTAAAATTCCAAAATCTCTTAAGTGTGGAGTCCTATAAAATAAATAAGTTACATACTTTATTGCTTTAAAAAAAAAACAGGGAAATTATAAACAAACCAAAGCAAAACCAGAGTCCAACGCATGGACAAGATCAGCGGTGGGACCCACTCCTGGTTCTCTGGGCCCCAAAGGCTCCATTTCCCCAGCTCTGCCAGCTTGTCTCCTGGGCCCAGGGCAGCTCTGTTCCACAGTTACTTTTGTCCTTGGCAGGTGTCCCAGGGTTCTGGCATCTCCAAAATGCTGGGTCTCTGTTGCAGCTGGGTTGCTCACAAGTGCTCCTCAAAGTCAGAGAACCACCTGACTCTGCTTCCTAAGTGCTGGGATTAAAGTCCTGTGCCTCCACCCTGGACTGCTGTTTCATTAATCACAGCTGATTCTTCAGCCCCAGCTGTCCAATATCAATTGTCCCAGCAAAGTAAAAGTTTCACTTTAGTTATTTTTTCTTTTTTAAAGATGGGGTTTCTCTATCTAGCCCTGGGTAGCCTGGAACTTACTATGTTCATCACCCTGGCTGTGAACTCACAGAAATCTATCTGCTTCTGCCTCCAGAGCCTGGGATTAAAGGTGTGAGCCACCACACCTGTACTTTACTGGTTCTTAACTCAAAATATGAGACGTAGACTCTTTGAGGGACTCTCCAAGTTTCTACCTGTAACTTTGCAGGCCAGGCTCTGCTCTCAGCATCATCTTTTAAGTCCCCACAAAGGCCCACACTGAGCTCAGAGTACACACTGGCTTTTCCAGCCCAGAGTTCGAAAGCCACCACAATCCTCCCCCACACATGCTCAGGTCTGTGACAGCAACATCTCACTCCTGCTGTCTAAATGCAACTCGAGGAAGAAAGAAACTGAAGCAGAGGCCTTGAAGGATTGCTGCTTACACATGGGCTTGCTCAGCCTGCTTTCTTATACAAGTCACCTGCTCAGGGGTGATACCTCCTACATCGAGCTTGAATCTGCCACCTGGGTCCAGCTGACATAAAACTACCCAGCATAGTAACTATATTTTTGGGAGTCTTTTGCCTTTAAAAACCCAGAGTTTGGGCTAGGGAGATGATAGTTCAGCCATTCAAAGTACTGGCAAGACAAGCCTCACCCAAGTTCGATAGCCAGAACCTGTTTTAGAGGTGGAGGGAGAGCAGACTTTTACTGACTGCTCTTGCCCAGAGGACTTGGATCCCAGGACCAATGTGGGACAACTCACAACTGTGTGTCACTCTATCTTAAGGGAATCTTACATTTTTCTCCCCACAGCAGATACCCACTTACAGGCACATACTCATGCTCACAGATATATGTGCATACGCATAGTTAAAAATAAAGACTTTTGTCTGGGTGTGTGGTAAATACCTTTAAATCTCAGCACTCAGGAGGCAGAGGCAGGCAGATTGTGAGTTCAATGCCAGCTTGGTCTATAAAGTGAGTTCAAGGCCGGGGGTGGGGGCTACATAGTGAGCTCCTGTCTCAAAAACAACGCCAAAAACAAATATTTTTTTGAAGTGCTGGTTGTGTAATGAAAACATTCCTAAAGCAAGATGAGGGGTGAAGTCAGGAGACTTGCACAGAGCTAGCCTGGAGTGTGCACTACAGCAGCAGAAACCAGAGATCCTGCCCCAACAACGGAAAAGTCAAGAATCGACTCCTGAAAGGTGTCCTCTCTAACCTCCACATCTTGCTAGGGGCACAAGTGCACCCATAATCACACACACACACACACACAAATAAGTGGTAAAAAAAAAAAAAAAACCCAAAAAAACAAACAAACAAAAACCAGAGCTTAACAAAGGCTCTCAACAGCAGTGAGTCCTGAGTTGGGACAAATATAATTCTCTTCATTATCAACAAGGTCCTTCTTGTCTGTCTCTTCCCGGTTCTCCTGAAGTCTGCTCTGTAAATCAGGCTGGCCTTTGCCTCCCCAGTCTCCAGTGCTGGGATAAAAAGCCTGTGCCACCACTGCCTGGCCAGTCGTGTTATTTTTGAGGTAAACAGAAGACAAACTGGTATAAAGGTATAAACCAGAGACGAATGTGCCAAGGGATAGACACTGAGTGGCCACTTTCCTGCTTATGCTTTGTCAGGAGAGATTGCAGCAAACTCTTACATACTTGATGCATTTAAAGAAGGGGCTGTTCAATGTTTCTGGTGAGAACCCTTCTAGTGCAGATTCTAACATAGCTTGTGGCTAGTCTCAGGTAGTGTCTCCATCACGTCAAAAGATGAGTGTCAAGGAAGGAAGGCGGGGACCTGGGTGCTCTATCTTTGGGATACTAAAATCCAGACTCATCTAGAGGGACTTCATGAGAGCTGCCTCTTGAGTTTCCAGTTTAACCTCCTAGAAGACCCCGATCCAGATGTTTCCTCGAATACATCGTTCTATCTCCTCTTCCTTTATGAGAAAGGATCCCAGAGAACGAACGTATCCTTAGGAGTTAGGAAGTTGAGCGGCTTAGCAAGTGGGGTGCGTGCGAAGGAAGCGCTGTTTATTAGCAGTAAGATGGACTAGGGCAGGTTACAGCAACCGTTTTCGCTGGCCATACTCCACTTAGGCTCTGCCTGAGAAACCCCAGAGACTCCCTGGCCGGAGCCCTGTGGTCAGCGCAGCCAGAATGCGACAAGGCCCCGGAGCTCGCTCGGGAGCCTCACCTCAGAGCCCACAGCCCGCTCTCCACACCGTGCCTCCGGATCCTCCAGCCCCCACACAGGCCCCCGCCTAGGCGCAGCTTCAGCACCGGCTGCTTTTGCTGCAGCCGCTGCCATGGTGATGGGTCTCGCGAGAACTGCCGCTCGCTACCGCGCACTTCTCGCGCGATCGTGGAGGTGGGAAGTATCCCGGGCTGGGGGGGTGGGGGTGGGTGTTCGCCGCACAGCTCCTGTCGCCGTCGCGGCTTCCGGTGCTAGGTGGAGGGAGGGCAGGAGGGAGTCGCGGAGCGGGCCAGCGGACCAGCTTCGCCGCGGTCGGCTTGCGGAGCGGGAGGCAGCGGCCGGAGAGCCAGGCGGAACCTGCGGGGGCGGAGGCGGCGGTGGCAGCCCGGGCGCAGGGAGCAGGAACAGGTTCGGAGCTGGAGAGGGAAGGCGGGTCCGGCCAGGGAAGAGGCTAGGTCAGGGTGGGAGCCCGAGGCCCCCCGCCGTGGTCGGGCTCGCACCGCCTGGCGAGGTGCCCGGGGGTGATCCTCGCAGAGCTGGGGACCCCAGCCCCAGTCGTGCCCCCGCAGCTGAAGGACGCCGAGCTGGGGTGGGGGCGGGGGGCACACACGGATTTGTCCTCCGCCTCGCCCGAGGGGGCGACCTGGGCTGCAGAGGTGAGCTCTGGAGGGTTGGGGTTGAGGGGGGAGGCAAGCTGGACAGTGGGAGGTGACGCGGGGGCGGTGTGGCTGTTTGGATCTTTCCCTTGTGTTTTAAGGGCTGTGAGGAATGCTGCCTTTTCTCTCTCCCTCCCCCGCCTGAGCTGTGGGGGTGGGGGGGAACCAAAGAAAAGCCTTGCCGTGGTTCTTCTCCCTCACCCTTCGCGAGGCGTGGGGGGTCGGGGCTTAGCATCAGGGCCTACTGGTGGGGCACGGCTGCGCACGGGTCTCACGGAGGTTGCGCTCTGCTTTGGGGTGTTGGGAAGGGCAGGTTGGGAAGAGGGCAGCAGGTGGGGAGAGGGTGGAGAGGAGGCTGGAGAAGGGGGAGGGGGACCTGAGCTAGCTTGGAGGAGAGAGGTGGGGCCTTCCTCCCCCAGGCGTAGCGGGGGCGGTCTCACCGAAGGAGGGAGCATCTTGTCACTGGCCCTGAGTTTGTGTCTTCCAATCCGCTTTCTTTCTCTAGGAAGTACCAGGATTCCCGGAACAGAAAATGAAGCCATTGCTTACGCCAGTCCTTTGAAGGAAGGAGGGGGAGGTGGGGAGGTAAAGTTCCCTGTTAAAAACTCAGGGTCGTTTAGTTAAGTCGTAACTCTCTTTTGGAGAGACTTGTTCTCTCTCTTTTTCTTTCTTTTTTTTTTTCTTTTTTTTTTTTTTGGAGTGGGGGGCGTTACATTACTGCCGCTCTCTGGGCCAGGAAGACTGTGGTGGAGGAGTATGTGGTCAGGACTAAGGAGAAAATAGTGAGGTCATTACGATGAGGGAGACAGGTAATGTAAAACCCGTCTCTGCCACTGTTGGATTGGGTCACCCTTGGGTCCATGGCATGAAAGTTTTATTGGGAGGATATCTGCAGGAGTCTGATTGCTTGAGTCATTGCAACAGGATAGAATCAAGTCTCTGCATACCTCCATCTCTGTCCTCATTTGGGAAGATGGGGACTGTCTTTGCTACCAGTTTGTCTTAGACCTGTCTGGGGGGTAGTATCTCCACTTGTGTGCCGCAGTGGCCATTGGGTTGGCCACTGGTATTGGACCTGCGCTTGCATACTTTGTTAAAGGCTGGATCCACTTAGGTTCAGCTTTTCACAGAACGAGTGACTGACCTTGGAGGCAGCTGGAAAAGGCTTCCAGGTGTCACACAGTCACTCCTGCTGTCGTGCAGTTTTCCGTCTTTCTCTTCTTTGTTTGTGACAAGGTCTCTCTGTGTAGTCCCTTGCTTTCTCGCCTCAACCTAACAGCTGCCTGCCTCTGTCTCTCGAGTGCTGAGGTTGACCTAGGAGTCGCAACAGACTCTTACTTCCTTTTTTGAGATGGGCTGAGCTTGAACTTAAGAATCTTGCTTTTATAAGAAGAACATTGCATAGCAATGTATAGAACTGTGTAGGGTTTCTAGTTACTGCTTAAGGAAGAGGTAGGGGGGCAGGTGTGGTGACAGGCCTGTAAGCTCAGCGCTAGGAGGATGGAAGATGAAGATGGCAGGTAGAGTTAGGCCAGCCTGGGTTACAGAGCAAGACTGTCTCAAACAAAACAAAAATAAAACTCAACAAACTTTGACACATTTGGAGATAGTTGAACAGTTAGAGAAGCCTTGTCAGAAGTGTTTTCAATAAGTGTGTGTTCATCTGAACCCTTTGCAGCACTTAGAGTGAGGGAAACAGAGTTCAAGGTCAGAGGCGGTCTCTTACTGATGAGAGAGAGGAACTTCCTTAAAACAACCAGGATTGTTAAAGCTGAGGCTGTGGCTGACAACTGTGGAATCTGCTTCCTCACATAACTTTGGAAGTAGATACCAAGAGGCCTGCGAGTCAGAGCACACCTGTGTGTTTGGCACACGTGCTTTTGAGGTGGGATGCCACAGTCCTTGGAGCTGGGTTATGGGGCAGATAAGATGGGGGCGGGCTCACCTCCTGCCCGTGCTGTCCTATGCTGTCCTATTGTATGCATTTGATAAATTACTTCTTTGCACTTAAGTTTCGTTTTTCCTTGTGGAATTAAGAGGGTCATGGTAGCAGCTACCTAGCAGGCTGTCATGAGAGTTGAATGATACTCTGTGGGGCACACACCAAGTAAGTGTTATCTGGGGCTGCCATAAAAGAGAGCAAGTTTGTAGAAGAACAGCGTGGGCCGGCAGATGTGGAGGGACAGTTATTACAGTGACTTTACTCAGTGCCTTGTGAGTGGTAACGTTTTATTGTCCGTATCAGCTTACAGCGGTAGCTCTTGATGCTTCAGCAAGAGGTGAAGCTGGAGAAAGTCAGGGGCCGAGAGCATCCTCTTGGATGTCAGGGTGTGGGGTGATCCAGAGTAATGTTGGTTAGAAAGGCCACCTAGGGCTGGCTCAATGGTTCAGTGGATAAAAGTTGCCAGCAAGCTTGAAGACCCGAGTCTGATTCCGGACTCCTGCCCCAGGCTACATGGGGAAGGAGAGAATGGATTCTTTCAGAGTCTCTCTCTGACTCCAGACAAAAATGATATGGAAAGGAAAGAAAAAAATTTTTTTAAGAAAAGCCACTCCATAGCTGTGTGTAACAAGTGAGACAGTATGCAGTCCTAGTACTTGGAAGGTAGAGGCAAGATTAGGAGATAGAGGCCAGCAGATGTTTGAATAACATAATGTCTCCCCTCCCCAGTTGCTTCCATGCACAGCTTGGTTGGTTGTTGTTCAGAGGACTGGAGTTCAGTTCCCAGCACCCACTTCCGGAGCTACAACCCCTAAGCTTCACCTCCAGGAGAGCAGCAAAACCTGCATGCATGCACACACACACACATATAATATAATTTAAAAAAAAGAAAAGGATGGGGCTGAGGAGATGGCTCATCAGTGAAGAGTACCTGCTCTTGCAGAGGGCTCCAAGTTTGCTTCTTCAGCACCCACCTGCAGGCTCAGAACCATCCTTAACTTCAGTTCCAGGGACCCAGTGACTTCTGGTTTAGTGGACACCAGGCAGGCACATGATGCACATAAAGTAAATAAGGGTAGGAGTGTGGCTTAGTTGGCAGAGTGCTTCCTTGGTAAGTATGACCCTGGTGCCGCTACCCTTGGGCGATCAGAGGTAAGATCAGAAGTTAAAGACTGGGGCTGGAAAGATGGCTCAGTAGTTATAAGTATAGACTGTTCTTCTAGAGGACCTGGACTTGATGGCCCACATTCACCTGGCCTCTGCAGTCACCAGTCACAAAGGGGGAACACAGGCATCTATACAAGCAAAACACCAGAAGCCATAAATAAATAAAAATTCTTTAAAAAAATTATAGTCATCTTCAGCTACACATTGAGTTTGAGGCCCTGTGTAACAAAACAAAAAAATGTCAAGAGTGGAGGGGACTTGGAGGTGGTGACTGGACATCCTGGTAGAATTTAGAGGTTCCGTTTGCTGGGAATTCAGGGTCTCCACTGACTAACTTCAGTTCTGTCCTTTGAAAATGTTAAGCTCTGTGTGTCTGTCTCACATATATCGTGTTAAGTAAGGTCCAGAGATTGTGCTGTCCTTAGTTCTCTATCGAGCCTTCTCCGCTGTGAGATCTGTGGTGAATAGGGAGCTAAGGAAACACTTCTGTAATAAAAGGAGTCGGAGAACGTTTGGAAAGCGTTCCAGAGAGTGAAGGTGTCCTTGGACATCGTGACACCTTTAGTCCCAGCACTCAGGTGGCAGAGGCAGGTGGACTTTTGAGCTTGAGGCCAGTCTGAGTTACATAGTGAGTTCCTATCTTTATTTTACTTACTTGATTTTAAATCATTTTTATTTTATGTGCATTGGTGTTTTGCCAGCATATATGTGAATGAAGGTATCAGAACCCCCTGGAACTGGACTTACAGACAGTTGTGAACTGCCATATTGGTGCTGGGAATTGAATTCTGGTCCTCTGAAAGAGCAGCCAGTGCTCTGAACAGCTGAGCTGTTTCTTGGCACTGAAACCCTATCCTTAAAAACCAACCAACCAACCAACCACATAAAACAAGGGCTTCAGGAGGCAGTTGGGCTTTGAGTTTAGCACAGTGGTCCTCGACCTGTGGGTCACCTAAAACTGTAGGAAATACCAGATACTTACAGTTTAGAGCAGTTGCAAAATTACAGTTAAGAAGTAGCAACAAAATAATGTTATGGTTGGGGTCAGCACAACATGCAGAATTGCATTAAAGGGGTGCAGTGTTAGGAAGGCTGGGGGCCACTGGCTTGGCTTCGGTAAGGGCGCGTGAAGCCTAGTCTGAAAACCTGAGTGTGAGTCCTGGAACCTGTATGGTGGAAAGAACCCGTGCTCAAAAGTTGTTCTTTAACCTCCACGTGTGACACAGCGCACACCTGCCTACATACACCTCATGCACATGAAATTCAAGTGTCAGTAAACTAGAGAGGTGGCTCAGTAGCCTGTCCTACCTAGCTCCCAGATTGGGCATTTTCTGTCTCTTAACTTGAGCTCCAGGTGACCCAAGGCTCAGTCCCCCTGTATCCACCTGCACTCGTATACACTCCACACTCTCCAGTTTTGGTGGTGCTCACCTTTAGTCCCAGGGCTAAGGAGTCAGAGGCAGGAGGAGATCTCTTGAGTTCAGGACCAGCCTGGCCTATAGAGTTTGTTTCAGGCCAGCCAGAGCTACATAATGAGACCCCCAGCGATGGATGGATAGATTAGATAGATAGATAGATAGATGGATAGATAGATAGATCTAAGTTTCCTGTCTCTTAGTGCTTGGCTGCACGTGTGCCTGTGTACCACACGTGTAGAGGCTGGAGGAGGTCAGAAGAGCTAGCTGTCAGATCCTTTGGAACAGAAGTTACAGGTTACTGAAAGCTGCCATATCAGTGCTGGGAACTGATCCTTTTTTTCTCTGGAAGAGCAGCCTGTACGCAACCACAGAGCCATCTCCAGCCCCTCCAGCATTCCCCCCTGCCTCCGCCCTGCCTCCTGAGCACCACTGCTGCCAGCTACAAGCATTTGTGTGTGTTTCTTTTTCTTTCTTTCTTTATTTTTCTTTTCTTTTTTTTTTTTTTTTTAAAGTGGAGGGTTCATATTCTAGTTTGGGAAAGTATTATCCAAGGTGTGACCTTTTGTGTGAATGTTCTAGAGTTTTCTTACAGATTTCTAGAAAGAGTCTGTTAGAAAGAAATGGCTTAAGACTTGAGGGTTGTTTTCATGGACCACCACAGTTGGGTATGGAAGTCTCTGGGATGAGGGTCCTCAAAAGTTAGGTGGATAAAGACTCAGCGGTGACAAAAACAAACACAGAGACAGTTTAAATCTGAGTGTATTTTTGTAGGTCTCAAACAAGGGTTCTTATACATAAAAAAACAAATATTACAGCTCCTAAGAGATGGATACAAAAACAATCATCATTTGACACAGTAAAACACAAGAGTCATCCAGACATATCAACTCTAAAAGGATGTATTCAATAAATCACAAATAGAACAGGTAACATTATTATTTGACACAATAAAAATCATTCAAATATTACAACTCTAAAAAGATGTATTCAGTGAGACAATAATCATCTAAGACTAGTGACAAATCTCCGAGAACGGGTTAGTAAATTTTTATAATCAACTATTATTTAACATCTAATACCTGATTTTTTTTTTTTTTTATAAATCTTCAACACATAAGTTTAAACTATTTTAATTTTTTTTTTTTATTTAAGACTTTCTTTACCATATACCAAAGCCTTCCTCTGATGACACATGTATAGTCATATAAAATTTTATTGTTGGGAAAGTTTTATTTATCATAATACTATTATATAGCTTTGTAAATGATTATAAAATAAAGCGTCAGTTTCCCCGGAGACAAGGTCATGTTAACGACTCCATCTCAAGGATGGTTTCTTACCTATTTTCTTTGCTTAAGATCTTGGCGTAGGCCGGGCGGTGGTGGCGCACGCCTTTAATCCCAGCACTTGGGAGGCAGAGGCAGGTGGATTTCTGAGTTCGAGGCCAGCCTGGTCTACAGACTGAGTTCCAGGACAGCCCTGGCTATACAGAGAAACCCTGTCTCGAAAAACCAAAAAAAAAAAAAAAAAAAAAAAAAAACCAAAAAAAAAAAACAAAAAAAAACAAAAAAAAAAAAACTTGGCGTAGGCTATCAAGAACATGTTATTAAAAAAAAACTAAATAATAATAAGATAATAATAATAAGAGAAACTAAAATAAGTTGCCATGAAAACTATGGCCATGAAAACTAATGTTTTGTCCTGACAAAAGTTTTATAAGTGGTTCCAAGAGGCCTTCTTTTGAAGTTTTTGCCTCAGTCTGTAAAACTTGCCACACAAATTCTACTGGACAGGTTGTCTATCCCCAAGAAGGGTCACATAACTGAGTGTGACAGGTCTCTTGATGCCTTTTAGTTCTACCATTGTTGATGAGAGCCCAGCATACATACCCTTTTCTTTATGTGTGAGCATCAGTTATGAGTGTCTAAATTTAAAATGTGTTTAGGATGGAAGAGAACATTTGCCTTCTATTGAAAAAAATTTTCTGTGTGTGATGGTGTATTATGTAGCCTAGGCTAGCCTCAAATTAGCCATGTAGTTGAGGATGTCTGTGAACTAATGATCCGTCTACCTCTGTGGTGTTGGGATTGCAGGTGTATGTGTCCACCCTGCTTTTTCAGTGCTGGGGACTGAACCCTTGGCCTTGTGCATGCCAGCTAAGCACTCCACTGACCTAGCTCCGTTCCCAGTCCTGTCATCTTCTCCTTTTGAATAAAGCATTTAGACCTGACCTTAAATAGAACTGTAAACTTCAATACATAAGATGTTTTATTGAGGAAATGGGGCTGGTATGGTGTTGGGGAGAGAGGTCTCTTCTTCCTAGACAGCTAGCTTGCTTGTTCCTGCTCCTGCTGCTTTCCTCTTTTTTTTTTCAAGGGTAATTGGACCTTTTCTTGGTTTTCATTTTTTCTTTTTAAAGATTTGCCAGGTGGTGGTGGCCCATTTTAATCCCAGCACTAAGGAGGTAGAGGCAGGTGAATCTCTGAGTTCGAGGCCAGCCTGGTCTACAAAGTGAGTTCCAGGGCTGCCAGGGCTACACAGAGAAACCCTGTTTTGAAAAACAAACACTTATTTTTATGTGCATTCCCTCCCTCCCTCCCTTCCTCCCTCCCTCCCTCCCTTCCTTTCTTCCCAGACAGGGTTTCTCTGTGTAGCCCTGGCTGTCCTGGAACTCACTCTGTAGACCAGGCTGGCCTCGAACTCAGAAATCCACCTGCCCCTGCCTCCCAAGGTGGAGATCAAAGGTGGTACCACCTTATGTGGCTCAATCTTTTCTATCGGAAGCTCAGTTTATTGGGGGAAAAGGCAGAAAACCAGTGATTTAATCAGTGATGGCTTGTGCTTCCATTATTACTCATATGTGCAGCATCCAACTTGTGCTGGAACATGGTAGGTTCTCAGTAGATGGATACACAGCGGGTTTTTAATTTATTTTATTTATTTATTTATTTATCTATCTATCTATTTATTTATTTATTTTTAGTTTTTCAATACAGGATTTCTCTGTGTAGCCCTGGCTGTCCTGGAACTCACTCTGTAGACCAGGCCGGCCTCAAGCTCAGAAATCCACCTGCTTCTGCCTCCCAAGTGCTGGGATTAAAGTGTGCGCCATCACTGCCCGGCGTAAGCTGATATCTTGGTGCAGAGAGTTGAACTTGGGTCCTCTGAGAGCTGCTAGTGCTCTCAACCAGTGAGCTATCTCTCCAGCCCCCCTTAGTTTCTGTTGTAGTGGTTGGCCTTGTCCAGATTCTGGTTTTCTGTTTAACCTGTTCACTGTCAGCTCCATCTTGATCTGTACTCAGGGATCAGATTGGTTTTAAGGCTTTCCACTATCTACCCAAGGTTACTGATACATTTCTACCCAAGGTTACTGATACATTGGTTTTTTTTTTTTTTTTTTTTTTTTTTTTTTTTTTTTTTTTTTTTTTTTTTTTTTCGTTTTTTACTATTCTTTATCTTATATTATATCCCAGCCACAGTTTCCCTTCCTCCACTTCTTCCAGTCCTCCTCCCACTCCCCTCTCCCCCAGATTACATTCCTCCATTTCCCTTTAGAAAAGAGCAGGCCTTCCAGAGATACCAACCGAGCACAGTATGACAAGTTACACTAAGACTAAGCATAATCCTTCCTATCAGGGCTGGATGAGGCAACCCAGTAGAAGGAAAAGGGTCCCAAGAGTGAGTGCAAGAGTCAGAGGCACCCGTCTCCCACTGTTAGGAGTCCCACAGAAACACTAAGCTAACCACCAAAACAGATGCAGAGAACCTGGCTCAGACCCACGCAGGCTCCCTGATTATCGCTTCAGGTCCTGTGAGGCCCCATGAGCCCTGCTTCGTTTATTCTGTGGGCCTTGTTCTCATGGTGTCCAGACCCTTCTACCTCCTACAATCCTTCCTCCCCCTCTTCAGGGTTCCTGGAGCTCTGCCTAATATCTGGCTGTGGGTTTCAATATCTGTTCCCATCAGTTGTTGGGCACCGATCTATGAGGATAAAAAAATGTCACTAGAAATCAGTTCATTAAATTTTTTTTTAGTTGTGTTTGGTTCTGATTCATCCTCTGGTTCTTAGCCATCCAGGCAGTGTCAGGGTGGGGCCCACAGTGTCAGACTGGGGCTTACTGCTGTGGGCCTCAAGTTGGACCTGTCATTGGACAGCTGAGGGAGGGTCTAAGGCACAGTGTTCAGTGATTTTTGTTGTAGTTTGGAAAGCATAGTGTTTAGGCTCTCTGCAGCTGGAGATAACTGCAGCTACAAAATAGCTGGATTTGGAGCAGTTGTAAGACGTTCGGATTTTAAGAAATAGAGAACAGAGCAGAGGCTGGTGAGATGGCTTAGCATTAAGTTAAGAGGACCCAGGTTTAGTTCCCAGCATCCACATAACAGCTCAGCTGTCTACACCTCCAGTTCCAGGGGTCCAACTTCCTCTTCTGTCCTTTGCCAGGTACCTTCATAGTACACAGTCATACATACAGACATAACACCATACACATGAAATACGGCAGGTGCCACTATAACCAGCTTAAAACAGCACAGTGACTACCCACAGAGCCATCTCTCTGACTCAAAGGTTTTATTTTATGGTTTATTTGTTTGTTTGTTTGTTTGAGACAGGGTCTCACTTTGTAGTCCTGTCTGGCTTGGAACTTACTGTGTGGACTAGGCTGGCTTCAAACTCGCAAAGATCCTCTTGCCTTTCCTCGCCTTTCCTCGCCTCGCCTCCTGAATTCTGGGATTAAAGACATATCCCACCACACTACACCCAGCTAGAGAGAGAGGATCTCATTTAGCCCGGGGAGCCTTGAACTTGATATATAGCTGAGGATGTATTTGAGTTTATTAAAGTAGCAAGAGACGTGATTGAAGTAAGCCAGGTATCAAAAGGCACATTCAGCTCCTGCACGAGGTAGAGTATTAAAGCTGTAAATGCCGGAAGAGGAAAGCTGTCACAGTTTATGTTGCCAGGATAAAGACCCTGACACCTTACAGCTTGTTTATCATGAAGGGAATTCAAGGTAGGAACCTGGAGGCAGGAGCTAATACGGAGGCCATGGAGGAGTGCTGTTACTGGCCTGCTTCATGGCTTGCTCAGCCTGCTTCCTCATATAAGCCAGGACCACCTGCCCAGAGGGGACACGGTCTGCAATGGGCTAGGACCTCCCCTGCATCATTCATCAGTCAGATGTCTCACGGACAGACTTGCCTACAGGCCAGTCTGATGGCAGCATTTTATCAGTGCCATTTCCCTCTTCAGAGATGATTACAGGTTGTGTCAAGTTGACAGACCAATCAGTGTAGAAGGGGAACACTGAGATTGCTTATGGGATAAAGGTACTTGTCACCAAGCCTGGCATCCTGAGTCTGATCCTTGGAACCTATGTGGCAGAAGAAAAGAGCCAATCGTTAAAAATTGTCTCTGACCTCCACACAAGTTCCACAATGTGTGCACACACACCAAGGAGGAGTGGCAGCTGCCAGTGGCTGCATGGAGGAAGGAGGCTTCTTCCTCAGCTGCAGTTGGAAGCAAGGGTCCTGTGCGCACACTCTCTGCAAGTGCTGCAACCCAGCCTGCACTCGGCTTGTTTGACAGGTACAGGCTCACTCTGGAAAGTTGCGAAAGTCTGGAGATGAATATTGTGGCAGTTGCACAGCAGTGTGAGTGTGTTAATGTCACTGAACTTTATGCTTTAGAACAGGTGAGATGGTATATTTTAGATGTAATTTTAAAAGCAGAAGTGTACAGCTACAACATTGAATCCACTGGCTTGTCCTTCAAGGGTCCGATTTCTCCCATTCCTCTGCTCTATCTGTTTGTATTATTTGTTGGGTGGGAAGCTGTTGTGAGTCTCACTATGTAGCTTAGGCTGGCCTTGACGTTGTGATCCTCTATCTCAGTCTCACAACACTTGAGAGTTTTTATGTGTTGTTTATTTTCTTTGATTAGGGTGATGTTTGCCCATTGTCCTATTTTTTTGTTGTTGTTTTAAGGTTTTTTATTTTTATGTGTTTCAGTGTTTTGCCTGTGTGTGTGTGTGTGTGTGTGCGCACGTGTGCGCATGTACAACGTGTGTGCCTGGTTCCCATGAAGATCAGAAGGAGGGCATCTCAGGCAGTTGTGAGCTACAGTGTACATATGAGTGAACTTGGGTCCCTCTACAAGAGCCACAAGTGCTATTAACTGCTAAGTTCTCTTTCTGACCCCTAGGAGTTGGGGTTTGTTTTGGTTTGAGATAGGGTCTCAGTGTGTATCCAGCTCTTAGCCTCTGAACTGTTGTTCCAGGGGTCCAGCTAACGTTTTTTAAAATTTAAAAATTACATTTATTGGTGTATGTGGGAGAAGACAACTGTCATAGCACAAATGTCAAGGTTAGAGGATGACCTTGGGGATCAGGCTCAGGTTGTCATATTTAGTGGCAAGTGTGTTGACCTGCTGAGACATCTTTCTGTGCACCATTCTGTGTGTGTGTGTGTGTGTACACTGGAGGACAACTGTGGGTATCCTTAAGAATGGCATCTGTCTCCTGGAGACAGGTTCTCTTGCCCTGGAGCTCACCTGTTAGTCTGTGTAGATTGGCTGGATAGTGAGCCTCGAAGAACCTTGTCTCTGCTTTCTTACCATGGGGGTTACAAGTGTGTACCACCATAGCTGGCTATTTTTGGATGGGCTCTGGGGCTCTAACTTGGGTCCTGTGCTTTCAGGGCAGGCACTTGAGTGACTATCCCTGAAAATCCCCTATGCTGATTTTGTTTGTTTGAGACAGAGTCTCTGTGGTCCAAGCTATTCTTAACTCTCGGCATTCCTCCAGCTTCAGCCTCTGGAGTGCCGAGATTACAGGTGTGAGCATCTCGTCTTTGTATAATCAAATGAAGGATGGACAAGAGAACACCAGTGTTCTTACGTAAAGATTGAAGAAACTATCCTAAGATGCTCCCAGGGGGGTTTCCCAAGCTGTCTCATTGGTGACCGTTTGTTTCTGCATGGCCGTTAGTGAGCCATGCACTGCCTTGTCACTCACATGCACACACCTGCACCATAGAAATAGATTTAAAAAAATCTGTATTAAGTTTTAAAGCACACACCCTCATCCTTACCAGATGTACTCCTCACTTTTTTCTGTCTGAAGAATTGTCAGTTCCAAGTTGCCATTGACTTTTCTACTCTTCCTCTTACGTTTAGTCCATCATTAGACCCTGTGAATTCTTTTTTTCTGAGACAGGATCTCTATTTGGCCCTGGCTGTCTTGCTGTCTAGACCAGGCTGACTTTGAACTCAGAGAGATCCTCCAGCCTCTGCCTCTAAGGCCTGTGCCCAATGAATCCTACTGTATCGATGTTTTAAATCTCTCTTGTCTTCTGCTGCTACCTCTTGCTCCCAGGAACTTAAAAAAAATTTTTTTAAACTTATTTTCCATGAAGCTGTGCATTTTGCCTGCATCTTTGGGAAGTGTGCTCTGTGTGTGCAATGCCTGTGGGAGCCACAAGAGGGCGTTGGATCCTCCAGAACTGGAGTCGCAGACAGTTGTGTACCTGCCTCCATGTTTACAGTGCTGAGACCATAGTTGTGTGCCGCTGCACCCTGTGTATGCAGCGGTGGGATTGAGCCAGCACTTTCTGTATGCTGTACAAGCTCTACAGCAGAGTCCTTGCTTGGTCCCCTCATCCCTGTTCAGTGTACACTTTGGTGAGGCAGGGATGACTGACAGACAAAAGAAGTGCTTCCTTGGCTTTGAAAATTCTACAATTTACTAAGATACCAACAAGTTCTTATGTTCTTGCGATGAAACGAAAAATGTATAGATGTGTTCAGACATGGTTGGTACATATTTTTAGCCCCAGCACTTGGGAGGCAGAGGCAGACAGATCTCTGTCTGACCAGCCAGGGTTATAGTAAAATCCTGACTCCAAGAAAAAAAAATGATGAAGGCAGAGGATGTAGCAGCAGCAGCTGGGCGTGGTGACATCCGTGTGGTGACATCCTCCTGTGTTCCCAGCACTTACGAGGCAGAAACCAGAGGATCTCTCTGAGTTGAAGCTCAGCTTGGTCCACATAGTAAGCTCCAGGACATCCTGGTCTACATAGAGCCTGTCTCAAAAACAAACAAAAAATACAGCTGAAAAGATATTACAGCTATGAGTAGCCGACAGTTAGTCCAGGAGAATAATAGACTCGCTGAGCCCTAAATGATTGGTCTTGTGGTTGTCAGTGTTTCAAACACCATTTCTATTAGTGATAGAGTCCTCGATTTGAAAATGACCTGGGAACACCATTGCTCTTAGCTACCTTGCCAGGCAATGGAGGGTTGAAAGGTTCTTCTGCCTTCCTCTGGACCCTGAAGAGGATGATGGAGCCTGATCCAGCGTCTCCTCCCTCTGAAGCATTTCGGGACACATGCTTGGTCCAGCATTGTATTCAGATGGGAGGAGTGTGTTTGGCTGACTAGGCTGTTGACCATCACAGCACCCTGAAAGTTGAGGCTAAACACATGAGCCAAGATGACTGAACAGCCAGCTATAGCTATAGCTGTCTGCCTTTCGTGGGGATGGAGGGGTGGGAGTGCATGTGGTCCTCGATGAGCCTCAGTCAGTATGCTTGGTTGAATTCTTGCAGTGCTAAACAGGGTACTTGGGTCCAATTTTCAGCTCTTAATTATTTTTACCTCTGATGAATAAAAGTTTGTCAATGTCAAATGGAGTATTGAGATGCTCTGCTCAGAGACGTTGCTGCAGCCTAGTTCCATCTGGAATTGCTCATTTTCCGTTCTAACTACTACCCTGGTTTCCTCCAGTCCATGGAACCCTGGCCATTGGCCTGTTAACACACGAGTACCATTGTGGTAAAGAAAAGTAACTTGTAAAGGAAAGTAAACAGTCCAGGGTTTGTCCCTCCTTTCCCCTCCCTCCCTCCCTTCCTATTCTCTCTCTCCCCACACCCCCTTCCTTCCTTCTTCCTTTTCTTTGAGACAGAGTCTCATGTGTTCCAGGCTAGCCTCTAACTCAGCTCAAAGCTGAGGGTGACCTTGAGTTTTGATACGTCCCCTAGGAATGCTTGCATTATTGGTTTTATGAAGTCCTGGAGATCAAACTTAAGTTTCCTGTACACTAGGAAGATTGTTTGTTTGTTTGTTTTTAGGAATGCATTCTGGTGCAAGGAATTGCATAGCTCAGCCCTAAAAAGACCAAGGCTTACAACCAAAGAGATAATACTTGTCTGTATAGGCAGGGATTTGCGATCCTAGTGACAAGGACAGTATACTTTGTCTTCCTCTCCCCCCACCCCCCTTGAGACAGGGTTTCTCTGTGTAGTCCTGGCTGTCCTGGGACTTACTCTGTAGACCAGGCTGGCCTCGAACTAAGAAATCCGCCTGCCTCTGCCTCCCAAGTGCTGGGATTAAAGGCGTGCACCACCACTGCCTGGCAGTCCTGTGTCTTCATAGGCAGAGAGGAATAGAGAAAGCCAGAAACTAGCATCTCCTTTGGAATGCTAAGTCAAGCTCTTAATTATGCTAAAAGGGTGTCATAAACCCTGCCTGCTCCAGGAAGCTGCTTAGTGACTACCAGCTATTAATTAGATCTTTATCAGCTTCATTTGCATCTTAACAAAGGGGAAATTTCACCAGTTTTGCTCCAGTCCTTTAAGAATGCTCCTGAACTAGTTCTGGAGTTAGCTGTGTGTGGAAATGGCCAAGATTTGTCAGCTCCTCCTACCCAAGCTACATTGTATCCAGGTTCATTAAAGATACATAAGGATATTTAATAAATAGTCATAGTATTTCAGGAGGGACAGTCATGAACTCTACAGAATTTTTAAACTTCCTTGTGAAGTACCAAAATCCAAAGGGCACTATAAATTCAAGAAAGGGTAGGTTTTAAATATCAGTTGGGAGAGTACTTTCCTGGTGCACTGAGGAGTGGAGACAGGAGGATCACAGGTCATCCCTAACTGATACTTTGAGGCAGTTTATGAGCTTGGGTTACATGAAATAGTCTCTTCCTCCTAAAAACAATCCAAGGACATCTTTGTTACTCCGAGAAGAGAAAGTTTGCAATAAGGATTGTCATTTCTTTCTTTCTTTTTAAAATTACATTATTTATATGACACTGTAGCTGCCTTCAGACACACTAGAAGAGGGCATTGGATCCCGTCACAGATGGTTGTGAGCCACCATGTGGTTGCTGGGAGTTGAACTCAGGACCTCTGGAAGAGCAGTCAGTGCTCCTAACCTCTGAGCCATCTCTCCAGCCCCCAGGATTGTCATTTCTTAAGTATGTGGTTAAACATTGGTACACTAGCCGCAGTGGTGGCACATGCCTGTAATCCCAGCACGTGGGAGGCAGAGGCAGGCGGATTTCTGAGTTTGAAGCTAGCCTGGTCTATAGAGTGAGTTCCGGGACAGCCAGAGCAACACAGAGAAACCCTGTCTTGAAAAACAAAAAAACAAAACAAACAAAAACCAACAACAACATAAAAAACATTGGTGCACCAGTGTGATTATTCAGGACTCGAGATGTAAAGGGCAGAGCCGTCAGTCTGAAGACTGGATCTTTGGAAGAGGAGCAACACACACACACACGTTGTTCTTGTAAGAAATCACCATGTTAGTGATGCCACACCCTGTCCAGATCTCTTGACATACGAAAAGGCTAAAGCCATTTTTACTGGGTAGCAGTCCACCAAGTTTCTGGCTTTAAATAATTAAGTCTGTGGTGGTGATGGTGGACAGGGACGAGGACATAAAACTGAATTTTTAGGGGTTACTGAGCTAGCTCAGCAGGTCAGGGTGCTTGCCACCAAGTGTGATGGCCCAAGCTGGGTTCCTGGAATCCTCATGATATGAGGAGAGAGGCAGTTCCCTAGTTGTCTTCTGACCTGTGCATGTGCAGATCAACGTAAGTGAATAAGATATAAAATTATTTTTGAGTGCTCCCACAGGACAAATCCAAGGTGATGACTACATGTGTCCACATCAGGGAATCTCTTACTTGAGCCAGAGGAGAACATCAGACCTGGCAAGCAAGGGAGTTTTCTCCATGTCAGTCCCACTCGGGAGACATTTTGTTAATGATTTGTTTTCCCCAAAACAATGAAGTATGCCCCACTTTTAAAATTACATTTATTTGTGTTTGTGTGTGTGTGTGTGTGTGTGAAGGTTCCTCATGCTGCCACACATGTGAGGTGGTCAGAGCACAACTTTCAGGAGTTGTGTTTCCTTTGCTATGGGTCCTGGGGATCTATCTCAGGTGATCAGGCATCAAGTGCCGTTCCTGGGTGAGTTCTGCAGTAGGGCCTGCGTCTCTGTTGTCAGGTTAGGGTCAACTTTGAATTGTAATTTCAGCATGACAGTTGAACAGAGAAGCAGAGCAGAGGGTTATTTAGAGATTCCGAGGAAGGGGCATCGGCTGCTGATCTCACTGTGATCATGTAGTCAGTGCTAGCTTGGTCGTGAAGGACAGTGAGAAGTATATGATGTAAGTTTAAGATCTCTGCCAGAGCCTAATAACATATCTTCAACAAATACCATCTCTCTGCTCCATACCAAGAAACACGGAGAAAGTTGTTGTTGTGGAGGTCATGGTACAGAAATCCAACTATCATAAGTTGCCGAGGATGGGGATGATCTGATCTTAGTAGCTGGACAAGTGTCCCTGTCACTCCTCCTCCTTCCTGCCCTCGCCTTAGGAATGTGCAAGAGCTTTAGACCTGACTGGATGAGTTGAGGCTGGAAGGACAGCAGGGCTGGTGAGTGGGCCACATGGCTGGGATTGAGTCCTAAAGTCCAACAAGCTCTGTTGCTGGGGTGTGAACTTTGTGGGTCAGAGACAGGGCTCATCTGGGAGACCTGGGCGAGCCACACCTGGCTCATTAGCGGGAGTCTGAGGATGTCTGAAGATGAAACACTGCTACACTCAGTTCTTTTTTATTTTTAGACAGCCTAGTACTTTGGTCCCCAGGGGCTGTTGATCTGACTTCTGTGCACTAGTCTGGAATTTGCTACAGAGGAGTAGGGGAAACAAAACAGAACAAAAACAAGCCTGAGGAAGTTTTTTTAAAAAAGTGACTAAACTCTCACCAGACTCCCCGATTCACCGTGTAACTAGGATCCTTTGCTGTCCACCTCTCACACTCCTGGGTTTAGGTGTGCTCTGTCCTGACCTGTTCCTTCACCTTCTGGGTTTGGGGGTGGGGGGGTCACTGGTTTCCAGACTCTAGAGAATGCCAGCAGCTGCCATATGATGGTCGCTGAACAAGCTGCTCGCTGACACATGCCTCTCAAGGCACGGAGTGCTGGCTGGTGTGAACCTCCATTGCATGACTGTTTCAGAGGTGCATTTCTAGGCCAAGTGTGTAGTAAACACACTTGTAATCCTAGCACTTGGGAGGTGGAGGTAAGAAGATCAGAAGTTCAAATTTATCCTTAGCTACATAGTGAATTTGGGGCCAGCCTGGGCAACAGGACCCTAGCTCAAACATTTTTGGGTGGATGGGAGATGACTCTGGGTAAGAGCGCTTGTTGCAGAGGACCCGGATTCGGTTCTCAGCACTTACATAGCAACTCAACAGTCACTTTTTTTTTTTTTTTTTTTTTTTTGAGACAGGGTTTCTCTGTGTAGCCCTGGCTGTCCTGGAACTCACTCTGTAGACCAGGCTGGCCTCGAACTCAGAAATCTGCCTGCTTCTGCCTCCCAAGTGCTGGGATTAAAGGGGTGCTCATTTTTTAAAAAGATTTACTTGTATATTTTACGTATATGAGTGCTCTGTATATATGTCTGCATGCCAGAAGAGGACGTTGGATCCCATGAGCCACCATGTGGTTCCTGAGGATTGACCTCTGGAAGAGCAGCCAGTGCTCTTAGCCACTGAGCCATCTTTCTAGCCTCCTTCATACCATTCATACATTCAGTGGAATCTAACTGGGTGCAAGGACTCACATGGTACAGAAATAATTGTGAGCAAAATCCCTATACCTAAAGTAAGATAAGTAGATATAAAAGCAATGGGTCGTTTTTAAAATGCTTTCTTGTTTGTTTGGGTGGGGTTGCTGTGAGAGGTGATCTTGTGGAACTGGCTTGGAACTTCAGATTCTCCTGCTCCCACTTCCTGATTGAGGAGCTTGTAGGTGTGAGCTAGCACATCTGTCTGTCTGCTATACATTCTGTGGCTGCGGCTGCCCCGTCCCTTGAGAGGAAGTGAGTGCACAGTGTATGCCGTCTGCTGAGAGCAGTGCTGTGCTACGCCTCACAGTGGCTCACAGCTCTCGCTTAGCAGGTGTGTTCGGGGTCACTGTGAACCCCTGGTGAACACTCAGTTTGCTTGAGCTAGAGGTAAGGCTTCAGAGTTAATTTGACTGTTGAACTGCACCAACCATTGTTAGGTTTCAGAAACACAGCGCTGCAAGGTCTCTTGGTTTACTAAAGGGAGCTTGAAGCAACCAAAGGTTTTGAACAGAGGAACCAAAGGGCCTGGTTTGGCCTTTAAAATCACTTTAGCTGTTTTATGGAGAACAGGCTGAAGGGTTAGGGAAGATAGAGAGATGAGATGATTACCTCCTTGCAGGTGATCTTATAGGACAGCTCTCCCTGGGTGGGCCGGAGAGAGGGAAGTCTTCCCCACCCTCCCATCTCAGGATGCAGTTGTGACAAGTGACAGCAGTTTAGAGTGTAAATGACCAGCTGCTTTTAGGAGTCATACTTGCTGTTTTACTTCCTCAGTTACATTGGTGTGGAAGGAAAATGGAATTACAGGCAAGGAAGGAACGGTCTCTGGACTAGAGCAGAGCAAAAGCCTTGGGAACCTGGCAGGCCTGAGCCTTGTCAGGAGTTACAGGGCCACTCCTCATTCCACTCTGCTGCCCTTCCCAGAAGTCTTAGGGCAAGGTTGGCAGAGGGAGAGGCAAATGGGTTTGCAGTGCTCTGGGGTGTAACAGAGAACGCTAGAGCTAAAATGACTTTAGAAATTTCCAGCTAGAAGCGTCTGGATATTTCAGTGCAGATCTGCAGAGATGGAGTAAGCAGCTTTCCTGTCACTGCAGTGGATGGCTGCCATAGCAAGGGTCCTGCCTGCCTTCTGCTTTGCCTCTGCTCTCAAACATTGAGTCTGTATGTGAATGGGCCTTGGTATTCAGTCCTTTCTGGTGTTTAGCCAGTAGTGAATGAACTCCAGCTATGACTTTGGCAAATTCCATGAATGTGAAGTCCTTACAAACAGTTGATGGTAAGGAGTTTGTGTTTTTTATTTTATTTTATTTTATTTTATTTTATTTTATTTTATTTTTTTGTCTAGGATCCAGCCCTCCATACCAGGGACCAGGGTAAAACCAGATTACCACTGCCCCTACCTAGGCCCCATTGACTTACAGCAGCCACTGAAACCATGGGGAATATCTTTGGGAACCTTCTGAAGAGCCTAATCGGGAAGAAGGAGATGCGCATCTTGATGGTGGGCCTGGATGCTGCAGGAAAGACCACCATCCTGTATAAGCTGAAACTCGGAGAGATTGTCACCACCATCCCTACCATTGGTAAGGGCAAGCTTGTCTGTGGGCTGAGGGGAAGAAGGCTGGGGGCCTGCTCCAAGATCTCCCACCTGGCTTGTTCTCCCAGGCAAGCCCATACATTTTGTGGGCTTCAGAGAGAGTGTCTGTTTAACTTTGGCAGGTGCTGGAGCTGCCGTTTGCCCACCTGCCCTGGCCCTCCCTGATTCGGGAACTTCCGCAGCCTGGCACTCAACAGTTGCCCTCAGGCGTTAGGGTTGGTTTGTTCTCTGTGTAGTTTGGAAAGCAGGTGACGGGCTTTGATGTTCCTGCCAGGGGCCTGGAATTGCTTTGGTTTAGATCTTCAGTGGTAATCTTGGTTAAGACCTGCCTGTTGGAGGGAGAGCATTTGCTACAAACCTGGGGCTGTGGGTCATCGTCCTGAGCGTGGTGTTCCAGCACTGTAGCTTCTGTCTTGGGCTTTCCATTGCCTCTCTGCCCCACATCTTAGCTTAGATATATTTTAGTGATCAAGGGTTAGAATAGAGTCCTTTCTTTGTAGAATGGAGGACCAGAGTCTGAGAGAATAGGAGAATGATAGCTCATAGTGTCCAGGCCGTTGTGCGCCTTCTCATCAGAGCGTGCTGTTGTCGACTTCGGTGATTTTTCTTGCTAAAAATTACATACCTTATGATAATATATAACATACACTTATTTTATGTGTGTTTATGTTTTACCTGTATGTATGTATGTATGTATGTATGTGCACTATATGCATACATGTCTAGTGAACATGGAGGTCAGGACAGGTCATCAGACCCCGTAGAACTGGAGTTATGGATGGTTGTGAGCAACTCTGTGGGTGCTGGGACTTGAACCTCGGCTTTTGGGAGAACAAGTGCTCTCAACCACTGCACCATCTCTCCAGTTATTTCAGATTTCCCTTTAGGCTAACCAGGTCAAGGACTACAAGGCGCTGGTATCCCTTAAGCTGTCAGCTGTTGGTGTCACATCTAAAGCTGAGAAGAAATGGGAACAAACTGTCAGGTTATTATTTGTAGGTCTGGTGTTTGAGGTCAGCGACCATTGACTTTTTTACCTCCCAAAGGGTTTAATGTGGAGACAGTGGAATATAAGAATATCAGCTTCACAGTATGGGACGTAGGTGGCCAGGACAAGATTCGGCCCCTCTGGAGACACTACTTCCAGAACACCCAAGGTATGACAGACAAAGTTACTGGGTTTGGCATTGCTGGGCTTATGCAGAGCATGGCTGTTCTCTTAGTTATGGGTAGCCAGCCTTTGCCCTCGTGCGGCTCCTAGAAGTAGAGAAATGGGAACACGTGTTTGGAGGGTGTGGTGAGGGAGAGGACAGGAGACATCCGTCGTCTCTGTGTCCCATGCTCTCTCTGCTCTCCAGGCTTGATATTTGTGGTTGACAGCAATGACCGGGAGCGAGTGAATGAGGCCCGGGAAGAGCTGATGAGGATGCTGGCAGAGGATGAGCTCCGGGACGCTGTGCTCCTTGTGTTTGCAAACAAACAGGTGAGCTTTCTCCCTTTCCCTGCACCTGGGAGAGAGCATCCTGGCTGTAGGAGTCATGGGGCCTTGGGGGCTCGTGGATGAGAGGCCTGGGACAACTGCTGTTATTTGGAAGTGTGAGGAGGAGAAGCACTTGGCTCCTTTGTGCCCCTTTCCTTGTCCCCAACCCAGTTGTGCTTAGCGGCATCTTAGTCCTCGGGATTAATACGGTAGATATGTCTGTTCAGGAGCTTTATCTTCCCGCTACGTCCGTGTCCTGTAGTAGAGCTGGCCTTGCCCCGCAGTCAGGCTTGTTTGCTCGTCTGAATCACACACACCTCTTCTCTATCTAGTTCCCTGGCCCTGCAGTTCTGAGACTACTGGGCCAGGAGCAGTTCCTTAGATCTCAAACTGGGTTTCCAGAGATAACAAGAAGGTGGCCATATGTGTGCCTCTGGCAAGTGGGTGCTCTAGAAGCCTTTGACAGGTGCTGAGGTATCTTTGTGTGTGTTCTCTAGAAGCCTTTGACAGGTGCTGAGGTATCTTTGTGTGTGTTCCCTTGCACTGCAGGATTTGCCGAACGCTATGAATGCTGCTGAGATCACAGACAAGCTGGGGCTGCACTCTCTGCGTCACCGCAATTGGTACATTCAGGCCACCTGTGCCACCAGCGGGGACGGGCTGTATGAAGGCTTGGACTGGCTGGCCAATCAGCTCAAAAACAAGAAGTGAGAGCCAGGCAGCCCTCTCTGACTACCCCACCCACTCCTGACACATACCTGTTGTCTCCTTACCCCAGTTTCCCCTTTCTTCCTCTTGAAAGTGTGGCCGAGGTCCTGGGTATCATGTCCATATGCCCAGCAAGCGCCTGGCCTCCGTGCCTCCCTCCTCCTCCCCTGTGCACTGACATGGTCAGCCCCCAACTGCTGTCCTGATGATGAATCATTCCAATTGACTGGATTTAAAACAGAATGAAGCTGTTATGGTTTCGTGGGGTGGTCCCCCTTGGTTTCAGGAGGAAGAGTGGGATGTTCTCTTTGTTTGCTGTTTGGCACTGGTTGCTGTGCTCTTGGCATCTGAGTCCCTTCCCTGTGTTCCTGGCCACTCTCCTTCCTGTCTTCCTTTTCTTCTACACTCTCCTATTCTACATGGACATCGCACGGGCTCTGTGTGTGCGTGCATGTGTGCGCCTGTACATACGTGTATAGAGAGATATATATGTGGGGTCAGGGAAGGGAGCAGAGTGCAGCTCAGGGCTTGCAGCCAGGACACTGCGCACTGGAACCTGTCCTGCCCTTCTGTGTTGGTGAGATAAGGGGATGTGGGTGGATGCCATTGCTTTCCTCTCTGCAGGTGGCACTTCTGGATGTTAGGATAGATGGGCTCCTACAGCCGTCTGTCTGTCTCATCTTTTCTTTTCCACCATTATGAGCACATGAAATGGCATTGATCTCTGTGACTGTTCCTAAGGAGATGCCATTCTGCTCTGCCTCATGAGTAGGAAGGAAAGGAACCCACTACGTTACCGTCTAGAGTACTGTATTGACCCTCCGTCACCATCCTCAGATCTGTTCCAGGAACTCAGAGGGAGGTGGGTTAGTGGGACCTGCATGCTGAGGGCTGGGCAGTGCTCTGGGAAGGCCTAGATTTCCATCTTGCCCTTAGGAGGGGAAGGTAAGGCATGGAGCAGTCCTGTTCCTGCCTTGTGGTCTGGTGGCTGGGTGGTTCTGTCTGTCAGATTTTTTTCCCTTAATAGTTCTGCTGGCCTGATGAGGACTGACCAGGTGGAGTAATGAGGAGCCATGGACTGGGACTACCATAGCCAACCTCAGCCTCAACCCCGCTCTTCAGTTTGCTGTCTAGGTCAGGACCAGGAAAGATGAGTTTCTGTTGTTCTCGATGTCCTGTCCCCCCAACTTCCTGGCAGCTTTCCCCAGTCCTCACGCTGTCCCTGAATAGGTCTGTGGGGTTGGAGGAGATGCTATAGGACCCTGTGCGGCTGAGGCTGCAACTGTGATCTTCAGGGCCCTCCCGCCATCGTTCTCTGCTTGTTCAGCTGCTGCGGCAGGTCTGTAGAGGGCGCCTGTTCCAGAAGCTCTGACCCTGTCACTGCACTGAAGCTGTGGCTGTTCTGTGGGCTCCTGTGTGTGCTGGCTGCGCCCTGAGCTCCAGAACAGCTGCCCATAACCTCTCTGCTAAGGTCAGGACCCTGGGCTCCGCAGCATGGCCGAGGGACCCTTCCCAGAGGGCTGTTCTGAGCTCCACTCTGTGGCCAGGTTTCCTGCCACCTTTGTCTATAGCAGGCTGATAGGTTCCCCAGCCTCTCGTCAGCTGAGCTGTGTGAGGTTCTAGGATGTCTCTCAGTGCAGGTAGTGCTGGAATACCCCAGACACCACATGGGTGTGTGCTCTAGACCTGGTAGGTGTGTGTGTGTGTGCGTGTGTGATCTCTACATGGGGGTGCCAGGGGTTCTGTTTCGTTTCAAATGGTTCCTTCCATTCCCTGTGCTCCTCTCTTTACTGTTCCTGTGTTTCCCCTCCGTCACCCTCACTCTCTCTGCCGTTTGCGTCCCCCCTCTGTTGCTGCTGTGAGCGCCTGTTTGCCTTCTCGGTTCACTCACCACTTTGCCTGTTTGGTTTGTTTTTGGTTTTGTCTTCTATTTGATTTTCTACTCTATCTTTGCTTTGAGATTGGTGAGGACTTTGCCTCTTTCTCTGCCGCGCTTTCTGACCTTCCCACTTAGATGCTAGTTCCAGATAGGTTTGGTCTGTTGCAGACTTCATTCCACTCCTGCATCCCTTACCACAGCTTCTTCTTTCTCTCCACCTCCTGGGACCAACCTGAGGCTGAGCAGGCTAAAGCAGCCTTGAATGGTGCCTTGGTGCATGCTGCTCCAGACATGTCCAGCAGGGGGCAGTAACATCCTTGGCTTTGTGGGGAGGTGGGGGTGCTTTCTACATTCCCTAATCCATCTTTAGGGGTTGGGTGTTTCACCCCATTACTGTGAACTCCCTCTCTTGCTTTTCTCAAGTTGGTTTAGTTTTTGATCTTGTTCTACTTTTCTTTCAGGGGAATCCCCCTTCCCTCCACCTCCAAAATTTGTGGTGTTACAGTGGTATCTGCAGTTCTAAAGTGGGTTTTTTCTTTGCTTTCTCTGGAATGTAGACTGTACGTGTTTAATAACTTGCCTTCTCTATCCTTGCTCAAAAATGTGGGATAATGCAATGACTGTGCCCTGGTTGGAAATTAAACTTGTTTTACGCAGCTCTGGAGCAGCCCTTCATCCTTGAGCAGCAGCTGTGCGGCAGTGGGAAGCTGTGTGGTCCTCTCCACACCATTCCTTTTCTCTGCAGAGGTGGGAGGACACGCCTCAGCACGTGCAGAGTAAGACAAGGAGGAGCTTAGGTTTATTGGGAACACTGCTTATGGTTCCTTCTCCTCACAGCCTGAAGGAAGTCTAAAGGAATCAAGTGCTAGCATGTGGGGCTGTAGGACTGACCAACTCCTAAAGAGCTCCGCCCTCAATTTACCTCTGTTTACCACCTGTTGGTAGACTTCAGGGCAGTGGTTCTCAGACTGTGGGTTACAACCCCTTTGAGGGTAACATATCAGATATCATGCATATCAAATATTTACATTACGGTTCCTAACAGTAGCAAAGTTATAGTAAGCACAGGCTAAACATCTGGGCAGTATAGTAAATACTGGGTAAACACCTGGGCAGTACAGTAAACACTGTAAACATCTGGGCAGTGTAGTAAACAGGGTAAACATCTGGGCTGTACAGTAAACACTGGATAAATATCTGGACTGTACAGTAAACACTGGGTAAACATCTGGGCTATACAGTAAACCCTGGGTAAACATCTGGGCTACACAGTAAGCACTGGGTAAACATCTGGGCTGCACAGTAAACACTGGATAAACATCTGGGCTGCACAGTAAACACTGGATAAACATCTGGGCTGCACAGTAAACACTGGATAAACATCTGGGCTGTACAGTAAACACTGGGTAAATATCTGGGCTGTACAGTAAACTGGGTAAACATCTGGGCAGTACAGTAAACACTGGGTAAGCATCTGGGCTGTACAGTAAACACTGGGTAAACATCTGGGCTGCACAGTAAACACTGGGTAAACATCTGGGCTGCACAGTAAACACTGGATAAACATCTGGGTTGCACAGTAAACACTGGATAAACATCTTGGCTGTACAGTAAACACTGGGTAAACATCTGGGCTATACAGTAAACACTGGGTAAACATCTGGGCTGTACAGTAAACACTGGATAAATATCTGGGCTGTACAGTAAACACTGGGTAAACATCTGGGCTGTACAGTAAACACTGGGTAAACATCTGGGCTGTACAGTAAACACTGGATAAATATCTGGGCTGTACAGTAAACACTGGGTAAACATCTGGGCTGTACAGTAAACACTGGATAAATATCTGGGCTGTACAGTAAACACTGGGTAAACATCTGGGCTATACAGTAAACCCTGGGTAAACATCTGGGCTACACAGTAAACACTGGGTAAACATCTGGCCAGTACAGTAAATGGTAAACATCTGGGCAGTACAGTAAACACTGAATAAACATCTGGGCTGTACAGTAAACACTGGGTAAATATCTGGGCTGTACAGTAAACTGGGTAAACATCTGGGCTACACAGTAAACACTGGGTAAACATCTGGGCTGGCTGTACAGTAAACACTGGGTAAACATCTGGGCCGTACAGTAAACACTGGGTAAACATCTGGCCAGTACAGTAAATGGTAAACATCTGGCCAGTACGGTAAACTGAATAAACATCTGGGCTGCACAGTAAACACTGGGTAAACATCTGGGCTGTACAGTAAACACTGAGTAAATATCTGGGCAGTACAGTAAACACTGGGTAAACATCTGGGCAGTGTAGTAAACACAGAGTAAGTATCTGGGCAGTATAGTAAATTCAGGGTAATCCGGGCAGTATAGCAAATGCAGGGTAAACATCCAGGCTGTATGGTAAGTAGGGTAAACATCTGGGCAGTACAGTAACCCTACTGCCTTCCTCAGCATAAAGCAGCTAGCTGCACTCGGACTGTGTGGATCCCATTGCCTGGCAGCTAAGTCTCCTTGGGAAACCTAGCAGGACACCTTGAGGGTACATCTTTGGTAAAGCTTACATCCATGCTCTTTTCCCATTGCTCTGTGTCTTTGTCTTCTGCTGTCACTGACTCCACATGAAGGAAAGGCATGGTGCTGCCCTTAGTGAGCAGAGAAACCTCCCCTTCCTTTAGTCCAGAGCTTGAGTCCCACATCCTGCTATGACGTGTTTAATGTGCACTCATTACCTCTTCTGTGGCTCCTGACAGGTTTCCTTTTCCTCTAGTTACCATCACCCCTCAAGAACCATTGCTTTTTGTCCATTTGTCTGACTTCCAAACCTCGACCAATCACCAACCCTGTGTCTTCAACATTACTGTCCCTGAAAATCTGTTACTTTGCCTCCTTGTGGCTCCTCCAGGCTTCTACAGGTAATAAGTAAGGAATATCTTTCTCTAGTGCTTTGTTTATTTGTTAATAAATAGATCACTTTCTGAGCTGTATTTTGTTGCTTTGTTGTTGTTTCGAGATAAGGTCTCAGCGTAGCCCAGGCTAACTTCAAACTTTTTGGTTTTTGAGACAGGGTTTTTCTGTATAGCCCTGGCTGTCCTAGAACTTGATTTATAGACCATGCCGTCCTTTTACTCAGAGATCCACTGCTTCTGCTTCCTGAGTGCAGGGATAAAGGCGCGTGCCACAGCAGCCGCCACCGCCTGCTTGCTGACCTCAAACTTGTAACTGTTCTCTGCCTCCATCTCCTCAGAGCTGGATTACAGGTGTGTGCCAGCAAGTGTAGCCTCATCTGTACTACAGTAATACATTAGTAATGGAAGCTGGGCATGATGGTGCACACCTGTAATACCCGCACTCAGGAAGCAGAGACAGGAAGATCTCTGAAAATGTGAGGCCAGCCTGGGCTGTGTCTGTCTGATGCCTCATCTGTCTTCCTCAAGAAAAGTAAATAATAGAGATGGCTCAGTGGTTAAAAGCATTGACCACTCTTCCAGAGGTCCTGAGTTCGATTCCCAGCAACCGTGCGTGAGGTGGCTCACAACCATCTGTAATGGGATCTGATGCCCTCTTCTGGCGTACATGAAGACAGGGCACTCATATACATAAAATAAATAAACCTTTTTTGAAAAACTCAAAAGAAGAACTAAATAATAAATAGTCTAGCTGAATGACAGGCTAGTGGATGAGTCTTAACACTAGAACAACTTGGAGAAGCAGGTGACTGGTTCTTGCCTGTCTCTTAGTTACTCAGATTTAAGGGAGGCAGGTGAGCCCTCTGTGGTTTTGAGGGATTTAGGATAAAGGGAGTGAATCTGAAGATGAATCTGTGTCCTTGATCCTTAGAGCTTGTTGTAGCTTCCCATGGCTTGTAATTTGACAAAGGACCAGATCCAAGTGTACACTTGAGAATAGTCTGGGTAAGGCAGCTTCCAGAATGTACCTGTAGGAAATGGACAGGCTTAGATCCACCCAGGTAGGATGCAAGGCAAAGCTGTCTCCTTCATAAGGTGGTGGTTCTCATCCTTGAGGAGCAGCAGAAGCTGCTGGGAGCTCCTGCATTTCACCTGCCAGTTCATATACATGTTCAGTCAGAACAGAAAGGGAACAGAAACTTCTCTGTGTTTTGGCATTTCTTTGAGAATTCTTTGAGATGGGTGAAGCCACTCATTCAGGGAGAGCTAGGCATCCATCTCAGGATGCTGTGGAACCTTTTGAGACCTTGGTAATGACCGAGGAGGATGCCCTTCCCGTCCTTCTGGTCAGTACAGAGAATGAGATCTCTGGGCAGGTTATCTCAACACTAAACACCATCTTTGGGCCACTCTCTAACCCAGTAGCTGGAGAGGTAGCATATCCTGCTGGTCACTGGGGAATGATGGAATCCAAATGCTTTCCTTCCTCTGCAGGTTTTTAAATTGGGTTTCCTGACGCTAATTGTTGGAATTGGTAAGAATGACCCTGAGTTCTTGAGAAAGGTGCAGACAGGGCCAGGAAGTGGAAACTGTGCATAGGAAAAGAGCAGAAGCGGGGAGGCAGTGAGGGAGTTGGATCAGACTGCTGACTGTCAAAGCTAGGAAATCAGGTGTCTGCTGTGTGGGTATCACTTTGGCTGCCAACTGGAGGAAAGCATCTGGGCTTCAGTTAGAGCCTGTGTGTATTCTAATGAACAGGGTACTATAGATAAAACTTCTGGGCACACACTGGGCAGTTCTCTACACAGGCCTCCTCCCATTAACTCTGCTCACAGGCCACCTTCCTGAGAGCTAGCTGACAGGCAGACAAGGCAGAAGGTTTTAGACTAAGCCTTTCACCTACGTGCCTCCCTCCTGAAGTGTAGCTAACTGGTAGATCACTTGGTAGGAAGCTCTAGGTTTGATTCCTTGGTAATGCATATATACAAAGCAACTGTCTCGATGAAGGCCGTTCTAGGACAGAGTTGAATACCGAGGCTTTTAAGGGATAGAAGGTTTAGCTGTGGCTCTGGACCACAGGAATTCACTCTGGTTTCCAAATACAGCAAAAAGCATATTGTACAGCTTATAGATGGGCTGGGAAGACCTGTTCCGTCTGCCACGCCATGCAGTGGTGGAGTGACAGTGTTCTTGACTAGAACAGCCACAGGGGTTGGGAGTGAACGACTTCATTTCCGGGTGACTGAGTGTAAGTCACACCTAAAAGGCTGGTTTGTGGAACATGAGCTTCATGAGTTCAAAGTTCTGGGTTCCAGTCACAGTACTAGAAAAAAGAACAAATACACAGTGAGGGCCTGATTCGGCGCCACTGGCAGAGGGGGTTGTGGGAAGCAATTCTCTGCTTACACCTGGCTGTGGTGTTGCTGAGAACCCTGCTGAATCCTGACACTTCCAAAAGGCTCAGGGCTTGTGTGGTGTGGATGTGGTTGTCCACTTGTCCTGGGCTGGGCCAGGCCACGCCAGCTTTCTTGTCTTTCTCAGAATTACAATTCAAATTCCTCTTTAGTTCAACAGAAATGATTCTTCCTTGACCCTTAGTAGAGCATTCACAAGTTGTCCTGGGTAGGTTGGGTCTTTTTGTTTTTTATTTTTGAGGTAGCATCTGCTGGCCTAGAACTTGCTACGCAGTGTATCTGTCTCGCCTCTGCCGCTCTCCTGGAGTTAAAGGCACACCACTACGCCCAGCCTCTCGGTGGGCTGCTGTTCAGAAAGGTCTGCCCTTCTCTTCCTACCCACTTCATGTGCCTTACGGAGCTTCAGAGCCTAGACAGCCATCTCCCTGTGTGCCACCACTCCAGTTAGCCACAGCTGTTGTGTTGTGCGTGAGCACCTGTGCTCACACACGGTGTTCCCATGGCTTTACAGATTCACAGTTTTCTGCAGCCGGCTCTTAGCTTTCCCTCCATTGGCCTCTCTTTGCTTTTGCATTAACCATGCTGGCCCATGATCTCCAGACTTCTGGCTCTTTGCCTTGAACCCTTCCTTTCTTAGTTGGGTAAAATCCCACATTAAGGAGGCCAACCATGGTGGCATGTGCCTCTAATCCTAGCTCATGGTAGGCAGAAGCAGGCGGATCTCTGTGAGTTCAAGGCCAGCCTGGTCTACAGAGTGAGACAGGCAGGACTAGAGAGACCCTATCTCAAACAACAACAGCAACAACAAAATTCCACATCAGGGCCTGGGGATGTCGCTCAGTTGGTGGAGTGCTTGCTCAGCATGCACTCAGCCCTGGGTTCATTACCCTGCACTGCATAAAAACAGATATGCTACAATCTCAGTACTTAGAAGTAAAGGCAGGAAGATAGGGAGTTCCAGGCCAGCCTTGGCTATATAACTTCGTTTGAAGATAACCTGGGATACATGAGACTATCTGAAATAACAAAACCAAGTGCCACCTAAGATGTAGCCCAGGCCTCACCTCTTTCACAGAGCTCCTGGGTTTCACAGGTTGACTTACCAAGGCACCATTGGCTCCGGTGGCACACTCACTAAGTACCTTCTTGTTTTTTGTTTGTTTGTTTTTTGAGACAGGGTTTCTCTCTGTAGCCCTGGCTGTCCTGGAACTCACTTTGTAGACCAGGCTAGCCTCAAACTCATAAATCCGCCTACCTCTGCCTCCCAAGTGTTGGGATTAAAGGTATGTGCCGTCACTGCCCGGCCACTAAGTACCTTCTGTATAGGCTCTAGCTCAGTGGTTCCCAACCTGTGCATCAAGACCCTGTTGGGGTTTCCTATCAGATACCCTGCATATCAGATACATCACGATTCTTAACAGTAGGAAAATTACAGTTAAGTAGCAATGCGCCGGGCAGTGGTGGCGCACGCCTTTAATCCCAGCACTTGGGAGGCAGAGGCAGGTGGATTTCTGAGTTCGAGGCCAGCCTGGTCTACAGAGTGAGTATCAGGACAGCCAGGACTACACAGAGAAACCCTGTCTCGAAAAAAAGAAAAAAGAAAAAAAGAACAAAAGAAAAAAGAAAAAAAAGAAAAACAAACAAACAAACAAACAAAAAAGAAGCAGCAATGTGCAGGAATTCCAGGACAGGCAGGTCTACAGAGAAACCCTGTCTTGAAAAACCAAAAAAAAAAAAAAAGAAGAAGAAGTAGCAATGAGGGCTGGAGAGATGGCTCAGTGGTTAGGAGTGCTGACTGCTCTTCCAGAGGTCCTGAGTTCAATTCCCAGCAACCACATGGTGGCTCACAACCGTCTGATGATCAGATCTAGTGATCTGGTGATCTCTTCTGGGTATGTCTGAAGACAGCTACAGTGTGCTCATATATATCTTTTTTTTTTTTTTTTTTTAAGTAGCAGTGAAGTAATTTTATGGTTGGGGGTCAGCACAGCATGAAGAACTGATTTAAAGGGTCACAGCTTTAGGAAGGTTGAGAACCTGTTAATCACATCGATTCAAATCATATATTTTGTTTCTGCAGCCAAGCAGCCTTTGTTGTCAGTGATCCACACAATACACAGATATGCAGGACAGCATGTTATACCTATCCCCTGACTCTTGCCATCCCCACCTCAAACCCAGCTATCCTCAGCCACTTGGGGTACATCCTTTGGGTTCCCTTAATTATTTTTAAGGAGGTGGGTCTCAGCCAGGTGCAGTGCATATGACTTTTTAATTTCAATGCTCATGAGGCAGCCAGGGCTACATGGAGAAGACTGTGTCTCAAAAAAAAAAAAAAAAAAAAAAAAAAAAAAAAAAAAAAAGACATCAGAACTGAAATTGCAGCTTGGCAGGTACAGGTAAACAGTGATAACCTCAGAGTTGCTACAATTACCAGGCTCATGTTCCCTCTCTCAAAATGGGGTGGGCAGAGGGAGAGAGGAAGGGTCTTGTGTGTCCCAGGCTGGCCTATTCATTATGTAGCTGAGGATGCCTTGGACTTGTGATGCCCCTGCTTCCACCTCCCAAGTGCTGGGGTTACAGATGTGTCCACAAGCGGTTAGTGCGGTGCTGTGGTCGGATCCAGAGCTTTACACATGCTAGGCCGCAAGCGGTTAGTGCGGTGCTGTGGTCGGACCCAGGGCTTTACGCATGCTAGGCAGCTGACTGCAGCCCCAGCCCTTGCTTTCTCAGTATATGCACCTAACATTTGGGGAGGGGTTAAAATATAGTAAGTTCACATCACAGAGTCTATTTTACTTAAACTGAAGTTTATATATCTGTCTTAAAAGATTTTTATACAGTATAGTTAGATATTTAAATGGTTTCTCATTTACCGGTTTCAACAATTAGTTCAAAATAAAATATTTGGCTGGATGTGGTTTGAATATGTTGAATATTATAGTTCCAGCATGAGGGAAGAAGGAGGAGGAGCCAGTCAAGGCTGAGCTAGTGAGATGTTCCACAGGAGGTGCCACTGCCTGGGACCCCATGTGGTGCGACAGCCCTCTTGTCTTCTGATTCCACACTTTTTTGTTTTTGTTTTTTTTTTGTTGTTGTTTTTCAAGACACGTTTTCTTAGTGTTGTTGTGGCTATTGTGTGTGTTGAACTCACTACATAGACCAAGCTGGCCTCAAACTCAGAGAGCCACCCCTGCATCTGCCTCAAGAGTGCTGGGATTAAAGGCATGAGCCACCATCACCTGCTAAGTTTTGTTTTTTGTTTTTTTTCTTTAAGAGTTTAAGGCAGGGGCTGGAGAGATGGCTCAGAGGTTAAAAGCACTGACTGCTCTTCCAGAGGTCCTGAGTTCAATTCCCAGCAACCACATGGTGGCTCACAACCATCTGTAATGGGATCCAATGCCCTCTTCCGGTGCGTCTGACAGCTACAGTGTACTCATATAAATAAAATTAATAAATCTTAAAAAAAAAAAAGTTTAAGGCAACTTGTCTTTGAGGCTAGCCCACTTGTCCAGCATCATGCAGCTAGTACCTAGGGAGCTTTAGGCATGCCACATGTTGTCCTTGTCCAGTGAGCCAGCTGGCTCTTCAAGGGACACTCAGTAACTAAGGGGAAAAGAGACTAGTATATGCTTCCATTCAGAGGGAGGGCAAAGTCTCTGTTAGCTAAGACAGCACTTGAAAAGGGGGCCAGTTAACTATCCTGGAGGGATCTGAGAGGTAAAGGGAGGGGGATGAGGTTGGACACACACAGCCGAGAACACAGGACAGGTTCATCTGACACCAGACCGGTAGTCCAGGAGCACGGAGAGCTGACTCAATTCAGGTAGCAAGTATTCACACCTCAGGCATGGACACTGAAGATAGAAAATGAGAGACACAAAGCTCTATGTCTAAAATGGTTTTCAGAGCCAAGAGCGATGGGGCACACCTGTTATCCCAGCACTTAGGAAGCTGAGGCAGGAGGATCCCAAGTTCAAAACCAGCCTGGACTTCTTTAAAAAAAAAAAAAAAAAAAAAAAGGAGGAAGAGGGAGAGAAGGGAGAAGAAGGAAAAGAAGGCAGCTTTCAGTTTAATAAATGGCTGACTCAGGAGTGGAGGTTAGGGCTGGATGACAAGCTCTGAATTGTCAAGGAGTCACTTCTGTCAGTTGGTATGGAACTATGTAAGCTTTTAGTGACAGGGACACACCGAGCAGTGTACAGAGTGAGTTGAAGAGAGACACTTGGGGGCTCAGAATGGAGAGTGAACGTTCTCTCCATTAGAAGGTGTTTGGTGGTAGGTAACCCAGGGCTAGCATGGTGGGCCTCCACTTATTTAGGATTGCATCTTTGTGGTTCACAATCCTGCCTTCCCTCCTCATGGTCAGACGATTATCAGAGCATAACTCATCTTAACACCTCATGTCCGTTCCGGGTACAGGAAGGGAGGGAGGCCCATTGGACACAGGAGCCGAGCATGAGCTGACAGGCTTCCTGGCTGTGTGGTGCCCTTTCAGGAGCTTTTTAAAAAGTCTAAAACAGTGCTTTCAAAAGCGCCTGGTGGTAGTGGCACACACCTTTAATCCCAGCACTCAGGAAGCAGAGGCAGACAAATCTCTGAGTTCCAGGTCAGCCAGCCAGGTTTACGCACAGAAACCCTGTGTCGACAAAGCAGAACCAATCAACCAAAACAAGCGTTCTCCCACTGAACTACCTCCCTAGCCATATGCACAGATGTTAGGCACACATTTGACAGGGTTTGTTTTTGTTTTTAATGCATCTATGTAACCCCATGTCCTCAAGACAGAGCATGCCACCAACCCCAGGAATTTGGCTGTGGCTTCAGTTCATTTTTGAGGGAGGGTTTTATGTAGCCACTCAGGGATTCTAGGTGCCCATTACGATATCCCACTGTACCAGTGAGGGTTCTAGTGGAGAGTTTGACTGTGTAATCCTACATGGCCTGAAACTCAGGGATTTGTCTGCCTCTGCCTCCTGAGTGTTGGAATTAAAGATATGTGCCACAACATCTGGCAGGTGGTTACTTTTTTTTTTTTTTTTTGGTTTTTCGAGACAGGGTTTCTCTGTATAGCCAGGGCTGTCCTGGAACTCAGTCTGTAGACCAGGCTGGCCTCGAACTCAGAAATCCGCCTGCCTCTGCCTCCCAAGTGCTGGGATTAAAGGCGTGCGCCACCACCGCCGGGCAGGCGGTTACTTTTTAAAGATTTATTTTTATTATGTATATTTACATGGAAGCTATGAGGGTGTCGCAGTTAGGAGTCATAGACATTTTGAGCCATCTGAATGTGTGCAGGGAATTGAACTCTGGTCTCTGGAAGAGCAGCACATGCTCTTAAGCTCTCAGCCATCTATCTAGCCCCTGACAATGAGCGTTTAAAAAAAAAAGAAGAATTCCTAGGTTAGGGATGTTAACTAAGGCACTTCCCTGGTATGAGCAGAGCCCTGCCTGGACTGGATCCCCAATACCACAAAGAAAATGAGAGCTTAATAGGAGTGCTAGCCCTAGATACGGAGGCACTAGAGGGGCTGCGAGAGGAAAACCCAAAGGAAACTGGTTTTCCATTAGAGATGGAAGAAACCTCAGACTACTGGTGGAGAACCATCCGAAAGGCCAGGTCAGGGAGGTCAGGTTGTTTCCAATAAGAGGAAGGGTGTGTTGGGTCTGCTCTGCTGGCCAGACACCCAGGTGGAATTGTGTTTACAATAGTATCAGCCTAAGAGTATATATGGTATGGATGGGCACCATGACAGCCTCTGAGTGGCCAGGAGCTAGGTACCACAGCTTAGGTTGTCCGTAAGTGTTCAGGTCATGAAACGGGAAACTGGTAAGGCTGCCCAAAATTACCTGAAGCCCTTTTAAAAACTGAAGTCCTTGCACGAACACAAGACTGATAAGACTGATGTCTACGAGGCTGTTGTGAAAAGGATTTGAGAAAAACAGGAAGGAAACGCCAGTGTGGGTAGGAGAAGATCTGTGATGGATCACCGTTTCCAGGAGGATACCCCATAGTGCTTTCCAAGACAGGAGGTGGAGAAGTGGTCAGCTCTTTGTGGACACACGAGAGCAGAATGATCAGGAGAGGAGAAGGATCGGCCAGCTGTCTTGGACGCCTGCCTCTGGGCTTAGTGGGAAGAGACATATCTTAGAAGAATGAGCAGAGAACAGATGCTGACCCTGTGCTTGAATCCTGTCACCAGTTGCCATGATGACCTTGGGCAAGTTCCCTAGCTGTGAAATGGGGACAAGTGTGCCTCTCTTTCCTGGTCATTCGAAGGTTAGAGACTAACCTCCTCTTTACAGTGGGTAATGGCAAATGAGTGTTTTTGCGTGGCCTAGCCCTCGTCATGGGACAGAAAGGCTGTTAGCAGATGGGTCACAATCCGCGACCTCGATCACAGGATAGGGAATTCTGCATGCAGCCTCTTCCCCCTCTAGGAGGTGGGGACAAAGTGGAGGGAGGGCTGCAGCAGGAGGAGGAGGAGCTAGCGCCTTGTAACCCGCCCATACCGGTCTGGCCTGGAGTGAGGGAACTCGACCTGGTCGCGTGCACCCGAACAGCCTGCCCTGGTACCCCGGTGCTCTGACCCGGTCCAATTATGACCCTGCGCGCTTTGCTCCTGCCGCTCCGGCTGTTGCTGCTGCTGCTGATCAGTGGGGCGGTGTGCCGGGCTGAGGCTGGGCAAGAAACCGAAAGTCCTGTCCGGACCCTCCAAGTGGAGACCCTGGTGAGGAGACGGTGGTGCCACTCCCCTCCCCCACCCCCTGCCACGCCGCTACCCTTTAAGGCCAGGGACCTCGGGGGAGCCTGGGATTCTAAATGGACCTGTGAGCGAAGAAGAAAGGAAGCGCAGGAACTGAGCTGGGGGAGAAGGTGCTGGGTCTCCAGACGGTAACAGGATCTTAGGAGCAGCGTTGACCTCTGTAGTCTGCTCATAGGTGCAGCCCCCTGAATCGTGCACGGAATCCGCTGCCATTGGAGACACGCTCCACATACACTACACGGTGAGGGGCTTGGGGGGCCGGGGCGTGGCCTGGGAGGGGCAGCGTTCTGCTGAAACACGTCAGCTTTGGCTTGGACACGTGGCAAGCTGTGCTAGAGAATTTGAGTCCTAGGGTCGCCTAGCACGTGGGGGCGTCCTCTCGCCTGCTTCTTTTTCCTCCCTGGTTTCCGCCGGTTCCTTTCCAGCACTGAGAAAAGAAGGCTAGGGAGATCTCCAAGAAGTGCCAGGCCCGTGGGGCTTCCTGATCCTTTTTGCCCATGGGGTTGGGGGTGGGAGGAGCTGGGGACAGGACAAGTTTGTTAAAGGGGTTGCTTCCATCCGGGTGGTCCCAGATGTGTGTGACCTGTCTCGTGGGGGGAATGGTGGGGTTAGATCTTGCTTTTTGTCTTCAGGGCAGCTTGGTAGATGGACGCATTATTGACACTTCTCTGACCAGAGATCCTCTGGTCATAGAACTTGGCCAAAAACAGGTGATTCCAGGTATGTGGCCCGCGCCTCTGTCCTCTTCTGAACCTAAGCCCTTGCTTAGCATCTAGACCGGCTACCTTACTGTGGAACAGCCTGCTAGAATGATAAGGACCCCAGATTCTTCTTCTACCACGTGTTCAAACGCCACTTCTAGTACTCTCCTGGTCCCACACATCACTGGGGCAGAGTTCGGGAAGTGGAGCGAAACTCACTTGATGAAGGTCGACGGAGCCCTTGGTTTTCCTCTTGGGTACTGTGGGGAATATACGTAGCTTCTAGTTCAGTTATGTCTTCTTCCTCAAGGTCTGGAGCAGAGCCTTCTGGACATGTGTGTGGGGTGAGTATCTGGAAGCTGAGGGCTGGCTGCCCCCGTGCCTGGGTAGAAGGTTTCTCTACCATCCCACCTCCAGTAGACAGGACCTTGAAGAATAGAGGGCCCCTGACTTCATACTGGAAAGGTGCAGGTTAATGAGACCTTGAGGGCATCCAAAGCTGAGGGTACCCCTCTGGCTGTCAGTTTCACTGGGGGAGCTTTGGTGGCACCAAAGCTGAGGGTACCCCTCTGGCTGTCAGTTTCACTGGGGGAGCTTTGGTGGTGTAGAGAGATTGGCAACTTTGCTGGTCAACCTGTCAGGTGGAGAAATTAATGTTTTGGTGTCAATATCTGAGGTGGGGGGTAAGGTGCTTCTGGTGGCGCTTTCAAATGGGCTGAGGCTGCCAGCTCACCTCCCTTCTGCCTGCAATTCTCATTCCTCCCCTCAGAGAGAAGCGAAGAGCAGTCATTCCTTCTCACTTGGCTTACGGAAAGCGAGGGTACCCGCCATCTATCCCAGGTAATCTGACCAGGCCTTTCTCCTGCCCACCACACAGAGTCCCAAGAACCTCTGCTCTGTCTCGAGCTTGAAAAAGTCCAGATAAGTATAGCCGGCGAGGTGACACCCTGACTACTTGACCTCGATTCCTAGACTTCTCCTTCACATGATTCTTACTCTAGCAAGGCCTGTAGAGACTCCAGGAAGAGAGTAGAGAGGACCAAGCAAAGTCTCTCTTAACAAGTCGGGAGTGGTGGTACACTTGGGAGGCAGAGGCAGGTCCATCTCTGTGAGTTCCAGGCCAGCCTGGTGAGTCTCAGGACAGTCAGGGCCACTGAGTCTTGAGACCCTGTCTGTCTCAAAAGTAAAACAGAACGAGACTCTTAGCAAAACCCTGCCCTTCCCACTGCTGCTACCCTGCTTCCGATCTCCTGCCTGCCGGCCCCCTCACGCACGTCCGATCTCCTGCCTGCTGCCCCCCCACGCACGTTTCCTCGTCTCCAGCCCTTATTCCAATATCTGCCAAGAACCGTGTTGCACATGTTCATTGGTTGGTGGAATTTTTAAGGATGTCTGCTTCTTATTCCAGTTAATTTTATCCCTACGTGAACTCTGTCCACGTGGCTGTTTGGAACTGGGGTGCATTTGGTATAGAGGATTCACACACATATAGATGTGCACTTGTGGGGTCAGACAGATGGCTGAGCAGTTAAGAGTACTGGCTGCTCTTAAAGACACAGGTTCAATTCCCAATAGCCTCATGGCGGCTTACCATCGTTTGTAACTCCAGCTCCAGGGGGATCCAACACCCTCTCCTTACTCCAAGGATAGCAGGCGTGTGTGTTGACACAGACATACAATAGGCAAAACAGCATATACATAAAATAAAAATAAACCAATCTTTAGAGAGATTTTTAAAAACAAATGCTTCCTTTATAAATGTGGGGAAACCTGAATGTTTCCCATGCACAGATTTCTTATGCTGTCAAAGATCTGTCACCGGTTCCAAGCCATATGCTTAGTTAGAGTTCAGGTCAGCATGAGTGTGCTCAACCTGCTGCTGCCCTCTTCCGCCTTTTTGGAGGGAACCCAACCCCACATTTCCAACTGTCAGTATCTTGTCTTCTGTGGCCCATGCTCCCTGTTTCAATCCCAAGTCAGAGCTCTGGATAAATCACGGGGATTGGAACACACACTCCACCCCCCCCCCAGCCGATGCAGGGGTGCATATCCTCACCCTCCCTGCCCTCTGCCTCCCCAGCCGATGCAGTGGTACAGTATGACGTGGAGCTGATCGCACTGATTCGAGCCAACTACTGGCAGAAGCTGCTGAAGGGCATGTTGCCTCTGGTGGGCATAGCTATAGTGCCAGCGCTCCTGGGTCTGATTGGGTATCACCTGTACACAAAGGCCAGCAGACCAAAAGTCTCCAAAAAGAAGCTGAAAGAAGAGAAGCGCAACAAGAGTAAGAAGAAATAAATGTTTTTTTTAACAAAACGTCGGACTCTTTGTCTCTGACTTATTACTATAGGTGTGCACGGCCTTGAATGTGGAAGTCAGACAATGCCGTGAAGCTGCTTCTCTCCTCCCAGCTGTGGGTTCTAGGGGTTGAACTGGGGTCGTCAGACTTGTGCTTTCCCTGGTGAGCTTCTCTGCTCCCCACTTTTCTCCTATGTCGGGGTCTTGCATTTGTCCTCAGACTCTCGAGCCTCCTGCCTCCCAAGCACTACAACCTCAGATAGGTAATGCCACATCCTGCTAACCCTGTCCTCTGAGTTCTCATGGGTAGAAAAAGAGAACATTCTGGAGCTGGAGCTTGTGTATGGTGGAGTGGCGGGAGGCTTGGGAGCACCTTCCTCTTGCCGGCTCTTGCTGTCCTAATTTACCCTGAGGAACTGGTCTTGAACAATCCTGTAAGACTGGCAGGTGCTGGGACACTGTTGAGGAAGTTATATTCCGCCTCTCAGTGGGCGCCCAGGAGTTCTCTCCCTGGGACCATGCTCCTCATATCCTGCAAGGCTGAGGTTAGAGCCCAGTTGGTAGGATGCTTATTATGAGGATGCAGAAAACCCTGAGATCCATCAATCCATCAATCCACAGCACTAATAAAACCGATGTGCTCCACACCTGCGGTCCCAGAGGAGGCTGACAGTCTGAAGCTCAGTGGGCTACATAAGGAGTGTGGGCCCTGGTTGGTTGGTTTGTTTTTGTTGTTGCTATTGTTTTTCAAGACAGGGTTTCTCTGTGTAGCCCTGGCTGTCCTGGAACTCATTGTGTAGACCAGGCTGGCCTCGAACTCACAGAGACACGCCTGCCTCTGAGACACACCTGCCTCTGCCCCTCTCCGTTTCTGGGATCCAATGCAGAATGTGTTCTGCTGCCCACGCCACCTGCTGATCTTGTATTCTTTTGAGGAACTTCCAAACTACAGGAAGTTTTTCCCTTTTACTTTTATTTATTTCTCTCTTTTTAAAAAAAGAATAAGTAATCTGCTACAGTGCATGGGGTAGTGGCAGTCAGGAAGGAGTACAGCTGGGGTGTCTGTCCGTCTGTCCGTCTGTCCGTCTGAGTGGGAGAGCGAAGCAGTCAGGTTTCAAAAAAGGAATAAAGTCTCTGGGTCCGGAAGGCAGTCTCCTCCGGTCACAGAATATGGGAGACAATGTGGGCTGCTTCGATGACATTGTAAGAGGCTCTTCTGTCCCCGCCGGGCTGGGCTGCCAGTGGGGGCAGCTGGGGCAGGTTGCTTCTGTGGTTTACTATGAGGAGCGGGTTGAGGTGGCTCAGCACTTCGTCGCTCACCGAGATGCCATCCAAGTACTGTTTGAGCATCCCCCGGAGTTTGCCGCTGATATCCAGCAGCTGTAGCCGCCTGTGCTGCAGACTCAGGACCTCCAGCTTCACCTTGTTGTATCTCTTCCAGAAGTTCTCCATCCCCGCATAGTCCATCATAAGCTGAGAGTGGAGTTAGAGGAAACAGGTGTGTCATGGTACCCGTTAGCCAGTGCTGCCTCCCTGCTCACACACTCCCTCTCTTTACCTTGGCGAGGTCCTCCGTGAGGTCCTCCGGGTTCTGGATCTCGGCCTCCTCCTGCTCCTCGGGAGTCAGTACTGAAGAATAGAAAGGCAGTACTTTTTCTTCCTCTGTTTCAAATTTCCTACATATTTCAGCAAGCTTCAGGATCTTTTCACCCTGTGGGGAATTATGAAGAGGTGGTTTAGGGAAAACAAGAGTTTCCCTGCTCCAGCCCAGAAAAGCTGTTCAGCAGGAAACACGTGCGATGCGGTGCTTGCCGTGTGCCAAGCACTGGCCCGGCATTTCATATTCTTACCGCAAACAACTCATTGTTACTCTCTCGGTTTTTTTTTTTTTTTTTTTTTTTTTTTTCAGTTAAGAAAGGCGTTAACTGGGGATGAGGAGAACTGCAATAGACACACAGAGGAAGAGACTGTCTGCACAGCAGAGGAGGACTCGGGAAGCCGAGTGTCCGCTCTTTTCTTGAGAGTATGGGTGGGATGGGGTTAAGGCTCTGTTCTCAAGACCTCTCCTCCCCTACTTTAGGGTTGACCAATCTGAAGTCAGATAGAATGGTCGATTTGGTCCTCAATTGTTCTAGGACATGTCCTGATCAGGTTTTGAATTTGCTGAGCCAGTTTATCAGCAGGGGCCTGCTGGTAGGAGACAAAAGCCGCCAGGGTCAGGAGGCTGAGGAAGAAGCAGCCATCTTGGAAATTGGCCATCTGTATTACCTAGCATGGCTCCTTCTCTCCCTGTCTGTCTGCCTTACCAGGGATCCTGTCTAACTCCTGGTCTGTCATCCCCACCTCCCTGTCCCTAGCTCTTAGAGGGCTTGGGGTGAGGCAAAGGGGCAACAGCAGCCAAAGTGCCTCAGAGCAGATATACCTAAGGACCACAAGGAAAAACGTAACCAATGGTAGTGATCCAGGGCTTAAGACAGCCATTTGTCGATGTCACACCAGTGACAAGTAGCATCTTGGTGAGTCAGTAGTTCTCGAAAGAAATCCCAGGATAAGGTCCCAGAACGATACTGTCTTCAGAAGAAATCCAGAGACAAACCCCCAAAATGATGCAGTCTAGAAATAATACAGCCCAGGGGTCCTGGTTGAGTTCATTTCCGCTGCCAGTTAAAGAATGAAAAGGCGGGGACGATCTGAAGTGCAACAGGCAGCAGCAGAGAAATCGCAAGCGCAGAAGACAGAGACAGCAGGCAGTTGACAGTGTTTATGGAGGGGGTGAGGAAATCACACACATGCAGGAGACATGGAGAAAAAGGGGACTTGGGAAGCCAAAAATCCCCATTACTTCATTTAAAAGAGAGGATGGTGTAAAACAGATAATACAAGTGCTTGCTTTATGAGGGAGAAGCAGGGAGGCCCCGCGGCCCCCCGTGTCTCCCAGAATCCAGTTTTGCCTCCAGCCAAGTTTCTCGGTTTCGTCCCGATTACCCTCTCTCTATCCTATACCTTCTCCACGGCCTTCTTCAGAGCCTTGAGGGTGGCATTACTTTCCAGGGTGAGCTTGACTAAGTTCTCCTGAGATACGGTCCGAGCCTGGGTCCTCTGGATCTTAAGTTTTCGCAGCTGCACATGGACCAGCTCCTTGTCATTCCGGATACACTGATTCTGCCATTCACCTTCGCGGCTGTGGGCTACGATCTTCCCTTTCAGGGCACTTATGGCCTCCTAGAGGGACAGGAGAAGCAATTAACAGAGGGAGATAGGTCAAAGGGGAGACTGACGGGACTGGGAGCAGGTCTATTTCCTGAGCCACCCAGTGAGAGCCCCAAAAGAATCTGGGAAGAATGGGCAAAGGCGACAGGGAAATGGTGTCTCCTGTGCGCACCTGCAGCCTCTGGATCTTTTTCATCTGAACCTCAATCTCTTTGGAGCTTTTCTCATCCTTCACCTTCAGGGCCTCAAAGGCAATCTTCCGGTCCTCCGTGGCATCGGTGTAATTCTTGAGTGCATCCTGGAACCTCCTCCACAGGTCTTCCACTATGTTCTCCAATTGTAGGCGAAGAAAGTGCTTCTCTTCTAAATTCTGGGAAGTGTATCCCAAGTACCAAATGTTTACTTACCCTACTCGTGCCGTCCACGCCCACAAGTAGCCACACCGGTAGGAACTCTCTGGAGCATTGTTTAATGACTTACACTGGGAGTGTGGTTAGTCTATAGCAGCCTGGACTAAAGAGCACGGGGGTTGGATGGGCCCAGCTCCATGAGACAGAATGAGGCCCAATGTTTTAGATCAATGTTTTAGATCTCTTAACTTTTTTTTTCTCTCTTTTGATTTTCCAAGACAGGGTTTCTCTGTGTAGCCCTGGCTGTCCTGGAACTCACTCTGTAGACCAAGTGGCCTTGACACAGAGATCCACCTGTCTCTGCCTCCTGAGTGCTAGGATTAAAGGCGTGTGCCTTAGAGATGGCTCAGTGGTTAAGAGCACTGACTGCTCTTCCAGAGGTCCTGAGTTCAATTCCCAGCAACCACATGGTGGCTCACAACCACCTGTAATGGGATCTGATGCCCTCTTCTGGTGTGTCTGAAGACAGCGACAGTGCACTCACATATATAAAGTAAATAAATCTTAAAAAAGAAAACAAAATAGACTTAAAGTGCACTGTTAGCTCTGTGGGTCTCTTGGAACTCCTGACAGAGTGTAGGTGTCTCGGACTCTTTGGCCTGCTCTTGGGACCCTTTTCCTCCTACTGGGTTACCTCACCAGCCTTGATATAAAGGTTTGTGTGTAGTCTTATTATATCTTGATATGCTGTGTTAGGTTGATATCCCTGGGAAGCCTGCTCTTTTCTGAAGGGAAGGAGTGGATCTGGGGGAGAGGGAGGGAGGTGCTGGGGAACTGAGAGAAGGGGAGGGAGGGGAAAGTGTGTTCAGGATGTATCCTAAGAGAGAAGAATAAGTTCTCATAGCAGTTTAGGACAGTCTTGCCTCCCAAGCAATTTTCACAAGGTCACAAGCACCAGGGCGCCTCAGTGGCGATGGAGTTTTATTGACTGTTGGCTCTAGGGCTCTCCCGAGCTCCAGTTGCCTTGAGCAGTTTTCCTGTGTCTCTCCGGCTCCCATCCCCCAGCTCCTCCTGTACCTTGTTTTTTAGGTCATCCCACATGCTCTGGAACTCTAGCTTGCTCTCGTACTCGGAGTCTATATAGTTTTGCTCCATGGCCATGAAGACGTCCTGTAGATAGTGAACCTCCTTCTCATGATGGTCAATGATGGATTTCCTATAGGAAACACGGTGGATTAGCACATGGACCAAAGTGACAAAGAAATGAGGACTATCACTACGAATGAGCCAGGTCTGGTGAAGCACTCCCAGCATTTGGGAGGCAGAGGCAGAGGCAGGTGGATTTCTGTGAGTTTGAGGCCAGCCTGGTCTACAAATTAAGACCAGGACAACCAGGACTATTACATAGAGAAGCCCTGTCTGGAAAACAAAAAACAAAACAAAACAAAACACCCCCAAACCACCACCACCAATAACAAAATGAAACTGAATGGTACAAACTTTTAGGCTCTGGCTAGGAGGGAGGGAAAAGTTTGCTCTGTGTTTGTGTGTGTGTGTGTGTGTGTGTGTGTGTGTGTAGTGTCCCCCCCCCCCCATTAAGAATGAATAAGAGGGCTGGAGAGATGGCTCAGCAGTTAAGAGCACTGACTGCTCTTTCTGAGGTCCTGAGTTCAATCCCCAGCAACCACATGGTGCTCACAACTATCAGTAATGGAGATCCAATGCTCTCTTCTGGTGTGTCTGAAAACAGGGACAGTGTACTCACATGCATAAAATAAATAAATAAATCTTTTAAAAAAGAATTAATGTGAGTATTTTGATTTTTGAATAGGTAATGCCTTCCAATGATAAAAAACCAAAAACCTTAATAATAAGTTTGCAGTAAAAGCACTCTCCCATCCCTGTCTGCTGCTAGACGGATAGAATTCTGAGTTGGAGGTAGGAGGTGCAGCCAGGAACCCAAAGGGGCAAACATAGGCTAAGGCTGTAAGACTGAACCCAGATTCATTTACAAGGATCTCAGAACCCTGTGTGCATAAAAATTGTGGTTCAGGAAAGACACTCCACGGTACTGGGTATCTGGTTACAGGCACGGACTCTGGGAATGCCCCTGGATCCAGCCTCTCGGCTCTCTGGCCCCCGTACCTTTCTGTCTCGAACTCTTTGGTTAGGACCTCCAGCTCCATGTTGTAATTTTCCTCCAGGAGGCCGAGCCGGCGTCGTTGCAGGGCCAAGAGCCGGTCAACGTTGTGCAGGTGGCTACGCAGAGCGTGGGCATACTGCTCCTCAGCTTCCGTCAAGTCCCTAGCCAAAGACTGGGCAGGAGGAAGAGAATTACCGCGCTGGCCACGTGGCATCCGTGAGAAAATAAAAATGGATTCAGGAGGCTGGGGAGATGGAGCAGCTGGGTTCTCAGCACCCACAGAAGTAGGTGGTGGCACGCCTGTAATCTCAGGTTTGGGGAGTAGAGAGGAGGGGGTGCTAGGTCTGGCTGATCGACCAGCCAGTTTGCCCAATTTGGTGAGTGAGCTTCTGTCTTAAAGTCTAAGGTGGACAGCAAGGAAGTGAGGAAGACACTTGGTGTCACTTATGGTGCGTATGCGCGCCCACACGCACATGGATTTAGGAATCTGCCATTTCCCTCTCATTTCCGAATGGTTTTAGGAACGCCAGCTCTCCCATTCAGTCTTTAAAAAATAAGATTTGTTTAGTACTTGTGTGTATGTATGCATGTCTTTCTATGTTTATTTTAAGTGTACTTCATGTGCTTCAGGAGGCCAAAGGCCCTCAGATTTCCTGGAATAAGAGCTACAAGCAGTTGTGAGTTCCTTATGTGGGCGTTAGAACTCGAACCCGGGTCCTCTGAAAGGACTGCAAGAGCTTGAACCACTGAGCCATCTCTCCAGCCCTTGCCATTTGGTCTTGATACAAACCAAGAATGGCGTCTAGAAGTGGAGGGACTAGTCCCGGTGGCTCATGCCTTTATTCCCACCACTCAGGAGGCAGAGGCAGGTGGATACCGGTGAGTTCAAGCTTAACTTGGGCAAATTGGGAGTTCTAGGCCAGCCAGGGCTATATCATAAGACCTGTCTGTCTTTATTTAAAAAAAAAAAAAAAAAAAAGGAATAAGAGGAGGAGGAGGGAGAGAAAAAGAAGGCTGGAGAGATGGCTCTGCTCTTCCAGAGGTTTTCATTCCCAGCAACCACATATCGGCTCTCAGCTATTTGTAACTTCGGTTCCAGGGGATCCAATGTCCTTTTCTTTTCTTTTCTTTTCTTTTCTTTTCTTTTTGGTGTTTTTTTTTTTTTTTTTTTTTTTTTTTTTTTTTTTTTTTTTTTTTTTTTTTTTTTGAGACAGGGTTTCTCTGTGTAGCCCTGGCTGTCCTGGAACTCACTCTGTAGACCAGGCTGGCCTCAAACTCAGAAATCCGCCTGCCTCTGCCTCCCAAGTGCTGGGATTAAAGGCGTGCGCCACCACTGCCCGGCCCAATGCCCTTTTCATGGCTTTTGCATACATATGGTGCATTTAACATACATCCAGACACACAGATAAAATGAAAAAATTTTTTCTAAAGGAGTGTGAAGTGAGCAACGTCTCGTGGGCCACAAACATTCACACTGATGGAGCTGCCATTAACAAGAGCCAGGGATCCTCGGAGAACTGGAAGTTTCAGGGCAGAAAATGACGTGGACCTAGTTTATCTTCTTATGCAAATCAGGAAAGTGGCCATGGTGCTGCACATCTGTGATGCCAGGGCACTGAGGCAGGGGCATTGCAGATTCCCTGGGCTATATAATGAGTTTGAAGCCTGCTCTGGTGACTTAACAAGACCTGTGTGTGTGCGTGTGTGTGTGTGTGTGTGTGTGTGTGAGAGAGAGAGAGAGAGAGAGAGAGAGAGAGAGAGAGAGAGAGATGTATATATAATGTATATGTGTATCTATATTGAGACACTGTCTCACTCTGTAAGCCAAGCTCCCCTTCAACTCACAGAGATCCACCTGCCTCTGCCTCCCTAGTGCTAAGATCAAAGGTGTGTGTCACCACATCCGGCAAAAATTATTTTACAGGGTTAGCGATGTAGCGCAGAGGTAGAATGTTTGCCTAGCATACACGAGGTCCTGAGTTTGAGCCCCAGTCCTCCAACACAAAATGAAAAGCAAAGAAACTATCAGAGACCAATCAGGCCACATCAGAGGCCAAGAGGAGGTGGTTTCCCACTATACTGAAAAGATGAGTGGACGCTCCTGTCCTGCAGTTTTCTGCAGTGTGACTTTGTCATTCCTCCACAAAGGTGGAGTTGCATTTGGACATGGTGACAGATACCTACTATCCCAGCATTAGGGAGGCAGGAGGATCACGAGTTTGGAAGCTGGAGAGATGGCTTAGAGGTAAGAGCACTTGCTCCTTTTCACAAAGACCCGAGTTCAGTTCCCAGCACTGAAGTCTGGGGTCTTACAGCTACCTGCAACTCTAGCCCCAAGGGATCTGATGCCCTCTTCTGGCTTCTGTGGTCATTTGCACTACACACACACACACACACACACACACACACACACAAACACACACACAAACACACACACTTTAAAAAGAATAAAATATTTTTAAAAAGATTATTAGTTTGAAGCCTGTGAGACTCATCTCAAGAGAAAGACAGAAAAGGGAGAAGGGAAGGCAGGAAGGACTGGGCAGGAAGAACTCGTCCTCTTCTCTTGAATTTGAGTGACCTCGTGACTGTGGGACTCAACAGTAGAGGTGAAGAGGTACTTGGTGCCATGGCGCTTCCAACACAGGCCTGAATCTGGCCTGCCTACTTCTGCTTCCTGCCTCTTGCAATGCCCGTTCTTGGAAACGCTTCCTCCAGGAATGGAGCCAGCAGGCTGAGAGAAAGCCAAAGCACATGGAGAGGTCGTATGAATTCTAGTCAACAACTCTTCTGGCTGACAGCCGCACCTGCGCCAGGCCAATCAGGCTGAGGTGAGTGTAGTGACAATGGGTGGACTGACAGCATTCTTGTTTGTGAAAGACAATCGCCTTTGTCTTTCATGGGTCCAAGGATGTGTTTTATGTAGCTTTCTTGGAGAAAGAGGAACAAACATCTACTTACACTATAGGAGAGAGACTCCACCAAAGTCCACCTTGGTGAATCATTTAGTTTATTGGCGTCACTTACAGGAGCACAGGGGTTGGGGGGGGGGAGTGGCTGACAAGAGCCATATCCCAATAGCTCGGCAGCTCAGCTGGTCTGAGGGTCCCTTCTCCCTAGTAGTTTCTGTTTCCATACCCTTGGAGAGGAACCTTGTGAATCTTCTGTTTTAGGAACTTCCTGAGTCTTAATGAGGCTGCCTTGATGGGAATGGTTTCACAACAGGATGGAGCCCAGTGGTTGAGCAGTTGTCTGTTTGTCTAGCCCTTCACTAGGTCCCTAGCATGCAGAGCTACACAGCTCAGTCTACCCACAGAACCACAAAATGTAATGATGAAACTGTTGTTACTAACTCAGGGTGGTTTATTATTATCGAAAGGTAACTGGGACATTTTCATTAGAGGGAAAAACACTCAGGGAATTTAAAAACAGAACAAAACAAAACCTAGAAAGTTTGAGCACCAGCAAGGATCACCACTGTATAAACTGGAAAACAAGTATCTGCCTGGCATAGCAGTGCAGGCCTTTGATCCCAGCACTCAGGGAGCAGGAGCAGGAGGATCTCTGTGACTTTAATCCCAGCACTCAGGGCAGAGGCAGGCAGATCTCTGAGTTTGGCTCAGCCTGGTTCATGTAGTGAGCTCCAGGGCTGTCAGGGCTACATTGAGAGACCCTACTCAAAGAAAAAGGATCTGATTCTTATTTGCTGACTTTCAGAAAGTCTGGAGAAGCACAGGATAAAGCAAGATAGTTCAGTAGATGGAGAAGCTCTCTGTACAAATTCAGAGACTTGGGTTCAATCCCATATGAGAGGTAGGAGAGAACTGACTCCACAGAGTTGTTCTCTGACCTCCAAACATGCTCTGTAGCACATGCACACCCACTCACAGAAGTCACCTGTGTGCATGCACACTCAAGTCACCTGTGTGCACGCACAAAGTTCAAATTTTGTGGGTTTTTTTTTGTTTTTGTTTTTGTTGCTGTTATAAGATAGCTGAGAGTGATGGTTCATAAGTATAATCATTTGTTTGTTTGTTTGTTTGTTTGTTTGAGACAGGGTTTCTCTGTATAGCCTTGGCTATCCTGGAACTCACTCTAGCCCGGGCTGGCCTCAAACGCAGAGACCCACCTGCCTCTGTTCCCCAGTACTGGAACTAAAGGTGTGAGCCACCAAGGCTGGCTCACAAGTATAATGTTAACACGTCGGAGGCTGAGGCAGGAATATTGCCATGGATTCAAGGCCAGTCTGGACTCAAAGAGAAACAGAAAAGTGGACTAATGGCTTAGCTGACTAGTTCCTGCCCAGGCCCTGAATTTGGAACCTGCCTCAAAACCCACATAAAAAAGACCCAGGCCTGATGGTAGGCGCATAACCCCATGCACATCCACTCATTCATGGTGGGTCGCTGAAGCCACTGGCCATCCAGCCCAGCCCAACTGATAAGTTTTAGATTCAGCAAGGAAAGGGCACATATTCTAGAACTGGAACAATACAGCAAAGATAAGCTTGACCCTGAGCAAGGGTGGAGTACAAATTTGTGAAGTGTTTTGTTTTGGTTTGTTTGACAAGGTCTCACTACTGCATACTTCTATCTACCATGGGTCTTGCTATGAAAACCAGGTTGGCCTTAAACTCGAAAATCCTTCAGTCTCTGCTCAGATTGAAGGCATGTGACACCAGGCCCAGTTCGTATTTTTTTCAATGACTGCTTTAGATTCACTTTATTTTATGTATATGAGTGTTGTCTACATGTATGTATGTGTACCATGTGTGTGCCCTGTCCTTGGAGGTCAGAAGAGGGTATCAGATCTCCTGGAGTTATAGGTGGTTGTACCCCAGATGGATGCTAGAAATCTAGCCTGGTTTCTACAGCCACTGCCCTAACAGCTGAGATGTCTCGACAGCCCAAGCGTACCATGTTCTAAAAACAGCAAAAAGATGGAAAGACACATGGTAGCAACCTCTGGCCTATATAGACACATACAACACATGTGCACATACAGTGCACGTGCACGCACACACACACCGACCAAGTCTAAAACCTCCCAGGGCTGGGTGTGTGACTTAGTGATAGAGTGTTGTTTAGCTTAGATGAAGCTCTGGGTTTGCTCCCCACCACTGGAGGCTGGGGCTGGAGAGATGGCTCAGAGGTTAAGAGCACTGACTCTCTTCCAGAGAACCTGGGTTTGATTCCCAGGAACTGCATGGCAGCTCGCAACCCTCTGTGACTCCAGTTCCAGGGGACCTGACACCCTCACACAGACACACATGCAGGCAAAACACCAATGCACATCAAATAAAGATAAATAATTTTAAAAAACCCAGTCTTACTTAAGTTGTTACTAGCAATGCAAAGCTGGCGGGGCAGTGGTGGTGCATGCCTTTAATCCCAGCACTTGGGAAGCAGAGGCAGGTGGATTTCTAAGTTCAAGGCCAGCCTGGTCTGCAGAGTGAGTTCCAGGACAGCCAGGGCTACACAGAGAAACCCTGTCTCAAAAAAGAAGAAAAAAAAAAGTAGTGCAAAGCTGTCCCGGGGCCTATGAGTCCTCACCCCTACAAGGCTTAGGCAGAAGGAAAGATGTACGGTGAATATTTGCTAACACTGTGGAGCTTTGCTCCAGAAGAAAAGATTAAGGGGTCGGTGAACAGGTAGTCTGTAAATGGTAGGATTGAAAAAGGGACAAACTCCCAGCATTTGGGAGGCAGAGGCAGGTGGATTTCTGAGTTCGAGGCCAGCCTGGTCTATAGAGTGAGTTCCAGGACAGCCAGGGCTACACAGAGAAACCCTGTCTCAAAAAAAAAAAAAAAAAAAAAAAAAAAAAAAAAAAAAAAGGACAAACTGGGTATGATGGCACATGTCTTTAATCCCAGTATTCAGGAGACAGAAGTTGGTGGATCTCTCTGAGTTTGAGGATAGCCTGGTCTACACAGCAAGTTCCAAACCAGCAAGTGTCTTATCTCAAACAAAACAAACACCAAAAAAACAAAACAAAACAAAACAAAACAAACAAAGAAAAACAAATGAAAGGGGCTGCAGCCTGCTCTTCCTTGGTGCCACCTTCAAGTAGGCAGCCTGCATGGATTGTAGTTCCACTCAGATCTTTAGTGACGCCTGAGATAGTCAAAAAGAAGGCCAAGGATTTCCTCCAGCACAAGTCTGACCAACGTGCCAGAACTAAACAGATGCAGAGGCATCTCTAGGCTACAGAGGAGATTCTGACGATCAGTACTGGTCACTGAGAGCAACAGGAGAGCAACCACACGCTGCGCAGGGATTCTGTAAATCTCTGGACAATCAAGGATTTACAATCTGTAAATCAAGGAGCTGGAAGTGCCACCCTCACCTGACAAATCTTACTGATATTTCCACCCAGAATCCCAAAGCTGCCATGGAAAGGGCAGCATGGTGGCCATCAAGGTCACCAATCCCAAAGCCAGGCTGTACAGGGACTCGTGTGAATAGAAGGCTCGTGCACCTGCTTCATTTCTTCATTTCAAAGAAATTTAAAAGTGGGAGGTGAAGGCATACAGAGCCAAGGAGACAGTTAAACCCAGGGAGGTAGAAGGAAAGAACTGACTCTAACAAGGCTCTCTCTGACCTCCAGAGGCATGTACCACCCACCCACATACCATACACACAGGTTTCTAAAGATTTATTTATTATGTATGCAGCATCCTGCCTGCATGTATGTCTGCAATCCAGAAGAGGGCGCAATATCTCATTATATGATGGTTGTGAGCCACCATGTGGTTGACAGGAATTGAACTCAGGTCCTCTGGAAGAGCAGCCAGTGCTCTCAACCTCTGAGCCACCTCTCCAGCCCCCATGCACACAGGTTTTAAGAAATGGATGCATCAACATCTTTTAAAAGATGAGAGTCATTCAGGAACTTCTTGAGAGCATGAGCACATCCAGGCTGATGGCACCTGCCAATAATCCCAGTATCTGGGAGGTTGAAATGGGGAGATTGCTGATCTATAGCCATCCTGGGCTACACAAGTCTGTTTTGGTCTCCTGTCTCCCTCCAAAAGATCATTAGCATGGCTGACTGAATAGTTTGGAGTCCAGAATCTCTCCTACCTCTGTGAGGGAGGGCTTCCCGACCTTGTCCACGGCCACTGATGTTAAATCAAGGAGGCCAATCTGGTTGAATGAAGTAGTGGACTGAGCCGAAGCTCCTACCTACACCTTGCCAGTTGTCTTGGCACTCACCTTTAATCTCAGTGCTTGGGAGACAGAGGCAGGTGGATCTCTGTGAGTTTGAGGCCAGCCTTGGCTACATACAAGTTTCAGAACAGCCAGAGTTACAGAGTGAGACCCTTCAGAAAGAACAAAATATCCACAGGATAGTCCCAGGCCTCTGCCTAGAGCAGGCATCCTTGGATAGGTCAGTTTCCCTCTCTGGACCTGAGCCTTCGGATGCTGAACTAAAGGAATGGGCTTGAGTTCAAGTTGCTGCTGATGCTGACTGCTCCTCGGTGCTCATCTGGGGCAGAGATGGCCAAAGATTCGGTTCCTCTAAGGAAGGGGAGGATAGTCACAGCTCGGGATTTCGTTTCTCGTCTCAGTGACACGGATTAGGACCAATAGCTATGTTTGTCACAGAGTGTGCCTCATGAAGGCTTGAAGGCCAGTTAGGTAGATCCAGGTGTGTAGCCCACAGCCTGTGATGCCAGCAGTTGGGAAGCTGGGGTAGGAGGGTGAGGAATTCAAGGTTATCCTCCCCTTACATGTGAGTCTGAGGCCATTATAGGAATGCATGACTTTGTCTCAAAATAATAATAGTAATAATTGTTATTATTATAATTATAGGAATACATGTATTTGTCTCGAAATAATAATAGTAATAATAATAACAGTAGCAACGACAACAATAAATAATAAATAATTCACTAGGCTCATTCTACCGGGGAAGGTTAGGAAGCCACCCCTGGGAGCTCTCTGGAGAGACTGTGTACCTTAATGACGCTGTCCTTGCAGTCCACCACTCGTTCAAAGGTTTGGCTGAGGATCTCAATGTCCTTGTGAAGCTCTCGGGTCTTGACCTCTCTGAGGACGGTTCTCCACTGCGTGTTAATCTTATTGAGGTTCAGAGCGCTGTTGTGTTCTTCTTTGGCCAACTTGTCCTGCGTGAGGAGTAAACACATGTGTTTCAGCCAAGGCAAAAAGGTCTATTACCGAGCGATCGATACCACTCTGAAAAATGCCAATCCTTGTGTATTCTCAAGTACAAAGCCTTTGGCTGCCAACACTCAGGGGCTCCTGTTGGTGGTTTCCGATGCGTTCCCTCCAGGGTGAAGCATCAGAGTAGAAGAGTTTCTAACGACCCCACTCCAGACCGAACACCAGAATTCAAGACAGCTGAATTTGGACAACTGACAACACCCACTGTCCTAATTCCGAGGGCTCAGTTGATACTGCCAAACCCAATTCTCCCCTCCCCATACTTCACAGAAAATGCCCTAGGTAGAAACCAAAGTTGTCTGAAGCCCATGTATTTGGGGACCAACGACTTCAGAGGGACAAGGAAGGATGAAAATGAGCCTGCCGCAATGATGTGATCCCAGGCAACGGCACCAGCGCATGGGCGGTGGGTCTGGGCAGGACACACAGCAGACAAGCATCACCTTCAAGAACTGGGTGAGAAGCCTTTCTTTCTTCTTGGCTGCCTCCTCGTCAGCCAGCAACTTCTGCTGAAATATAAGCAGCTGCTCTTCCTCCGTCAAGGGTATCTTGGACTTTTTTCCTTTTTTAGGCATGGCTGGGCTGCGGACTGGGTCCGGGCACGGAGCCTCTGCCTGCTGCTACGACCCGCTTGTGAGGAATTAGAAGGAAAAAGTTCCCATGAACAGGGACCGTTTGGAGCTAAAGTAACGGGGGCCTTAGACCTCAGTCCTCCCGCCAAGAGTGCTCAGGCAACATCAGACTGGAGAGCAGAAAGACGCATCTTGTCTCCTAGCAACAAGGACCTTCGCTAAGACCGCGGGGTGAGAAATTGGAAGGCAGCTCTATTTCAAAGCGCCCCCTGCACGCTGGAGGACCGCAGTTAGTTCTTGTAAGCGGGCCTTTTATCATTAAGAACCCTAGTCTCTCTTTAAAAAAAAAAAAAAAAAAAGTCTTCAAATAGTTTTCCTATTTTACTTTTTTATTTGGTGTATGCGTGTTTTGCCCGCGTGTATGTCTGAGCACCATGTCCGTGCCTGGTACCTACAGAAGTCAGAAGACAGCGTTAGATTCTGTAGAACAAAACCACGTACACACATATATTCACATAATGAGATGGTTCACTGGGTAAGGGAGGTGCTGCCAAGCCTGTTGGCCCGAGATCACAACCACCTGTAAACCCAGCTTCAGGGGATCAAATCCCTTTCTGGCCTTGGTGGATGCTGCATTAACATGGACAAACACACACACAAAATATTTTTAAATATTTTAAAAATTGCCTCCTTGGAGATAGAGAGCTGGCTCAGAGGTTAAGAGCACTTGCTGCTCTTGCAGAAGACCTGGGTTTGGTTCTCAGCACCCACATGGGCACTCACAACTGTCCATGAGTCCACTTCCAGGGGATCTGATTTTCTAGTCTGACCTCTGTGGACACCGGGTAGACACATGGTCCACATATATACATGCAAGTAAAATGCAAGTGCACATAAATAAATCTTACCAAAAAATTGAGACAGTGTCTCACTGTGTAGCCCTGGTTGGCCAGAAACTCACTATATAGACAAGGGTGGCATCAAACTCCTCATAGAAATCCATCCACTTCTGTCCCCCACCCCCACCCCCAGTGCTGGGATCAAATGTATGAATCGTCACTTTCCAGCTTAAATCCTTCTTTCTTTCTTCTTTCTTTCTTTCTTTCTTTCTTTCTTTCTTTCTTTCTTTCTTTCTTAATGTATGAGTGCTCTATCTGCATGTACACCTGTACACCGGAAGAGGGCATCAGATCACGTTATAGTTGGTTGTGAGCCACTATGTGGTTGCTGGGAATGGAACTCAGAACCTCTGGAAGAGCAGCCAGTGCTTTGCTGAGCCATCTCTTCAGCCCCTTAAATTTTTTTAAAAACTATTTATTTATTTATTTATTTACTTATTTATTATATGTAAGTACACTGTTGCTGTCTTCAGACACCCCATAAGAGGGCATCAGATCTCATTACAGATGGTTGTGAGCCACCATGTGGTTGCTGGGATTTGAACTCATGACCTCCAGAAGAGCAGTCAGTGCTCTTAACCACTGAGCCATCTCACCAGCCCTTAAATTTTTTTTTTAAACCATACTTTTCAAGAGCAAAATTCTGTGGATAACAAAAAGAAGTGCACCAGTGCAGGCTCTCCCTTCTAGGAACACCCACACCGGAGGTAGCATCGAAGCCCCCAAGTCACACACCGCGACTGTCCCGGCAGCCAGCTCCACTCCTCCCTTCATGCTTACTCTTGAGTTTTCCAAGCAGCTTGTTTTTCTGTTTCATCAGTAAACTAACTTTACTTCACTCTGATTCATCCTGGAATTCTTTTCTGTGGTAGATGTAACCAAGAGGACCTGAGTTAGAAGTCCTCACGGCTTCCCCAGAGACTCCCCAGGCTGTTCTGATGACAAACTAAGCTATATTTCCTGCTGGCGGTGACAGTATTATTGGGAAAAGTATATGAGACACTGGGGAAAACAAAGCTACAAAGACAGAAAGTAGGCAACTGTTGCCACCCAAACATTTACTAACAAGTGTCTGCTGGAACAGACATGGGAAAGAATGTTTTCCTGAAGCAGACACAGGCGAAAGGATGTTTGGATATAGCAAACACATGAAAGGACTCTTGATGAAGGAGTGTAAATGTGACCCCACAGACAGTGGGAGATGGGCACTGAGCACTGGTTTGGTTTGCTCGGCCTTGCCATTCTTTGCTAAAGACAACTTGTGGTAACACCGTCATTGAGAAAAACTCACCAGGAACTGCTTGTGAGGTTCCTGCCACAGCTTGCTGCTTCCACTGCTTCCATGGCCTCACCTCAGGCCAGTTGGCAAGCCTTGTGGTTTTCAGGATTGAACTGCTGGTTCGTGTCTGGTGTCTGCCTGCCTAAAGGACTGGACTGTAGCTGTTCGGTCATATTTGGTGTTTGCTACAGGACTGAACTACTGCCCAAGAATATCAAGCTCACCCCCAAGAACTATTGCTGAACAGGTCCACTTCCCCGTATGCTAATAAGTTTTCTCTTCCCTTGCCTCTGCTGCGTGGTGGGCTAGAGAGGTTGAACCCTAATTAAAAGTAGGTTGTAAAAAATGTAAGCCTATACTGTGCATTCTGCATTGTTCTTGCATACAGCAAGCATCTATACAGGCCATGCTTTCCTTTCTGCTGGGATTTCGGAAGGATCTGGGCTACTCCTTGTCCTGACTATACTGTTGTCATTTTCTCACTTGCCTTTGTCACAGACAAGGCAGGATTAGGAGAGGCCCTAAGAGATGTCCTGCATTCCTGACTTACGCTTACCTCCCTTCATCAGGCAGCGGCAGTGCTCCAGTTTCTCCTTGGTGTTGGAGATGAATTGTTTCCAACAACACCATAACTCTGTTGAGAGTGCAGAGCCCACAGTGGCGAAGGCTCAGTAGTCTGACCTTCCAGTTCTATAAAGTCATTGTGTGTCTTCCAAGGGAAGCTTTCCTCCCTGGAGAGAGCCAGGCTGGTCAAGCAGAACGAGGGAACAGGAAAATGTTTACTAGGAAATACGTGAGCCGTGCTGCTCCTCCCAAACCTAGCTCCTCCATGTCTCGTCTGTTCCCTGCCTTCTTCCCCTCCTTCCCCTTTCCACCTCTTATATTTTTCTTTTTTTTCTTTTTCTTTTTTTTTTTTTTTTTTAAATGGGGTCTCTTGACAGGCAGTGGTGTCACATGCCTTTAATCCCAGCGCTTGGGAGGCAGAGGCAGGTGGATTTCTGAGTTCGAGGCCAGCCTGGTCTACAGAGTGAGTTCCAGGACAGCCAGGGCTACACAGAGAAACCCTGTCTCGAAACAAACAAACAAACAAACAAACAAACAAAGAAACGGGGTCTCTTGTAACGGGACTGGCTCCATTATGTAGCTAAGGCTGTCCTTGAACTCCTGATCTTCCTGCCTCTACCTCCCAAGGGTTAGCTCATTTCTACCCTCTTCTCTTCTTTTCTTTCCTTTCTTTTCCTTTTCTTTTCTAGACAGGGTTTCTCTGTGTAGCTCTGGCTATCTTGGAACTTGTTCTGTAGACCAGGCTGGCCTCGAACTCACAGAGATCCTTCTTCCTCTGCCTCCCAAGTGCTACTAGTATTAAAGGCGTGCGCCACCTCGGCCGGCTATAACTAGCTCTTGATTTCTTCCTTCCTTCCTTCCTTTCTTTTTTTGGTTTTATTTATTTTATTTACATGAGTACACTGTAGCTGTCTTCAGACACACACCAGAAGAGGGTGTCGGATCCCATTACAGATGGTTGTGAGCCACCATGTGGTTGCTGGGAATTGAACTCAGGACCTCTGGAAGAGCAGCTGGTGCTCTTAACCGATGAGCCATCTCTCCAGCCCTAGCTCTTGATTTCTTGACCCGTTAATTTTGGCTTTCAGAGAAGCAGCACATATGTATATGCCGATACACACACACACACACACACACACACACACACACACACACACACGGATTTTTACCTCCACTCTGCAAGGTATGACACTTCCCTGGCTTTGTAATGGTGTCTTCAAAAGACCAGAAAGGGTTTATGGAGCCAACAACTTCAGATTGTTACGGAACATTGCAAGACCAGTTAATATCATAAGCGTTGGTCCGTTGTCACTATACCTTGGTTGCTGTTAAATAAATTTCTTGATCAGAAGTGACACTGTGGATGAGACACCCTGTAAGCCCTGGGTGGTGGCCTTGGCAGAAGCACTGCATGCAGGGAAGGCAGATCTGGGCAGTTCTCTCCCTTTTTGTTTGCCATTTGAACATCTGTGCTTTGTTTGTCCAAGCCTCCTGCCTGCCTTTACGGTAAGTTTTATGTTTATGAGATTCATACTTGTTTGTTTTCTTTAGTTCTTTTTTGTCATCTGAGTTACTATTTTTATTGTTTATTTATTTGCATTTGTGTATTTGTATTTATTATTCATTTTGTGTTTATTTTCATTTATTTACTTGCACTCATTTATCTCTATTTATTTGTATTTATTTATTTACATTTGTGTTTGTTTGTATTTGTTTGTTTGTATTTATTTGTGTGTGTGTTTGTGCTCTCTCACACAGGCTGCACTGAATGTGTGGAGGTCAGAGGTCAACCTGCAACTGTCTTCTTTCTTTTCTCAAGGACGCCTGGCCTTGAGTGTGCTAGGCAAGTGCTGTAAGGCTCAGGAGCTGACTGTAGGTTCTTTATCAGTGTATGGTCCGACTTTTTCTCTCAGCCTAAAGCTTTTTTGTAAACATTTATGCAGTGTGTGTGTGTGTGTGTGTGTGCACATGCGTGCTGCAATGAAAGTCAGAAGATAGCTTTCCAGCGTCAATTCTAGTACTTGAGGCTTGGTGGCAAATGCCTTTTACCCACTAAGCCATCTCTGACCCCTAGATTACTTCTCTCTCTCTCTCTCTCTCTCTCTCTCTCTCTCTCTCTCTCCCTCTCTTCTTTTTCCCTCTCTCCTCTCTCTCTCTTTCCTTATTTTTATTTTTTAGTGTTAACTGGCATTTTTAATTCACATGTCGTCGTATTAGCCTTCTTCTGTCCAGTTCTCCTTGTTCTCCCGTCCTGCCGATGGACCCCAGGGTTGTCTGGCGTCTGCCAGGTGAGTACTGTAACATAAGTCACACCCCCTTCTGCATAGCATTTGAGGAGCAGTTTCTTCTCTTAGTCTTTAACATTGGTTCCTACCCTATTTTTTAGAAGCTCTATTCTGCTTTTTATGTTTGTACCTCGCCCTTGATGTTAGATCCTGGGGTCTGCTCTGTGCCTTGGAGACATTTCCCAGTGCTCCATATATTCCAACCATGAATCAAAAGTATGTGGCTGGGGTTGTATTTTAAGTTCTTTATTCCGCTCTGTGGAGCTCCGGGCGGTGGTGGCACATGCCTTTAATCCCCAGCACTTGGGAGGCAGAGGCAGGTGGATTTGGGGTTCAAGAGCACCATAAAATATATAAAAAGCTCAAAGCTATCCTCAGCTACATAATACCCTGCCTCTAGAAACAAAATAAAACAAAATGAAAGTGTAAATAAGTGTGTGTGTATGTATACATAATATATATGTATTATGTATACATAGTATAACTTTCCTGTTTAAAGTTGTTTTTGTTTTGAGACAGGGTATCACTATGTAACTCTGGTTGGCCTGGAACCCACTATGAGACCAGGCAGACGTCAAACTTTTGTCTGTCTGACCCCACACTCAGCACTACCTCCTCCTCTTCCTCCTTTTTCTCTTTTTCTTCTTCTCCCTCTCCTTCTCCTCCTCCTCCTCCTCCTCCTCCTCCTCCTCCTCCTCCTCCTCCTCCTTCTTCTTTCTCTCTCTCTCTCTCTCTCTCTCTCTCTCTCTCTCTCTCTCTCTCTCTCTCTGTTAAAGTGAGGCCTTACAGATTTGCCCTGATTGGCCTTGAATTTGTTTACTCTGCAGCTCAGGCAGTCCTTGAACTTTTGATCTTCCTGTGTTAGCCTCTTCAGTAGCCAAATTGCCAGTCCTGGGCTCCCAGTCCCGGCTTGTGAACACGTATTTGTTTGCAGATTCAGTTAAGGGGTTTTGCTTCCACTTTGATGAAGTCCAGGGGTCCACACTTAAGGGTTGACTTCAGGTAGAAACTCTTTCACCAAGGAATTAGTGCCACCAACATGAGGTTCTGACCGTGACATTGTCATGGTCATGTTGTATCTGTAACCCCAGTTTTATGGGCAAAGCCAGGAAAATCTCAAGATTTTACGGGTCAGCTAGTCTAGCCAACATGGTGAACTTCCAGTTCATGAGACACTCTGTCTTAAGGTAAGAACAGAACAGTAGAGGAAGACACCCAATGTGTGCTCTGCCCTCTGTATTTCTGGGCATGATTATACAATCTGATTCACATTCTCATGCTTGTGCAATGAGTGTGTGCACACGCACACAAAGAGAGAGAGAGAGAGAGAGAGAGAGAGAGAGAGAGAGAGAGAGAGAGAGAAAGAGACACAGAAACAGAGTGAGACCCAGAGACAGAGAGACACAGAAGAGATCAAAAAGGAACTCAAGGGACTAGCGATGTAGCAGCAGGAAGAATAAATACCTAAATAATAAGTATGCAGAAACATGTCCAGTAACCACATCTTTGAGCATTCATTATGTGCTAAGCACTTACTTAAGTGTTATGTGTGCATTACCTAAGGGATTCTTACCACAGCCCTGTGAAGTAAGTGCCGCTATTATTTTTATTTAACAGATGAGGAAAGTGATGCTTAGAGGTTATGTCAGGGGAAAGTGATCAATGTAGATGGTCTGCAAGGACGCATTAACGTCTTCTCACCATCTTCACAAGGCACATGCTCTACAGTAATCTCAACGACCTTCCCTCTGCGTTTTTTATCTCTCTTTCCCAAATCCAGATTCTTCCCATAGCTTCCCGAATCTGCACTAGGATGGATGCAGAGGCTCCTGTTTCCATGGTGATGGGGAGGCTGGTACACCACTCGCCAAGTGTAGGCGCTGGAGAGATTTGTCTCAGAATCGAAAGGTGTCGCAGCAGGGCCCTTGAGAAAGCCAAGTCTGAGAAACTGGACCTGGAGCTCCAGCAGAACCTCCACAACATCCTTGCCCCTGCCCCCCGCTAACCTGGGGGACTCGAACCCAGGGAAACAAGCACAGACTCCCCAGATTCAAGCCAGGTCGCTAGCGGGAAATCTGTCCCGTGGGGGGTCTGCCCAGTCCATGCTTCTACCTGACATCCCACGGGTGAGTGCTCGAACTGCCTGGCTCTCCCCTAGCTGAGCGAGCCGAGCGGCCGGCAGGGGGCAGTGTCTTCCTCGCAGAAGCCGTGCCAGGCGCCCAGGCTCACTCCCCTGGCTTCAGGTCCTTTTCAGTTGATAGGCAGTCTGTGGATTTCAGAACAGGAGGAGACAGCTAGATGCTGGAGAGGGCTGGGAGCCATTGCTTAAGTGTGGGTCTTAGGTGGTGGGCCTCGCTGAGCTTAAGGCCTCAGGATAGGCGGCTGAAGTAATCAACGCTTAATTTCCCACAGTCTTCTCTTGAGATTTTTTTTTGACTGTTGCCGTTTTTTCCCCACATTGAAAAAAACATTTTAACGAGGGGGAGGCTTTCTCATTCATCCAGTGTGTGTTTATTGAGTATACAACTATCACAGATACAATCAGAACAAATATTTACAGACTGCACGATGGTTCTTAACCTTTTTTTTTTTTTTTTTTTTTTTTTTTTTTTTTTGAGGGGGAAGTGTCACATCTCTTTTTTAAAAACTGATTTTTATGTATCTGGGTGGTCTGCATGTATGTTTGTGCACCACAAGTGTGCCTCCGATGACAAGGAGGGCATCGGAGTTACAGATAGATGGTGATGAACTGCCATGTGGGTGCTGGGAATCGAACCTCGATCCCATTCCAGAGCAGGCAGTGTGCTTAGCTGGTGAGCCATCTCTCCAGACTCTGGAGATTTTTGAAGATCATGACAAAAAAGTGTAGCTTCTCCCCCAAAAAGGATATACCATGAAATTAAAAACATACTTTTTTGGAAGCCCCATAAGCCCCTGCCTAATAATGGCTTCTGTTCAACAGAAGGAAAGCCAAGTGTTGCTTGGAGTGCCCACCCAGGGCTCGGCTGCCAGTGCGTGTACATGTGCGTGTGTGTGTGTGTGCGTGTGCGTGTGTGTGAAGGTAGATATAGCAAGAAAGAAGACAAAAATAGGCTATGCAGTGGTGGCACATACTTTTGATCCCAGCACTCCAGAGGCAGAGGCAGGCAGATCTCTGAGTTCCAGGCCAGCCTGGTCTACAGAGCTAGTTCCAGGACAGCCAGGGCTACACAGAAACCCTGTCTTGAAGAGTAGTGCCATGAGTACCACATGCATGCCTGGTACCCATAAATGCCAAGAAAAGGGCACTGGACCCCATAGAACTAGAATTACAGGTGGCTATAAGTTGCCACATGGGTGCTGGAAACCAAATCCAGTTCTTCTGCAAAGCATCAGACAAGAATACTTGATTTTGGGGGAGAAGGGGTAATGGCTATTTTTGGTTGACTTGACTACATCTGGAATTAACTAAAACCCAAGTGGCTGGGTATACCTGTGAGAGATTTGGGTTTTTTTTTTTCTTAATTAAATCACTTGAAGTATAAAGACCTACTTTTAATCCAGATCTTGTTTAAAAAGAATTATTTATTTTAGGTATATGAGTACAGTGTAGCTGCCTTCAGACACACCAGAAGAGGGCATCAGATCCCATTACATATGGTTTGAGCACCATGTGGTTGCTGGGAATTGAACTCAGGACCTCTGGAAGAGCAGTCTGTGTGTTTTTTTGTTTGTTTGTTTGTTTGTTTGTTTTGTTTTTGAGACAGGGTTTCTCTGTGTTGTCCTGGCTGTCCTGAACTCACTCTGTAGACCAGGCTGGCCTCGAACTCAGAAATCCGCCTGCCTCTGCCTCCCAAGTGCTGGGATTAAAGGCATGCGCCACCACTGCCCGGCCAGTCTGTGCTCTTAACTGTTAAGCCACCTCTCCAGCCCCCTGATTCAGACCTTTTAAGATGTGAAGATCCACCTTTAATCTGGGCCACACCTGGTGGTAGCCTATGTACAGGACAGGGAAGAAGGAAGCTTTTGTCTTTTCTTGCTTGCTCTTGCCCTCACTGATAAGTCCACTCGCTGCCATTAGACTGACATTAGAGGCTACTTTTTTGGCATTCTGGCCTCTATTAAAGACCAGCTGAGACATCCAGCCTAATGGACTGAACAGTGACTAAATTCTTGGACTTCCGATGGTAGACCACCATTATTGGACTACCTGGACCACAATCTATAAGCCATCTAAAAAAATCCCATTATATATATTATATATTGTATATAACTATATACTATACATAGTATATATGTGATATGTTCTATAATTATATAATATATACTATGTAATATCTATTAATATATTAATACTAATTATATTAACATATAGTATATATTAATGTGTATTATATATTAATACATACTAATCCATATTATTTAAAACATATTTGTATTATATATTTATTTATATGACTATATAAATATACATTTAATATATAATTAATATACATTAATTATATAAATATATGAATTAATGTATATTAATATGTGTTGTATATAATATATGTTAATATATAATTATATATGTGTTCATTCTATAAATTCTGTCCCTCTAGAGAACTCTGACTAATAAAGAGAGGTTATGCAGAAGTTGTATATGTTTGTATTCTTTGTCAGGTGCATTTGTGCATGTGTGTGTGTGTGTGTGTGTGTGTGTGTGTGTGTAAGCTAGAAGACAACCTCAACTGTTATTCCTTAGTCACTTTCTACCTTGTTTTTTAGGCAGTCTCATATTGGTCTGAGTCTCATCTGGAAGGCTAGGCTACCCTGCCAGAGTCTCAGGGATCTGGATCTGGCTAACACGTGGGTCCTGGAGGATCAAACTCAGGTTCTCATATCTGCAAGCAAACTCTTTACCAATAGAGTACCACCCCAGCCCAGGAATACATGTTAGATTGCAACCCAAAGCACACCTGACACCAGATAAAACACAGATGTACACATATAGGCATGTGCATCTGTCTTCTAAAGTGCTCTGGAATACTAAGTGCAATGCACTCTGATTATAAAAAAACAAAAACAAAAAAAAGTCAGGGGCCGAGAGATGGCTCAGCAGCTAAGAGCACTTGCTGCTTTTGCAGAGGACCCAGACTGAATTCCCAGCACCCACTCAGCAGCTCATAGCCATCTGTAAGTCCAGTTCCTGGTGATCCAGGGTACCCTTCTGGTCTCTGTGGACACGAGGCACACACATGATCCACATAAAATTAAATTTAATTTTAGAAAGTTGTCAGGATAGCATCCATTCAAATAAAATTAATTAAACATAAATAAAAAATCCTGTCAGGATACATGAAATAAATTTCCCAGTCCAGTGTACTCTGTCACATGAGACACACACTTGGGAGATGTCACTGGCTGTTCCTTCTGCCAGGAATGTCCTTTTCCTTGATTGTGCCTGTTACCCCCTATGTCCTGGAGTTCTCAGGTGAGCATTACCTGCCCAGACTAAAAGGGCCCTCTGGTTCTTCTCTTCCACGTACTCAACATGGCCTCTGCCACCATTTTTTTCTGGCTTATGTTTTTGTTTGCATATCTTCTGGTATTGTTTTGCTGTTTTTGAAGCGCTTTATGTCCCTGTATGCACGCATGCATGCATGCACGTATGCGTGTGGGGGGGGGCGCACACATGCCTTGGTGCTCATCTGATGGTCTGAGGACAACTTCCCAGAGTCGGTTCTGTCCTTCCAATAAGTCGGTTCTAGATACCAGAATCAGGCCATTGGGCTTGGCAGCAGACACCTTTACCAGCTGGGCCATCTCTCCTGTCCTTTCGATTGTCTTCCTGCCCCCTATGGCATGGTGAACTCCACAGGGACAGGGACCGATCAATATTGTGTCTAGAATAGTGCTTGGAGCTCGGGGATTTGTAGCACGAAGAGTGAGCTTCATTAGTGTCTACCCTCCTCCAGTCTCACCACTCCATCTACCGTGTCCAAGCCTGGACAGTGCCAGGAGCCCCTCCAACAACATAGTCAGTCCAGTGTCTGGACACCAGACACCACAGCATGTACTCCAGACTCCTAGGGTAGGTCAGGCTAGTTACCCACAATCCTATGCAGCAGAGAACAAACAATGGACTGTCTGACTGGAGTCCCGCCAGACGCAGTGAAGACAACCATGCTGGTGGACTCTCTGGATTTGCATGCTCTGCCTGTATTGTCCACCGCTCCTCTGTCCTCTGGGGGATTAGGATCGATGGTACACAGCACAGTGACAGACCTCACTCATGAGGTACCCAGATTGCATCCAAAGCCTGTCTATGACACTCACAAAGAAGCAGGTCGAGAGCCCTGTCTGCCTGGGATCCCGTCCCTCTCAGCCACTAACTGGGCGACCTTAGATCAATTGCTCATCCTCCCCTGGAGTTGTTTTGTTTTTTAACGGCTCTGATGAGGACGGCATTAACTGAATTACCTCACATTTTCCCTGTATGACTCCAGGAAGCCTTCCTGGGCATCAGGAATCTGGAGCCAACTGGGACTCTCCACTTGGCGCCCTTTCCTCATGACCCTGAGGGCTTTGAGCTAAGTTCAGTTTGGGGATGGAAGGCTCCGCTTTTAGCAGGCTGCGGTCCAGTCCTTGCTAAACTGCGACCTGAGGCAAGCCACGGTTGGGCTCCTCTATTTCCTCAGCAAAGCTCTCTGGGTTTTGTTTGCTTTTTGTTTTGTATTTTGGGACAGGATTTCTCTGGGTAGCCCTGGCTGTCCTGGAGCTCGCTCTGTTGACTGGGCTCCCCTCCACCTGGCAGAGATCTTCCTGCCTCTGTCTTTGCTGGGATTAAAGATGGGTGCCGCTGCCACTGCTGTACTCTGGATTTTTCAGCCAGGTTTGTGATCAGAACACGGACATTGTTCTGGTGGCCAACTTCTACCCCTTCAACCCGATCCTGTCTCCTGCAGGAGAGGACATAAAATTGCTACTGAGAGTCCCCAATTTTGTTTCTCTTTGTTTTGTGCACTGGGCCTCCAATCCAGGGTCTGTGTCCAGCTCTGTGATCTATGTGTGTGTGCAATGGGAATGAACATGTATGTTCAAGTATGTGCAGGCACACTTGCATAAGAGCTTCACATTTATTCATTTATGTATAAATACACTGTCGCTGTCTTCAGACACACCTGAAGAGGGCATCAGATCCCACTGGAGATGTGAGCCACCATGTGGTTGCTGGGAATTGAACTCAGGACCTCTGAAAGAGCAGTCAGTACCCTTAACCACTGAGCCACCTCTCCAGCCCGCATAAGAGTTTTAAATATGTGTTGTCTGGTTTTATGTCAGCTTGACACAAGCTAGAGTCACTGGAGAGGAGGGAACCTCAATTGAGAAAATGCCTCAATAGGATCTGGCTACAGGCAAGCCTGTAGGGCATCTTCATAATTAGTGATTGATGGGGCAGGGCCCAGCCCATTGTGGGTGGTTCTACCTCTGGGCTAGTGGTCCTGGGTTCTATAAGAAAGCAAGCTGAGTAAGCCATGTGAAGCAAGCCAGTAAGCAGCACTCCTCCATGGCCTCTGTGTCAGCTCCTGCCTCCAGGTTCCTGCTCTGCTTGAGTTCCTGTCCTGACTTCCTTTGATAATGAACAGTGATGTGTAAGCCAAATAAACCCTTTCCTCCCTGAGTTGCTTTGCTCATGGTGTCTCCTTGTAGCAATAGCGACCCTGACTAGGTTACGTGCTTTCTGGGAATCAAACTCAACTCCGGTGGTCGCAGGCCCTTTATCCACTGAGCCTTCTCCTTTCCAACTCTGTTTTTCTTTTTCTTTTCTTTTTCTTTCTTTTCCTTTCTCTTCTTTTCTATGCATGAGTATTTTGCCTATGTGAATGTCTATGAACCTTGTGCATGCCTGGTACCCATGGGCAATAGAAGAGGACATTGGATCCCCTGGAACTAGAGTTATGGGCAGTTATGAGCTACCTTGGGGGTTCTGGGAATTGAACTCCATTTCTCTCTAAACTACTTGAGCCATCTCTCTAGCCTAATGGCTCTATTATTCTTAAGAGACTTTTTGGGTTGTTTTTTAAGCTTTCTCTTCCTTTTCATTTCATGTAGCCCAAGCTGGCCACAAATGTACTAAGTAGCCAAAGGTGACCTCAAGCTTCTGATCCTTCTGCCTCCACCCTGGGTTACAGAGTGCAGAAATCCAGTTGGGGCCTAGCGCATGGCAGGCCTGCACTCTTACCATCTGACCTAAGTCCTCAGTCCTCAAGAGCCTCTTCCCTCCATCCAGCTTCCTCCATGTTGAACAGCAACAGTCTCATTTTGTGCTTTCACAAGGAGCTCAGCCCACCCACCCTTCCCCCAACACCGTTCTGCTGGGCTCAGCTCCATGACCCTGGCTAAACTAAAACATAGCCAAGAAACATCACTGTGTCCTCAGGACCCTAAGACTCAGATGATAACATTTCATTTTCAAGTTCTTTGCCCCTGCAAGCCTGGGCTAGACCTTCTCCTGGAATGACTTCCCAGAGACCTCTATTATGTTTTGTTTTTGTTTTCTGAGACAAGGTTTCTCTGTGTAGCCCTGGCTGTCCTGGAACTCACTCTGTAAACCAGGCTGGCCTTGAACTCAGATCTGCCTGCTCTTCCTCCAGAGTGCTGAGATAAAAGGCATGCACCACCATGCCCAGCCAGACCTCCTTTTTAACTCTCTGCCTTTGACACTGTTTTATTGGTAGTGATACCTGAATTCAGCTGGCTGGGGTAAGAGCCTCTCCTCATCCCTTCACAGCACTGTCTTTGAAGGAGAGAGCTGCAGTAGGCAAGCTGCAAACGACGGAGACAGAGCTGGCTTTGCTGACAAGAGGACCAAAGCCCCGATGTGGAGAGTTTCTAGGAGTGAAAGAAGACAGCAATATAGGGATGGGAGATGTAAGACACAGAGGCAAGCTGTCACAGTCACCATCTCAGTGCTGACATATGGGAGATGAGAGGCAAGTGAGGTGGGCAGAACCCAGAGGTGTTTTCTTCTTCTTCTTCTTCTTCTTCTTCTTCTTCTTCTTCTTCTTCTTCTTCTTCTTCTTCTTCTTCTTCTTCTTCTTCTTCTTCTTTTCTCTTCTTTTCTTCTTCTTCCTCCTCCTCCTTCCCCTCCTCCCTCCTCCTCTTCTCCCTCCTCCTTTTTTCCCTCCTCCTTCTCTCCCTCCTCCTCTCCCTCCTTCTGTTATTTTTTGTTTTTTCAAGACAGGGTTTCTCTGTGTTACAGTCCTGGCTGGCTTGGAACTTGCTTTGCAGAGCATGCTGGCCTTGAGACTGTCTCTCCCTAAAGATTTATTTATTTTATGCATTTGAGTGTTTTGTCTACTTGTGTTACATGCAGCAGCTGCCTGCCTATCACCTGTGGAGGTCAGAAGAGGGTGTTGGGTCCCTGGAACTGGAGTTACAGATGGTTGTGAGCAACCACATGGGTGCTGGGAACTGAACTCAGGACCTCTGCAAGAGCAACCGTGCTCTTAACCACCAAGCCATCTCTCCAGCCCCAGGAACTTAATTAAATGTTTCTTTCTTTTCTGTTTTTGTTTTCTTTCATTTTGTTTTTGTTATTGTTTGGGGCAGGTTCTCATGAGCCCCGTGCTAGTCTGAGGGTGACCTTAAACTTCTGCCCTGCCTGCCTCCACCTCCTATGTGCTGGGACTACAGGCCTGTGCCAGCACACCCATACAAACAGGAATGTTCAAAGACTGTAATAACGTGTCCCGGGGCAGCAGGGGTGAGGACTGGTCAGGGGAGGAAATGCCCAACACCCACGCCTGAGAAGTGGGAATCAGGAAGGTGTTACTGTGTGAGCCCTGTTTATTCTTTCCGAAGTCTAAAAATACAAGAAAAGGAAACACACACTCACTCGGAGCCAACCTGACCAGAAGTAGAGAGAAGCCGCCACAGCAGTGACTGAGAAATGAACTGGGAATTCAGGAATTTCAGGAACTCAGTGACCTGAGCCTGGAAATTCCACTCTGTGATGAGTGAGGTTTCCCATCAGGAGCCTGGGCAGGGCAGAGCAGGAACAAGAAGGTGGGAGAGGTGGCCTTCTGCCAACCCTGTTACCTCAGGGCGGTGGGGATGGGTCTCCTGTGCAGCCCTTCATTCAGCCAAGTGTTACAGCAATAATGGACATTACCACCGCAACCCCTGACCACAGGGTCACCAAAGGTCAACTGCCTGATGAAGAAATATTATCTCCACTTTACTGTTGACACAGAGGCTCAGAGAGGATTTTTTTTTTTTTTTGGTTTTTCGAGACAGGGTTTGTCTGTATAGCCTTGGCTGTCCTGGAACTCACTCTGTAGACCAGGCTGGCCTCGAACCAGAAACCCGCCTGCCTCTGCTTCCCAAGTGCTGGGATCAGAGAGCATTTTTAAAAACAAAACAAAACAAAACAAAACAAAACAAAACAAAAACAAAAACAAACAAAAAAACAAACAAACAAAAAACTGCCTAGCGTCTGAAACACCAGCACTGGGTGCCTTGCTGAGGGGGTTTTCAAGAGCCCCTAAGCCCATTAGTTAAGGGACCTATAGAGAATAGCATGCTGAATTATCGCTGAATTATCGCCCACCTTATCTCACCCCATAGTCAGAGGAGACAAGCAATGGTATCTCTTTCTAGCAGGGGTCTTCCAGCCAGCCCGTGACCCCTCGTGACCTCTACCATCCTGGGACAAGGCTTTGAAAGTAGGTTTAAGAGGTCTCCCAGCTGGGGTGAAACCGGGATCCGAGTGGCAAGTGGGAGGGAGTGGGCCGGGAAAACCACAGTGGGCTCCGGGGAGATGCCCGAACGGTGCTATTCTGGAGGACTACGTTCCTCCCTCGCCCCCTCAGGGTATCCTTTTCCGGCTGAGATTTGGAATTGCCCAGCCTAGAAGAGATGAAGGCCTCCTCCCTTAATTAAATGCCCAGGGGTTGCTATGGAAACTACAGCTTCCAAAACCTGGTCAGACAATGGGGAGAGGAGCTGTCTCCGGCCTAGACAAGTGAAGCTTGGGGGGTGGGGTGGGGGGGAGCTTATTGGCAACTGAGGTGGGAGTCAAATTGTTAGAAAAAAGGGGGAGGTACCAACTTAAAATTTTCAATATGGGAAGAGGAGGCCTTTGAGAAGCAGGAAGGGGTCTAGTCTAAGACATAACCCACTCGTGAAGGGGAAGAGGAGGTTGGGGGCTGGGAACTGCAGTCCAGCCGCCCTCAGAACTGAGCACCTTTTTTTTTGTTTTGTTTTGTTTCTAGAGGAGAAGGCCGGCCAAGTAAACAAAGAGAAGAGGCCAGAGGCCAGCAGGCCCAGCAATGAGGCTGGGGAGCTGAGTGATGCAGCCCCAGGGAGGGAGGGCTCTCCCCAGTCCCAGGGACAGCGACTTCACAGTGCTTCTGCATACACTGTCAACTGAGGCACAAAGGAGGCCCATTGGTGACAGATACACTCCCCTACAGAAGCCATACTCTTTTTTTTTTTTTTTTTTTTTTGTTTTTTGAGACAGGGTTTCTCTGTGTAGTCCTGGCTGTCCTGGAACTCACTCTGTGGACCAGGCTAGTCTCAAACTCAGAAATCCACCTGCCTCTGCCTTCCGAGTGCTGGGATTAAAGGCGTGCGCCACCACCGCCCGGCCAGAAGCCATACTCATTGGGGACACTCAGGCCCCCTCTTTCTCCCACTTCTACTCATTAGGACTCCTCTTTGTATCTTCATGAGCTTCTGTTTAAAGGTGGAGGGGTCATAGTTCGAGCCCCAGCACTGGGAATGTCAGACCTCCAAGGATTTTAGTGGGGCCATGGGTACTTTTACCTCATTTTGGAAACATTACATTGGGGTATCTTTGTGGCAGGACAATGCCCATGGAGACCAGCCTCTTACCCGATGCCTGATAGCTCTGTGAGGTTACAGCACGTGTCTTTTCATTTTTGTTCTTATTCTATAATGAACTTATCTACACAATTTATATTTAACTTGGAGGGGAGTTCTTAAGAGCTTCCGTACTGGCTGGTTTGTATGTCAACCTGACACAAGCTAGCATCAACAGAAAGAAGGAGCCTCAGCTGAGGGAGCAGCTCCATGAGCTCCAGCTCTAAGGCATCTTCTCAGTGATCAGTGGGGGAGGGTGGTGGTGCCATCCCTGGGCTGGTGGTCCTGGGTTCTATAAGAAAACAAGCTGAGCAAGGCAGTAAGCCCCAACCACCCAAGGCCTCTGCCTCAGCTCCTGCCTCCAGGTTCCTGCCCTGTTTGAGGTCCAGTCCTGACTTCCTTTGGTGATGAACAGCAATGTGGAAGCTGAATAAACCCTTTCCTCCCCAATTTGCTTTTTGGTTATGGTATTTTGTTACAGCAATAAAACACCTAAGATAGTTCCTAGGACCCTCAACAGAAAGGCTGTGTTGAATTATCTCCTGCCCTTACCTCACCCAGGGTCTCATGTGGCGCAGGCTGGCCTCGTTTTCTGTATGCAGCTAGGGAAGACCTTGAATCTCTGATCCTCCTGCCTCTAACTCCTGTGTGCTGAAGTTGTAAGTGTGAGCCACCATATCTACTGGGATTAGAGCCCAGGGATACATGATTGCTAGGCAACCACTCCATCAACAGAACTGCATCCTCAGCTCCCGAATTTCATTCCTGCTTTTCTTGCTATTTATTATAAGAAAGAGAAACCTGAGAGAATGTTAGGTGTGTCAAGCCAGCGCTCCAGCCAGGAAGTGGTAAAGCCAGAATTTAAACCCAGGTTTGTCTGACTCTGGTCACTTTTCTTTCTTTGCTTCAAAAGCTTCTTGGAAAAACTTCTGAGTGGGCCCACTCTGTTCTGATCCCTGCACACTCCCACTCACCGTTACCTAAATACTTCTATAGAGGCAATTCCCAACTCTAGGCTGGCTATTTAAAGAGTTTATGTATAACTTGACTGTTTGGAAGGAAAATGCATTTTTCTCAGAGGGGAAAAAATGTTAAATGGACCCAGAAAGGCCACTTGACCCAGAATACGAGTGACAGTGGTCCAGCTAGTCCAGGAGTCCTGGAGCCTCAATAATACAGAGAGGAAGGCATCTGGTTACATGGTGAGAAAAAACCCTTTCTCCTTCCTCATTCTGTGGATCTGTTTCCTGTTCTGTAGAGCACTTTGTGAGGATGCGGAGACAATCATAATGTGAGGCTGACCCCAGGGAATGTCTCTTAAGAAGGGACCAAGGGACAAAAGAGTTAAGGTCCTAGAGTTGAAAGAATTGATAGACAGGCTTGAAAAACCCTGCGTGGTGGTGGGGCAGCCTGAGCACATGTGATAGCTGTCTGCTCCTGTGAGGGGAAAGATGCAAAAGAAGAAGTGGGAGCCCAGGGTAAGAAAGGGTGGAGTCTGAGTAAATGTGTACTATGGACCACGAGGTGGTTTGAACAGGAACGCCCCCTACCTCAGGCTCATAGATTTGAACACTTGGTCATTAGGAAGTGGCATAACTTGAAAGGAATTAGGAGGCATGCCCTTGGAGTAAGTATGGCCTTATTGGAAAAAGAGTGTCACTGGGGGTGGGCTTTGAGGTTTCAAATGCTCTCTCACTCTCTTGCCCTTGCCCTCGCCCTCTCTCCCTCTTCCTCTCTCCCTGCTGCCTACAGATCTGGATTTAGAGCTCTCAGCTACTTCTCCAGCACCATGCCCACCTGCAAGCCACCATGGTTCCAGCCATAATGACAATAGATAAGCCTCTAATATGGTAAGCCAGTCCCAATGAAATGCTTTCTTTTATAAGCATTACCATGGTCATGGTATCTCTTCACAATAATAAAACAGTGACTAAGACACACAAGGGCCAATACCTCAGACCCATGGAAACTGAGAAAGCCTTCCTCCATAGGCTCAGGGTATGAATGTTGACAGAAAGCATCTCTTACAGCTTTCTCCTTCCAGGATGACTGCAGCCTGAGACAGCTCCCTACAGAGGCCTCCTGAGGAAAGTAGCTAGCTAGGCCCTCCTTCTCACATTTTACCTCAGTAAACACACTGAGGATCTGAGGTGTTGTATAGTTTGTACCACTCCATCAGAGAGAGCATGGTCTACCTGATCATCCAGCTTTTCTGTCCTGTGTCCATGTCTTTCTTCATCCCTTCGCCACCCGAATCTGGAGTCCACGACCAAGCCATACTGGACAGGACAGAGAGGGCATCAGATTTCTCTGTCGTAAGTGATGATGGTTAGGATGAGGATGCAGCCTACAGCCATACAACCTTGGAAGTACACAGAATGAGCTCCTTCTCCCATGAGCTGCCCTGGGGAGAGTGTTTTATCACAGCAACAGAACAGTGATTGATGCAGAAAGGAGGAACTGTATGGAGGGTTTTGGTGGTGGTGGGGACACAATTTTTTGAGCCAGGGTATACTCCAGGCAAGCCCTGAATTCATGAGGTAGTCCAGGCCGAGTGAAAGAAGAGTGTCAGGAGATTACATTGGCAAAAGAGATGGGGCTAAGACTTCACAGGCCACTGGAGGAGACCCCATGGTGCCCAGTGTCCTGACCTTAGTTCTTAGCTTTTTGTCTGTTCTTTCCAGCTCTGGTCTCCAACAATTCACACGGGATGCACAGACCCAGCAGTCCACAGTCCACACCAGCTGCACAGACCCAGCGAATTTGTTGGCACCCTTCTAGAGGCAGAATGTCCTTTTACTTTAGCAAGGGGTGGGTGATAGAATTCTCACAGGTCTTGGGTTGAAGGCTTAGTTCCGATCAATTTATCAATTTTTCCCTTTTGTTGAGGTGTTCGCGTGCTGTCTGTGTGTGTGTGAGAGAGAGAGAGAAAGAGAGAGAGAGAGAGAGAAAGAGAGAGAGAGAGAGAGTGTGTGTTCAGAGATGTCAAAGTCCAGGCTCAACCTTCTTATCCTCCTGCCTCAGCTTTCCAAACACTGGAATTCCAGGCATGCATCAGTCTGCCTGGCATCCCATTGCTGTGCAGCCTTGCTAAGTTGTTTGATTGCTCTGAAATCTCTTTCCAGGACTATAAAAAGAGGCTGACCCATCTTTACTCACTTACTGCCCAGCACTGCTTCTGGCCTCAACTAGGGTATTTATTTTTATTTTTCTGGCAGTGTTGGGATTAGGACCCATATGTATACTGGACAAATGTTCCACTCTGAGCCATACCTCCACCAACTTTAGCACTTTAAAAAGTAGGCAGAGGAGTTAGAGAGATGTCTCAGTGGTTAAGAGCACTTGTTTTTGCAGAGGACCTGGGTTCAATTTCCAGCACCCATAGGTTGGCTCACAACCAACTATAGCTCCAGTTGCAGGCTTTCTAAAGTCCCCACCTTTTTTTCAAACTTCTGAGGACACCAGACATATATATGGTACCGAAATATATACACGGGCAAAATGTTCATACGCATGAAATGAATCTTTTTTTAAATGTAGGAAGCGGGCTGGCTAAATGGCTCAGCAGATCAAGGAGCTTGCCAGCAAGCCTTACAACCTGAGCATGATCCCAGGACTCAGATGGTGAAGGGAGAGAGCCCAGTTTCCACAAGTTGTCCTGTGGCCTCTGCATGCACACTCATGCCTGCATGCACGCACATATGTGCGCACACTAAATAAGGAACGAGTACTTTCAATTCATAAATAAAAGGCGTTTCATTTCCATGATTAAGAGCTGTTCGGGATGGGGGGCTGCAGCTGCATCCAGGCACACCTGTGATGGTCTAAACCTTGCTTCCTCTCTGGTTCTATCCAGAGGCTGGGTGTTCTGCAGCCACTCAATTCTACACTAACCATCTCCTACATGGAGCCCCACTTCCTGGGTCCCAGCCTGTCTACCAAGATGAAATCTGGTACATTCCCAGCACTCAAGACTCACCCTTCTTTATCATCATCATCAATTATTATTATTATTGTTTTTATGAGTATGGGTGTTTTGCTTGCATACACATCTGTTCACCATGTGTGTTCAGTGCCAGAAGAGGCCAGAAGAGGCCAGAAGAGGCCAGAAGAGGCCAGAAGAGGCCAGAAGAGGGTGTTGGAGCCTCTAGAGCTCGAGTTACAGATGTTAAACTTACACACTGGCATCTGGCTACTTTCCTCTGTCCTTGAGGTGAGCTGCTGCTCCCTGATCTCGGCTTATTCTTGGCCTGCTTCAGGCGTTCATCCCTGTGGCCTTATTTCTCACTCGCCCTTTCCTGATACCTGTAGTGAGAATTTTGGTTTCTTTAAAAAAAAAAAAAAAGCCAGTTATGTAATGTGAATATGTTTTTGTTTTAATCCAGGTGTGGGATACAGGGCTGCTTCAGACTGTCCACAGCAGCTGTGATTTGTCTCATGCGCTGGCAGGGGTGTGATTCTGACATCTGCAGATAGTTTCTTGACTGTGTGAGGTTTGGAATTCTGGAAGGGGGGTAAGAGGGGGCACTCTGCAGAAAGGATATAAAATGCCAGAGCCCTGAGATGCTGAGAGGCTGCGATGGCTTCTGGTTGCTGATTGCTTTTTGCTGTTTGCTAGATTGCTGGATTGCTTGTTGGAGATATCCTGACTACAAAGTTGGACTTTCCCTAGGAACACCCCTAATCAACAGGAAGTCGTCTAAAGAGGTCTCTGCCCCCTTTCCCCTCTAACCTTCTTTCTCTTCTACCTAGTGTTGTGGGGTTGGAAGGAAGGAATTGGGGTGGAGAAGGGTGGTAGATATAAGAACCCAATAAAGTAGTCAAAAAGTACGGTTACAGTCATCTAACTGCACCATCTAAGCTGCTGCACAGGCCTGAGGTGGGCTTTCAGGTTTCTGTTCTCTTTCCTCAGGCCTTCATCCACGATTTCCTTCTGGCTTAGCATGGCTTCCAAAGGTCCTTGCAGACTTCAGGCTTCAGCCTGTCTCTAGCCTACCCTCCTCAGCAAAGGCTCCTGTGAGACCTTCCTCTGGGTCTCTCAGAACTCAAATTTCACTAGTCTCACTAGTTCAGCTGGTCCTCAAATTTGGAATATAGATATGTAGCTAAGGCTGGCCTTGAACTCTTGATCCTCCTACTTCAGCCTGCCTTAGGCTGGGATTGCACACCAGCCACTATGCTCATTTACCAAGTGGTTTTTTGTTTGTTTGTTTTGTTTTGTGTTTTAAGAACCACTTCAGTTATCTGCCTCTCCCACTTCTCTGTTAAGCAAGGCACAGTTACAGTTATCCACATATGATCCAGTATACAAAAGACCAGGGAGGAAGTTACCTGGTTCAGAGGTAGAATACTTGCCTAATAAATTTAAACCCTTGAGTTTGATTCTTAGCTTGTGGAGGAGGAAGCAGAGGAGGTGGGAAAAATGAGTCCAGTTTAGTGTTATTCATCTGAAAGTCTAGAACTTGGGAGGCTGAGGCAGGAGGACTGCCACAAGTTTGAGGCCAGCCTGGGCTACACACCAAATCCTGTCTCAAACAGAAAAGAGGGGTGGGTGTGGTGCCACACACCTTTAGTCCAGCTCTCCTGAGGGAGAGGCAGGCATATCCCTATGAGTTCAAGGCCAGCCTGGTCTACATAGGGAGTTCCAGGACAGCCAGGGCTACATAGTAAAACTTGTCTCAAAACAGAAACAAAACAACGTCACAAGAAACATTTGAACCTGTGAGTACTAGAACTGCTGTCTGCCTGTATGCAGATGTTCCCATGCCCCTTGGCTTAGCCCTGGGTGGACACAAAAGAAGGCAGGAAGACTGCCAGGCTGTGCTCTCCAGCCTTCTCCGAAAGTGCTTCTGGCAGAAGGACGGTCACTGCTGAGTGTCCTTTGGCTGCCATCTAACCCCTCTGCCCACCCACCACCCATTATTTTAGCTCCAATGGGACAGACACAGTTCTTCATGGCCACTCCCTTCAGTTGCTCCCTGATTCTGCTCCAGGCCATCCTCAAATGTTTTGTACTTCCCCACAAACTCTTGCTCAGCCTCAACTTCCCCACTAACTTTTGCTCAGCCTCAAATGGCTTCCTCTCCCCTCCTCTCCTCCCCTCCCATCTTCCTCCCCTCCCCTCCTTTCTCCCCGACCCTTTGGTATTGGGGATTGAAAGCAGTGCCTTGCAGAGCTAAACCAGTACTCTATTTCCAAGGCACACCCTCAGCACTAAAAAGGAGTGGTTTGGGTTTTTTTTTTTTTTTTTTTTTTTTTTTTAAACAGTCTAGCTTTCTTGCCTAGACTGGTCTTGAACTCACTCTGTTGACCAAGCTGGCTTTGTTGGGGTTTATCTTCCCTCCCCAGTGTTCGGAGTAGCTGAGATTACAAGCACAAGCCACCACATGCTGTTTTCTTTTCTTTTTTCTTTTCCTCCTCCACCTACCTACCTACACACTACACACACACACACACACACACACACACACACACACACACATACACTGTAGTCTTCCCTGGACCTACATCTTTTACTTCCAAGCCAGGCTACTCCTGTAGATTCTAGAGTCTAGAACAGTCCCTACACTCTGTCCAGCTCCCAGCATGCTGTCACAGATTGCATCATAACTCAGCGTTATTTCTTGGCTATTTTCTCGGGAGAGTCCCCTCAGGTCTGGTTTCCCTTCTGCTGACTCAGCAGATGTCGGGAACAGGCCCACCTACCAGGAAGAGCAGCAAGGGGGAACATGCGGCTCCCCCACCCGTGGCAGCCTGGTACCGGATGGGCACTCCGAGCAATGCTTTGCTTTCTTCCCATTGAACATAAGCCATTTTACACAAGACTATGGTCAGGCAAGGTCATTCCATAATAGCTGAAGCTGGAGATTTTCTCTCTGTAATCAGATCTGAATGGAAGCGAAAATAACCTGTCCCAGCCACAAGAATAAGAACATACTCGCCTGCCCCGGTTAGTATGGCTACTACTCCTCTGCAAGTCTTAGCTTTCGCCTTGCTCATCTCTCCTTGCTATGTTTCCCTTTCTGACAGCATCTGGCCAGAGTGAAGCCCCATTGCCTAGACTTTACTCCCAGATAATCGAAATTAAGTCGATCCCCACGTCTAACCTTAAGGTGATGTTGGTTAGGCCGCACTCTGCCGGGGTGTGTATCCTTGTTGAAATGAACCAATAAACTTGTTGCTTTTGAAAAGAAGGAAACAAAGACTGTGTATACTTCTATGTATTTCTCTAAGGAGCAAAGTCCCGTATTAATGCCTTTGAAATGAATTTCATGGTATTTAAGAAGCAGATTTTCCACCAGGCAGCGGTGGTGCATGCCTTTAATCCCAGCACTTGGGAGGCAGAAATAGGCAGATTTCTGAGTTCGAGGCCAGCCAGATCTACAGAGTGAGTTCCAGGACAGCCAGGGCTACACAGAGAAACCCTGTCTCGAAAAAACAAAAATAAACAAACAAACAAAAAAAGGAGAAGCAGAAGCAGATTTTCCTTTCAACTTATGTCCCAGGCAAACTTCTTTACTTTGTACCCTGTGTCATCTATTCCTGATGGGATTCTTCAGTCCTTGACCCTTGGAACATTCAAAATCTCCCCTGACCCAGGTAATAACATGGTCTTGGATGATCCTCTAACCAGATCCCTAACTCTCACTCCTCTTATGGTCTAATTACCTACCAGGCTGTTTGCATGCTTAATCTTTGAAAGGCAGAGACTTCTGGGATCAGAAGAAGTCACAAGCCCCCACTGTGGAGTGCAGATATATTCACTAAGTAGCAAGCTATATCAGGGATGGCTGGAGAGTGGACGTGACTCTCCAGACACGTGGAAAACACAGGTGGCAAGGTGCCTCGGGACAAAGAAGGTGCTGGGCTTGTGAACTTTTTGGTCAAGTCAGAGCGAATTTTAATTTGCTACCGCCCTGAACATCTTTGTGTATTATGTGTCAGCCCCAGAATGGGAGCTTATCAGAGTAATCAGAACCGGGAAAAAAAGATAAAGGTAGTTCTGAAGTTTGAGCACGTGGTGTTGTCTCTCTCTGCCTCTCAGTGTGAGTCTCTCTGACTCTGTCTCTCCCTGAGTAGAAAATATTATCCAGGTTTAATGGCTTTAAACTGTGTCTCCGGGGTTTATCCTTTTGAGAGGAGTAGGGGCAGAATGAGCCCATGGCAAACCTGATTCTAACTCAGCCAAGAGAAACTTCATCTCCATCTTTCTGTCTTAAGGCTCTTCGTAAGATTCGTTTTAAAGAATTAGCTTGTAAGTTCAAGTGGTGAAGAGAGCAGGACTGGGGTAAAAATTTCCTTAACTTGTAAATGACACTGTGGGGGATACGATTGGCAAGAGTCTCAATGCTGGGGAACAGTCAACCTGGTTTCTTAAAACATGTCACAGGCTGTGAGACAGCGCAGCAGATAGAGGTACTTGCTACCAAGCCTGACGACCTGCGTTCAATTCCCAGGACCCACATGGTGGAGAGAGAGAGGACCAACTCCCACAAGTTATCCTCTGACCTCCACAGGTGCCCCGCCCCCAACACACAAGTACTACTTAATCACAAAATTCGCAGGAAAATGCATGGAATTAGGGTATATAATATTAAGTGAGGTCAATCTCAGAAAGGAAAATAACCTCACGTTCTCCCTTGCGTGCACAGTGAAGCAGACCGTGTGGTAGACGAGTAAACAAATGCGCAGGAGGGCGCGAGGGCGCGATGTAAGACGTAGAAAAGAGAACAGGAAAGCTAAGTATGAAAAAATCAGGAGATAGCAAAGTACTTCACTATAGATAATAAACACGAGTTATGAAAAAGGATATAAAGCTAAATTGGCTTTCTACTTCTAACTTTGTCATGGATTTTTCATTTTCAGTGGAGAGTGTCTAAAAATACATTCCGTAGTGAAAGTGTAAGATCCAACATGGAGCCCCACAGCTTCCGTACCAAATGCTACGCTGTTTAGAAGTTCGCTGAGATGTATAGACTTTGAGTCTGACTAGTTTTTAAATTTATTTTGTTTTGTGTGTATGAGTATTTTGCCTGTGTGCGTGTACAAGCACTGCACATGTGTCAGGTGCCCACCTAAGTCAGAAGAGGGCACTGGATCCTCTGGAACCAGAGTTACAGATGAGCCACCAGTAAGTGCTGCCAATCAAACTTGGGTTCCCTCTGCAGGAGCAACAGCTGCAGAGCCACCCCTCTAGTCCTGCCCTGGTTAATTTTAGTGTGAAATTATTTTTTATCATAAAAATTATTTTTAAAATCCTTTAAGGCTGGAGAGATGGCTCAGTGGTTAAGAGGACTGACTGCTCTTCCAGAGGTCCCGAGTTCAATTCCCGGCAACCACATGGTGGCTCACAACCGTCTGTAATGGGATCTGATGTCCTCTTCTGGTGTGTCTGAAGAGAGCAATGGTGGTGTACTAAAATATATCAAATAAATAAATCTTTAAAAAGTCAAAACAAAACAAAAATTTAAAATCCTTTAAAAAAAGAAATGGGAAATCAGAACATTAAAAAAAAAGTTTCCGACCTGGCCATAGTGGTATACACCTCTAATCCCTGAGTTGGGGAGGCAGAGGCAGGTGGATCTCTGAGTTTGAGCCCAGTCTGGTCTACAAAGTTAGTTCCAGAACAGCCAGGATTTTTACATAGAGAAACCCTGTCTCAAAACAAAACAAAAACCAAAAAACCCCACAAAAACAAACAAAACCCCAACAAGCAAACCAAAAGTTTCAAGGAGAAAATGAATAATAGAAGCTATAAAAGAAAACCTATGGACACGTGCTGCCATCCCAGCATTCGGTAGGAAGAAGCAGAAGAACTAGAAGGTCAAAGTTATCTATGGATCCCAAAAGCTTAAAAAACTTAAAAAAAAAAAAAAAAAAAACCCTTTTAAACTGCACTCTTATTGTGTGTGCTTATATGTGAGTGTAGGTCAGAGGACAAGTTGTAACGGTCAGGCCTTTCACCACTTGGAACCTAAGGGATTGAACTCAGAGCATCAGGATTGGTGGCAAGTACCTTTACCCACTGAGCCATCTCTCAGACTTCTGGTTTGTTTGGTTTCTGATAGCCCAGGCTGGCTTCCAACTCGTTATGTGGTTGAGGATGACCTTCCTGATTCTCCTGCCTCTACCTCCTGCACATTGGGGTTATAGCTAGGCACCATCATACCTAGTTTACAGTCTGTTCATGTAGCCTAGGGATCGTGAACCCAGTGCTCTATGCCTGGATTCTTAGAGGCAAGTGTTTTATCTACTAAACTCTGTGTGTGTGTGTGTGTGTGTGTGTGTGTGTGTGTGTGTGTGTGTGAACTTCTCAAGTTCTGTGAGTAAAAGCACGCCTGTCTGGGTATAACTTTGCTCTGTGGAGATATAATACACATACTATAACAGTTTGCCAGTCTCAGCTGTGTGATTCAGTGGATTTGTAATCACCCTCTGTCTCCCTCCCTCCGTCTCCCCTCCTCCCTATCATCCTCAACAGAAAATATAATCTGCTTTCTTATATTTTCATTTTTGTTGTATCATATTTACTCTGTGTGCGCGTGCGCACCCGTGTGTGTGTGTGTGTGTGTGTGTGTGTGTGTGTGTGTGTAAGGCTGGGAGAGAACATAGAGAGAACGCTGAGACCTTTCATGTTGTACTTAGGGTTAAGAGAACACACAGGAACCCTACTGACTCTTGTAGACCTGCTAGGTGATCGAGCCAGAGGGTTGGGGCGGGCAGATTCTGAGGGTGGTCAAGCTGAAGGAAAGGACTCCAGGTTGAGACAGACAAGTCTTCCAGCTGTTCTGGGACTCTTCCAAATCACACTTAGTTCAGAGAGGCCACCAGGATGCTGGAAAGGGACAGAGAAGAATCCCAAAGACTGAAATTCATGTGAGGGCTGAGGATGAGGTGTCTGTCGAGGAAGGTAAGGTGAAGAACTTTCTAGAGAGCCTTAAGGAGGGGATAATCACTCAAGGTAACCCTGGATAATCCACTAGTTTCCTCGGTGACTTGAGTTTCAGTGTGATATTCTTGAAAAAAAAGAAAGAAAGAAAGAAAGAAAGAAAGAAAGAAAGAAAGAAACCAAACCAACAGAGTGGGAGGAACCCTAGGTTGTTGTTGAGGCTCACATTCTGCCTCAACACTTTGCCTCAACACTTTTGGGGCTAAGTGCTCTGGTCAAGAGAGAGAATGGGGCTCTTGGGGCAAGAGACTCGAAGAATGGAGACAAGACAGGGTGTGATTCAGTCTCTCTTCTATTTTCTCAAGTCTCTCTATTGAAGGGAATTCTGAGGTATTTATATACACAAGCAAAAGAACACAGGTGAAAACATTTTACCACGTGCACCATACAGCTGAGGTCACTAAACAGCAAAACAAGCTATGTGGGATAAACAATATATTTATCAGAGTGTGCTTCAGCTGTTATAGGCTTTTGCCGACCAAGTCTTTCATCAGGGTATATGGTTCCAGATGGCTGCAAAGTTGATCTAGCCGCTTTCTACTAAAGTCGGCTCCCAACAGGTTGTTCTCAAGTTTGCCCGAAATTGGCCCCCAATTCTCTGGAGGCTTCATGGGACTTCCTTGGTTGCCAGTGGCTTATATGAGCGGTGTACTTCAATAGCTCTGTCTAGTAGAGGGGTCTGCAGAAGCCATGGAGGCGCTGCATGCTAAGGCCAGTCGGCAGTTTGTAGTTTATCTCAATCTAAAATGATTGGTTTCCAGTTTCTAATCCCGGAGGCCCAACCCTGGCATCCAGGCTGGACTCTCACTAGGTAACTCTAATCAGTGCGTCAGAGTCTGTTGCTATCAGCCTGGAACTGGACCTGCCCTCGATTCATCCCTGACGCTGAAGCCAGGTCACAGAACAAAACACCTTGACACGACTCTCGCCAGGCCTGGCATGTGCAGCCTTCTGGCCAGCAGAAAGCAGCTTGTTTGGTCTTTCTCCTGTACCTACACGGAGGACTCCCTCGTTTGTTTAGTTTGTCTTTCTCTGGGTCAGGAACTATAGTTTTTTTGTTTTCTTGATTTGTTTTGCTGAAGGCGATTCCTGAGAAAGGGAGTCGGGCTGTTAAAAAAAAAAAAAAAAAAAAAGGACAGCAGGGGCTTCTATTAGCAAATTCCAGAAGTGGATCCAGTGTGAATAGGAACTATATAAAATTAAGGAGTCACCCTCTCCCCCAGAGATGCCACCTGTCCACAGTTTAGGCAGGTCCTGCCGTCTTCCTGGGATTCCGTAGCTCTTTATAGGTCTTGACACTAACTCATAGACACTCAGAGATCACTTAGCTTTACTTCCGGTCCCCTCCTGACCTGCTAACAGCAGCACAAAAAGCGTGGGAATCCCCTTCCCGGAGGAAGCCACCTTGCAGCTTTAACAGAAAGGGAAGGGAGGAAGAGGGCGCTGACTCGGAGTCTCCTACTATTGGCTGCTGCAGGGGATCCCACCTTAGGGATTGGCTTCGGCAGAGTCCGCCTCCTCCTGTGATTGGCTCAGTCTGAGACATATAACGGAGCCTCGCTGGCCTCCGCCTCAGTCGGAGACAGGCAGGGAACCGGCAACTAGGCGCTAGCGTGCTGGCGCGGACACTTGAGGCACAACCTCCTCCTCACTGAACCCGAGTCCACGTCCCTCCGAGGCTGCAGCCATGAAGGAGAGACGGGCACCGCAGCCAGTGGTGGTCAGATGTAAACTCGTGCTGGTGGGAGACGTGCAGTGCGGGAAGACGGCGATGTTACAGGTGCTAGCGAAGGACTGCTATCCCGAGGTGAGCTCCCCTGCCGGCCCGGGGTCGGTCCCCACTTGTCCGGGACAGCGGTCTCCTCCACCCGCAGGCCGCCCCCACCCTGCCTTGCCTCCTGGCTGAAGGACTGCCCTGTCTTGCTTCCCCTGAGACCTGACCCACTTCTGCCGCCCGGCCCGCTCCTCCTCACCTCTTTACCCATCATATCCCCTGCCACTTCCCTTCATCCCTGAGACCTGGAGGCTCCCAAGAGCCCGAGCTTCATTCTTGACGCAGTACCTGCCTGCCCCTTCTGTAAGGCTCTATGAGGGTAGCCCCTGGCAGGCTTCTGCTGTTTCGCCTGTTCACCTGTGCAAAGGGACTAGAGGGCAGAAGACTGAGGTTAAAACTGGCTTCTGGCTCTGAAAAAATGGGACCCATTTAGAGATGAGGAGAAAATGCATATGTACGCGTCTCAGACCAGCCAGGATGTGGGGGGCTTGTCCCAGGCTGGGGAGCGAAGGCCAGTACCTCTACCGTCCCCCGTGGATCCCCTCCTCTGGCTTCTCATCATCTGACACTTTAGTGTCTCAGCGCATGTGTAGCCAACACTTGGTGTGGGGGGTCTGAGGGCATGCTGCCGGGGTGTGAGTGTTCCCTGTCTCCTCACAGACATATGTGCCTACCGTGTTTGAGAATTACACAGCCTGTATGGAGACAGAGGAACAGCGAGTGGAGCTTAGTCTCTGGGATACCTCAGGTAAGACTGCCCACCCCCCCATGCCCCATCCTACCTTCATTGACTAGCTGCAGCTGCTGCTTTTTTAAGGGGGTGGGGGGGGAATCCACCTATGAGGATAGGTGCTTGCCAGGAGAGCAAAGGAAGGAATGTAAATCCTTTGGTTGGGGCATTGATGAGTTTAGATGAGCCTGGAAAGCACTGAACAAGCCTGGGGGCCACTTGGGTCTCTGGTCTAGTTCATCTCTGGATGGCGAGGTGAACGGACCCCTGAGTACTCCCCGGGAGCACCAGACGTCTCCTCTGTTTCTCTCTCTGCCCCTCTCTCACAGACACATTCTCCCTGTCTCTCTCTCATACACACATTCTTTATCTCTCCTCTCCCTCCCTCCCTTTCTAGTTCTCCAGAGCAAAGTTAAATGAGAGGTAGGAGGGAGGCAGCTGTGGAGGGTCCGGGAGCCGCCCGCCCGCTTTGGAGGGAGTGTTGCCTTCTCAGGTCGCTGCTGTCTGTTTGCCGCAACTCAGCCCTCTCGTCAGAGGCTGCGGCTCAGAGATGAGGCGATGCATCGTCGGTGTTTTGGAGGGTGGGGGAGACAGTATATGTAGGGCATGTCCATGCTGGGGTTGGTGTCCCGTGGAGTGCATGGGGTCTAGTTCTTACGGTTTCTCCCTGGGCTGGGGTGCGTTGGAGATGCCCTGTCTTTTGGAAATGTAGAAAGCAATGTTTTTCCCACTCTCCGCCCCAAACCCTCAGAGCTCAGCTAACATTTGCTTTGCTTCTGAGCCCTTCCCACTTTTTCTGCCCCAGTCCCTCTTTTTAACGGTCTGTCTCCAACATCATTAAAGAGTAAGGGCCGGCAATATGAGAAAGAAAAACCCATGCTTTACAAAAGAGGATATTTTCTACGTGCTGGAGCTGAGTTTACAGGGAAGCTGTAGATCACTGAGGCTTTCCTGCATGTGTGATAAATATGCCACCCCGCTTCTGTGAAGCGTCTTGTGCTTGCTCTCCAATTCGAGGTCTGGGAAGACTGGGAATAAGGAATGGGAAAACGATAGATATTTCTTTTGCTCTCCCCACAACCAAAATTCCTCAGGCGGGTACACAGTCCTCCTCTGCAGTTCCAGGAAAGGGGAAGCAGGGTTCTGGTTATCCTGGACTGCACTGTGCTGGCTGGATCGGACCAGAATGCAGCGTGGCTGCGTGATGTATGGGTTTTCTTCGGCTGTATCCTCCCACCTTCCAATCCTCCCTGAACCTTGCTGCAGCTCATCTCTCCTCATTACCACCCTCGCTGCTCACCCCCCCCCCGTCCCCCGCCCCTCACAGCCCTGGAATCCCAGCCCAGATAATGGAAAATCAACCAGGATGGTCTTTTTACCCCAGGTCACACCCCACCCCCTCATTTCAAAAGGATGGAGGCAATCAGCTCTCCCTGTTTTAAACCAGGTCCCTGTAAGGACAGAGGAAATGACAGCCCTGTAGGATGGAGCTTCCCTACGTTTGGGCCAGGGTTGAACCTGTTTCTGCTATTCACTTGCCGGTCTTAGGGGAGGGGGGGATTGCTTGGAGCCAAAATGGAGACCTGATCCCCTCCCCCTCTTCTTCCCTCAGTACCGAAGCACTCCCCTGCCTCAGTGCTGCTGTGGTCCAGCCCCCACCTCACCTAAGTATGAGATGGGGGTGGATTGCTGAAGGAGCAGGCAGCTATCCAACTCCCCTTACTTCTTCTTTTTTATGACCGACACCCCCACCTCAGCTTGGATTCCCCCCAGTTTCCATGGTGATGCAGTACAGGGAGAGGGGCTGCTTGCTATTCTAAGCACGGATTGTCTGGATTCCAAATCTGCTACTGTTCCTTACCCAGGGTGGAGGGGGCCAGGCTCAGCTCCTAGCATTCACCCCATTAGACCCTGGGTTTGAATTGCCTCTTCCCCTCTGTCAAGGATCCTTGCTCTGGCCTCAAACTTCACAGTTATTGATGTTCCTGGTCTTTGAGATCTGCCTCTCTGAGATCTGAGGGGTGGGGGCCACCGGATCCCCTTTGCCCTTTTCAGTGTGAGCTGACTTGGGTGGGTAGAGTAGAACCCAAAATCCAGCCGCTTTTCCCTCCCCCATCAACCTCCTCAAGTTCTGACCCCTGAGGTAAAGAATCAGGGCAGCCAGTTATGTAACAGGCAAGGCTACTTCTTCACTGGGAGACCCTAGAGCAGGAGAATGAAGCAGAGGGTTGGGCAGCAGGCAGGCTCAGGGAACCTGAAACAAATCCTTGTCTGTCTTTCCATAGGCACTGGCAGCATCTTCTGGGGCTCTGGTATGAGTAGATCTTAAACCCACTGTAGGAAACCCAGACAGACATGTTCAGAGTGACTCCACCCCCTTTGCTTACCCCTCTTTTATACCAAGGGAAATGGTGTTCCTGGCAGATGGTCATGTCCCAAGCGTCTATGAAATAGCTCAGTGCCCTGGTACATAGCTGGACGTGAAGGGATCAAGAATCACATTCCCCAGGGACCCCTGGACTTAGGCCTCTAGAGCAGAGAAGACGCAGTAGCTCATTCTCGGCTCTTCTCTTACACCAGGCTCTCCTTATTATGACAATGTCCGGCCACTCTGCTACAGCGACTCAGATGCAGTCTTGCTATGCTTTGACATCAGCCGTCCAGAGACCATGGATAGTGCACTCAAGAAGGTATGGCTAAGCAGGAGATGGTGGCGTCTGCTCATAAGCTTAGCTACTGGGGGTGGGGGAGGGGCATCGAAGCAGGAGAATCTTAAGTTCAAGTTTACCTTGGGCTGTGGAACCAGTTCAAGATCAGACAATTTAGTGAGACCCTGTCTCTAAATAAAAATCAAATGGAGCTCAGGATGATTTGCAGTTAGGGGGTGCTTCCCTTACATAAGCAAGGCCTTGGGAAATCCCCAGGATTGGGGGTGGAGGGGAGAATAAATGTATAGTGTCTTCCTAGAAGAACAAGAAGGGCCCTCGTCCCATAATCCTTCTGCCACCAGCCAGGAAACACTTGTTCTGCTTGAGGTTTTACCATTAGCTGTGTGGCTCCGGGTTAACCCTGGGTCTCCTTCCCCTCAGCCTTCTGCCTTTTCTTTCTCCTATACTAGCACCCAGAGGCCAGGCTAGGGGAGGTACTGAAGGCAGAGAACCTTCTAGTGATGTGTGGAATGAGGCCTTTTGGGAGCAGCTTCTGGACTGTGTGTGCTCTCGGGCCACTGAGTCAGGCTGGTCAGGGCTCAATTAGCAGCTGGGGGGGGGGGTCTGAGTGGCAGGATCTGCCTACACTGAGACATTGCAGGAGACACTGTGGGGCTTGCCTAGCTTCTTAAGGAAGAGGTTGCCTCACTCCAGCTACAAGTATCCAGGGCTTGTTTGCCTTTTGACTGGGGAAAGAAGACAGATACAAATCTTTTCTGTGTGGTAGGGAGTGGGAGACTTGCCCTGTGTTCCTGTTGGTGACTGTGCTGTTGACTTAAGGGACAGGATCCTGGGTTAGCACACTGGTGCCACCAAAGGCCTCATGGGCAGGAAGATGATGTAATTAGTGCAGCAGAGATGCCATGACTCAGAGGGAAGACTGGGACCTGATAATCTGAGCAGTGAGCTTGATGGTGCCAGCTGGACTCTGGGGATCTGTCTGCCACTGACTTCTTTGCCTTCTACCTCTCTTTTTGCTCCAACCCTCAGTGGAGAACAGAAATCCTAGACTATTGCCCCAGCACACGTGTTCTGCTTATTGGCTGCAAGACGGATCTTCGAACGGACCTGAGTACTCTAATGGAATTGTCCCACCAGAAGCAGGCGCCCATCTCCTACGAGCAGGTGTGTGTGGTGTGTGTGTGTGTGTGTGTACACGCACGTGCTCCTGTGGGTGTGCATGCACGCCTGTGCACGGGTGAGATAGAAAAGGCTATGGTGAGATAGAATTAGTATTGGAGGCTATCTATAAATAGCAAAATGTCCCCTGGGTTGGGGTAGCAGGAACTTACTTATTTAGAATCTTACCATAGGTTAGCCTGCAAGCCTCTCCCGTGTGTGTGCCAGCATTTTTTTTTTTTTCTGAAACCATATGTATCAGACTCATTAAAGATGCTTGTTAGAGCTGGATATAGTTTGTAATAGTTTGTAATCCCAGAACTCAGGAGGCGGCGGCAGAAGGGTTCCAAGTTTGAGGCCAGCCTGGCTACACAATAAGGCTCAGTCTCAAAAAACCAAAACCAAATTAAAACGAACAAACAAAAAGAAGTGACTGTTAGAATTTCAAATTCTGCATTCCCTGCCTGTAGAATAACTCTGGGAGAAAGATATGGAAATCTGTATTTCTCTGACAAGACCAGAGGATACTTTTTAAGTACTTGTTTAATTGTGTGAGTGGTATGTGCAACACACATGTGTGGACTTTCTTTTTTTTTTTGTTTTTTTGAGACATAGTTTCTCTGTGTAGTCCTGGCTGTCCTGGAACTCACTCTGTAGACCAGGCTGGCCTCGAACTCAGAAATCCGCCTGCCTCTGCCTCCCGAGTGCTGGGATTAAAGGCGTGCGCCACCACCGCCTGGCAATTTGTTGATATTTCTTATTAGAATCACCTGGGGGGACATCCTGACATGAGGGGCTAAAGGGGAAGGCAATTGCCACTAAGCTGATGACCTGAGTCCTGATCCCTGAGACCCACGTGGCGGGAGGAGAGAACTGGCTTCCTCAAACTGTCCCCTGACCTCCACATGGATGCCGTGGCGTGAGTACACACACGGACATACGGACACTCACATGAAAGAAATATGTTTTAAAAATGTTTTGGTTACCATGCTTGAAGCCCCAGGGTCCATCACTAAGACCTCAGGCCTGTGCCATCCCCAGACATCCCCGTTGCCTGGTCAGCATCAGTACACTTTTTAAAGCGTTGTAGGTGATTCTAAGGTGCAGTCAGTCTTCACCTTTGTGAATGCTGGCAGGGGCTGGGGGAGGACCGGCAGTGGGGTGACGCATGGAATCCTGATGTTTTGCTGGAGCGGACACTTGAGAGGGCACGTGATATTTGGAAAGAACACCATGCTGTTCCCTTAAGCCATTGCATTAATGACCGCACTTCTCCTACAGGGCTGTGCGATAGCCAAGCAGTTGGGCGCAGAAATCTACCTGGAGGGCTCGGCTTTCACTTCAGAGACGAGCATCCACAGCATCTTCCGGACAGCATCTATGGTGTGTCTGAACAAGCCTAGCCCAGTGCCCCCGAAGAGCCCTGTCCGAAGCCTCTCCAAGCGACTACTCCACCTCCCCAGCCGTTCTGAACTCATCTCGTCTACATTCAAAAAGGAAAAGGCCAAAAGCTGTTCCATCATGTGAAGCTGGAGCTGGAGGCGGGGGAGACAGGCCCCCACTTCCTCCCTTGGGGTGCAGAGGCACGGGGAGAGGGAGGATGAGACAGCTTAAGACACCGGATGTGACGTTTTCAGATGGCCACAGAGGGCTTTAGGAGACAGGAATGGAACTGAAGAAGATGTCAGGCCTGGCAGGAGGGCCTGACTTTAAGCAAGAACCATCACACCCCAAGCCAGGCACTAGGCTGTGGAGGGGGTCGTTACCCCAGTGTCCCCCTACTCCAAAGGAAGGACGGGTACTGGGGAGATGGGGACATGCTGGCCTCACCTTCGACATCACGCCTCTTCCACACAGCGTTCCCATGCAGGCTTGGGGTGGGCAGGGTCCTTGATCCCTTCCCTTCCCCTTTAAGAAGCGGCAATGGACTGGAGAACGGGAAGCCGGGAGGCAGCTCCCTTGGGGGCTTAACCCAGATGCTTTATCACTGAAACCAGGAGGGCGAGGGCTGACCAGACCTAAGAAGGAAACCTCATCTTTGCATAGCCCGTGCCTCATGGAGAGGTGGCATCATACATTCACATACTTCTCACTGAAGTCCCCGGGGCCCAAGGGAGAAGCCCCAGGCCCCCTTCTCTTGAAGAATGTGGGGGTGGTGGTGCTGTGGAGGCAGGACTGATGGAGGATCACCAGACTTCCTGCCCTTCGGGCGGTACAGTTGGCATTTGTTTTATAGACTCTCGTCTTTGGAATTGGGGGGAGGGGTGCGCTTCAATCTGTTATATGTTTGTGTTTAAAGAAGAAAACCTATTTATTAATGAAATATAACATATGAAAAAGTTGGTGGGTTTGTGTTGTTCTTTGTGATGATCAGGGAAAAGCTGTCTGGTATCCCTCTTTTGGGAGTTACAGTGGCTGTCTCTATGGTCCCATTTCTCTGAATCCCACTCACATCCTGCTAAGCCAAGAAAGAGCTCCTTGGTCCTGGAGTAGGGCTTCCTTCCATACCCCAGGATGCTGACACTGTGAACATGAGAATTGTATTGTTTTAAGGGGCTGTCTATGTAGGGTATGATATTCAGCTGAAGCCCTGGCATCCGTGGTTCTGGATGAGAGTAGCATGGGCCAACTGTCACAGCCAAAAATGTCTCTAGATATTACTGAATGTTTGCTGGATTAAGTCACTTCCTGTTGAGGACCACTGCCCTAGACCCTGGAGCAGCGGCATTCTCAACCTTCCTGATGCCTCATTCTGTGCTGACCCCCAGACGTAAAATCATTTCCTTGCTACTTCATAACTGTAATTTTGCAACTGTTATGAATCATAATGTAAATATCTGATAGGCAACCCCAGAGGGGTAGAGACCCACAGGTTGAAAACCACTGCCCTGCAGAGACTGAAGAGAGAAAGCTCACCTCAAATAGAGGATCAAGCTGCTGGGTCCGACTCCCAGTAGGTGCTACATAGACTAGTTCAAACCCCAGGGGTGGCTCCTAGAATTCCCATTTCCTGAGTTCAAGGAGAGGTGACTTTTGTTGTTGACTTTCCAATTCTAATATCCACTGATGGTAGCTCAGTTTAACATCTATTCCTTAGCGACTCACACCTCTTGTTCTCAAAGGTTCATAGAATAATAATAGAAGTTAAAAGTTATTAGGGGGACTGGGCAGATAGCCCAAGATTTAAGAACACTTCTTATTCTTCCAGAGGATCCAAGTTCTGTTCCCAGCATGCACACAGCGGCTGACATCTGTAACTGCAGCTCCAGGGATCTTGCGCCCTCTTCTGGCCTCCATGGTCACCACATGCAGACAAAACACCCATACACGTAAGATTAAAAAATCTTAAAAAGTTACTATGGCTAAGTATGGTGGTGTGTCTTAGAGTTTTACTGCTGTGAACAGACACCACGACCAAGGCAAGTCTTATAAAGGACAACATTTAATTGGGGCTGGCTTGTAGGTTCAGAGGTTCAGTCCATTATCATCAAGGTGTGGATATGACTGTCCAGGTAGGCATGGTGCAGGAGAAGCTGAGAGTTCTGCATCTTCATCTGAAGGCTGCTAGCAGAATACTGACTTCCAGGCAGCTAGGGTGAGGGTCTTAAGCCTACACCCACAGTGACACTCCGTTTCCAACAAGGCCACACCTCCAAGTAGTGCCACTCCCTGGGGCAAGCATATACAAACTATCATATGGTGTATGCCTGCAGCCCAGCATTTGGGAGGCTGAGGCAGGAGGATTGAGGCAGGAGTCAGTCTGTTCTATGATGTAGCAAGATCTTGTCTCCAAAAGATAACTTATTTTTATGCATCTATTCTTTAAAAAGATTTCATTTTATTTTTAATTGTGTGCACGTGTGCATGTGTTCATCTGAATGCAGGTGTCCTCAGAGACCAGAGGCATAAGACCTCCTGGAGCTGGAATTAACAGGTTGTTATGAGCTGCCTGTACTATGTGGGTGCTAGGAGTTAAACTCAGATCCTCTGCAAGAACAGTCAGTGCTTTTAATTGCTGAACTACCTCTTCGGCCCCATTTTATGCATCTGCTTTAAATAATCAAATTTAACCTTCAAAATAAAACTAGATAATATTTGTTTTATGTTTGCTGTGTGTCAGAGCACTTTGTATATCTGTGATAACCTTTGGAACGATTACCTATTTCATTATACAGGCAAGGTGGTCTCGAGAGCTAGGTGTGCCCAAATCACGCAGCCCTGGAGTATTTAAGTAAGGGTACAAATCCAGGAAGTGTAGAACTCTGGGACTTTTTTTGGAGACAGGGTCTTACTACTATATATAACCAGAGGTGACCTAGATGTCACAAAAACCTGCCCATGTCTGCCTCCCAAGGGCTGGTATCAAAGATGTGCACCACTATGCCCAGCTGCTGCCGCCTAGGATGGTTTCAAGTTGCAAGCTACCAGAGGAATTTCTCCAGCCGATCCTCCTGTCTCTACTTCCTGAGTGTGGGGATTCCCAGGCTGTGCCACCACACCACACCAGGATACCACGTCTAGCTTTTAAATGTGCACTTAAAATTTGTTTTCTTCTTTTCTCTTTTGTCTTTTCTCCTCTTCCTTGCCCATCTTGCTTTCAATTTGCTCTCTAGAGCTCTCTCTCTCTCTCTCTTTGAGGAAGTACCCTTTGGATTGTCCAGGATGGACTCCAGCTCTGGGCTCAGCGATCCTCTCGTGCTTAGCCCCCTGAGTGGCTGGCTCTTGACACTATATTTGGCAACATAATGTGGTCTTTTCTTGTTTGTTTGTTTTGTGGGGGGGGGGGATAGGAGTTGAAACTGGGTCTTGTTTTTGTTTTGGTTTGTTTTCTTGGTTTTTGAAGACAGGGTTTCTTTGTGTAGCCCCCGGCTGCCCTGGAAATCACTCTGTAGACCAGACTGGCCTCAAAGACACAGAGATCTGCCTGCCTCTGCCCCCTCCATTGCTGGGGTTAAAGGCATGCACTACCACTGTCTGGGTCTTATGCAGCTTAGATTGGTCTTGAACTCACTATGTAGCAGAGAGTAACCTTGAACCAATGTCTGATACTTCTACCTTCACTTCACAAGTGCTGGTAGTACAGGCATGTATCAAGAATATGCACTTTTAACTGCCTTGCTAGCCCATCCTGTAAAGCAAGGAGTATTATTATTTTTGTTTTATAAGTGATGTAAGAGAAAATACTATCTACTATATAATATGCATGTTTATAGTGTATATTTTATGTAATCACATTATATAATATAAAATTCACACTATATAGCATGTAATATGTTATTTAATAAGCTAATATGTAATATGCATATTATATATTTTATATATTATATATAGTATATAATATGCAGAAGATCAGGATTCAAGCCAAGTCTCACTGTTAACTATATTACATGTACCCCTTATTGTTAGCCATGTTGCTAAATAGGAGAGTAGCTTTGATCCTTACTAAATATAATCTCGAGGGCTGGAGAGTGGCTCAGTGGCTAAAGTGCTTGCCTTGCAAGCATGAAGGTCTGAGTTCAAATCCTTGAACCCACATAAAGCTGCATGTGCTACATGTCTGTAATCCCAGCACTTCCACAGTGAGATGGAAGGTGAAGACAAGATGACAAGACGATAGCCAGGGACTGAGACTGCAGGTTGTCATGTGACCTCCATGTGCATGGCAAGCCTGTGCCTATACACATGAACGCACATCACACATCACACCCAACACAAACATAGCAACAGTAGTCTTCATAATCATAAGAGAGCTAGAAAAGCAAAGTCATCAGGCATCCAGCAGACTGGCATCTTTCTTAGCTGTGTCCTGAGAAGTACAAAGTACTAGGAGATTGTCACTGTGAACTCAGACCAGCCTTTTTATCTTTCTGAGTCTCAATTTACTCCTTTTAAAAAGCATTCATTTAGGGCTTAGAGAGATGGCTCAGTAGCTAAAAGCACTGGCTGCTCTCCCAGAGGACCTGGGTTTGATCCTCAACAACCACATGTCGGCTCACAACCCTCTGTGACTCCAGTCGCAGGGGATCTGACACCCTCTTCTGGCTTCCTTATGCCCCAAGCACCCGTAAGTTTCCCATATATGCATACAGGCAAAAAAAGAAAAAAAACAACAAAGCATACACATGCAATTAAAATAATAAATCTAAACAATCATTATTGTGTGTGTATACAGAACAGTATTCTGAAAAGGGGAAAGGTAAGGTCTCTGAGGTCACATGAACCCGAGGGATTCAGATCCCCTTCTGTTTTTTAGATTTGTGGACTCAGAAGGCAGATGCAGTAGGCTACACTTTCCTTGTTACTAAAATCAAAGAATTCCCAGCTTATACTGTTATGTTGACTAAGTAAGACAAGAAACCTTAGCCTAAATGTCAAGCCTGGAGCCGGACACTTGGAAGACTGTCAAATAATAGCAAAAGGTTTTTAAAAGTTCCCACCTATCTTTGGCCAATCATTTTTAAATTTTGTGTGTGAATGTGTTTTCTTCTCCTCCTCCTCCTCCTCCTCCTCCTCCTCCTCCTCCTCCTCCTCCTCTCCTCCTCCTCCTCCTTCTTCTTCTCTCTCTCTCTCTCTCTCTCTCTCTCTCTCTCTCTCTCTCTCTCTCTCTCTCTCTCTCTCTCTCTGCCTGTGAGTGGAGAGCCCTCTAGTGTTCATTATACCCACTAGATTCAGACTGACCTTTGAGAACTGAAAGAAAAACCAGACCTGGGGTTAGAGAGATAGATGGCTCTGCGGATAAGAGCACTGGTTTTTCTTCCAGAGGACCCAGGTTCATATTCTCAGCATCCATACGACACCTCACAACTGTCCATAACTCCAGTTCCAGAGGATCTGACACCCTCATACAGATATGCATGCAGGCAAAACACCAATGCACATAAAAATAGAATAAATTTAAAGAATGACCAACAACTACGTGGGATTAAAGCAAACCTGAGGATGGAAAATGTTGTGAAAGGAAGCAGTCGGTACCCCGGTTAATCTCAACCATCCTAGCACGCACAGTTTGCCTTCTGTTTCAGCGGGTGCTGATGGTAGTTTGAACCAAAGAGGAAGGAAGTGAGTATACAGTGAGCATATGACTAGAAGAAAAATTCAGTGGACTGATGTATGAAGAACCTGAAGGAAGTAATCAACAATAACATGTAGCCCAAGTGGGCAGTTTCTAAAGATCACGAAAACGAGGAAACCAAGGTCCCATCTGGAATGTTGCGTAAATAATAAGACACTTTAGGAGAAAGTCCTTCCAGGGAAACCTTTGGAATGTTAGCTTATTATTTATTGGGAGTAGGGGAACAGTTTGGAGTTGTTAAGGAATTCATCCTCCTGGGAGCCTAAGGTTGCTAAGATACCTTCCCACGATTGGAGTAGCTCTACTGTGAAACTGTACTACCTTCATTGTGAAGTACTAAGCTACTGCAGTGAACTAATCTTTAGTTCATTATCTTTCATTCATCCAGGGAGGCAATAACCTCTCTCACAATTTTTGTAAAAAAAAAAAAAAAACTTTTTCAAAAAAGCAAAATATTTGTTACCGTATAAACTTTCCCGCTGAAAGCTGCCAGCTTTGACTGAAGTTAACTGCAATATCTACTAGAAGATTCCAGAAAGATTGTGCTGCGAAAGAACCTTTTAAGTCGAAAGACAAGACTTGGGAAATTCTTTCTTCTACAGACACGGAACCTTCGGCGAACCACATTACCCAGAAGACCTCGCGGCCCGGCCGGCCCTCGGGCGGTGCATTCTGGGATTAGTAGTTTTAAGGGCTTATTCGTCAGCTCGCGCAGTGTAGGCCCAGGAACTCGCTTTCCCGGCTCCCCGCGCGGCCACGGTACTCCTCCGTGATCAGGAAACGCGAAAGATGGCGACTGTTCGGCGACGTTGAGGCCGCGTTAGGCGGTTTAGGCGCGGGGTGGTGAGTCTTGGCGGTGGAGGCGGCTCCCACGAGTTTGGAGAGTGGGTGAGGAGCGGGAAGATAGCCGTAGCCTCAGCCTCTGGAACCGGACGGGGAAGAACGCTTCAGGGAAGGGGCACGAGCCAGGGCAGCTCTGGCGGGCAAGAGCGAAGGGGCGCGGGCCCCGGGAGCGGTGTTGGCTGCCCGGGGCACAGGCCATCTCCAGGACTGTATCATGCCCTAGACTTTGGCCCTTGGACATCGCGCTTGCTATTCGTCAGTCTGACCTAATTCTTGTTCCTTTACTTCGGCCAGACTGGAACTCTGATGTGCTCCCAAAACCCACTCCATGCCTTCCGGCTTCGGCGTTGCCAGTATTATTGCTTTTGCCGGAGAATAGTTCTAACCCTGACCCACAGTTGCACATCTTCAAATTCTACCCATACTTTAAAAAGAGCCACGTCCTCTGGATCCTTCTATATCCTCTTTCCAGAAACGGCAACTTTGGATTCTTCGTCTGAGCGTTCTTATCTTGTCGTGTCTCACGCCTTCTGCTGCTTCCTGTGGACAGAATTTCATTTTGTAATTTCCACAGGGCCTATAACCGAATCTTGCATATAAAGTAGTGCTTCGTTAACAATTAGATGAAGATAATTGGCCTTTTCTCTACAAAGAACTGGGAAGCACGGCCAGGGTCTTTTTGAGACCGGGTCTTCTATAGCTTAAGCTGGCCTTGAATTCACTATGTAGCTTAAGTCTGTTCTTTGAACGCTCAGTACTGCCTTCTTAGTGCTATGATTACAGTTGCGGACTACTAAGCATTTTCCGTAATTAAAAAAAAGTCTACATATTTCCCTGTAAGCCACCAGAGTAATTCTTTTCTTTTCTTTTTTTTTCTTTTTCTTTCTTTTTTTCTTTTTTTCTTTCTTTCTTTCTTTCTTTCTTTCTTTCTTTCTTTTTTTTTTTTTTTGGTTTTTCAAGACAGGGTTTCTCTGTGTTGCCCTGGCTGTCCTGGAACTCACTCTGTAGACCAGGCTGGCCTCGAACTCAGAAATCCGCCTGCCTCTGCCTTCCAAGTGCTGGGATTAAAGGCGTTCGCCACCACCGCCCAGCGAGTGATTCTTTTCTAATGTGATTTTTGGTTGTATCATACTCTGCTTAAAGTTCTAATGTTCTCATTGAGATTAAGTTGAATTTAAAGTTAGGGGCCTTTGCCCTGGCCCCTAATGGTGTGTTTTGCTTTTATTGCCAGTTCCCATTTTCTCCCAGACAAACATCACTCAAGTTTGTAGTCTTTTTCTTTCTTTCTTTTCTTCTTGTTTTCCTTTTTATCCTACAGCTGTAGCGAAAGCCACTATAACTTCCACTTCCCCCAAATCTAGTTCCTACTCCTGGTTTTAAGTTGAAATTCAAGTACCTTTGCCCCGGTTTTTAACAGTTTCATGATTTGACTTCAACTCATTCATCTTTTTCTTTTCCTTTTCTTTTCTTTTTCTAGTATGTATGGCTGTTTTTCATGTATTTATGTTTGTGCACCACTTGAGTGCCTGGTGTTTGAGGAGGTCAAAGCAAGGTGTCGGAATCCCCTGGAATTACAGGTGCTTGCCAGCCATCGTGTGGATGCTAGGGACCAAACCCGGGTCCTCTGGTAGAGCAGCCAGTGTTCTTAACCACTGACCCATCTCTCCAGCCCCTGACCTTGTCTTTGGTTATTTGTTTTATTGTTTGGTGGTAGGAGACCTGTGTGCAACGCGTAGACATAAGAGCACAACTTGTGAAGATGAGTTCTCTCTCTATCATGTGGGTCCCAAGGATCAATCTCAGATGGTCAGGTTTACTAGCAGGCATGTTTTCCCGTTGAGCCTGCCTGTGGCCGTCCCACTGACCTTCTCTGGAATCAGCGTTACCACCGGTCTGTACCCACTCAGCCTCGGTCTCTGGAGAGTGTCATGCTGAGCCGGTCGTTCCCTTGGTGTTGCTGTCTTTCTCTGAACTCTCTTTCCCGATCATCCCACGGGTGTTTCTTCTACCGTCAGATCTCAGTGTAGATGTCAACCTACGAAGTCTTCCCTGAGAGTTCCTTCTTCACCTTTCCATATCACATTACTCCGTCTGGTTACCTTTTTGGAGCTCATTCCGAGTATCTGAAATAACTGCTACACTGGATTCATGCCTCGTGAAATCAGAGAGTTTGTGTTAGTTACAGTGTCGTCTCCGGGACCCAGAACAGCTCCTGCACTAGAAGGTGTTCAGTGCATACTTGTTGAAAGAGTGAGGCCAGATGTGGTGCATGCACTTCTAATCCCAGCACTTGGCATTAAAAGCAGATCAAGGCAGATCTTTGTGAATTTGAGACCATCCCGGTCTACATAGTGAGTTCCAGGCCAGCCAAGGGCCACATAGAAAGGCAATGTCCCAAACAAACAAAACAAAAACCAAACAGAAAAACCTAAGGATGCTTTATAAAAAAGCATTTTTTTTTTCTTTTGGGCTGTTTTCTTAGGGCTATAAGTAGGAGAACCATTCTGTGAAATGCATGATATACTGATTTAGACTGTCCCATCATTTTTTGGTTAATTGTGAGATAAAACTTGAGAAAATGCTGTTTGTTGGTTTTGGTTTTTTCATCCCCACATTTTCCCTTCTGGCACCGGAGAGGAGGATTGTAACAAAATGCTTAGGGCATTGATGTTCCAGCCACATCACCCGGGAATCAAATACACTCTTAGGATGATGGGCCCAAGTCAGGGGTGATGAGGGGATAGCGGCGGCTTCGGACTTGTGTGTCCTTTAGTCCCTGGGTAAACTCGCATTTATAGTTGGAGAACAGTTGCCAGTGTGCTGTCCTGTGCTGTGCTGTGCAGCATACCCCAGGGAGGAGGGGAATAGATCAGACTCCTGCTCGAACCTCTCAGGAGGACAGTAGAGAGGCCTGTCTACCTAAAGAAGACAGACCACCAGGCTGGGAGACCTGAGGAGACATTGTCAGCCTATCAGTCAGTCACTTCTGGGACTTGTAGTTGAGACACTTTCCATTGCTTAATGTTTTTATTGAAATAATTGTTGTTTCCCAGGCAGCTCCTGGGCACCCTTCACGTTTTTCCCATTGCTTAACTAGAGGTCCAGTGTGTGTGTGTGTGTGTGTGTGTGTGTGTGTGTGTGTGTGTAGGTAGGTAGGTAGGTAGTTCAGAAGTTGACATTAGGGCTCACTGTCTACCATATTTAATTTAATTTAAAAACCCTTGACATGTCACATTTATTTATATTCTGTGTGTGTGTACACATACTCACTTGCCACAGTGCACGTGTAAAGGTCAGAGGATGAGTTTGAGGAGTCAGTTATTCCTTCTACCGCGCAGGTTCCGGGAATCAGACTCAGTCTGTCAGACTGGGCACAGAGCGCCTTCCCCCACAGAGCCATCGCAGTGGCCCTCTGCATTATCTTTTCACTGAACCCAGAGCTCATCAGCTTGGTCAGGCTGCCCACTGGGCTTCAGGGTCATCTGTCTGCCCAAGTAGCTCTGGGCATGCAGCATGTCTGGTTCCTCACATGGGCACTGGGTCCAGGTTCTGGTCCTCATGCTTGTGCAGTGGACACCTGAGACGAAGCCATCTGAGACCAAGAGGTGCATTTCTTTAAATCTGAGTAAAAGTGTTTTGTTTCTTGTTTCTCCTCTGGTTTGTTTTGTGTTTTGTGGTTTTGTTTTTTTTTTTTTTTTTTTTTTTTTTTTCTGAGACAGGGTTTCTCTGTGTAGTCCTGGATGTCCTGGAACTCACTGTGGACCAGGCTGGCCTCGAACTCAGAGATCCGCCTTCCTCTGCCTCCCAAGTGCTGGGATTAAAGGCGTATGCGCTACCACTGCCTGGCTTGGGGTTTTGTTTTTTAAATGGTGTTGATTACTTTTTGTTTTTGAGATAATAGTCCCGGCTAGCCCTGTCTCAACAATCAAATAGTGAATATATAAGAGAAATCACAAGGAAATTACAATATAGTGTTATAGTACCGGCTTTTCAAGATAGACTACCAGGTCTTTGCTATTTAGATCTTGTGTTACCTCAAGCAAGTTAGTGTATGCACCTGTGCCTCAGTTTCCTCATCTGTGAAGCAGGTATACTAATACATGTATTGGTAGCTTTGCCAAACTGTACATGAGGAGTATTTGTCTTTCTCACCCAGATGGCAGGAGAACTGGCTGACAAAAAGGACCGAGACGCATCACCCAAGGAGGAAAGGAAGCGATCACGGACTCCTGAGAGAGATCGCGATAGAGATCGGGATCGGAAGTCCTCCCCGTCTAAAGACAGGAAGCGGCATCGCTCACGGGATAGGCGTCGAGGAGGCAGCCGGTCTCGCTCTCGGTCCCGTTCCAAGTCTACAGAGAGGTAAAGTGACTTTGTATTCTGTTACATGAGGAGGGGGCAGGGTATGTTTGACACCTGCAGTGTTAAACAACTGCTTTTTGTACAGGAGCCTCCCCTTGTCCCAGGTGACCTCCAAGGACACTCAGCATTCCCGTTCCTTTTTCCTCTGCTTTTCTGAAGTGCAGTCTCACTGTGTAGCCCTCCTGAGGCTGTGTCTATAGAGTTCCCATGGTAACCAGCTGAGTGACTAGTTCCTGAAGATGGAAAATGAGCTTTTAGTGGAGATGCAGATGGTCAAGGCAGATGGCTTACCTGTTCTCACAGCCCCTGATCTGCCCTCGCTACTAAAACATAACTCAGTGACAGCGCTCGGGAAGATCCTCTTAAGATCAGTATCTGTGCTGTCAAGGGTCAAGCCTGGGCTCAGTGGTAAAGCACTCGCATGCGAGCATGATGACCCGAGTTAGGATCCTGAGCACACAGGTAAGAGTTGATGTGGCAGTGTGCACCTGCAGAGCCCCTGTGGAGGGGCTTGCCCAGCTAGCCAACCAGCCAGCCCGTAAGCTCCAGGTTCTCTGAGAAATCCTGTTTACAAAAAAGCAAGAGGGCTGGAGAGCTGGCTCAGCGGTTCAGAGCACTGACTGCTCTTCCAGAGGTCCTGAGTTCAGTTCCCAGCACCCACATGGTGGCTCACAACCATCTGTAATGGGATGCTATGCTTCACTCCAGTGGGTCTGAAGGAAGCCACAGCGTACTCACATACATGAAATAAATCTTAAGAAAGAAAGAAAGAAAAAGGGAGATGGCTGAACAGCTCAGAGCGCTGACTGCTCTTCAGAAGGCCCAGGCTTAATTCGTAGGCTTCTGAACACCTACATGGTGGCTCACGTCAGTCTGTATAACAGGAATCTACAGTTCAACAGGATCCAGAGCCCTCCTCTGGCCTCTTATGGGCAACAGGCACACATGTACTTGTGGGCAACAGACATACTTGTGGGAAAACACACATAGAAGGGGTTTTATTGTTGTTGTTGGTGGTGGTTGGTTGGTTGGTTGGTTGGTTTTTCAAGTGAAAGGACTGGAGAGATCTCCCAGTGGTAAACATAAGTACCTAAGTTCAAATCCCCAGCATCCAAGTAAAAAAGCTATGAATGCCTGTAATCCCAGAAACAGGCAGGCTCCACGAGGTCATTAGCCAGGCAGATTAGCCAGAATGGTGAGTCTCTAGTCCAGTAAGAGACTGTTAGTCAGGTTGTCTAGACTCAGTAAAGGGATGGACTTAGCAAAGTGAGGGCATGCAGGCAGGGCAAGGCTTCCTTCTCGTCCTTAAAGGAGCTTCCAGCAGAAGGTGTGGCCAGATTAGATCTGACTAAAGGCTTGTCTTCCTACCTCAAAGATTTGGACTAGAGTGGGTCTTTCTACTTCAGATTAAGCAAAAATCCCTCACAGATGTACCCTCCATATTTGGGTTTTAGTTCCAGACATGGTTAAGTTTACAACCAAGTATAGCCATCATAGAGACCTCATGTCTAATGCCAGGAGCTGTAGAGGAAGCCATCTGACGTCCTGCTTGTACTGCATACTGCCATGCATTCATCATGCACATACACACCGTACGCATGCGCACATGTGCTCACACGCACGCACGCGCACACACATGCACATGCACGCACACAGAGATCTTACTAGAATTTCCTCAGAATTTCCCTGAGAAGTGCATTCTCCAGTTTGTTAACCGTTACTTTTAGGAGAAGAGAGCATAGAACCTTCTCAGGCCTCAGTGAGGTAAGAAACTGTAGAGCAACCAGGGATTTCTTCAATGTTCTGTTTTCCAGGGAGCGACGGCACAAAGAGCGGGAGCGGGATAAGGAGCGGGACCGGAGTAAGAAGGAGCGGGAGCGGGACAAGGACGGACACCGGCGGGACAAGGACCGCAAAAGATCCAGGTGAGGAGTGGCTGGGCCTTAGAAGATTTGTCCAGCTCTCCCTCCACAGCTTGGCTTCATGGAAGAAAGTAGGTTTCTCTTAGCAGATCCCATTGGTAGTTTCTGCAGAATTGTTTTCCTCAGAAAGTGTGTGCCTTTTCCATTTATTTGTTTGTTTGTTTGATTAATCAGTGTCTTCTTATGTAGCCCTGGGTAGCCTGCAACTTCCTGTGTAGACCAGTTTTGGATGGCCTTGAACTCTTGCTCCTCTTGCCTCGCTTGGCCTCGGAAGTGTGGGGATTACAGGTGTGAGCCTCTGTGCTCAGCTCAGCATGTATCTTCTTCAGAAAGTAGTGGCTTGTCCTTAAAGCAGCCTGTGACCCATGAAAATGATTAGCTACTGTCCTGTCCCAGAAAGCCCTATAGAATGAAGTAACTCAAGAAGGTCAAGTCTTTACACTTGTTTTAACACTTGTGTAATTGCCCGGGCCACCAAAGGTAGGCATATTTGAAAAGCCACCAGGTATCTGAAAAATGTCCTTTTAAAGCAATGTTCGGCATCCAAGCAGGATAATGATAGAGTCCCAAGGTGTCTCGAACCCAGAGGGGACTGGACAACAGGGTCAGCACTCTCAGAACAGAGCTGAGAATGCAGAGTGTGCTGAGCAGTCCTCTAGTCATTGGACAGCTAGTGGAACAGAGTACCCAAGATGCACTGCTGCACTGCAGAACTGTGGTCAGGTTAACTCTTGTGTGAGCTTCCCTCTACATTCAGATGATCCTCATGGAAAAGGAACAAACTGTTTCCTAAGCTGGACAAGGCTGAACAAAAGGAAAAAATATCCCAGAAAGAAACAGGAAACAGAACTTATGGGACAGGGATTAATTCAACATAAAATAAATGCAAATAAAATTAAAAAAAAAAAAAAAACCAACAAGAAAGTAAAGTGGGGTTCAGATCCCAACACTCACAATGAAAGTCTTTGCTGCTACTTTCTCCCCCTGCAACCTCAGTGCTGTAGGGAGCAGAGGCAGGAGGATTGCTGAAACTTCTCAGGTTCAGTGAGAAACCCTGTCTCAGAGAAGTAGGGAAGAGAGTGATGCAGCAGGACACATGACACCATCCTGAGGCCTTAGTACACACACGTACACACACACACACACACAAAACCCAGCAAGCAAAGTGATTCAGGTCATATTTTGAAGTTCAGATTATTCTTGGAACTGAGAAATTAATTTGAAAAACTTATCAGTCAATCAAACCTTCCTATAGCTTCATTATACAATTCAATTTTTTACCTAGGCTACACAATATAAATTTAGTAGGGTATCTTTTTAAACATTTTTAATTTGGACTGGAGAGCTGCCTCTGTGCTTAAGAGCACTTGCTGCTCTTACAGAAGACGGAGGTTCGGCTCCCAGCACCCACATCATGTGTTCCCAGTGCCTGGGGCCACAGCTCCAGAGGAGCCTTGTCCTCTGGCCTCCAGGAGCACATGCACACCTCCCATACACACAGTTAAAGATAAAAGTAGAGTCTTAATTACAAAACGTAGATTTCTTTATATTTATTTATGTTTCTGTCTGTGTGTTCTGTCTATGTGTGCGCATGTTACTATCTGCATGCCTGGAGCCCTCTGAGGTCAGAAGGGGGCATTGGATGCCCAGGGACTGGAGGTCTGTGCAGTTCTGAGGCTATGATCCATCATGTGGTTCTGGGAACTAAACCTGGGTCCTCTGCAAGATCAGCAAGTGTTCTTACCCAGTGACCTTGTTCCTCTGGAAACTTACTATGCAAAGGGTTTTTTGTTTGTTTGGGGGGGTTTTTTTCTTTTCTTTTCTTTTCCTTTCTTTTTTTTTTAAGTAGAACAAATATTGACTTATTAAGGAAAAAGTGAGGAAGAGCTCCCAAGGACTGGCAAGATGGCTCAGCAGTTTAAAATACTTACTGACCAACAAGTTAGATGACCTGAGTTTGATCCCTAGAAGCCACAGGAGGAAAAGAGAGAATTGACTTCCATCAGTTGGCCTCTCACCTTGTACATATTTACAGGCATGCTCATGCGTGTGCACGCACACAGACACACACACACATAGAGACACTCAGAGACACACAGACACACAATGTAGCAATCAAAGAAAGAGTTTAAATGGTGGCACAGGCCTTTAATCCCAGTACTTGGGAGGCAGAGGCAGCCAGGATTGAGGCCAGCCTGGTCTACAGAGTAAGCTCCAGGACAACCAGGGCTACACAGAGAAAGCATTTCTAAAAAAAACAGAGAGGGGGAAAGGGGAGGGGAGGGGAGGGGAGGAGAGGAGAGGAGAGGAGAGAGTGGGACAGGCTCCAAGGGAACACCACACTGCCACTCTACTTTCTTATCAGGCTTGTGGTGTGGGTGAGAGGCAAAGGCAGACTTAGAGGGGCTCTGCTGTAGGGTTACTGTGCTCTCTTACAGCTTAACATACAGCAAGCGTGAAGAAGCCTGAGCTGGGGATATTGAGCAGGGGAGAGATAAACCAGGGTGTAAATCACAGACTCTCCTTGCCTGGGGAGGGCTCAGCTGTGTTTTCAGTTCACTGTGTATTGTTTTATTTTTCAGTGTGCAACTATTGTTGAGGATTTTTCTTTGTAAATTTTTAATTTGGGGGCACATGCAAGATAGGGTCTTGTGTATTTCAGGTTGGCCTGGAATTCGCTATGTAGTGCAGGCTAGTCTAGAACTTGAGATTCTCGTGCCTCGGTCTCTCGAGTGCTCAGACTGTAGGCATATATCACTATACCTGGCTTTTTATTTTTTGAGATTTATTTATCTTATTTTGTGCATATGAGTGTTTTGCCTTCATATATGTTTGTGCACCACATGAGTCCCTGGTGCCCATGGAGCTCAACGGAGGATGTCAGGTCCTTTAGAACCAGGGTTTTACATGGTAGTGAGCCACCATATGGGTGCTGGGAACTGAACCTGGGTCTTCCTTGAGAGCAGTGGCTGCCTAACCACAGACCTCTCCTGCGTCTGTTTCTGGTTGTTTGGTTTGGGTTTTTATTATATTTTTAGACAGGGTCCCACTTAGAAGGCAGGGTGGTCTTGAACTTGCCTCAGTCCTCCTGTGGGCTGGAGTACAGGTGTGAGCCAATATGCCTATCTTGCTTGCTGTTTAGATTTTTTTTTTTCTTATTTTACATTTTAAAAAAGTATTTCTTTGAGAGTTCAACCACAAGCTTAAGTGATAGTGCCAAAGGGGAAAAGTGGTTCTGGAAAAGAAGGGAAAGGAGGTGCAGCCTCTGGGAGTGACAGTGCTGACAAGAAGTCTCAGGATCCTAAAGGTGGTAGCAGTGCAGTAAAGGTCAGACATATTCTATATAAAAAAAAACATGGAAAAATCATGGAAGCCATGGGAAAGTTAAAGCCTGGGATGGGATTCAGTGAAGTGCCCACACAATATAGTGAAGATAAAGCCAGACACAGGGTGACTTGGGTTGGATGACCAGAGGATCCGTGGTGGGGCCATTTCAAGAAGCAGCATTTGCCTTGCCTGTAAGTGGGATGGATAAGCCCGTGTTTACAGACCCACCAGTTAAGACAAAATTTGGATATCATATTATTATGGTTAAAGGGAGAAAATAAAAACATATGAAAGGCTGAAAAATATTTCTTTTATATTTTGAGATTATACTATAATTACATCATTTCCCCTTTTATTTCCCACTCCCAAGCCTCTCATATTCCCCTCTTCTCTTTCAAATTCATGACCTCCTCTTTGATTTTCATGTAAGTATTATTACATACATGTATGTGTATGTATATATTCTAAAGTACATAAATACAATCTTCTCAGTACATACAGTGTTACTTGTGTGTGAGATTTTAGGACTGGCCACTTGGTATTGGATAACTACTTGGTGTGTGTGTTTGTTCCTGGAGAACTGTTGATCTCAGCCTTCCTGGTGCCTGTAGTTGTTTGTATAGGTTGAGAACAGCTTCCACATCCCTGCATGTCCGTTGTGTTCCTCGTTCAGCTCATGTTTAAGTGGTCATGTTGGTGAGACTTTTTTTGGTTTTTCGAGACAGGGTTTCTCTGTGTAGCCCTGGCTGTCCTGGAACTCACTCTGTAGACCAGGCTGGCCTCGAACTCAGAAATCCACCTGCCTCTGCCTCCCAAGTGCTGGGATTAAAGGCGTGCGCCACCACCGCCCGGCTGGAACTTTTGATAACAGTAGTAAAGGTCCACTTTTCCAAAAGGATCAGTCAGAAGGAGGTTCAGGTAGAGCGGGGCCAAGGTGGAGCATAATTAGGTTTCAGAGCAAGCAGGGGACTAGGCCGTACTTGAGAAAGTTTTAGGACATGATGGCTGACTATGCTAGTCTTGGGTAATAGGAAAACTTCTATTCTGTCATGGAGGCTCAGCCTGAACCTCATTCAGAGGCTGGGGTAAGATAAGACAGCTATGGACCTTTCTCCTTTTTCCTTAAAGCTTGTCTCCTGGTCGAGGAAAAGATTTCAAGTCTCGGAAGGACAGAGATTCTAAGAAGGGTGACGAGGATGAACATGGTGACAAGAGACCTAAGGTAAAGGCGAGCTGGTGCATCTCTGTCTCCTTCAAGGGAGATAACGCCTGTCCCCTCCCCAAGACAGTGTCTCTCTGTGAAGCCCAGGGTGGCCTGGAACTCACAGAGATCTGCCTGCCTCTGCCTCCCCAGTGCTGGGCTTTAGGGTGTGGGCCACTGCCACTACTATCAGTGCCCATCTAAGTTTGTTTTGATGATGATTTCTTTATATTTTTATGTGCATTGATGTTTTATTTGCATGTATGTCTGTGTGAGGGTCAGATCTTCTGGAACTGGAGTTATAGATAGTCGTAAGCTTCCATATGTGTGCTGGGAATTTTTCTGGGCCTCTAGAAGAGTAGTCGGTGCTTTTAACATCTGAGCCATGTCTCTAGTTCCATGAGGGAGAATCTTTATAAACCAAGTTCCCATGTTTTATGCTCAGATCCAGCCACTGTCCCTGGAGGAACTTCTGGCCAAGAAAAAGGCTGAGGAAGAAGCTGAAGCTAAGGTAAGACTGTGGTGTCTGGAGTAATGTGTTCTGGCTGCCATAACGAATGTCACAAAATGGGCAGCTTCAACACTGGAGTTCTAGGAGTGAGAAGTCTTGGCTGCAGTATCAGTACTTAGTCCGCTGAGACCCCTGTTCCCAGATGTAGACGCCTTTTCTGTCTTCACAGTCACCTCTGTGGACACTCATCTCAGTATTGACCTGTTATTTTCTCATGGAACTACCATGCTAGGCAGCTGCTGTGTTACTGCTATGACCCTCAGCTGTACCCACAGCCCTACTTCTAATGAGCAAAAGCTTTATTCCGTAGCAGAGTCCTAGGCCTCTATGTGTTTTTATCAGGATATTTACTGTCTTAAGCAAGTAATTAGAGCCTTCCTGGGTCTCTCTGGCAGTGATATGTATGGTCGTTTCCAGCCCCTAGATGCTGTTAACCATTCCCTTCTGTCTTGAAGCCCAAATTCCTCTCCAAAGCAGAGCGGGAGGCTGAAGCTCTGAAGCGGCGGCAGCAGGAGGTGGAGGAACGCCAGAAGATGCTTGAAGAAGAGAGGAAGAAAAGGAAACAGTTCCAGGATTTGGGCAGGAAGATGCTGGGTTTGTTTTCTATCCTATGTAGAAAGGATGGGGTGAAATTATGGAAAGAGTAGGAACTGGGACTGGAGCTGTAGCTCCTGGTAGAACTTGCCTACCATTCAGAAGGCCCTGGGTCTGAGCTCCAACCATTGCAAAAAGAAAGGGAGGGCATAAGATGGGGACTTTTTTCCAGAGTTTGGAAAAGGAAAGAATGGTGAAAGTTCATGGAAATACCTGTTAGGTCCCCTCCCCACCACATGTCCACTCGCTTTCTTCACTTGTCCCTGTTGACTGCACTCCTTCCGTGACCTCTTCCTCCCCCTGAGCTTGTTCTGCAGCTGTCCTTCTTTGTCTGCAGAAGATCCTCAGGAAAGAGAACGGCGGGAACGGAGGGAAAGGATGGAGCGGGAGACCAATGGGAACGAGGATGAGGAGGGGCGGCAGAAGATCCGGGAAGAAAAGGACAAGAGCAAGGAGCTGCACGCCATTAAGGTGCTGGCCGAGAGGAGACCCCCACAGACCAGGGTTAGTCGTTCGTCTGTCTGGCCTCAGGTCAGGGCCTCGAGGCTTACAAGCTTTGTGCTCTTTCCCTTACAGGAGCGTTACCTGGGTGGCATCAAAAAACGGCGCCGAACAAGGCATCTCAATGACCGGAAGTTTGTGTTTGAGTGGGATGCGTCTGAAGATACCTCCATTGACTACAACCCCCTGTGAGTGGCTTTGTGCCCAGGTCCTGGGGCCTGGACGTTTGAGTGGTCCTAAAGAGCTGGTGACAGAAAAAGCAAGCGGGGCTAGGAAGAGGAAGCTGATAGACCAGCACTCAGCCATCTTCTTGAGAGGGGAAGGTGCTGGCTGTGGGGAGAATTGGTACACATTGGCAGTCTGCCCTTGCTGTGAATAGCTCATTTTTCTCCCTCTGGCTCCATCCCAGGTACAAAGAACGGCACCAGGTGCAGCTGTTGGGGCGAGGCTTCATTGCAGGCATTGACCTAAAGCAACAGAAGCGAGAACAGTCACGTTTCTATGGAGACCTAATGGAAAAGAGGCGAACCCTGGAAGAAAAGGAGCAGGAGGAGTGAGTAATCAGGTTTAGGGTAGTTGTGCAGAGCCCAGAGTCTAGGAAGTATGGTACTGGTTTTACTTAACCTCCATCATGTCTTCTTCAGAGCAAGACTCCGCAAACTTCGTAAGAAAGAAGCCAAGCAACGCTGGGATGATCGCCATTGGTCCCAGAAGAAGTTAGATGAGATGACAGACAGGGACTGGCGGATCTTCCGTGAAGACTATAGCATCACCACCAAAGGTGGCAAGATCCCTAATCCCATCCGGTCCTGGAAAGATTCGTCTCTGCCTCCACATATCTTGGAAGTCATTGATAAGTGTGGCTACAAGGTAAAGGGGCAGACTGGCCCAGCGCGTCCGCCAGTTCCTCTCCTACATTCTAGGACTGTAATATAAATGTAGCTGGGACTGGAGAACTTAGTTCCTTCGCTATTTAGTGTCTTCTCTGCCCATGGCACCAAACTCACTATGCCTGTTACTTTGTGGTGGAAGTATGGGCCTTTAGGGCTCATGGTTTTCCTATGTGTCTCAGTATATGGTAGTAGCATGCTTTGTCCACTGTATTAGCGCTATCCCAGAAAGTGTGATTCTCTACCCATTACTTTTGTTCTGGGTCAATTCAGGAGCCAACACCTATCCAGCGTCAGGCCATTCCCATTGGGCTACAGAATCGTGACATCATTGGTGTGGCTGAGACCGGCAGTGGCAAGACGGCAGCCTTCCTCATCCCATTACTGGTCTGGATCACTACACTTCCCAAAATTGACAGGTAGGCTCAGCCATCATCAGTTGGGTGGGTTGGTGGATAGGACAGATGAGGCAGGCTAGAATCAACAGCTGTTTTGTTTGTTGTCTGTTGAGAGAAGCCAAGATTCCCTTGGTTATCTTGTAGTCTGGTTTTACATGGGATCACCAACCTGCCCATTCCCATAGATGCTCCTAAGAGTGACTTTGTCCTGTTTCTGCTTGTGGTCCGATGAGACCAAAGCTTATGGAGTTGTGGGATGCCCCATTTACCACAGGATCGAAGAGTCAGACCAGGGCCCGTACGCCATCATCCTGGCTCCCACCCGGGAGCTGGCTCAGCAGATTGAGGAAGAGACCATCAAGTTCGGAAAGCCGCTTGGTATCCGCACGGTGGCCGTCATCGGTGGCATCTCCAGAGAAGACCAAGGCTTCAGGCTCCGCATGGGCTGTGAGGTTGGTTTCTCAATGAGCTTTGATTAATAATATTAATATTGCCACTAATGATGCTGATAATTGATGGGCATCACGGCAGCCTACGAGATCGAGAGCAGGCAGTGATAGAGATTGGACATGGCTTCATAAGTGAAGATGGAGTTGACCCGTCTGCAGTCCAGCACGGCCCTCAGTGGGCGCTGTGAAGGAGGGAAGTGTTCATAGCCAAAGCCTGTGTTCTTACGAAAGCATGTTGTTGACATGGATTCCTCAGAGGAGATGGAGAGATCCTGGAAGGATCTGAGAGAGTGGTTCTCCTGTAGACAGTATAATCCCCGCATGTTGCTCCTTCCACAGTGCTCCCTAGCCTCTTTCCACAGTGCTCCCCAGCCTCTCTCCTTCCACAGTGCTCCCTAGCCTCTCTTCTTCCACAGTGCTCCCTAGGCTTTTTTGCATCTAAGCTAGTTCTTTCTGATTCTCCCACCTGCCTAACCCGGGATCTTATTTAGAAACCCCATTCTTCCTGAAGGAAACCGAAAGTAGCAGACAGTCTCATGTCCGTTCTCAGGACCGTAAGTACCATACCTGGCTGGAGGTTGAGGTCCAAGTTCCTTAGCATTGAAGGCCTAAGTGGGTAGAAAGTTCACAGCAGAGAAAAAACGGGAGTTGTCTGCTAAGGTCGTATATGATTACACTGTATCTTCCAGATTGTGATCGCCACCCCAGGACGTCTGATTGATGTGCTGGAGAACCGTTACCTGGTGCTGAGCCGTTGCACCTATGTGGTTCTGGATGAGGCAGACAGGATGATTGACATGGGCTTTGAGCCAGATGTGCAGAAGATCCTGGAACACATGCCTGTCAGCAACCAGAAGCCGGACACAGATGAGGCTGAAGACCCAGAGAAGATGTTGGCCAACTTCGAATCAGGAAAACATAAATACCGTCAAGTAAGGCAGCTTTCTTGGGAGAAGCTGAAACAGTTCCCAAGTCTTGTTTTCAGACCTTCCTTGCCCAGGGAGCACCCAGTGCACATGCTTCCAGTGTGCTAGTGTGCTGCACATGCTTCCAGTGTGCTAACAGTGCTGCACATGCTTCCAGTGTGCTAGTGTGCTGCACATGCTTCCAGTGTGCTAACAGTGCTGCACATGCTTCCAGTGTGCTAACAGTGCTGCACATGCTTCCAGTGTGCTAACAGTGCTGCACATGCTTCCAGTGTGCTAACAGTGCTGCACATGCTTCCAGTGTGCTAGTGTGCTGCACATGCTTCCAGTGTGCTAGTGTGCTGCACATGCTTCCAGTGTGCTAACAGTGCTGCACATGCTTCCAGTGTGCTAACAGTGCTGCACATGCTTCCAGTGTGCTAACAGTGCTGCACATGCTTCCAGTGTGCTAACAGTGCTGCACATGCTTCCAGTGTGCTAACAGTGCTGCACATGCTTCCAGTGTGCTAACAGTGCTGCACATGCTTCCAGTGTGCTAGTGTGCTGCACATGCTTCCAGTGTGCTAACAGTGCTGCACATGCTTCCAGTGTGCTAACAGTGCTGCACATGCTTCCAGTGTGCTAGTGTGCTGCACATGCTTCCAGTGTGCTAACAGTGCTGCACATGCTTCCAGTTTGCCAACAGTGCTGCACATGCTTCCAGTGTGCTAACAGTGCTGCACATGCTTCCAGTGTGCTAACAGTGCTGCACATGCTTCCAGTGTGCTAACAGTGCTGCACATGCTTCCAGTGTGCTAACAGTGCTGCACATGCTTCCAGTGTGCTAGTGTGCTGCACATGCTTCCAGTGTGCTAGTGTGCTGCACATGCTTCCAGTGTGCTAACAGTGCTGCACATGCTTCCAGTGTGCTAACAGTGCTGCACATGCTTCCAGTGTGGTAGCCGTGCCTGTGTACAGTCCTCTTGACAGTCCAAGCCATGTAGCTTAACCTGGAAAGCTGATGGTAGAGAATCATGCTACTTAAAAAGAAGAAGGCATAGTGCCAGGCAAAGGGGCTCATGCCTGAAGCCCCAGCATTTAGGAGGAGGCAGAAAGATTGCCTGAAATTGAAGCTAGCTTGTCTTACATGTGAGTTGCAGTCAGATCTATGTAGCAAGATCCTGCCTCAAAAAAAGCTAAACAAAAGGACTGAGGGGCTGGTGAGCTGGCTCAGGAATAAAGAAGGCAGTGAAGGCTGGTCTTTCAGAGTTCAGTTCCCAGCAACCACACGGTGGCTCATGGGCATCTAGAAAGGGTGTGGCACCCTCTTCTGGTGTGTAGGTGCACTACTGAGAGAGCACTCAAGCATTACAAAATACAAATAAAAAAGAAATAGACAAGTTGGCCGGTGGTGCAGCTTTAATCCCAGTGTTTGGAAGGCAGAGATAGGTGGAACTCTGTTAATTTGAGGCCAGTCTGGTCTACAGAGCGAGTTCAAGGATAGCCAGGGCTACATGGAGAAACCCTGTCTTGAAAAACCAATAATAATGGTGATTATGATGATGATGTCAGGAATCATGATGCTACCTGGATCACAAGTGGGAGCAAATGCATGAGACAAAAGAACAGTTTCCCAGGGTGACAGTGTCAGATTTATAGCAGACTAATTTATGTTTCGTAGCCTGTGCTGATAGTAGGGTATGCAGTTCTGTCTGCTGGGCCCAGGGCTGAACCTCCTGTTTTATAGACAGTCATGTTCACGGCTACTATGCCCCCGGCGGTGGAGCGTCTAGCCAGGAGCTATCTTCGGCGACCTGCTGTGGTGTACATTGGCTCTGCAGGCAAGCCCCATGAGCGGGTGGAACAGAAGGTCTTCCTCATGTCGGAATCAGAGAAGAGGTATGGGGGTGGCCGAGCTGGGAAACCTGAGTGCTTTTGTCTGACAGTTTCTTTGTGGGGCGGATGTGAGGTGGTTGCTTTGCTGTTTCCTTCTTTGCACAGTCTCTGTTGAGGACCTCGGAGTTTGTTCATTGCTGGGGTTGAGTGTTGGGATTACTAAGTCTTGGGAGGTATTGTGTACCTCATTTTCCTCCTCTCCCCCCCAGGAAAAAGCTGCTGGCAATCTTGGAACAAGGTTTTGATCCACCTATCATCATTTTTGTCAACCAGAAGAAGGGTTGTGACGTGTTGGCCAAGTCTCTGGAGAAGATGGGGGTATGTCTGGCAGGCAGAGTAAAGCCAGCCCTCGAGCTGCTGCTCTCCGGAGCTAGGGATGGAGCGGGGAGTGTCGGCTCCCACTCGCTGTTTAGTCTTTACACCATCTAACAGCCAGGGCTGAAAGGGAAAGGAGGAGAACTGATGAGTTAGTAGGGATCCCTTCTGGTCCAGCCAGGCAGCCAGATCCAGTCTCTGTCTAATGGGGTGGGGCCGGGGCGGGGAGGAGCGCTGATGACTAGGCCTGCACTGCTAACAAGGTAAAAGGAATTCCTCTCCTCTCAGCTCCTGATGGCCTTAGCCTTCCTAGCCTGCTCCTGCCTTCAGAACCTGTCGTCTGCTGACTCTTCATGACAGCACACTGCTGGGCCTCTCTGTCCCTGTCCTACCTGGCCCCCTTCTCTGGCTTCCTGTGCTCCCCTGCCGTCTGCTCTCCGCCCTCCCATCCCATTCCGTCTCTCTGAGTCCATTGCTCTCCCTCCCTACAGTACAACGCCTGTACACTGCACGGTGGCAAAGGCCAGGAGCAGCGAGAATTCGCATTGTCCAACCTCAAGGCTGGAGCCAAGGATATTTTGGTGGCTACAGATGTGGCTGGTCGTGGTATTGATATCCAAGATGTATCTATGGTTGTCAACTATGACATGGCCAAAAATATTGAAGGTGAGTGTGTGCCTGCAAAGGTAGCTTCACCTCAGGGTTGGGAGAGGCTACTTGGTTCTCCCTCTCGGAGTCAGGGTGCACTGAGCTCTCTGCTTTAGTCTGGGTGACGTCCCAGTGTCCTATGGTGTGTGAAGAGTGGTGCTGGCTAGGAGAGCCTTTGTGTTGTCCTGGGACAAGTTGGTGGGAGTGGGGGATGGGCAGAGTGGAGAGCACTGGATTCACCCGGTGTAGACAGCAGGAGGCTTGCCCATGGAGGTCAGTGGGGTGGAGGGTTCCTTAAGAGTGGGAGCTAGAACATGTGGCTTGGTCCCAAGTGACATCCTTTTGCTCCCCAGATTACATCCACCGAATTGGCCGCACAGGAAGAGCTGGCAAGAGTGGCGTAGCCATCACTTTCCTCACCAAGGAGGACTCGGCCGTGTTCTATGAACTGAAGCAAGCCATCCTGGAGAGCCCAGTGTCGTCTTGCCCTCCAGAGCTAGCAAACCACCCAGATGCCCAGCACAAGCCAGGCACCATCCTCACCAAGAAGCGCAGGGAAGAGACCATCTTTGCTTGACACAGCACCTGATTGGATTTGAAGCCATGTTCTGAAGCCGGTGCCTGCTCTACAGCCCTCCCTCCGTTCCTTTCCAGGCTCAGCCTCGGGTCATGGGTCTGAGGAAGCAGTCAGAGTCCCTGGTCTGGAAGCCTGTGAGGTGGCCTCCATGGAGACAGGAACGTGTTGCAGGAGGCAGGAGGGACATAGTAGGTCAGGTTTGGCCAACTCTGCCCCTTGCAGCCGTTGTCCTGGCTGTGGGCAGCTGCCTGACCAACACCTGGTCACCTGGAGGGGACTTCCTTAGCACATATGTGTGATTGTACTGTGGTAGTTGTTGCCCTGAGTGACCCAGGGGAGCTGGCATCGTGAGGATTGTGGACCTTGGACTCTGTCACTCAGCAGCTGGTTTCCCATTGAGTGTCAAGCAGGTTGAGAACCTTTAGAAGGGTGTGCAGCCCTGTGCCTCGGGTGCTGTGCACTCTGGGCACCCCTCCCCCAGGGATTTTTTTTTTTTTTTTTTTTTAAGATATGGGGACAGGATGAACAGGTTGTACCCATCATTAAGTCAGTGAAATTTCTGTTTTCTATCCTCTGAGAAGATAAGTTTGTATGTTCTGAGAATAAACACATAAATATCAAAGCTGTGTCAACCCCTGGCTCCACTCTTCCCTCTAGGAAACTGAAGTCAGGTCCGCAGCATTGGCCGGAAAGTGAGAGGAAGGCCTGGCTTCTCAACTAGTCTATTTATCTGTAGGTGGCACTTGAGGGCAGATGGGAGGATATGGCAGCAGTGTGTCTCTCTCCTCCTGCTTTTCTGTGTAACGAGGATGACAAAGGGAGTGGCTGGAACCAACATGTGCCAGATCCTGGTTTCCCTTGCTCATGGGCTGGGTTGAGCTCAGTCGGTCTGGAGGACTGTGAGTGGGCCTCTCCCTTGCCCCTCAAAGGGAAGCAAGTATGTGAATCCAAGTTGCAGCTGCTTGTGGAGCCCTCTGGCCTGAGGCAGGCAGTGGGAAGCCCTGACTTCCTCGCTTCTCAGAGCTAGTCCCTTGAGTACTGCCAACTGCCCAACTGCGTCCTCCAGTTGTCAGGCCTGGAGTGCGGTGTGCCCATAAATACAGTGCCTCTTGCTGGTTCCCCCCTCCCCCCAATCATGAATCCCTGGAAAGGGTCAGAATACTTCACCTCTGCAGACTTAGAGAGAGCCACTTGAGCAAACAGACCAGAGACACGGGAGGGACTGTGCGTGGTGTTTTATTGGAGATGACAATGAGGTGGGGCGGGTTCTTAATGGAACATGCTCTGTAGGTCACAGCTAGGGCCGTAAGGCAAGGGTAGCCAGGTGGACAGCCTCTGGGGGCTGTCCACTGTGTCCTGTTCCTCTCATCTAACCATAACTTAAGTGGCAGCTATGAGTCAGGGAGCCCCTATCTTACAGGAGGCATGAGGGAAAGAACAGAAATGACAGATGCAAGGGCAGAGAATGAGAGAAGCAAGGGGAGGGGAGGCGGAAGCTGCTCCACCTCCCCCGCAGTCCAGGCTGGCTTTTGGCTTGACTATGCCCCAGTTCCCTAGTCCCGCCAGATGCTAAGCTTCCTGGTTTGGTGAGGGCCATTTTCTAACAGAGCTACAACTGTGAGTTGTCTGTCCCACCTCACCTGCACTGCTCCTGTCTTAGGTGTAAGTGCCCACGCCAGCTAATGGGACAGAAGTGCCGCCATGTTGCACTCTGATTTCTTCATTTCTGATGTGTGGCAGTGAAGTGAATGGAGTCCCTTTGCTTAGGATTTACGCCTGCTCAGGGACCGTGTTTCTTCCTCATGCTGTATTACCCACACTCACACCCTCTTGCTATTTAGAGGGGAATCCATTCTGGCTGGAAAGCCCCTGCTAAGTGATCCTGGCCTGAGATCATTGCCCTCTGGGGCAGCTTCTTATGCAGGGGAAGGTGCCAAGGATGCAGAACACGGCTAGTACCTGGATGAGAACCTACGGGGTCACTGCGCCCAGGAGGTGAGGGGGCCCCTTGTTTCTCCCAGAACCTTGGGACCACAGTCAGCCCTGGACCTGGGGCTGGGCGGAGGGTTGTGTGAGCTGAACCTAATGGCAGCCTAATGCCAATCTAACTCCAACCTGCCTGAGGTGGACACCCCAGCCGCTGTGCCTGTGCCTGCCAGGGTAGGGCAGGAGGTGGTCAGTAGCTATCCTTAGGCCAAGGTCGGTTACGCTGCCAGTTCCGGTCATTGTGGTCGTGCTCGGAGTCCTGGGCTAGGAGCCGGTCTTGAGGGTCATGCCCGTTAGCACTGGGCAGCCCTGAGGTGTGTTGGCGGTGAGGCTGGTACAGGTCCTGGTAGGCATCTGCATAGTCTTCCTCCAGATGGCGGGAGCTGCGCTGTGAAGATCCTGTCCAGGCCTGGCGGGAGCTCTCACTGGCCTCATCTGAGGGCATCAAGCTGTCCCTCTCCAGGGGTGAATGCTCCTCACCTCGCTCCCCCAGCAGCTGCTGATTCTGGGGAACCACACAATAGCTCTAAGTAAGGGAAGGGAAGTCTGGCCTTTGCTCCTCCCAAGACTCTGGCAGGGAGATGGGGTTCTTCCTCTCCTACTCTCAACTCATAGGTTTCTAAAAGAGTAAGCCCTGCAAGAAGAAGTAAGGTAAGCTGGGGGTATTTTCCAGGCCAGATGCAGAAAGTAGAGTTTTAGCCCCTTACAAATTCAGACTCTCCCTTAAAGAGTGCACGGGAGAAAGGTGTGGAGAGAGTTTTTCCTTTGACCCTAGGAGGACCATCTCTGATCTCAGTCACTGTGCTATCCAATCAGGAAGTCTCGTGACTTGTGTGCCCCAGGTCTGTGGAGCAGGCAGAGCTGAGCACCTCAGCAATCCCTTGGCTTCACATACAGGCCGAGAGCAATCCTTGGTCAGGACAGGAGCTTTGCCTTGACTGGGGAAGCCCGCACATTTGTGCCCACTAGAAATGGTTACCTGAAGTCCAGGGATGGCACTAGGTGGCCCCAGCAGTCCCGGGCCAGGTGCTGGGTGGTGGGTAGCTCGCCAGTAAACCTCTAAGTATTCAGCCAGGTGCTCACAGGCGTCGTCCAACTGGTTCTCATCCAGAATCACATCAAATGACTCCTGGAGAGACAGGACACAGGGAGGTTGGCTTCTCCATGACAACTCTGCAGCTCTACCTCTGTACCCTGGGACAGGGCGTGGTTGCAGCTGACCCAAGCACTCACTGGTGGGCACTGAACCAGTTTGTCATACGCCATCATCTGTACGGTGAGGTGCTTCATCTGTGACTTCCCCCTGGAACGGATCAGTCGCTGCAGTACCTGAAGGAGAGGGGCAGAGGAGATAGGCGTGGCATTTCCCAGAGAGGAGCTAGGCACACTTCCCAACTTGTGATCTGACATTGGTACCAGGTGAGGAGGACTCAGAGCATTAAGGGATGGCAGAAAAAGGAACCAGTCACTCCAGGCAGGGCCCAAGTAGAGGTGCAGTGTATACTAGGGGACATCTGGGCAACCCCAGTACACTTACCTTTGGTGAGGACACTTTCACAAAGACGATGATGGGGGCCAAAGAGGTCTTGGCTAGCTGTGCTGGGTGGTTGATGGTGTCAGCGTCCAACACCACTAGCTGCAGGGATTTGGCCAGCTCGAATATGCGTTCAATCTCACTCTGCACTTCAGCTAAGGAAGGGGAGCGGCTCACCAGGGGCTCTGGCCACTGCTTACTGCCAGGGCTTTGAGAGTTGCTGCATGGTGGACGGGAAGGACCTGCAAGCCTGGGCAGGTAGAGGACTGGGCAAGTGGGGAGGGCAGTCCTTAGGGCAAGTGGTGGGGTGTGGGTAAGACAAGGAGGTAAAGGTTTGCACTAGCACTGAATAGGCCGAGAACCAGGAACAACAGACTCCTCACCAATGCTGGAGCGGGCGGAGGAGCGCTCAATGATGGTCCTCTTGCCAGGATTGTTGAGCACAGATCGCTTGGCCAGTGAGAGGTCAGCCGTGACTCGGGTGATGGAGATTCTGGTGTGGAGGATGGCACACTGCCATCTAAGCAAAGGGTTCCTCACCCAGCTCTCTAACTCTCCTTCAGAGGAGACTAGCTCTGGGCATGCATGAGTAGGGAATTGCTTTCTTCCTGATTCTCATCCCATTCCAGGCCAGGGCAACTTACCTGCCATCAAACCTATGTTTAAGGAAGTCAAAGAGAGCCTTCTGCATCATGTCTGTGACCTGGAGGGGAGGGCGTGGCACTGACAGTGGGCCCCAGCAGTGGGACCGTGTCCCAAAGTAGAGTTCACACCCTCCGCACAGACGTTTACCACCGTGGCAGCTTTGGTAGGGGTAACTCTGGGCTTGGGAACTTCCTTACCTCATAACCTTTCAGAGAGGGTCCCACCAGCACCACAGGCCGCATGGAGGGCACCACATCATACGGGGGAACATGTTCCGCCTGCAGAATAGCCAAGAGGTCAGACAAAATCTTGGTCTTGATGCCCTGACTGCCCTGGGGGCAGAGTTGAGAGTTCTGGGCGCCCTCCCTTCTGGTTCTATAGATGTCAGCAGTAGCTGACCAGGAGGGTCCCCAGAGCCAAAATCCATGCCTCCCTCCCACCCCCGGCCCAAGTCCCTTTCTGACTCACCTGCTTTTGCTTCTGCTTGGCTTTTTGGAAAAGGAAATAAAAGATTAAAGTTGGTGGAGGGCAAATGCCCTAGGAGTGTGGGAGTCCCTTCCCCAGGGGAGGTAACGGGCTCTGCCTGCTCTTCAGATCCCTCCACCAGCCCCTTCCCATACAGCTCACTGGGAAGGATCCCTTCCACTGAGTTTTATTTGCCTACCCAAGGTGGGTAAGCGGAGGGGAGGCTAACCTAGAGACGGAGGAGGAGAGCGTCGGTTGCCAATGTCACTCAGGCTGGAAGGGTTCCCAGATCTCCTGACAGAAAGGGGGATGGTAAAAACGTCAATACAATTCTCTACGTTAAAGTTTGACAAATTAGTAACTACAATTATGACAGCTGAGCATGTATGGTGAGTGTGTGTGTACTTGTGTGGTGTAAATGTGTAGCTGTGTCCTGTGGGTGCAGTGTTGTGTTTGGGGGTATGTGTACTGAATCTCAGCTCTGTTCGCACCTGGCCTTCTGTTCCTGTTTGAGCCGGATGCTCTCCAGGCGTTGGGGGCTGGGGATGAAGGCGATGTCTCCACCCTCTTTCACTAGCCTCCCGATCCACCAGTCATTGCTGTACTTCTGGGAGGGAATGAGAAGGGGGAGGAGCTGTGTGAGAGATGCTTGCCCAGGGAGGGCGTTGGGAAGCTGGCACAAGGAAGGCAGAGGAAGGACCAAGGAGCGTGGAATGGCATCACCAAACAGGGCAGCCAGGTTCAAGCCTCAAGCTGTTGCACTTCAGCGTGTGGAATGCCGGATGTCACAGGAGACCACTGGTTACTTAGTTACTCTACCCTCCCACTTAGACACAGGACTCAGGACCAAGCCAAGTATGAGATTTGTGGGAACTTTGGAATCAGGTCCTGTACGAGTGGCATACATGTGTGCACACAGATGAAACTGGAGGAGCTGGGAATTAGTTTAGATATAGAACTACAGAGCCATTGGGGCCTGGGACAGCAAACAGGAGAATTAAGTGGCAGAGTAGGCTTCTGGGGAGAGAGAGTAAGGTTCGTTACCTCTTTAATGTGCAGAAAATCTTTGGCCTCAAAGTTGACTCCAGAGCCCTGGACTGGGCACTCCTCATCCAGAACCCCACAGTAGCTGACATTGGTCCTCACAGCAAATGCCACCGGTTTGTGCTGGGGAATTTGATCATCAGGGAAATGAGAGACAGACGCCTCAGAGAACCTCATGGGGAGGCAGAGGCCCCAGACAAGAAGGCTGCTGCCTGACACAGGCATATACTTTTCCACAGTTAAGCACACCCTGACATGACCCCGGGGACCTGAGATCCTGCACGGGTTTGAACCAGCCTGGCCTCCGACAGCGGGTATACCTTGGCTCTTTCCAGCTGCTGCTGCGCCTGGCTCTCCACTTCTCGCCGGGCACTCTCCCGGTCCTCCTCCAGGGAGACGTCTGAGTCCAGAGAGGGGCGGCTGGTGTAGGAGTCAGCTGAACCCTGGGAGGGAAGAGTCTGTGTAAAACGGACCATATAGGCCCCCTCCTAGCCCTGATGGGACTTTTCCATCTTCTAGGGGATGACTTGACCCCCTAAACTGCCCCTTAAACTGTGTGCCTCCCGGTGCCTCTAAGGCTACAGGGAAGCTACCCAATCAAAGCTTAGGGCCTTCTACAGTATGACTATTTATCCCATAGCTCTGAACAAAACCTTCACTTTTTTTCTCTCTTTCCTCCCCTCTACTAAATACTAAAATACTAAAGATGATATATTCGAGACGGTGTCGAATCCAGGGGACCGTGCTTTCTTATCTCCATGCTAGCCTGAAGTGGCCTGGATATTATTATCCCTTTAAAAGGACTGGAAAGAGTACAGCCAGCTAAGAGCTGGATGTGGGGTGCACACCTGTAATCCCAGCACTTGGGAGGTCCAAGTTTAGTAGCTAGAGAGTTTGAAGACTTTCTGGGCTATATGAGACCTACCCTCCCCCCAAAAAAAGCAGGGTGGTGTAAAGGCATTTGCTGTTCAAACATGATGATCTGAGATTAACTCAGGGAACCAACAGAAGCAGAGAACCCATCTCTGAAAGCTGTTCTCTGATCTACACACACACAGTGGCATGTGTGTGTCTGAGATTACACACTTAAACACACACATACACAGTAAATTAAAACATGCACACAGTGGCATGTGTATGTCTGACCTTACACACACACACACACACACACACACACACACACACACACACACACGGGGGGGGGGGGGAGGTGCCTCTATCTCTCAGGTGCTGGTGCACCCCCACAGCAGGCTTCCAACAAGGTTCTGAAAGCTGTTAAATGATTGAGTACTTTGTCTTGCGTGTGAAGACTGGGCCAAAGCTACAGATCCCTGGAAGTTACCTCTCCTTTGCTCTGCCCACCCACTTCTTTTCCTTTCCACACCTGTGGGGAAAGGGAACTGGGCAGGTAGAAGCAGCAAGAAGTCATAGAGGAGAGCAATACTAGGCTGTCTCCCTGGGTACAGGTGAGACTGTCACACCTACCGCCTAGTCTGTATCTCTATCCTTTCCCAGGGCCCAAGGGATATCAAGGCCTGGAGGGAAACTGTGCCGGCGCCAGGCAACCCAGCTGAGATACAGGACCTCGGGGATGGGGTTCCTTTCGTAATGTGAAGGGGTAGCCATTGAGTCCTCCTGATCATAGTAGGGTCTTGGGTAAGGGGCATATATTTGGAGGGTTACAGATTTCACCTTCAGGGACACGAGGAAGAGGCCAGACAAAGGGAAGTTCAACTTTTGAGACAAGCAGCTGAAAGTTAAGATAACCGGATTAGGGAAAAAGAAATCTTTTCTGACTTCGTTTCTCCTTCGCATGTGCAGGAGCCTGGAGGAATTCTTCCCTGTATTCTGAGATGTCAGTGGCACAGAAAAGCTAAGAAGCTGGTTGAAAAGGATGTGTGTAAGGAAAGAGGTTTCAGAGTGTTGAGGTTGAAGAACAGTCTCTTAAAGCCTCTGGCTATGACTACCTACCTACAAGCAGCAGAGGCCAGATCTCTTGGGAAAAGGCAAACTCACATCCCCCGCTGTCAACCAGGCCTAGGGCCCAGCTCTGCATGTGCTAGAGGGCTGGTCAGTTTGGTGTCTGGCAGCCCTGGAATCTGAGCTAAAGGCTGTGTCTATTGTAAACCAAATGGCTTGAGGCAGACCCAGAACAAGGGGAGGGAGGGGGGAGCCTTTTGTTTTGCAGAAGTAGAGGCAGTCTGCTGCCCCCAACCCCCATCTCTCCAGCCACGGGTGACATGGGGTGAGGGACCTCACTCCTGGGAGTGCTAACAGTGGGGTGTGGCAAGCTGAAGGAATAGAGACCAGCAGGTGAAAAGGGCCTTAGGAAAGGCAAGATGACCACCTACTGTGCGTGTATCCATACTTCCTCAGTGCCCAGCAGGTGTTGGGAAAAGTATAGCCTTGACTGCCTCTGAGCCAAGCTCTCAGCCCAATTTAGTCTTTAATGCCTTTGGGGTATGTCGGTTAGGTGACCTCTTAACCCTAGAGAATGACAGGGTCTCTCCCTAAATTCTTTAATGAGTTGTGATCAGAATAGAAGCCACTTTCCATAATTTCGATGTCCTGGGGGGCGGGGGTGTTACCTATGCTGGTCTGGTATCAATTAGGAAGTAGGTAACATTCTACCCCAATAGAATGGTAGGGTCTTACTTCCACATCCATTATGCCCCAGAAGCCAGAGCCTCAGGACTCTGGAAGCTGCTGGAGTTGGCACAGTGCCCTGGTGGTGCCCCCCTTGCCTGGTGAGTGTGTGGGCAGACTGCAGCTCCTCTCTTGCCTGGCACGGGGGAAGAAGAGGAGGGAGATGAGCCCAGTGGATTTATTTAGAGCCTGATCTCCCTCCTACTGCTTCAGAGGGGGCCTCAGGGAGAGCAAGGAGCTAGCTGGAGGAAGGGAAGTTGGGGGGAAGAGATCTAAGAACCGGGGAGGGTCAGGAGGAGCAGTGGGTCAGCAGGCTGCCCTCAAAACACCCACGTGTCTGTCTCCTGCAACAGCCCTGACTTCTCACCAGGGATGAGATGGAAGAGCTCCTCAGGCCCTGCAGCCCCACAGAGGCCTCTCCCCAAGCTCATCCTGACTCCCTTGGCTACACCAGCTGTCCCTTCAACTGTCAGCAAGAGGTGCTCACCAGAGCCTTCAGAACCATCTTTCTGCTCTCCCGTCAATGTCATTAGCCCCAGAGCCCCATGGAAAATTGGGCCCAGAAGGAGCCTGGTCCCAGAGTCGACTGACACATGCCTGCTCTAAGGCTCACTACTCTTTCCTGGGCCTGAGACAGAAGACTTGACCTACTCCTGTCAGGGGACCCTTTCAAGTCCTGTTAGTGGCCTTTCCCAAGAAGGCCTTCGTGTGGGACGTCTGAAGGAAGACTGGTGACTCCAAGGGGCTCTGAAGCTGATCCCCCGCTCTTGCCATCTCTCCAGGCATTCTTTCTGCTCTCTGAGCTCCGGGAATCACTGCCTAATGAGCTGATTTGTCTCAGTGGGTCAGGAGATAAAAGCAAAGAGGAGAATTAAATATTTATTGGTTGCCTGATTCTCTGAGCTTCCTTTCCATCCCCATGCCCTGAGCTGCAGGCCCTCCGCGGTGAGCAGGAGCTCCGGGGACACCTCAGCAGGGGGCTAGACCGAACCCAGTCTGATGGCCCGTCCCTGTGGTTGGTGGCCTTTCCAAGGAGCTGGGCTATAGGCAGTGGTCAGGAGTCAAGGGCACGCGCAGGAGTGGTGGGCAGAGAGGAATAATAGCCCTCAAGTTCTAGAACTCCTGTCTGCAGAGGCTGGTACCCGACCGACTCTAATGTTCTTCCAGCCCCTTAATTTGTCATTTACTTGAGGCACAGATCCGGAGTGTCTCCCCTGGAGCTCAGCTTTCCCTGTTGTGATCAGACCCCATGAACCCAGGACATGGAACTCCAAACGTTCCATGTTCCCTCTAAAACCTCGGTGCCAGGGCCTTCTGGCCTTCCCTCTTCAGCCTCCTATGTCCTGAGCTTTGGGGCCACCTGCTCGAGCCTTTTCCCTACAGAGTCCCTCTGTGCACACACCGGAGTACCTGGGATACCTGGCCATGAGGGACCATCTCCCCACTTTCCTAGAGAGCCCCCCTCCGCCCTCCGCAAGCTTACGCGCGCTGCCTCGCTGCCAAGGCGTTTTTTCAAAGTCCAGAACTGGGGGAAGGGTTGAAGAGAGAGGTGTCATCCCAACTCCCCCCCACCCCCACCCTCCCCCGGGGGCAACTCACCGCCTCCGAGTCCTCAAACCCGGGCACGTAGGAGTCGTCATACATGGGGGAGTCCGGGGTGGGGTGGGGGGAGCGAGCGGCGCCGGGGGCGAGGACGGCGGGCCGCGCCCGAGATGCCACCGAGCCGCGCAGCCCTGCGGGCGGCGGCGGCGGAGAGCGCGAGCGCGAAGGAAGGAGCGAGCCGCGAAGCCCAGCTGCTCGCAGCTCAGATCACCGCTCCCCTCCCCACCCCCCAGCCCAGCCGGTCCCACCCCGAGCGCGCCAGCGCGGCTGAGGAATCTGCCGCCGGCTCCAACAACAATAGTGCCCGCCCACCTGACCCCCTCCCGGGAAGACGCGGGCGGCGGGGGCGCGGCGGCCGGGGGACCCGCCGGGGCCGCGGAACCCGGCGCACGCGAGTCGGGAAGGTGGGTCCCCGGCACCTCCGGGGCCGGGGCGGCGGGGAAGAAGGGCGGAGAGGCTGCAGGCGGGGCGGATCCCGGCGGGGAGGAGGCGGGGCGAGGAGAGATGCGGAGACAGGGACTCTCGCAACCCAGGAACTGCTCCGCCGGGAAACAAAGGGCTGGCGCGGGGGAGGGGAAGGGGAGAGACGCCGCGACGAGACGCGACCCCGGTGGAGAACCGAGAGGGTGCGGGCGGCGGGGAGGATGGCTGGAGGCACGGAGAACGCGGAGACAGGAAAATGGAGATCTAAAGGAGGACGGGCAGCAGATGGGGAGAGGTCTCAGGTGATCCGGCCATGTCGGCTCCCTGCAAGTCCTGGAGACACCCAAAGCAAACCCCGCAGTGGTACTGGGGAGGAATGGTTTTCAGCTCCCAGACCCGGGCCGTGAAAGCAGCGCCTGCCCCAACAGGTGCCCGGCCCTCTCCGTTCCTGACTGCAGCAAAGGGCCGACCCTTAAGAAGGGGGGAAGTTCGGGGACGCTGGCTAGGCCTCCCCACACCTGTTGCACGGGCAGATTTCATCCAAGTTAAGCCGGGATGGAGATTCTCTTCCTCACTTCCCTGCCAAGGATTGTGCCAGACCTTGCCAAAGCATCCGCGGGAACTGGGGCAGAAAGGGGCTGTTTTAGGTGAGCCTAAAGGACGGAGGCAGGGGGTTGGCTGTGGGTGGAGCAGAAGGTGGGATCCTGACGCTGAGGTTAGGAAGGAAAGGGGGTAAATAAAGCCTACCGCTTTGCAAAAGACCAGAATTAGGGTGTTCAGGATGCTGGTTTAGTCAGCGCCCACCCCCACCCCGCCATTCCAGGAAAGAGCCGCGTCTTAATCTCGGAAGAGACCTTCCAAAACCTGTCATCCTTTGAGCTCCCTCAGCTGTTCTTCATCCCCCACCCCAGACCAAAATTTTTCCTTTTGCATTTTGACCACCTGCTCGGGCATCCCAAGAGGATGTGAGGCGGGCATCAGCCGTGCCTGGTGTCTCGCTTTCTCAGCTCACCCCTTTGCCACTTCTAGCTCCTGAAACCCCAGAGGGTATACGTTCAGGACTGCCCATCCTTGTCCCTTTCTGTCACAATTTGGAAGGGTTCATGAGATCTATAGAAGGTACTGTGTGGGAGAGAGGAAGACCACCCACCCAAGACAACTGGCTTCTCACCTATGTTCCTGTTCCCTCGGTAAGAAAAAGATGGGGGGCTCATCTAATGACACCCTAGTCTGTCTCCTTCTGACTGGAGGATTGGCAGGCAACTTTATTGAAGTCCTTGTGTCTGAGGGCACCAGCTGCGATTGGGGGAGAGCTTCCCCACCTCCAATCCTGTATGATTAGGGGTTAGTAAGATATATTCTGTGTCCCCAAGCACTGCCGTGTCCTGTACTGTCCTTTTCCTTTGTCTCCTTCATCCCCCCTCTCTCCTCCCAGAGGGTGGAGAAGTGTCAAAGAGCAAGACCTTTCTGCCTATCTTCTGGTAGAGGGTCCCATCTGGAATCTCCTCTCCTGGCCTCTCCTTTTGGGACTGTCTACCCACGGGGGCCCCTGGACTGTAGGCAGCACCAGCAGCAGATTTGCTATCAGCCTCACACCGATCACACACCTTGTTGTCTTCATCCCCAGCTGGGACAATGGTGTCTAAGTCTGCCTCTGCGAAATTCATCGC